>NW_025964383.1:44325775-45525775 GCF_023055435.1 Haliotis rufescens | reverse complement strand
AGAGCAGAAGGTCCGGGGTTCGATCCCCGCCCGCATCATACCGAAAGCCGTTAAAAGATTGTACTTGTTACCCTGTCTGGCGCTCGGCATTAAGGGGCTAAGACAAGGCTGGTCGGCTTTGAGTCAGTATATTGTGTCTGAGTGGGGTATTAATGTTAAACTGTGGCATAGTATCTCAGTATAATCAGCATCTTTTCGGACTAGTACAAGAAGACACACACACACACACACACACACACACACACACACACACACATGCGTGTCGCTATATAAGTGCAAACATCTTGGACGCGACGTTATACCAAATTTCACCTCACCCCTTTCACGTGGTTGTAATGGTATGATCTGTTTGACAGTGACTGTTTGAAGTATTACCAACCTCGGTAGCGACTCTGACAGTAAGCCCCTACAAATCCCCCGACACAGTGGCAGGTCCTGTTCTGCGGGTAGAAGACAGCCCCATTCTCGCATGGATTTATCTGTGAATATTAAAATTGTACAAACATTTATACCGTTGAATGTGTGCATAAGATGATGAATGAGCGTGTGAGTGTTGACTCGTTGCAGTGTCTGTGATTTTAATGTATTTCATAACGTTTCGTTTAGTGTGTACAATGTATAATGGGGAAGGAGATGTGTTTTTAAAGAGGATGATTAAGGTTCAGCCAGCACTGCGCAAGTTTCATCACGTTAACCTCCGACACAACATGAATCTGAATCCACACGGGAACATGGCAATCAAGGTGAATGAATACACGACTATCAGGGGCTATGAAACATCTCAGATAATGCAGAATCATGTCAACTCGCTACATTAAACAAGGATTGATGCGACGACGTTCATACGATGTTATATGAAGGTTCATACTCCAGTGAACTCACACAAAGTGAAAGTCAGTTCATATAGTTTGTATCGCAATTTGCTATCTCAAATGATGTAGGCCTAGACATATACACACTTTTACTTAGTACATGTGACTTCATGTTTACACTAACACCCATACAACAACCAACTGTGTTGCGGAATAAATTAAGTAAAAAAAAGAGGTGACAAGAGTGAATATACGAGTGCACAACTTGCTCTTGAGGAACATCTGACACAACACGTGTATTTAAAACATATCACTATCAGCTATCACCATCTTCATCTTGTTCACCAGGGTAGGTCGTCGCGAGGTTATTTGTAAACAGTCATGCAGTCAAACTCTGACGTTTGTAAAGGATGAAAATGGTCAGACAGAACGTTTCTGTTTGTATCCGTGCAAGGGAATTCCAAGGGGTTCCCCCAGGAATGTGGAAGTAGTCTGTCAGTGTTTACGTCATTTTAAAAAAAAAGTCTCGTGAAAAACGCATGAACGTCACAATGTCGTCCATACATACATGTATGAACGTCAATGTCGCAGTCATGTGACCGATCTCTCCTCCAATGGCCGAATATCTTGTAAACTTTAAATTAAAACTTTATAGTCTGTTGAAAACTGATCACTTACACACGTTCTGCATATTTAGTTTCTTGATAACCTGGATTCAAGGAAACTATTAAATGTACTTGGCGTGTCAACACGCCAGAAAAACAAAATACTATTGATCAGATAAATCCCAAAATGTTATTTAGTGCTTCTGTCATACGTTACACAATATATAAACTTCCCATCGACACATTGTATGTCTGTAAGTGATAATGATACAGGCAAAGTTTCATATTTTAATAGGTGGACGCAAAATACTATCGGCATGTATGTGATGAATAATGTTGACCTTAGAATTTACATTTGTCACATAAATCAAACCTACTTACTATTGCCGTTTGGCCGCAGTCAGCAGTAGTTGGTGACCCTGAACAGTTTCCCTCTGTGTAAAACCGACTCAGCTGACACGTGTAGCCACCTGGAATCTTGCAGTAGGAGTTGGTTGTCAAAACGTCACTGTTTGTTCTTGTGAACGGGCAACTCCGGAACGAAACACGTCTTCTTTCAGCAAGGATACGTCCAGAGTACGCCTGCAGCAGCAGGAAGACCAGGAGTGGCTTCATCTTCGTACAGTCAACCGTTGCCTAACTATGTGACTTAAGCAAGGCGAGGAAAAACACAATTATTTTGATGCAAGGATGACAGAAAACAAGATCAGTTTTGAAACGAATGTGCACACAAATTGATACAGAAAGTTATATATCCAGATGGCGATTTTGATAGCGATGTATATCTGTATAAATGTAATTCCTAAACAAGTGTGCGCACGTACATAAAGCTACAACATTGTTTATGCTGCTTGTTACATTTGGGTGTTATAAACAGTTTTGAAAGCTTAACAAGTTGGGGATACTCGTTTTTATAATGACTACTTCACGAAACAACGTTTGCCTGAGACTTTGTTCACCTACTGGATGGATGTCTGTGTGTGTTTGTTGTTTAACGCCGCACTCAGCAATATTCCAGCTATACTGGGGTTATCTGTAAATAATCGAGTCTGGATCATACATCCAGTTTCTAACATCATAAGCATCGATCCACGCAATTGGTATATGATGACATTCATCAACCATGGCAGCGAGCCTGACCACCCGATCCCGTTAATCGCCTCTTACGACAAGTACAGTCGCCTTTTACGGTAAGCATTGGTTGCCGAAGACTTATTCTACCCTGGATCTTCACGGGTGTACTGGATGGAAAGAACGATACGAGCAACTTATTTTGGAAGATACATATTATTGTTTTAAATGTCTGTGTTATTCATGCTGAAAGATACATCGAACAATTCAATCGTTCAAGGCGCGTTTTTACAGGTTTCAGGGTTTCTGAAGTCGAATATATTATGACGAAGCATCACCAAATTGTGAATAATAGCTTACTAAAGATGATTTAAATATTTCTAAATACTTTGACACTTGTCTAATGATAAAAAAGCAAACTTACAGTTTTGCAGTTGAGTGGCCAAGAACTGCAACACTACCGTTTCAAATTTGATGTTGATAGTGACGTATCTCCTAGACGTTCTCCGAGCTTGCTGCTGATCCTCCTTATAAGGAAATAGTAGTTTATCCAAGCGACACAGCTAAAGAAGAGACAGTCAGTGAAGACACAGCGTTTACACAACATTGGCTGGATGTTGTCATAATAAAACAAACTACTTCTTTGCTTTAATCTCGCTACTCTGTGTTTCCCATCTTTCCACTGACTTAAAGTGTGGAGATGGGTAGCTGTTTGGCATAATCGATAAACCCTTCACATAAGAATTGATTTTCACATTGTGCGAGTTCGGTGGAGTAAGGTCATTTATTACCCATATGGGCTCAAATATGCAGTGTAATAACTTTTTGATATTTGCACAGTGTGCAATTAGTGTTTCTCGAAGCTGATTGGTCAGTTAAACAAATGTCAATTTTCATTGGTCGACGGGACTATTTTTCTCTCATTGAGTTCATTCAGAAATCCAGAGCATTCATTCACATGTTTTCCGTGCTACAATCTCACTTAATCGAGATTTATAAGACTAGAACATAGTTTCATATCAACCACATGATTTCACAGTATAATGAATAAAGCATTTATTTCGCCCGAGTTTTAGTTAACAATAAGCGTAATTACAAAAAACAAAACTACGTGTGCATTGTTTGTAAACAAACATGGCTGACCATTTGACACCTGTCAAACTAAATGACCTCGTTAAAGTAGACGGAGATCTGACAGGAAGAGTTATTCGCATAATTCAACCTCTGAATACATTTCATGTCTTTGTTGTCAAAACTGCATATGGCCAGATTGAAGTTCCAAGTTTCAGATTGTGATGTTGCCAGAAACTGTTTCTAGTGCGCTAAAACTCAACACCACCAAGTCCGGATTTGCGTCTGTGTTAGAGGACTTGCTGTTTGGCGAATCTTTCGACCACACGAATCCCCAAAACCGGACTTTGTATAGACAGGTTTGCCTTTGTGAACGATGATGACATCGATAACTGCCAATGAAAAGGAAAACACAATGAAAAAGACTAAATTTGACAAGTTGACATGAACTTAGTTCAAATTTATACTGGTAAGAAAAACACGAAAAATAAGACTACTCACACTTTCAATGATGGCATAAGAATAAAAGCAAATTCCTTTTGCAACAACAGTTAGACTTTCCGAAAGACATTATAAACATACGCCATTTCGTAGAATTTAAGTTTGTAACATTGTGTGAAGAAATAAGAACGCGACACTTTTTTATACAATGTATACGTTTTTGTAACCACACGTCAGCACAGTACGGCGCTGAGCGGTATGCAGGCTGACTGACGTCCGGACACCATAAGACTATAAGGGTAAATGACACAGGAAAGGTGCAACTAAACATTATTCTTTGCAAATTTATCAATTCGGCATGCACATCAGACGGTTCAGAATTCGAAATGCCTACTTTGAAGGAGATCAAGGGTAGCACCGAGTGCTACCTTAGCGACAAGATTACCAACATCTGGTTGCGAAATCGATGCACTTTGCTGAACTCAAATAGGTTTTGAAATAAAAAAAAAATAATTAAAAATACAAGGAAAAGAAAACTTACCCCAGCGAGGTGATCCTATGTCCGACATTGAACTAAATGAACTCCGTGAATGCGGACAGCTTGTCACCAAGTCTCCAGATACCGTGTTAGTCTATCAACAGGTATTCGACCATATTATGAATCACATCAAAATATCAACAAACTCCCGTTATCTGACTGTGTCCACTCCACAAGCGCGTTTGACTCAGACAAGTCCTCCTAAAATCCCACATGCACATGTTTCCCATCAGTCACACTTGTCTCAAATCACAAACGATGTTCATTAAACTTGTTGTCCGGATTAAACTGCAACGCCGGTTCTCTTGTCATTCCTGGTTTCGGCTGTCTCATATCTTGGTCAAGTCGGGTCATTCTTTCCGACACTGACAGCAATCGTATTTTTCAAAGTTTACCTACTTGTCGTAACTTTTCTCAATCAAACATGACTTCTGTACATTCCTTCTATGTTGTTGATACAGGTTTTTGCATTTTTACCGAATGACACATGAAAAAATTGACAGGTTTTCCGTGTTTCCTCTTCTCAATGTGAAATTCATGTCCATGGTGATGCACGACGGCTATTGTCTTGTCAATGAGAGGTCTTGTCAAAACAAGCCTTGAATAAAAAGCCTGTTGAACCTTTTTTGAAAATTGTCTTCTTTTATCAATGTTAGATAGTGTACGCTGTATAACTCAGACAGAAATATAACTGCAATAATGTGATCTTTCAAGTTTTGTTAACAGAACTATATTTTTACGCGTAGCAAGACGTTGTTGATTGAATAATGCGGCTGGAGTGAGTGGACAGTGTTTTTTCACACGCGGATTGATACAAAACAGCTGATTCTTGATCGGCGACAGTTCATTGTTTTTTTCTTGAAACATGTCTTTAATATGAATATGGGTAATAAATAGAATAACCCACGAGGTACGAGTGATTACGGAAAATATGTCACTCGTGAAATTAATCTTTTAAGTTCCTCGCTAAAGCTCGGAACTTAAAACATTAATTTCACTCGTGACATATTTTCCGTAATCACTCGTACCTCGTAGGTTATTCTATAATTATGTGTGAGCGCAGCAATGTAGGAAAGTCAGAGCTTGCGATGTTTATTATCACAAAATGTAAGTCAATTCATATTTTTTCATATATTTTTGTTGCTATTTCGTAGGAGATTTACATAATATCATTCCGTACGTGTGACATACTGTCTAAATGTGTGCAAAATTACTACCAATATTGTCTTATACTGAAGTAGTAGAACAAAAGCTAGCGATTCTATGAGTATTAGGACCCAGGTGAAAATTTCTACAGCAACATATTTTTTACTTAAGTGGCGACTATGCTTGTCGTAAGAGGCGACTATCGGGATCGCGTGTCCAGACTCGCCGATTTGGTTGATGCATGTCATGTATCCCACTTACATAGATCGATGCTCATGATGTCAATCACCGGTTTGTCTGGTCCAAACTCGATTATTTACCGACCGCTGTCATAGAGCTGGACTATTGCTGAGTGCGGCGCCATGCAACAAACAAAACAAGACTTCCAGCATAAACCCAGCAGGGGACACCAGAATTGGGCTTCACATATTGAACTGCTCTATTGAGAACATTTCGGGGGACTTAGCGTGCCAGTCTCATGTCCGTATGGCTTCTCGGCACAACGTGTTCTGGCTTTGTCATTTAGCATTTCAAGATTTCAGCCGATGATTCAAGCGAATGGACAACGACAGGACGCACAATTTCGGCAATATATGGCTGGCAAATCAAATGTCCATTCATGATAACCAAATCAGTTCGTCTGTCATGGGTGATACCGCCCCACACCATGACACTACCGCCCAAATACCGATCATGGTCAAGAATTTTTGCCCTGACTACCTCTCGCCGCTACGTCGCCAACAACTTGTTCTGCCATCGTTGTTTCGGAGGCAAAACCATGATTCGTCTGTAAACATCGTGTAATGCCTTTGGCGCACAGCCCGTCGCTGGTTTTGCCTAGCCCACTCCAATTTGTGCCAACTATATAGTAAGTTGTGAGGGTCACACCCTCAACAAGACGCCTTAATTTCAGGCGGGCAACATAGAGCCGGTGTTTAACGATAGATGTTAAAATTCACCACAGACGAGAACTTACACTTTTTGATTTTCCAAACGTTCAGGCAACATGGGATGCTGATTTTCCCCCTCGCCATTTTATCTGTTCACTTTGACTTGTCTGTGCACGTGCAGTCCATGACATGTGTGTGGTTAGATGTTCGACTCAGGTGCAACGCCGTGGTATTGTAACTGTACACCTCAACGATAGCTCATTCAAATAATGAGTTCCCTTACTCTTTGTCGGCAGTATACCATGACCTTTAGAGTTTAGAATTTATATGAAGAGAGACATACGGAAGAAGAAAAAGAACAACATGTTTATGCTCATGATTCACGAAAGTAACAAAGACAAGTTGACAATGTATACACGTTACGTTGTTTTGAAATATACTTTTAACGTGGTGTTATTTTTCAATCAATCCGCCGTCTGGTGTAATTATGTATACGTTGTCATCAGTCATCTGAGATGACGCGTTCCAATACGTCCCAATAAGTAGATCTGCTGACTCAGAAAGTTAATTTGACTGAACCAAGGCACTTTCTAGTTATTGTTTTATTGGATAACGGATGACATAATCGTCAAGGAGAAACAATTCGCTGTGCAGAGATGCGTCACTTGGGCGTTCCAGAATTATATAGTCGTGGATTTGAGTACAAACTTTGATCTGAGGACGCTGATGGTTCTCCACATTAACTGCAATTACATCTAACATGAAACACGCGTGGTTGCAAATTGATTTGAAAAACAACACTCTACTTAAACGATATACATAAAAGCTACTTACCTGTTTAACATTAACTCATATCGTTTGTTCCTAATCATTTGTTGCAATACACGAGCCGGTAAAGTATTTGTCGTGTATTCAATCGCCATGGTTTGTTGCAATACACGAGCTGGTAGATTGTTTGTCGTGTAAACAATCGCCATGGTTTGTTGCAATACAAGGAATGGCTAATTTTGGACAAAGGTCGTGAGTCAACTTGGGAGGACAATTTAAACGCATCTGACAGGCATTCCTATGTTAAGTCTATCCCTGCTTACATGTCAGAAGACATAATGTTTCTTCACAAGGTCTATATATTTCTTCTCTACAGTCTCTGGGTTTGCTGGCATCGGGGGCGCCAACAGAACTGTTGCCAATTTATTTGGTGTAGGCAAGTCAACATATATATGAATAAGATCGTCCTTTGGCGTTGGAATTTACGTTCAGATGACAACATATTTTCAGCCCAAATTTGCATATAAGTAAGTTTATATTTGCACCTGCTCCAGACATGGGCAAATTTGGTCCTGGTTTATATAGATGGACATGAGTAAACGCGTTCATATGACAAGTATACTTACGTCCCTATATTTACACACGTATGCGAATATACACATACATATAAAAGTGCCTGTGAACGGGGCATTATTAGATAACAAAATTGACAGTGGACAGTAAAATAACTAGCGTATCACATATTTGTATTTATAACTAGCATGAAACTGTAAAAAATGGTATAGCTTGCCAGTAATCAAGGTAACGCGACGACACTGGAGACCATAGGATCTTACAGTACATCTGCTACCTGCATGGAGATCCTCAAAAACAACAAACAATCTCACCCAAGTCTGCAATGGAAAACTCGAGGACGTGAACGGCACACGCAACGTCAATGTCTGTAACAACATGTCCTTCTTCAATGTCAACACAAACACTACAATCACTTCACTGATCGACACTCGACACCAGTAGATCCACTACTTCCTGATATCCCCAGAATCTCGCCATGTCGGCCGCTGTCTCCCCATCCACGTTCCTAGCGTTGATTTCCGCGATGTTCTGTGAGAGGACAAACTTCACCGTCTCCATATATCCTCCATCACAAGCCCAGTGAAGGGTGTTGTTGCCGTCATCGTCCACAAGCGAAACATCAGCTCCTTTCCTCACAAGAAACTGTACTATTTCACTACGTCCCCATCGTGCTGCCTCCATCAACGGCGTCCTCCCGCCGATGTTGCTACTGTTGATGTCAACCAGACCTGCTGCCAGGATCCGATTCACAGCTGCCAGATCCCCTTCCATGCTAGCTTTATGGAGTTTGTAGGCTGCCTGAGAGTAATCACGTGCGGCTTTCCGTTTTACTGAAGCACAAAATTAATGAGGTCTTTACCTTACAGCTGCATTTTTCACGTCTTTCAATGATGATAGAAAGGCAGTAGACATTTATATTTAGTCTTGTTATTTGGCAGACATCAAGAAGGTGTTTGTAGAAGGAATGATAAGAGCTGATGATGTGTTTTAACTTTTAGGTATTTACATGCTAAGAATGTTTCTGAAACATTTTACAGTGCTGACAACATTTAGTGTATGTCTGGAGAGTAGTTTGCCCACTACAATACATGTATCGTTGGTTCCAACTCACCTAGTGTATCTAGTCTTCTGGGGATCTCAGACTTGCTCATGACTGTGGAGTGGAATAGAAACTATTTTGATTAAGTAGTATGTCTGTGTGGTTGATGTTGCCAATATTTAATATATGCTGTCATATTACATTATGATTATCGACCTTTTTATTGAAAAGAATATGTTTTTGATGAAGGGTGATGTAATTACAACATCATAATTATGCACACAGCGACATTGTCATCAATGGTCCTAAGTGTTCTCCCATCAACTGTGGAGCTTAGTCTCATATGTGGCAGCAGGACGCGGGGCTTCAGTCATTCTCCAGAGTTTTTTTTGTTTCGAGGAAAGCTACATCACATGGACGTCGTCTGAGACGTACGAGACTTGACATGAAAGCATCCAAAGATGTTACAGAAGTTATATCTGACAACAGCTCTTAAATCTAGGAGTGGCGTTTACAGCAGCCTGTAAAGTATTTTCAATGCAGCAATCATACAGTTAGATCTCTCTAGACGACGGGAATTGAATACGTTAACACCATGCATATGATCACTTTATATGTTGCAAGATTTGACTAGAATTTAGTTCGGTCCATTCACATGTTACTGTACTTCATCAGAATATTTTTTACATTTAGGAGTGACATTTACAGCAGCCTGTAAATATGTCCCAGTGCTGCAATCATATATTTAGGTACTACAGACGACGGGAGGTTCGATTAGTCGGTTCGCATCATTTTGTTGTCTTTCAGTAAACAGTTCAACAAAACTAGACTCCACCTAACAATGACAAACAAATACACAAAAGAAACTGGCCATCTTAAGACTTAAGTAATCATTAACCCTCATTAAACATAATTACACATACCTTGACTTTGCCACATATTGTATTATCTATTTTTGAAATATTAGAACAGCAAAGAGGTGGGTTGTCCGTGCTCAGTTATGATACAATGGGGTTGGATTGATCTGTGGTTTGGAGCTGATGCACTCGTATTTATTTACATAAAGTTTGTCAAACATAACTGATATTCTCATCACCATGAAGCGGCAAGGACTAAGGCGGGTAACTCATACGGGTCACGTGACCACGAATATGACCGTGCCTTTCCGCCGAAGCCAAATCCCTTTCGTACTGAACTCAAACAACAAAGAACGCGTACTTCAGGAGAGATGTCACGCGTTATAAAACAGGCCTGGCAGACGGCGGTGAAAATGAAGACTAGGGGAGCAGAATGGAAGACATGCCGCGTCCAACAGATAGAACAGCGGAACTGACAGCAGAGCCAATAAGGAACCGACGAACGGGAGACGTCAGACATACAGATATGACGAGGTATTTCACCTGTTAATGTTAATATTTTAACATTTTAATCTCCAACAGGACAGGGAAATAAATGTTACTGACAATACCCGCCCTAACAGTTACACCTGGCCAGTCAGAGATGAAAGCCCAAGCGTGGGAACCGCTCGTAAAATCCACGCGGCTGATCACCGACCTGTTGCTAGTACCCCCATGCATGACATGCAGGGATGATCTGACGGCAATGATACTATGTTGTCGGAGGAAAGCTTATGGGCTTTTCTTTTAAAAAGCATTCGCGACGACATGCAACAAGATACTTATAAGGAGCTTCCGTCAAATGGATCATTAAGCAATACCTATATGGGATTGTGTAGATGCGCCAAAGGCATCATTGAAATATTTCGAAAGAAATATCAATGAATAAACAATAGCGGTTCTCATTTATTCGGGCATTTGCTTGGAACGATGTCCAAATATGAGGCAGCACTTGCTCAAATCCTGAGCACAGTTAGGTTGGCAATACAGAGGGTAAGGGTGTATGGATGGCGCTCGTATCACGAGCAGTTTTGCGCTATATAAATTGGGCTAACATTGACAATGACCATTGGCATATAAACTTATTGCATCAACCAAACTTTATTCAGCATGGAATGTTTTACAACCAAAGACGAGAGTCACAATTAAGGCACCATGCTGGGAGTTTCACCAAAATGTTGCCTGCTGACTAGATGAAGAGCTCCCTAAGAAATAGTTGAACTCCAGTGCAAGGGCTGTTCTCCAATCAGGCTCGGCGTCGTCGTGCAGACATATCCACATAAAGAAGGCTCTGCTCTACTGTTGGAGGGTTTTAATTTTGGCATGTAAGTGATTATTCATTATTTAGAAATATTTTGTTTTGTCAACAACAACCATTAATCATTAGAATTTATAAGGAAATATTACAGGGCAGAATTGCCTGTCCCTTTAATACCTCTCTATTGACTAACCTGAAAATTTTGCCTCAACACTGAATACCCAAAAAGGAGATAGTGGAATTTAGATAAATTCAGCATGTATCGTTTCGAGCAAATAATTTCATAAATGACTTCATTGATCAACATGCTGTTTCGGTTCAGTATACATGGTTTGATGCTTCCATTCATATGATCCAGGTGCTTGGAAGTGGTGCCTTGTTACTTTAGGGTGACATAAAGTGTCTTTTGACTGATTCAAGTCAGGAGACACAATTGCCATAAACAAATATTTTGTGGATATTTGTCTCCCTGTGGTTTATAAAATAAGTTGTGCTGTTTTTTTAAAGAAATGCTTACTTCATTGACTGGGCTACGTCATCAGGGTCGAAAACAGGTCAGGTACAGCTCTATTTGGATGTTTTCTCTTTGGCGGCCGAAGAGGTAATGTTGCCTGCAAGACAGCATTCGTAACATTTAAACAATGTGCATCCATTTCGAAAATGAGGCCATACAACAATACAATTTACTGACATTCTTAGATATAGAAACTGATACTATAAAATGGTGAATCTGCAAAGCACAGGAAAAAATCGACCATCACTTTAGTTGAATCCAACAGTTTCTCACAAAGCAAAAAGAGCAGCTTTAAAAAAAATCTAATCACTCATCAGTTGGTCAACTTTGTGGTGGGGCGGCCTTTCTCCCGGCATTTTACCGATATTACAAAGGATTTAAGAAGTCACATCATCAGTTACGTGTGACCAATGTCGTCAAACATGATTTGATACTGATAAGATATTTTGAGAAACCGTAACGGTATCCTATTGTTTCTAGAGAATTTGTGGTATGTCAGCGACCACTTGCAACTGTTTCACGAAGACATTGCAGTGGATTCGGGCTATATTTCAAACTCGTGGCTATGCATATCTGGATAGCTCTTCCAAATAATAAATGCCTTTTCAACACTGATAATTATATAGAGCGACAAAACCCTTTCCATATCCAATAAAAATATCTGCATAAATCGGTTGTACGATTCCGACTATATCATGAGCATTTTTTTATGAATCACTATCAAATAGTAACGATACCAGGTGTTTGCAAAAAGGTGGCACCCGTCACAATAACATTCAAAGTCAAGTCAAGTCATGTATAACATGACACATGAATCGTGGCAATACTAAACACGTTGACCTCTAACTCCACTAGGGTAACGTTATTTGTCTTAAATTGAATCTATTCATCAAGGCACATCCTTGGAAACATTAATACCATTGCTGATTCCCTTTCAGCGATTCCACATCTTAGCACCACAGGGCAAACACACGCGCACATGATTCACCTTTTGGAAGCTTTCAGATAACTTGAATTCCTACAATTATCAATACTTAGTGAGCATGTGATTATGTAATTTCATCTTTATGTAAGTTTCGGTTTTGATTTACCATAGGGCATAATTGACCAGTCCCATTGTGCCATTTTTGCGGTATATTGCCAACATGGCGTTAGTAGGTAAAGCCCCCTTCACTGTAGCCCAGCATATATCTGCCTCTAGTCGCACAGGAATCAAATCTGACCTCACCTTAGCTCAATGTCATCACTGAATATTAAATTCTCTAACAAAGATCAGTAAGGTAGGACAAGCATTATGCATGCTATGGCCCATCAAGATCCAAGGATATGCCCTGTAAAAGCAATGTCACGGTACCTATCAAGACTGTCTGGCTTACCTCAGAAGACACACATATAATTCTTCATATATTTAGATATAAATAAATAAATATTAGATATAAATGCAACATACAACACACATTCTTTATGCACACAACAGCAGCATTAATGGGGGTTTATCCATGTAAGATCAAGTTATGGGGTTGCTAGAATACCGACACAATTATTTAAGCAAAATATCTGCATTGGTAGTGTCCATAATGGTAACACTTAAGTTGCCGATATATGGATAAATGGAACATGGAAAATGTCTGTGTCTGTAAGTTGGGTTTAGCGCTGCTTTTAACATTATTCCAGTTATATCACGTCGTGTCAGCTTAATGTGGGAGGAAAGCCCGAAATGATGCAGGTCTCAGACGTTTACCACTTCGGTGAAACCCAGGAGCATGGGTATGGTGCTGACAAACCTAGAAACATAATTGGGGTGAACCAGGATTCGAACCCACAATCATAGGTTTCTGGTGGAGCCTTTGACGACTGCCCCCCCCCCCCCCCCCCCCCTGGCTCCCACTTGAGAATGAATCAACAATGAAAAGTTCTCCAAATCTCACTGGCTATGTATAATTGAAGTCATTTCAGAGTGCCAAGCTACTGTGACTGTCCATATTTGTCTCTGGGGGATCCCGTAGCACTGGTAAAAGGATTCATATCATATAGGTAGACTTCTGCTAGCCTCTTTGGAGAGCTCTCTAATCGACCAATAAGTACCTGATACTTGTATTGCTCGCAAAGGTGGGGGTGCAAATTGATTAGGCTGTCTATCATATCGTTCTTTACCGGAAGGAAATGTGCTCAATGTTGGCCTAGAAATAGCATATGAAGCAACAATCCAATAATCATATTAGGCATTGTGGGTATCATAGGGGATGGATTCCTTTTACTTTAGCTTATCACAAAAGTTACAGACTTTTGTTGGGACATTTGGGTTGACTGTAGGACAAGTGTTCTGTGGATACAGATACAGAGATCTTTGATGGAGAGGCCTCTGGTCTACACAAGATTTACTAACCACTGACTCATGAATTTCCGGGTCATACTGTTACCTATCACTATTTGTAACATATGCAGTGAAGTCATTGCGAGTAGGCTCAAGTTCTGGGCATTAGGATTCAGTTTCTTTGTTGACTGGGATTCCGGTGATTCATCATTCTTTCTCAACATGGATTCAGCCAGCTTCATGTAGTTCTCTTTCCGAATTCCGAATCTTCCTTACTTGTAATTCAGCATGCATTCGCTCTCGCCACTTTGGTTGCCTTTCTTTCAACCATTTGCGCGCAGATATGCGTTTTGCATATTTCTTCTTAAAGGGGAAGTGTACACGCAAAAATCACTTTCTTTCTTTTTCTAAACAAAACGCAATTTTAGAATTAATTAATATCTGTGTTTGAAAATATACACTCATTGTTTTCACAGTGAAAGTAGGAAGCTCACAATAGTGTGAAAATGATATGCCGTTATGAGGCCTTCGTTTTTCGAGCTAAACAGGCCTGAGTTATGCCCTTAGATTATGAAGTAATTGGTGCCAATTCAACTGGGTCCCTGTCTATTCTCAACGCAAAAGATATCAAGTACCAGTTTGCGGTAAAACAACATGGCCTACGACACACTCCGGCGCAGTGGTGACTCAGCATAACACTATGCTGGCTGGCATCTGAGACGCTAGAATCACACACCTAGACCTACACCACGTGAAGCGGCTCTAACAAAGCATGATGACGTCATAATGTTTATCAATTGGCACCAATGACGTCATACTGCAAGGGGCATAAGCCATGGTGTTTTTGTTGTGGAAATAGAACACTTGGTAAATGTGAAAAATATAAATCGTTTTAATGCGAAAAATATGTTAATTAATTGTGATATTTTTATATTTTTGTCTATGACACTTCTAGGTTAACACTTTTAATGTGGAAAAAGTACAAGAAAAATAGGTTAATTTCCGTGTGAACTTGCCCTTTAAGCTTTATGCTGTGCTCACCACGTTGGGCTTGCTTCTTCATACATGCAAGTTTGGCAGCCTGATGATCCGACAGATTACTGGCAGCTGATATGCGACTATGAACCAGCTCTTATGACTGAGACGTGGCTGATTGGAATCTTCATCTGAAAGTCTGCTGTGTTCACCCGAGATTAGTCTAGTTTATGACCTAAACTTGTGACTTTTATATGAATGTCTCTTAGAATTTCTCTCCGAATGACGTACATCAGAATAATATGACGCTGAGCAATTGGATTCAGATTTGTTTGTTTGGCCCACCCTACTAGAATGTCTGGGGCTCTGAACGGAAATTGTTTCATCCATATCAACGTCGGAGCCTGGCAATACATAGCTTTGCAAATATGAGCGGGGATAGCATTCTCTTGTTGACGAGAGCCGACGCTCCCTCTTTCGATTCCCCAGACGATTGTAGGCATGCAGACACTTCCTCCCTCTGTGCTACTGTCTCTTTGGTTTGGGAATCACGATCCATGTCTCAATGCTTCAATGCATTCGCCATGTAATGTAGGGTCAAATTGGTGTCAAAAGGAATCACACGCTTCACGGAAGTTGCCATTTATTCATCTAAAAATAGGATTAACAAAAAACGAGGAATAATGTTAATCAAGGCACTTCAAACACTTTCTTACAGGTGTCATGTTCAAAAGAAAATACTTGCTTTGAGTAGGTAAACATGATTATATTGTTATATCATATTATAAGTGTCATTGGTACGCAGCGGGATGTGGTGTATATACCAACGGGAAAAGGTAACTGTGCATCATATTAAATTCAATAAGAATACAAGAATAAGGGTTGGCATCACAAGTCATTAAGGAACATGACTCATTACTGTCAAAGGAAATTTCAATGGTGCATGCTACCGGGACCTCATAGTTCGAGATCATGTTCTACCCTTTATGCAAAATCAGGGACGTAACGTCACCTTGCAGCACGCCCACATGTTGCATGTGTTGTAACACACTATTTGAGGCAGAACAACATTGATGTACTGAAACGACCGACTGTTTCCTAACCTTACTTGTATGAATGTCTGTATCGGTTGTCTTCTGAATGTTTAATTTGGTTCAAGTGCTAGCTAGTAATTCTTATGTTATATTTTGTATCCACCTTCACAATGGCGGTTACAATCATGTATATATGTTTCAGTTTATAATATGGTAGTATGGCATTTTGTATACTTTTATCTGATGAGAAATACATTTAATTAGTGTATTGTCAGTTATATTGGATTCAGGCACATATTCACTGTGCCGGGTGCGTTGTTACACGTCCATGTCAAGGGGCTTTCGGGTAGTGCATTAAAGCGTACGCGTTCGCTCGTCACGCCGAAGATCCGGGTTCGACTCCCTACATGGGTATAATGTGTGAAGCCCATTTCAGGTGTCCCCCGCCGCGTTATTGCTGGAATGTTGCTAAAAGCCGCATAACACCGTTCTCACTCACTTTCTCCCATGTAACCGACATTGCACTCATTGCTTATAGTCTGTTTCAGTGTTGTGTCATGTGTTGATATACTATTCTATATGTTAACAGTTATATCATATATCAAGGAAAGGGTTTTGTTATTGTAAACAGTTTCATTCAGGAAGTATTTGCATTGTAGGATGGATGCTTCATATTTGAAACACAACCTACATTTGCAAAAAAATAATGTGTGCGTGTGTCTGTGTGATTGGGAGACCTGACGGTCAAGGCTACTCAGTATAAACTAGGGCAAAAAAGGTTTCTGTACACCATAACAAGAACTTTTGAATAGAATTTGGTCAACCTGATATCTAATATGAATAGTTCAATTGTCCTGAAATTTCGGAAAAAATCATGAAACATCAGATATTTCCGATCATGGGATGATGAACTAACTGAACACTTGTAATGATTGTGTCAAATATCAAAGACGCTTTTAAGGTCACTCATGAAATGACTTGTACATTGTTTCATTCAAGTGTTTGTTGGTATTGCATGGTTCATATATGTAACACCAGCTAGTTTGCAACATGTTCTCAAACATGAGACTAAATGAGGCTAAAGGCAAGACCACTCGTTAGGAAGTAGACGCCCTAAAACACTGGTGTACAATATAACTTGTTCATTTATATTTGGAATTTTATGAAACTAACTATATATATGCTGTTCATGGCTGAAATTAGAGGTCCAGGTACATAATCCATATTACTTCCGCTTTAATGGCATCATTTCCGGTGTGGAAAAAAACATGTGCAATGAAGCCTTTACCTTACTAACATCACTTCCGGCTTGAAGAAACGTGTCCAATGCAGTGCCACTCTGAAGCAGCTAAGGATCATGTCTTTAACTGCCTTAATATCATAGTTACATACACTTCATCATTAAGATTGAATGTCCTTTGTATTACCTTAATAGGAACGTTATTTGTACTTCTGCTTAATTACCTTGTCCCTCAATTTCAGCCAATCACATGCTTGATTATTCTATAAGAAATATAAAACGTCAACGGTCAAGAGAATATTCAATCTTGTTTATCTAGCCAAATATAAATCAAATATGTGCCTTGCTGGAATTCAATGTAACAACGATGGAATAGCATATGCTACTGTGACAATAGGTCACATTGACCTACAACTGATATGAAAGATTGTCATCACTTGTCATACATAAGTATTCAAACAATATAAGCATTATAGGCAGAAAATGTCATTTAGTGAAAATGACAAACTTTACGAATTTCCTTGACCTAATAAGCAGGTCACTCACAACCTTTTGAGATCGCGCCACCACATCGAAGGATGATCTTATTGTACTAACGTAGAGTAAATGCTTTTTAACCTTAATATTAAGATTGACCTTGGCCTTTTAAATGAATGGTTCTTGCGTCAAACATATTTCCCCGTTGCTTTAAAGGAGATATGATATCAACGGGATGTCCGTGTGCCGTGTGGTTCCAAAAAGCAAATGCGGCGTCGATGGTCAAATTCAGACAAAACCTTAATGCATCCCCATGTGGCGCTGTTTAGTTTATTTGCAAATTTATGAGGTGGAATTAAAATATTTTAGAAAGAGATTCATTGAAGGATCCTTAGTAATGCCCCGTGATGACTAAGAGCACCATGCGGGTAGCACAGGTACGGTAAGTCCCCATGGTCCCTGGTATGGTGACCTAACTTTAGCTGTTGGTGATCTCTAGCCTGTTTTTGTAATGTGTCGTCTGTCATAATCTGATCATTTTATTGTTCTAAAACCAGTTTTACAATTATAATCTGTGATATACTGCTCGTTGTTGTACTGTCATTCGATGACAGTTTTATTTATATACAATATAAAGGCATAACTTGTTCAAGTCACGATATTGCTCAAATATTGCCGATCGGACTTGAAATATTAACTCACTCACTCACTCAGGGTAGAATGTGTCACCAGCACCCTATTGTTTGTCGTAAGAGGTGTCTAAAATTAAGAAGCCGTGTGGATTTCGGATCAGAATTAGTCCCTAGAAACAGTCTCTTTCTAAGTATGTTTCATTATAAACAGGTACACGTTGTTGTAAATACATTGTGCATTTTACCTGTGCCCTGCTGTTCTTGTGGTTGGTTTATCTCTCTGGACCGTACACTGATCATTTTCAGTGAATCTGCATTTGTGTCATGTCCGAATCCAAGTGTGATATTCTGTTAAGTGTTTGTCAACTTTACATGAATGAGTGACGTCCAATTGATCCCTTAAGTCACACAACTTTAAGGAGGCTCCACGTTTCAGCTGTACACCACACTCCACAGGGTAAAACATGTTTGATAGGCATTACTTAGAAGTTGACAGATGACAAGTTCGACACAATTTTATGCATAACAACTTCTTTAATACTGTAAAAGGCGACGTTTCGGTATAGATCCTTATTCCGTTGTCAAGCAAGGATCTATACGGGAAACGTCGCTTTTTACAGTAATAAAGAAGTTGTTATCCATAAAATTGTGTCTACCTTGTCCACAGGGAACTCATGCATGCCCATTCTCTTAAACATATCCATGTATTTTCTTCTTTGTCATTGAACCCAGTTGTCAAGGCATACACTCCATGTATTGAGATTATAAATGTAAAGTGGTTTAATTTGTGCGTCAGATTAGTCCAAATCCAAAGGGTATTCAAGTGTCCACCTGAACAAATAGGGTAACATATAGTACAAATCAGTAGTATGTGGGTTGTGCCACCAGTGGGGTAGGATACGGTCACCTTTTCGCGAACACCTATTTGATAATGATTGATAAACACATGCTTATGATACAGTCCGAATCGTTATGTCTTATGATTATGGAGAGGGTTTTGTCACTATTATATACATAAACTCAACCTTTATGCTTTATATGCGTTGGCGATTCAGACATTAGTGCTTTCTTATTGCTTGCCATCTTTATAATCAATACATGATAAGTGTCACGAGATGATCACGAGAAATTACCTACGTCTATTCTTGAAGAACTAAAAACGAAATTAAGTAACAAATTCAATTTTAAAGATCAAGTTCGCAGGAAGAATTTGTTGGATTTAACGCACATTTGTCAGCTTTTCTAAATCATTTAACAACTGTAAATTAAACGTGAATGAAAACATTGGTATTCATTATTTTGAACTGTTTGGTTATACAATCTTTATGTGAAAAGTAGTGCAACACAGACACAGCCCAGATAAAACAATGAGATCAGAGTAGTTTCTGTCGTAGAATACGGAAATGTACGTACAATTCAATATTTGCATTCAAAGACATATCTTACCTTCGTCGTGCACGTTATATCACTGTCACCTCGCAGCTCAGTCATGTCTCTTGTCAGATACTTGCGACACTTGGTCTTTGTGACTGGAAAATGCATTGTAGTTATTTTTATAATGCTTATTCGGGACAAGCGCTCCGCGCGACGTTCATTATTGTTGTAATAGTGCAAACCACTTGAATAGGTCTTTAGCAACCCATGCTTGCGGTAAAAGGCGATTATGCTTGTCGTAAGAGGCGACTAACGGGATAGGGTGGTCAGGCTCGCTGACTTGGTTGATGCATGTCATCTATCCCAATTGCATGGATCGATGCTCATGATATCAATCATTGGATTGTCTGGTCCAGACTCGATTATTTACAGACCGCCGTCATATAGCTGGAATATTGCTGAGTGCGTGTTAAACAACAAACAAACAATAGGTTTCTTTAAAACTTCATTTATTCAAAATACCTAATAGTGTCAATGTCTCCAAGTTCACAGAAGATCTGCAGCAAACATTCGGCATGTCCCTCTGGCCATAAGCTTCCTCCTGTCAGGACCCTCAATCCCCAGAGCCGTCTGTAAACATCTATAAATGTCCATTAACACCTCCTTACGTCGCCGGATCTTACATCAGGTCTTTTATTATCCAAAACAGCTTTATTACACTGCTATTTGCATTGTTCTGTTTTGAGATCACCTACATCTGTACAGTTATTATGTTTTAGTGAACAGTGCGAAACAGTGCGGCATAAAAAAATCTGTTAAAAAGAAAAATAATAACTCTACCCAAAAAACGGGCCCCCATCGATTTCGCTCGTTACACGTTTTATGATAAATAAAACACGGCAAACTTTCGTGTAGTGAGTGAGTGAGTGAGTTAATATTTAAAGTCACATCGGCAGTATTTCAGCCATATCGTGACATGAACAAGTTATGCATTTAGATTATATATGAAAAGCTGTCATCGAAGGACAGTACAACAACCAGCAATATATCACAGATTAAGATTTTAAAACTAGTTTTAGAACAATAAAATAATCAGATACAATACAAACGATACAATATAAAAACGGGCTGTAGATCGCCAGCAGCCAAAGTTAGGCCACCATACTAGGGACCATGGGGACTTACGGTACTTCTGCTACCTACATGGTCCCCAGCAGGATTTATACCATCCCTCAAACTTTCGTGTAGTAGTCGCTAGATGTCAGGACTAATGTGCATTCATCAGATTCCCATGCCCTACACAGTGGCAATTATTTGATATGTGCTAAACTAACAGAAATAATTGTTCAAGCAATGAACAGTTCAATGTATCCTGCTAAGATTGAATGGGTGATGCTTGTTGTCTTTGTTATATGTGTAAACAGCTGCATGTAAGGTAATTTGGCCATGAAGTATAACTAAAGCTTGAGGTATATTGATTATCTGATATCGTTCAATAACCATCAAATAGCCAATTCCCTTCCACTGATCTACCCACCTGAACTAAACATAATGGAGACCAGTATCAACATATGTTTCATTGGTGGGGATTGGAGATTCATTTTATTTTCCCTGAAATAAGGACACATGTGAGACAGTCAAAAGTACGTTTACATTTGCTTGAAATTAAAGGTGTAATTTTAATGTTATGATACGACTCTTGCTGTATCCGTATCACACATATATCTTTGTTAATGCCCATAACTCAGATGTGGGCGATAATTAATAAAGTGAATATAAATAATTTCATGGATAGCTCCTCATCACCTTTTTTCTGCCCATCAAGATCTAGTTTAGTATCGTGTACCCTCTCTGTTTAACCTATACCGGTAGAGCAGATTTGTCGTCATATTCTTTGACGATCCACAATCCCTCATCTCGGGCACCAACTTCATTTCCCCATATCTGGAGAGGAGCTGCATTTCTTTTCTGACTGCTTTCCTTCATTCATACAATGTATTCAATCACAATTTATTTCATTTTCTTTTTCCTGAAATGAAGACGCATGTTTGACATCATAGAATAGATTGACATTTGATTACATATTAACATTTTAAAAAAAGATCCAGTTTCAAATGGGCTTTCAAGTTTCACTGACTTAACCTTAAGGGGCTAATATGGAAATTTCACATCAGTGATTATAGTGCTTAATAATATGTTAAATTTTGACCCTTTTCACAAAGTAGTAAGATCCTTTTGCTGAAAAGTGTCGCAACCGAGAGTCGGCAGAACTTGAATTAATACCTCGGTCATATGTGGACATTCTCCATATAGTGATTTGTGCACGGACATTGTCACGCTTAACATTACAGTTCACAGTCGTCAGTTTATATCGCCAGTGATACCTGTCGTTTATATCTTTATATCTTTACTGTTGCGTATAACCTAAATGGTAGATATATTTATTGCGTAATGCATATCATGTAGTTACTCGCCCTACCAGGACACACACGACTAATACAAACTGCTCTCCGTTAAGGAAATCTGTATTCATGACATTACTTATAGGAATTTTGGGTGATCACAAGTCTTTACTGTTATGTTATGATCTTTTCAACACATCTTTAAAGGTTGATGACGACACAGTTGTAAAGCTATTCAGAAACAAACAAACGGATTCAAACATAAAAGTGATAGGCAGAACTGCATGCTGTATCATACATATCTGAAACTGTGTACAGCTGAAAGAGTAGTGTTCAACACTTCAATATCAACCTCACCACATAAGTTTCACTGATTTTGATTTGTTATTCCTTTTCATTTCCCTGAAATAGAAATACACGTAAGATATTCGAAAATACATGTACATTGACTTTCAATTATAAATTGAAATGACAAATTACAGTTAAGTACTTGTACTATTTTCCATTGAATTAATCTCTGTGGGGAAGGGTGGAGCTGCCAGCAACTATTAACGTATCACAGAAAAACGTCCGCAATTTAGATTAGATGCTACCTTCCTTTGGTTACGTTACTGCACCAAAACTTCATGAAAGATTAGTTTTCATCGCTTCAATATCAGTATCACCCACATATCCTTCCTTCAGTTCAAAGAAATATAGACTATAAGCAAATTATGCAAGAAATATATCGATAGCTGTCTTCTCACCATCATTTCCTGCGCCTCGAGTTGAGGATGTTGTGCCTCACTTTTTTTGCAGTAAAATCATCTTTATTTCAACATACAGTCCAGGCAACATACATCTTTGAGTTACACACGAACACTATTGTTTTCTTATTGCATTGTATGAAAAACAAACATTACCAAATGTGGGATGTACAGAGATTTCTTGTAAAGACACATTTCACGCATACTCACTTTCTACATATCCCAAGTCGCATAGATTGTATTAATATATATTTATCATATCGACCTGTCTCTGTTTCTATGTTTCTATGTTAGATTGGTGGGAACTACATCGTAACAGGGCTGGCGCTCAAGGGTACTTATTAACTGTAATATACGCTGAATACGTATATGTACGCTCCAAATAGGGAGTAAATTTAAACATTGAATAGGACAATATCTAAACGATGGTGGATCAGATTAACTTTGAGTAGATATCTCATGTATTAATGTTGATGAGCCAAGCATCTAGATGAAGGAAGAACATAGATGCATTTGTGAACTCACTCTTTATGCAATATCCATATTTATCTTCTTTTTTCCTGAAATAACGTCGACGCATTTTTCGCATTCGAGAATAAATTGATTATAAATTAAGGCTTTGATTTAAGAAAATGTCCAATTTCATATAACTAATCTCAGCGAAGGTTAAAATGTTGATTTTGCAGCCATGAGTAGCATGGGTACATATGTTGAACATTTTTAGGATTTTTTACTCCATTCACAACATGGTGCTGAAATATGATACCACTGTGGTTTGGGATAGTCTCCATATGTGATGTGCACTGACATCGTCAATTTAATAGAGTGTACAGTCGTCAGCTCACATCTCCATGTCTTAACTGTTCGACGCCTGTGCTTGGCCTGAATACTTGGCATATTTGTTGTGCTCCACATATCACGTAGTTACTCGTCCTACCAGGACAAACATGACTAATACAAGCAGCATAATCCTTTGAGGAAGTCTGTAAGCATTGATGATAGGAATTTAATGATGATTTACTGGTCGTGTAAAAGACTGGCGTTTGGTGAAGAGAAGGGTTTGCTTTTGTGATGTGATTTTTTTACCACAGTATTTAAGTGTTGATGACGGCGCAGTTGTTAAGGCATAAAAGAAGAACAGTCTGAAAGATCTCATTGACCTGTTTGTCCCTTGTCGTAAATGCAGGATGTGTGTATTATGAAGAAATTGTTTTGCATACATGATTTTTTCTATACATTTGGTACACAAAAGTCACTGTCGATCTGCTGTGATTTTTGTTAACACCAATAATAGAAATGAATCGTATCTGTTTGTCTCGAATGCTGTGGCAAACGGGAGAATACTACTAACCATGGATATACAAACTGAACAGTCCTTTGTGTAAGAAATGTTATTCACTTTCATAATTAAAGTCATTTGCTTAAGAACTTGTGTTAAGAACACATTAGCACAAAGAGGTCCCGAGAAACACCCCCTTGTGCCGCCCGTCTGGAGTATTTTATGTCAGGGTCTGACTCAAACTCACCCATGTCACACAAATATACATCACTCGTCCTTCACTGTTGTCAGCTTGGTATTCTGTGCTGTGTTCAGGATACATTAGTGTGCAATGGAATTGCCACCTGAACCTTTAAAGATCGGCTCGACTGGTGACGCGTGTAGTTGTTAAGATAGCAAGAATCTTCTTTAACATCCTATACCCTTCAAACATAAATGTTAAACTATTATGTTGGCTTGGTTATCCTATAGTTTTACGCAAAAGAACTTTGTTTTGTAATAGAATTAGAGTTTTGTTTGGATATTGAAAATACCACATTTCAGAATTTCAGCATGTGTTGCTTACAATTAAGTCTATAATAACAGTTATAGCTCACACTGCAAGATCACATGAATTTATAACTACGTGTTGTAGAGGCCTGAGATGTACCTGACTTGCCTGACCGAACGAGATATGACAATGTCGCATTTCATCCCCGTGTGGACAATGCATTTGTTTCATGAAGCTAGCCACGTTATTGATGCTCGTAAACACAATGGACTTACATATGATATATGTTGTTTTAAAAAAGAGATTCAAAGGAATGATGTTTTATTCTACATTTGCTTCCTTTTAAAGACGGAGATTGGCAAAATACACTTAGTGAAATCAGAAGAGTTATGCTGTGAATGTACATGGAATGGTTTAGTCGGAATTTGGTCGGAATAGTCGGAATTGTACAATCGACCCTGCTTTATGCAGGTATTTCTATTGGATTTGGAAAGGGTTTTGTCGCTTTATCTATTTAGTAGAATATAATAAAACAAATGTTAAAAAATCAAGCTATTAACTATTATGTGTTGCATTTTGCATTCCAAAGGAATTGGTGTAGAAGTGAGAAAAAACCCAACTACATTATTGTTATTGATCTGTTTTAAAATGTTGTATTTATTTACATCATATTATATGTAGCATTTATGTTAATGCATGCATCAATAAATTTACTAACGACATATGGGTATATGTTTCAATGTGTCAGATAGTTTATTATTTATTTGACTTCACACATATCTCTATGCAAGGTGCAGTGGTGTAAGCCCTCTTGCCATCAAATGGTATGTGCAGATCACAATAGTTAACTCCCTTTCTGAAGTGAGTTGATACTTTTCTGAGATCATGATATCCCTCGTCTGATTGAATATTTCATTCGTTTCAAAGTCGGCTAGTGAAACATATGACATACTACTACATTGATCTATCAAAAAGAAAGATGTTGCGGGGATTGTGACAAGGAGATGACAAAGGTGAAACGCATGAATGTAATTAAGTGCAAACACATTAACGCGTTGTTCCACTTCTACCATTTATATATACCTATTCAGCCTTTAAAGGAATAAAGTACTGATTGCGATGACCGCACCTTAGTGTATTGTTATTACAATCAGCAAGCAGGTGCGGGAGATAATTTATAGATGTCAATTTCTTTGTTATGATCATGAGGACCACAACGTTTCGAGTATATGTTACTCCTTCATCAGGTCAATAAATATTACTATTAATGAACGTAAGTATGTATATTTATACATACATACATACATACATACATACATACATACATTACATACATACATACATACATACATACATACATACATACATACATACATACATACATTAATTACATACATACATACATACATACATACATACATACATACATACATACATACATTACATACATACATACATACATACATACATTACATACATACATACATACATACATACATACATTACATACATTACATACATACATACATTACATATATACATACATACATACATACATACATTACATACATACATACATACATACATACATACATACATTACATACATACATACATACATACATACATACATACATTACATACATACATACATACATACATACATACATACATACATACATACATACATTACATACATACATACATACATACATACATACATACATACATACATACATACATACGTACATGTATATACCTGTACGAAACAACAAAAGTAATACGATAACAAAGGTGGAAACATAACAAGGGACGCCAACAGATAACTGATGGGTGATTAGTGTATCACTTCAGAATGCTTTTCAAAGACATGAGCAAGCAGATGATCAGAGCTGTCCAGTGTAAAAGATTAACGGAGTCTGCTTCAAACGCATTTTCGTTGTCAAAACGAAGACATTTCGTAAACATTTTTCTTTAGTTATAATATCTTAACTCTCTAACACGGTAGACGTGATGATATGACTGATGTCTTTGAATTATAGAATTTACCGTTTACTGCCTACTCTGCTTGCAGTTGTATCAGTCCTTTACATGTGTTCATAGAGATCATATGGTCTTCAATATTTACTTCTCGGACTTATTTGAATAAAACTTGACTGTTTTCAAATATGATGTTAAAGAGAATTAACTCATTCAACGTCAAGTTTATAATGACACATAAAAAGCAAGTCAATCGCTCACGCGAAAATAGAATTTCTGCTCATATTGGCAAACAGAAACAGTGGCATTGGCCATGATGTGTAACTGCAAGTATATCTGCAGGTATATCAGCTTCATAACTAGATATTTACATACATATTCAGAGTGACAGACGCTATTTACAAGACTGCATGACAGTAAGGATGACGTCAATTTTCTAACAGTAAACTTTCCAGTTGAGGTACATTCCAGTATAGTCTTTCTAAGAGGTGGGGTGAAATGGGGTTTAACGTCGCGTCAAGGATTATTGCACTTATATAGCGACGTGCTTGTTGTAGTCCGGACTGATGCCGATTTATAGTGCTAGCCCACTGAGATACCGTACCTCAGTTTAACATGAATACCCCACTCAGACACAGTATACTGACTCGGAGCCGAACAGTCCTTGTTTTTCCCTCTTAATGCCGAGCGCTACACAGGGTAACAACAAGTACCGTCTTTTAACGTCTTTTGGTATGACGCGGCCGGGGATCGAACACCGGGCCTTCCTCTATCCAGGCTATCACTAGACCGCGGAGGCGTGTTTTTTCTACGAAGATTTCAAGAGAGTTATATAATTCTTGTTCAAAAGCTCTTTGAACGAGGTTACAACATTTAAAAGGGCACGGGTTGTTTAGTCGTCTAAGGCGCCACAATTTGCTGTGCAGAGTTAGGCCCACCCGAAGACCGTGGGTTTGAATCCAACTTCTCACCGATTATGTTTCAATGTTTGTCAGCACCATACCCGTGCTCGTTAGTTCCACCGATGTGTTTAACGTCTGAGACCTGCTTTAAGTAGGGCTTTCCTTCCACATTAAGCTGACACGCCGTGATATGACTCGAACACTGTTCAAACTTACTCACTCACGATAACTTTCAAAGCGTCAGTAAATCATTCAAGGAATTTAATGGTAGACACGTGAGGGCATTTCCAAATTGATACCCGATACTGTTCCCTATTTTCACTTGTTCCCGTATTATTTTCGGGTGAACGATTAAATTGCCTTTGCATGTGTTTGTGACGGGTGTCACCGGGTGTATAAACTACCGTTTACCATGAACGGTGTAAGGGAGACTACTCCGTCAGGCTCAGGTATACTTCACTGAACGTTAATAGTACATTGACAACACACATGCGGGATGCCGTACACGCCAGTCACTGTTAGTTCAGTCAGTCAACACTGTCACAATGTGGGAGGTGTAATGGTGCTCACTGTGGACGGTGCAAGGGAGACTACTGCTATATGCACACAACACCTCCCCTGGTCCCAAATGCAGCCTCACGTTTCAGTGACTCGAGGACAGTGTGGTCAGTGATAGTCAATACACAGATCATGTGCCGAGACTACACACGAGGAAAGTGTGGTCAGTGACACTCAGTTACAGTCAATACATAGATCATGTGCCGAAACTACACACGAGGAAAGTGTGGTCAGTGACACTCAGTGACAGTCAATACATAGATCATGTGCCGACACTAGACTCGAGGAGAGTGTGGTCAGTGACACTCAGTGACGGTCAATACACAGATCATGTGCCGACACTAGACTCGAGGACAGTGTGGTGAGTGACACTCAGTGACAGTCAATACACAGATCATGTGGCGACTCCAGATCCTAGGAGAGTGTGGTCAGTGACACTCAGTGACAGTCAATACATAGATCATGTGCCGACACTAGACTCGAGGACAGTGTGGTCAGTGACACTCAGTGACAGTCAATACATAGATCATGTGCCGACACTAGACTCGAGGAGAGTGTGGTCAGTGACATTCAGGGACAGTCAATACATAGATCATGTGCCGACACTACACACGAGGCGATGTGGTCAGTGACACTCAGTGACAGTCAATACACAGATCATGTGCTGACTCCAGACTCGAGGACAGTGTGGTCATTGACACACAATGACACACAGTGACAGTCAATACATAGATCATGTGCCGACTCCAGACTCGCGGAGGTTGTGGTCAGTGACACTCAGTGACGGTCAATACATAGATCATGAGCCGACAGTAGACTTGAGGACAGTGTGGTCAGTGATAGTGACATTCAATAATCCATAAATGATGAACAGCTACACCCAAACGTGACACCTAAAATGCAAACGTGATGTATTCACACTGTTCACATGTACAGGAAACTAATCGTTTTTAAAGGATTGATATCAGGAGGTGAGCGGTCTCCATTGTGCGCCACAATCTTTCTCTGTAACACGCTTTCAGCAGTCAAGTAATTTCAGTGTGCATTACAGTGGCATCGTGATTCAACGCTTTAGTAATCCCTGCGACCCGTGAAGATCCGGGATAGAATGTGTCTTCAGAAACCCATACTTGTCGTAAGAGGCTCGGTGACTTGGTTGAAGCATGTCATCGTATCCCAATTTCGTGGATCGATGCTTATGTTTTAAATCACTGTATTGTCTGGTCAAGATCGATTATTATCAGACCGCCGTCATATACTGGAATAACAGTGAGGTGATAAACAACAAACAAACAAACAAAAAATGTTATCCCTGCGACTCACACCATTCTTTTTGTTGCGTGGTAAACAAACATTCAGTGCATTTGTTGACAACCGAAAGCTTCTATCGGGGATAATGTGTTGAACTGTAATTGTTAGTTTATTGCACATTCACTGTTCATGAGTTAGAGCTCATCAAAATCTAAATACGTATTTATACAAAGACTTTCACTACGTTATAAACTGGAATGCCCTTTCAAGGCTGCGGACTGAATTGAGGACATTAATAAGTCATGAATCATGGAGCATACACTTCAAGTTAGGCGAAGTGTAATGATGCCACAGGGCCAGTTGTGATACGTTTAGTCCTATGTATTGATGTCGAAGTGCTTTTAACATGTATTATATATATTTCGGATCAAACTGTGCATACTATATATATTTAGTAGTCATTCGAAGCATTAGTGCTAATAATCAAAACGTATAAACTTTGGACTCATATTTTTTCGTCATATATGGTGATATATGTTTTTGACATAGCCGTCATTTGTATATCGCCACAATTTATTGTGTTGATAATCAAATTCGAAATGTGGGCCCACCTTTTCGATGGCTTAGTGATTACAACTGGAGGGCCCACATTTATGCATCACGAAGCTTCATTTGATTACTGATAACCATTTTCTAAAATATTGGTCAATTTTCTTTCGTCGAAAGAGGTCGGCCCTCACATGCAATCGCTAAGCGACAATAGTATGACGTAGTGGAGCCCACATGTGTGGTATTTTGGCATGGATCTACAGCAACATATATTATTCTAATTGTACTATATTGATAGTACAATGTGTAAACATTACTTAATATGACGTAAATGGGCACACATAACGCCTACGAAGTTTTAATAGCGTGACCATTGATTACTCAATAACAGAAATTGGTACAAAGTGAGTAACTTTATTCAAGTTCAATTTAGAAAGGCCCACACACAACTGTTTTTCTCAATATAAAACACAATTATCACTATAAAGTCGTGGGCCAAATAAGTGAGTGAGTGAGTGAGTCTACTTTTATGCAGGTTATATTATTATTAAATCAATATCGGGGGATACCAGAAATGGTCTTTACACATGTTATTCATGTGGGGAATCGATCACGGGTTTTCAGCGTGACTGGCGAACGCTTTAACCACTAGCTACCCCACCGCCCCTTGGCCATATGAACTGGAAATTTAATTATGTGTTAACGTAAAACAAACTCGAACATGTGACAGACAAGCGTATAACCTTATTCCTTTCCAGGAAATGATTAACTCATGAATATTCATTAGACCACGACGTAATTTTGCCATGACGTTTGTTCGTTGAAGTATGTTCTGCTTTAGCTTATACACATTTGTACATTCCAATCGACATTCCAAGTTCTTTTCTCCACAACAAATACGTTTAGTTTCAAATGTTGGCCCCCTTGCAAGCAGCTTTGACCTAGCAATAATCCGGTTTCACCATACATATTCTTACACGGAAATTATTTAATTATTTCAAAAGATACCATAGTCAACCCACATTGACATATACTTCCGTAAAGTTAATCAATATCCATAACATTTCCACAACATGTACATGGGCAGGTGCGGTTGGGTCGCCAACTGCTTAATGCGTTCGTCATGCCAAAGACTCATGCCAATTTATTTCTACATGTGAGTAGAATGTGTGCTGGAATATTGCCAAAGGTATAATTAATTCACGATCATGAATAACAATATCCTCATCTGGCTAAGACACATTTCAGTGCAACATGGCCTTGTTATCAATAGTATTTCATTATGAATCATTGAGGGGGGTTGTTTTTTATGTTTATAAGTGTTTTCATAACAAAACACATTGATTGGTTTTTAGCCTAATATCACCAATCTTACCAATATGAAGCTCCCTCACTTTATCGTTCTGAAGTAATGAAATAATATCTCGTCGCAATAACCAAAATTAATTCATCAACATTTACGGCTAAGATAAGGGTATTTGTTCCCGAGAAGGACATGTGCAGGTTAAATAGCCTAAGTAAAGACCACAGCACAGCGCTAAAATTAATAGCTACATGTATGCTGACAGTATGCTCGCGTGTGTGTGTGTCACATGGATCTTTGTTGAATGGAAATTTAACACGATGTCATGTTCACACTACATTTAGCTTCTAGATGAATGCGTATACGCTATAAATAAACATCACTCGTCCTTCACTGTTATACTTGAACAAAACACTTTAGTTGCGGACTAAATGTTAGCTGTCTTACGTCAATAACTGTACAGCAGGGAAATGTAAACCTTTCTGACTAGTCTGATAAATTTCTTTTATAAAAATTGGCTGTCTGATGTTTTAATGGTTACGTGTATGTGGCATGGGTGCAAAATACAAAATCGCCCCCATTCACATTAAATTCAACATGGAAGGAAAAGGTCGAGAAGCGCGGTGACCACTTTACTAATCTCATCATATTTCGCAATCCGTAGCACTGTATAAAATATGAGTTAAACGATGCTAAATCTGAGATGATTAAGGTGATGTTGGTAATAATTTTGATTTTACACACACATTGTTTGACATCTCAATTCACAGTTTAAAGGGGACATTTTCAAGGGACCATATATGGTCCCGTGGCACCGAAAGGTTTTAAGTGTCACCAAATGACACTGACCCCACTGTTTTCGAGTCTGAGGTCAGCACATGATCTATGCATTGACTGTCACTGTGTGTCACTGACCACACTCTCCTCGAGTCTAGTGACTCGTGACTACAGTGACTACAAACGTACACTAATTTCTGAACCCCATTTTATTCGAAATGCAACCTTCGTTTCACCACACTGCCTATTCAATCGAGCACGCCCTAACACTGCGGCATCAAGTGTCTGATGCATTATCTAGTTATTACGCCGCATACACAGCCAGCCCAAACAGTTTCACACTGGTGACTTACAACCCCCTTATATCAGACACACGCTGCATCTCATCACTAAACACACCTGTCACATACACCTGTAATTTTTCAAGTTGCATGCCGATACTTGTATTAATATTCGGTATTATCACAAACTTTAGTACGACATAATAATATGCCCTCCTCCACCCCCACCCCCATCCCTCACCCCTCCGTCCCCAATATAAAATGCTAGTTATAATATAGGCTTCCACTCATATACACAAAACTATAAGTAAGCGTCACATCATTCACCATACCCAACACAATTCACACCGCAGCTAAACAGCATTTGAATGTCCATTGTAATACTTATCAAGTACCATCGTCCATCTGTATATAAAGTGATTCTGACCTTTGAATGTTCAAGGAGTACTATAATTACCTGTGTGACTTCCTATGATATGTCTCCTGTCTACAGGGTTTAAATCATATCTTATGTTAGTAGTGTGTTGAATAAATACCAAGCGTCGTACATGTTGGCTGCTTTCATTAATAATGTTCTAAGCATATCTGTGGATGTTCGTGTTACAAATCTTCTTATTTTGGCAAGTGGAATTTGCCAGTTTGCGTCTATGAAAGAAGCATAAAACATAGCGTTCCATCAATAACGTCCTCGCTTGATCAGCAGTAAGATGTATTTACCACACAGTTGTAATGGGACGTTGTTATATACTAGTCTGTCAGGCACGTCAACAGAGACAACCAGACAAATCGATTCATCACAACAGCTCGACTGTGACTTGAAGATGTTTGTGTGTTTCAAAGCCACATAATAATGCAAAGAACATTCTCTATATCCTGACATATACTCTCCTTACCAACCACACCACATTGATATGTTCAGGGGGACCGTAGCTGAGTACCCAACACCTGCCCTTATGACAAGGAATAAACAGATCCAAAGACATGAGATATTTATACATTAGATCTTTCAGTTTGTTGTATCACCATAACTGACAGATCAATGTTAAGTATTAGTAACAAATTCTGTATTGTGACAGTTTCAATAGTGAGGGACAGACCCAGTGGTGGGACGTGGTCCTGTGCACATTGCGCAGGTCACAAAACAGTCGAAGTTAAAGAACGAGATCACAGCAAGTAGTTACATGGGTGATAGGCTTTTTTGGTAGCTTGACTACTGAGGGCTTCTAGGGCTTCGGTCCTGCTCCACACTGAAGCACATGTAGCAAATATGGTGTCTCCATCGAAATGTACCTCAACAGTGAGTGGGTACCTTTGAGGATGAGAAGTTTGTGTTAAACTTCTATCGCCCCACAGCTTAGGTTTTATACTTCCTTGGGAGCTGAGAAAGATAATCGAGAGAAAAACTAATTCTTTGACTGGGATAATAACGGTGTTAGTGCTTTGATCATACGTTAACGTATGGCCTATAGCGCATTACAAATATCCAATCATCTATTATATTTGTAAGAGTATATTTTACATTACATGTTGGTGTAAACAGAACAGCCTTAAAGAATGTGGTGATAAGATCATATCATAAAAGTAAAGACTTGTGATCACCCAACGCCAGTCCATCTTCTGCTCAACCAGTAAATCATCATTAAGTTACCATCAGCAATGTCATGAATACAGACTTTCTCAAAGGATTATGTCTCATTCCTATATGCCGTGGTAGGACGAATAACTAGATGATGGGCACAGCACAATACATATGCTTAGCATTTCAGCCACACACAGCTGTCGAGCAGTTAAGATACAAAACAGGGACATTTTCCTGGCGAAATGAGCTGACGGCCGTGCGCTACATTAAGATGCTGCTTTACACTTGACAATATCAGTGACTTTCCACATCGTATCATGGCTTTAAATCAAGTTCTTCATATGCAATTGTTGTTACTGTACATCCTCCACCTACCATACATATGCTGTACCACGTTCATTTTCAGTCTTGCTTGACGACAATATAGGGTTCTATACCGATACGTCGCTCTTTAAGTAAAATAAATAAGTTGTTAACGTTATCTATAAATTGTGTCTGCTTTGTCATCCATCAGCTTCTAGATCTAAGAAATATCTAACAAATAATTGATTAACTGTCGTCCATATTGTGTTTATGGCAAAATAAGCGAGTGATACTGATACAGAGCCGTTGAAAACTACTGTTTCCATTATACAAAGTCCAACTTTTGATTTAGTCAAAAAGTAGGAAGTATCTAATGTAAATTACAGACATTTTTCTCCTTTTGAACACACAGCACGGACACTATACACTGTTCATGCGTTTCCTTATTCAGACATAATGCTGCAGATCAACATGACATCACCCTATGTCAATCACCTACATACATGCTGAACATTAAGACAAAAGTCGAAGTGACTTGTGCTAAAACATACAGAACAAAACGAAATAGAAGCCAATTAACATTCAAATGGACATACACATTAAAGACAAGAAGCAAACCTAGCGAGTTACATATGCATTGAACTATTTGTTAGGTAGTAAAACCTCACGCAAGTGTCCTTCATATCATATAAAACTGAGTGGCAAAAGAAGATATGTCGAGTTTGTTTAAATGCAATTGAAAACTTAAAAATATATTTCTAAATTTGATGATGTCTTGTTAACCATCATTCATTCCTGCAACAGGTTGAAATATGGAACATCCTCCACGGGGCAACTATAAAACCTTTTGATAGCTTTACTCAGGCCTTGAGCGTTGTAACCTTGATCAATAGCTTTTGAGAAATGGTCGTTTGATACTTTGTGAAATCTTCATAGAAAGGATTTGCTCGATTGTACCTCAAAAGTACCTCCCATAGTAGTTCAGCATTGCTAAAATGTCTTTGTAAAGTCTTTTATGTGTTACGAGTTATAGCTTTGAAATGTGTTAACGCAGCCTTGTGTGTGCCCTTTCGCTGTTAATGACAAATAAATGGTCGTGTTTTCAAATGCAGTATTGAAATGAAGTCATTGGGTTCACCAGACACGACTGCTTTCTTGGTTGCATGAATATTCGGTGTAAATAACTAACACGACAGCTTGACTGCAACTTGTAAACATTTTAGAACCATACGTGATTTACATGATTGTGTAATAAGACACTTGTACATGACTGGAATTGCGCCTGCCACCAGACCACGCTACAATGTCTTATAAACACAAAACGTCAACGCCAACGAACCAGTCTCGATCACCCGCGGAAACAATCCCCACTGGGCGTAAAACGGCGGAGGTGAAACAAACACTGAAACCCATCATAAACACGTCCCCAATTGCTGTTGAAATGTCCGACTTGATGTTCCTGCCTCTAGCGTATGCACATATCACGGTTGTTCATAAGAACGCTCCTGCCTGCAGCTGCTTCAAGGCAACTTGTCAGACTGATTTTCACAGCTATTTTGTCTTTCATGCCAGAAGGAATGTTTTCGTCGGCTAATTAAGACTGGTTCCTCTATTACCCTGCATTGACGTTTTTATTGTACCACCGCAACATTCTGGCCAGACGCCGATTGGTGTTTATAGATGATAAAAACAGGAGTCATCGCCGGTGTTGCAGATGAATTCATATTTTCACTCCGGAATTTTTTGGATAGACGTGGACGTGTATGGAGGCGTCCTAACGAACGTCATGCAAACATCAACTTTAGGCAACATGACAGATTTTGGGGTGGGTTTGTAATGATATGGGGCAGGATCACCGTGACTGCTAGAACGTCACTGCATAGTTTCCTGGAAGGGTCACTGAATAGTAATACCGAGACCACATACTGAGGCCAATAGTTGTGCTGTTTGCCGCCATGCTGGTCCTTGTTTTGCCTTTCAAGACGATAACGCTTGTGCCCATTGTGCTCGTATCGTATCTAGTTACCCCAACAACAAAACATCCCCTGAATGAGTGCTGACCTTTGCACCACAGAGCACGCTTGGAACATGATCGGCAGACGTGTACGCCGACACCAAAGACCACCCACTACATTACTAGAACTGTGACACGCGCTGCAAGAGGTATGGACAAGTCTCCATCAACTTGAAATTGGGAGATGGATTCGAACCATGCCACACCGTACGAACGAATGTTAGACCAATCGTTGGAGCAAGACCCGTTCTTGATCTGCTCTTCTCATACGTCCACTTTTTGAATATACACCCCTATAGTCTTTCTTGGTTGTTTGCGCGCTTACAGTACCTGTTGTGTTGATTGACATGTTACACCAAGTCCTTCCCGTTTCTTTTCCGCACACAACCATCACGCCATACCTCTTTGTATTTCTGTACTCACTATTATTGAATACGCCCTTCTTTTTTTGAGAGTATATGTATGGTATTTTGTCACATCTTTCTCACAGCCGGAGTATGACACGGTAACTTTAAAACAATATGTCTGTAGTGATGGAAGTGGTAAGCGTCTAAGACATGTACATCTGACCATATTGCCATCAAATATGTGTGACGAGAGAACAGCGACAATATACAAGGGAACACTTGTCCATGTCCATGTCACTTTCCTATAATTGGAGTAAATGATAACAGTCATGACGCAAGAAGACTTAATCCTCGATACGGTCCATTGACCGTTGAAGAAATGCGAGGTATAGCGAGGCTGGCAACTATCAATCCATTGTATAGATGTCACTAATGCGCCATTATTTAGTCTATATACGGTATGTTTGTTTGTTGTTTAATTCCGCACTCAGCAATATTCTATAACAAATGCATGATAATAAGTAATTAAAACAGACAGACAGACATTTTATTTACGTCTCACCTCAAATATTACATAAAATATATATATATATATATATATATATATATATGTTGTATATATATATTGTCAGTTACACTGAAGAGCTGTCATGAGACAGCAAAAGTACTATGTATGAAACTGATATAAAGAAGATGATGGACTAACGTGGACTTTATTATTTTATTATATATATATAGAGAGGTTATCACGCGAGTGTGTTTGGGGATGGTAAATATCCTTCATTAGGAATAAACATTGTATTTAGCGAGCCTTGGTGAGCTAAATACATAGTGTTTATTCCTAATACAGGATATTTACCATCCCCAAACACACAAGCGTGATAACCTCTTTATCATATAATGTCATGCTTTAATTCTGTGCTTTAAAATCGCTATCCCTCTCTCACAAACATTACCGAAACATTGCGAGTTTTCCTGGAATGCGCGCATTAATATTTATTACGTCACAGGGTAAGTGATGTGTCAGTCGGACAGTGACAGTAGCCAATATAGTTCCAACTGAAATCTCTTTCTTATACAGTGGCGAAGCAACATATACGCAAAACAACAGTTGTTTTTAATTGCCTTTCGCGGCAATCCATCGGTCTGTCCGCTAGAGTAACTGCCCTTTGTCAAAGGGAAGCTACTCTAACCCTAGTCTATGAGACGTCACGGGCACGGTCAGACGTTGTTGACAGTCGGTCTGTCCTGTCATAAGGTTAAGAAGTGTAGTCAAATGTACACACAGCGACAAAACCAAACAAGGTAACAATTCAAACATATTTCGGCCAAATCCAACTTTTTTAATTTGTGGAGAAGGTTTCAAGTCGCAGAGGTCTACAAGCACAGATATTGCTACTGATCCCGCTTGGCTAGGCCTCGCGCCCTCGCAAAACTGTTTCGAAATTTATACCTCCAAAGTAGCCAAAACTTATAAAATGCCTTAGCTACGTCACAGTTAGAGACTGATTTTCAGTATATTAGACTGTTCTTTTGATAATGGTAGCAATTATCCCTGTTGTTTATCCAGATTCCCGATGGTTAATTTTGACTCGATCGCCGAATGACGAGGACGACGCCATGTTTGTTTATAAACAGTGAAAGTAGTCCTACTTGACCTTTGATATTTGCATCTCTATCCGCATATGACCCCAACGGATATCGTTTTTATCCGTTGGCTTTATCCTGCCGAGAAACCTGCCCATTATATGATAAATATATATATAATATTTAAATAAGCCACTCCTATTGGAGTTATGAGAGACGAAAACGTTAACATATACAAATAAAGATTACTAAAATACAAATAAATAAAAGGTTAATGTACACACAAAAGTTAAACACACTATACGGTATATCAAATATCAAATATCAGTTAGGTGATAGATTGATGTCAACAGGAACCCAAATAACCAAATCAAATAAACAATATAAATGGAGCAAACGTGTCAAACATAGACGTTGAAATGTCACATTATGATAATGTCCCAAACACGTTCACATGTCAGCTATAATAATACTACACATATGTAATGAAATAAAAACAATACAAAACATCAGAACAGTCACGAATCAATTCTGAATAGTGTCATTACTTGTAATGAGAGCGTAGCCAGAAGATGGGCATATGGTACCACAGTAAACAGTAACCATAAAAACCATTTACAGGTAGACATCTCATGTAGACACAGTCCACGTTGAAATGTCAATGACACAAGTACAAGCTAGTAAGTCAAAACTCAGGTGACGCGTGACAAACAAGCACGCTTGAGGACTGGCTCAAAGACACGATGACGCTAATGCGGGTTCATAGTATGTTCAGCTACTCTGACGTAGATTTCGTGAGCGGTGAAGGACAGTATTGCACATACGGATCACATTCAGCTCATTCTTGATCATGAACATGATTTAAACCATACAAAACATTTACCTGAATGTCGCCTCTCCGTTTGAGGAAGAAAGAATATTTACATTTGAAAAGGATTTTAATGTGATGTTAATACAACAAATATATCGTTAGATATCATTTGCTCGAAACATGAGAACAGTCAATGTAGCTCACCTGGGACGATTTAAAGTGTGCACATAACTTAGAAATGGTAGTCATAAACATTACGTTCAATGCAAAACTGTCAGTTCTGGCAAATTAAGTTGTACTTGCAAAACCCGTCTCCCGGGCCAAGTGCTAGAGTTATGTGTATTATTATGATAGTTGAGTTCATGCGAATATTTTATAATCATTAAAAGACAGAAGATACAACTTAAAACTGGTAATGTTTTACAAAATATTTTTTTTTATTTGAAGTTTACACGATATACGGCTTTTCCATTGGACGAGAGGTCGGTCACATGACGCAATTTGACGTTCATACGTTTTTCACGAGACCGTGTTCTTGAAATGACGTAAAGTTATGCATCCATACGCCCATGTCACCTCTCTTTTTTTTAGGAACTATTTGACCCCGCAATACAGCTGGTTGTTGTATGGCTGTCAGTGTAAACATGAAGTCACACATACTAAATAAAATTGTGTTTAGATCTTGGCCTACATCCTTTGAGGTAAGAAATTGTAATAAACAAATCATAATAATTGACTTCCACTTTGTGTGAATTCATTGGAGTATGAACCTTCATAGAGTGAGGGCCAAACATTGTATGAACGTCGGAGCAAGCTTACACAATTTAAGAATTTGCTTCACGTAAAGGGAGATAATGGTATACACTGGGATTTAAATTATGGAAGCATATTATGCCAAATTATTCACAGTCGCCTCAGGCTTGGCTGCAGCGATCTTAACGCAGATCAGTATAATAGACATATCTTTGATACAAAAACTTGTTCCTGTGGATATCATACCGAAGATGCTCTACACTTCTTTTTTTGTGTACAAATTACTATGCTCTTACTATTTTTACAAACACGGTTATTCTTTACAAACAGTGCTATGCGGAAATTCGGATTTGAGTAAGGAAGAGCAAATGCTAACATTAGATTCTATTCAACACTTTATATTAAAAACTGGCAGATTTTCAGTTAAATGATTGTTTAAAATAAACTGCAAATAGATTTATTATATGTACATATGTACACAGCTTGGCATGTACAATTTATTTGTTACATCTAACCTTCATTTATGTATTTATTGTCATATGTCCTATGTGCAATGGAGCGGTACTAACATAAGTGCTTCGCTTGTTTACCTATCCATTTTCACACTTTTGTGAAAATAAATATGTTTAAACCATCCCTTAGCGTCATATCACCTCCTTTTCTTTGGATATATTCAAAGACATCGTAGCGTCCGTTCTGTGCTGCCAACATCAGCGGTGTCAATCCATACAAACCATCATTCACGATCTCTTTCGCGTGGTCCAGATTCCCGTCAGCATTGGCCTAAATTAGAGTTGGGTGTCAGTTAGCGGCCGTTTGAGTGACCCTGTGTTGAAATAAGGATAGGATAAGGTATAATATTGTTCATGCGTACAGAGTGTTGTTGATAAAGTCTTTCAAACAGCTCATGGGATATCAAAATGAGTCAGAAAGAGTCATAAAGTAATTCGATTGTGCAAGTGATTATGAGTGGATTCTCCTTTGGCAAGAATTTCAAGGTCATCCATTCAAATGAGGTGAGTATGGGATGTTAGTTTTCTGTGCTGAGGAGGTCCAGGGTGATAACCTTCTTCTTTGCCAAGAAAATAGCATATTTATTGACAAACGCAAAGGACTGAAAGAATCATCCTGAAATATCCTTCTTCTGATAGAAATGGGTTCAGAAATCACCATCTTACCCTCGGAATACATGTTAAGTTGATTTGAGCACAAATTCACCATGACTTCAGTTAAACGAGTAGCTGCTACAGTGACTTCCAAACCCATCTACGCATTCTCACAGAGCATGTATTTGCCTGTATATGTTAACCTAACATTAAACTATGTATAATGGCAGAGGCACAAGCAGTGTCAGTCCCAACCCCCGAAGATGTATATACCAGACCCCCTGCAACTGGCAACAAAGAAAACTGCAAAAAACATTGACATCAGGAGACACCAGCCAGCCATGAACCGTGACCAGGGAACATATGTGCCTAGTGCTTGGGACTTATTGCTTGGATCTTTGTCAGTGCCTATTATCTAGCTGGCTTCCATTTGCGTATTGCTTTTACTATTTCCTTTACCTGTCAGTGCTAATTACCCCCGGCCTCCCGTTACTATTGTCCATTGCTCTTTACCTATCAGTGTTAATTTAGTCCTTGCTTCCAGCTGTCCATTACTATCAGCGCAAATTACTGTTGTTACTTATATTTATATGCTCTCTGCCTCATTGCATCCGTTCACCTGATGCAGGAGTAAGCATATACTACAAAACGTTGTGTTCCTCTACCCCACTGCCAACACCACAGACCCACTCCTACCAAACAAACGCCAGCCCACCCCACCCACCGACCCACACACACACTAAACATTGCTTTACCCGAACCAACCATTCCAACCCAACCCAACCCCCCCCCCCCCCCCCCCCTCCACCGCAGTACCTCCACCCAAGACCCAACCCAAGCCGAAAAAAACCCTGCTACCTAGGTACAGTGGAATTGCAACGGTCTCACCACCAATGGGCATGAACTTAAGGCTCTCATCGCCCTAAACAAAATTGTCCCTTATGTACCGGTAACTGCTGTACAAGAAACCAAAATATCTCCCCAAAAAGCCTTCAAATTGCCAGGCTATACTTTCCTTCGGCAACATAGAGCCAGACCTCCAAATAAACCAGGACCCCCCCCCCCCCCCCCATGGTGGCCTGGGCCTTTTCACTATTATAAACTATTACCACACTAAGACCAAGCCATTTACCCCTGAGGATTTAGAAATACTATCAAAATTCATAGGCCCAAACACCCTCATTCTAGGTGATTCTATGCACACCACCCACTGTGGGGCACAAAAAACTACTTAGACAAATTTGGAAAAGTCCTACTAGAATGGTTAGACACCACAAATCGTATCTGCCTTAATGACAACCGAGCTACTAGATTTCCCACCAGCCACCTCCAATCTCCCACAGCAGTAGACCTCTCCATTTCAACCCCTCATCTATTCCAAAAGCTCACCTGTGAACCCCATTGTGACACCTGGGGTAGCGATCACTACCCCTTAAAAATCTCTCTTAATATTTCACCCATCCACCCCGCCTCTGACCCTAACCCTCCAACTGACTACACCCAACAAACCAAATTTAACTTCACTAAAGCTGACTGGCAGGAATTCACCACACTTTGCAACAAAATAGACACCCATAACATACACAATACTGACACCGACATATTCAACACAAACCTCAGTAATACACTATACAACATAGCCAGGAAATGCATACCCACCACCAAAACAAACCATACACACAACACAGGACCATGGTGGAGCCCAGAAATCATAGAATCCAGAAAACTCAGAAAAAAGCATTAAATAAGGCAAAACATGATATTACTAAACTTCATTTGGCACACAAATAAAGAAATCTAACTAAGGAACTAATTAAGGCGGCCAAAATACTGGCAAACATTTACATCAACCTTGAGGCTGGGCAAACAAAATTCAAAAATATTATGGAAAAAACTTAAAGCAATTAAAGGCAATGCCAAGACTTTTAATACGCCCAAATTTCCTTCGCTAAAAACAGATTAAGAAAAGGCTAACGCCATGGCTGCCCACCTTTCGGCCGCTAGCAGCTCCACCAACCATTCAAAACACATACAAGATACCATAAAAACTCAACCTACATACCAAAACAGAACCCCACATTCACACCTACCAATAAACAAACTCATTAATATACATGAACTACAAACTGCAATAAAAAACAAAAACACATCCCCAGCCACTGGATTAGACAACATCAGCTACAAAATGCTCAATCATATCCCCATCAAAATTCAAAGATTACTTCTACAACTATACAACCAAATTTGGACTTCTGGCTACCTCCCCAAAACATGGAAAAATGCACTGGTGGTGCCAGTTCTGAAACCAGGGAAACCCCCAAATGACCCAGACTCTTATCGCCCCATCTCACTCACATCACATTTATGTAAAATTATGGAATCAATAATCAATAACAGACTAAAGCATAAAATCCAAAACAATAGCCTTATTAAGGAGGACCAGAGCGGCTTCACCGCCAATAGACAGACTTTAGACCATATTTTAAATCTGGAACATGATGTTAAGACAGCCCAAACACAAAAACAATACACTGTGGCCATTTGTATTGATTTTTCTAAAGCATTTAACAGGGTTTGGCAACAAGGCCTAATTCAAAAATTACTAGGCAAAGCCATTGATGGAAGAATTTTAAATTTAATTCACTCTTTCCTAAGTAACAGAAACATAACAGTAAAATCAAACACACTATCTGAACCCCACCAACTAGAAAATGGCACCCCCCAGGGAAGCATCCTGTCACCCACGTTATTTAACCTTATGATTGATGACATTTTCCCAAATCTCCCTAAAAACATAACTACAGCAAAATTCGCCGACGATATCTCATTCTGGACGTCATCAACATCAATAAAACAAATCGAAAAAAGAATTAAACCAATCCTTTCTGACCTAGAACACTGGGCTTCCCAATGGGGGTTCAAAATTAATACCAAAAAAACCATCGGCTTAGTATTCAAAAAACCCTTCATGCCAAATTTATCACCCAAACTCACACTTAATGAAGAAACTATCAAATTCCAAAAAGATGCAAACATTTTAGGAGTCACATTTGACCAACACCTCACATGGGCTCCCGATATTCATAACGAGGCCAATTCCTGTCAAAAAGACATCAACCTAATGAGAGCCATCAGCGGCTCTCACTGGGGAGCTGACAAACAAACACTCATAACCAGATACAAAACACTTATCCAAGCCAAAATAGACTATGCCGCTCCGGTCTTCCGCTCCTTAACAGAAAACCTGGAAAAAAAGCTTAATTCAATCCAATATAAAGCCCTCAAGATAGCCCTGGGGACCAGAAATGGCAACCCCCTTAACACACTACAAATCCTCACAGGCATCACATCAATACAACTTAAACACTCACCGCGACTCAGCCTATACCCACCCCCGCGTAAGGCCCCTGTTTATTAGCATAGGTTACCCATCCCTATCCACTTTTGATTTTTTTTTCAACTTAAATTTTTCTTTTTCTTATTATATACTAAAACATCAGCTTAACTGATCTCTATTTTATTTCCATCTCTTCCACCTCATATCTACTCCCCTAGACCTTGGTTAACGTAGGACTTTCACAATCTCATTATGGCATCTCTCTGCCTCTTCACCCCAATCCCGTCTTCTCTCCTACTTTATCCCCCTTCATTTACAGTTTTTTGGGCTAGACGTTTATTATTATTCCCACTATTTATGGTTTCATAAGACCTGTCTGCCCAGAGTGCGAAATAGCCAGAGGTTGAAGCGCTCGTAAAATCTCCTAACTATTGCATTGATAAAGAAGTTGACATCCATAAATTCTCTTCCTTAATCTTGACACGACTAGTTGAATTGCCTTCTACTCTTGTCACTGTGAAATAGTATAACAAGACTGTGATCGTCAATACATGGATTCTACGCTTACCTGCCATATAGTCTTCCCTTTCCACACCTGTAAATAAAGAATACAAAGGTTTGCGTGAAAGGTACATAGCGTCATCTAACACGTTTACATTAACTGCTATTGAATCCACACTAATTGTGCAAGAACCGCACATTTGTCTTAGTGGATTTCTGAGCTAAATAGGCCTGAGTTATCCCCCTTAGATTATGACGTTATTGGTGCTAATTTAACTGGGCCCCTTTCTTGTCACAACGCAAAAGATATCAGTCTCCATACATAACAAGGAGAGACCACACAACAATTTGAAAACAGTTTAATACTGGCAGTCTAATCAAACTTCATTTTATACACAAACAGCAACAGCAAGTATCAATCACAATAAAATCAGGCTTTCTTTATGCTTTATTGTTCCTTCATGTCCTAACAAGATCCAGTGAATGTTTCACATAAACCATCTTGCCGACGTACTTATGGGGGTGGGGGGGGGGGGTGGGGGGGTGGGGTTGGGTCGATATTCTGTTTGATTTTCTTCCCATCCGCATACAAAATAACTCCCATATTTGATTGATAAGTAACTGGGTGTTGTATTTAACATCAGCACCAGCGTCGGCACCAGCCTAACAAAACCGTCCCCATTTGAAAAAGGAAACGATAGATCACTCCATTGATGTGTTCAATGTTTGAAACCAGTTATTGCTTTAGGCCAATATCTCTTCAATAGATAATTGGTTATTGGTTTGTTTTGACAACCATTCATAGAAAATAGCATTGCAACCTAGCAGGGAAACGTTTTATCCTCCATTATGAGGCCAGATTTAAAAAAACAAACACATGTGAAAAATATGAGCCGATTTAAGGAATAAAATAAATTACATACTTGTGATATGTGTATTGTTTTGCCTCTGAAACTAATAGGGTAATGGTATTTTGTCGATATTTGCAGGCTCTCGGTTACATACGTTTCCCAACTCATACCCAGTTAAGCAAAGAAAAACAGTTATTTTAATATATACAACATAATCTGAAAATATTTCAACATCAAAATAAACTTATTTTCTGAACAAATTGTCAAAAAATCTTTGGGATCAATCAAATCTTAAAAATAGGTAACAAGAAAGTGAACTCAAATATAAACAGGACTCGATGCATCGAGGCGAGGTCAACCTTCAAGTGCGGATTTATATATGACGTCACATGAGTTTGTGAAGGGGTGCATTTTGAGTCGAACGGGAGCATGAGGATAAATGTTTACTTTACTACTGTTGAAAGTAAAGCCTATTGACAGTTATGGAAAACATCCCGACGCATGAACCCTCCCATGGCTGTAGCAATTTGGGAATATGACGGATGTATGAATATGCTGCTTGTGTTTGGATAATCGCAAACCAATTCGACAATGTTGAATGGACTTGTGGGGATTGAAGGGAGTGCTCTGAAACTTGTGTGTTTCGTGTTAGCTTTCAACGTCAGGGTGTGTTATATTTGGAGTTTGGGATGTGTCATGTGTGGCGTAATACTTTGCTTAGCTGGTGTTTCTTGTCACCTGAGATGGACCTACAGTATGGCCTCATGCCTTCCTGTTGTGCCGCCGTTTCTTGGCCTAGAATGCACGGAGAAGGTCGGCCAGCTCAGAAACCGGAATGGTAATTCGCCTACGGGTATTTTCACGTCTCCGATGACCAGTCGGTTAATTATATTATATATAAACAGGTAGGCAAGTTGTTTGTTTTGTTTACATTTTAGGTTTCTTTCCTTAACTTTTTATGTCTTATTTTTTTTAAAAGCTAGATTAAATTTATTTGGCTTACCATTGAACAATTTCAGAGCCTATTAATACAATGTTTTTTGTTGTAGATTTGCTGTGTCTTGGTTTCTCAAAATGTTGTAGGTATTTTTTTCTGATACGATTGTGAATCGAGTTTTAGTTTGGGATTGATCAGGAGCAGTCGCTTTGATCAGTGTCGGCGGCCACATCTGAACAGGGTACAACATTGTGTTCATTCGCAATTGTCTTGGTGCTAGATTCCTCTTATTTCCGAAAACAAGGCATCAAAGTTAGTATCGCTCAAAAAACAAATTTCGTTCACCTTAGTAATTGTACAGTATTCATTTCGTTATTAGTAGTGAAAGATGGCCATTCCATATCCAATTCTAAAGAAATCATCAAATTAAACTTATTTCATGAACAAACACTAATTATATTTCAGATGCAAGAAGATGCAAGCATGTTGCAGTTGTATCTCTATGTATTGTTACTACCGCATAGTTACCACGACTTCAGTTACATTGATGAATTGCAAGTGCAATCAATTACATACAATCAAAAACTAAACATGTTGCTGGGATAATTAGTTCTTGTTTATTGGATATGCTTTGGGATATATTTAGCTTGTAACAGGTTCAGCTGCGACCGACATACATAAGCCCACTGAAAGCATTTATATACATTGAGAGATGCCAATGCTTACCGTAAGATACCGATTAGAACCATGAAGACTAGCAACAGAAAAATGAAGCCAATAACCGGAACGAGTATCTCCCACAGAGGTGTTGTGCTGTCATTCCCCTTGGTTTCATGTTCTCCCCCTGAAACTATACACATATAATCAGTTTATAATTCTATAAGATCTCACTGCTTTTGGTGGTTATTACAAGATCGAATTTCTCAACTGCATTTCCTTGTGCCCCTGGTTAATTCAAGAGTAACCATGGATACTGATGCAATCATACTGTATAAAAACTTAAGTCCGATGTGTTTTAAATAGAAATCTGCAAAATGTATTGTATATGGGGAGACTATACTTGGATCGTTACACAACCAGCTGACAATTTTTATAGTAATGCTCGTTCGCACATAGACGGAGCCAAGTCGCAAAAATGGCCACAAGACGGGCTGAGTCGGTATTCGGCTTTTCCCGGAATAACACGAGTTGGTCTTGCATGACAACATTCATACAGATGCACATCTAGGAACATGAATACTGTATTTTATACAGTCCCATATGACGAGCGTCTGTCATTGCCCCGCGTACATCACTATTTCTTAACGCAAATCCCTGTCAACGCATGGAAAGAAACCTTGACATGTATATGGTTTTCTACAACGTCAACATTTGTACGTAAGGGGATATACTAAAAACATTAAGAAAAATATGTTAACTGGATGTTTTATCAACAGACATCTGTTGATAATATACTATAGAAATATACGGCTTCTGCTGATTTGACCTCATTTTGGATCCTGGCCCTGTGTAAAATTATTCATTCGAGTTTTAACACAAGGGCCAATAGCTTTTTTAGCCACATATGCCACTGTAAACTTTATTCACTTACTCAATTTTGATTTAGTGTAGAAGTGTCTTTGCAAAACATTTTTTTTTAAATAAGGGGATTCGTCATCTGTCAACTTATAATTTAGTACTTTTACCTGCGCATTGCCATGTAATTAACCTATGGCCAGCGCGGAATTAACTACACTCCTAACGATCAGGGAAGATAACTCTTAAAATATCTAACAAATTCTTGCAAATAATGGCTGTAAAATTACGGCTAGTTACTGGGGACTCTTCTTCAATACCCTGAGAAACAAATTCATATTATTCAATGATATTCTTTTGTAACTTGAATTCAAAATGGCGGATTTGGAGGACACGTACACATATTTTGTGTGATCAGTTTAGTTATATTTGCTAATTCATACTTTCACAAAAGTTCCCCTTTTCGCCATCTTTACAGCCTCTTGTACACGCTCCATCTCCGTGATTGCAGGTGTTGTTGATACATTTCGTGTTGCATTCTTTATTGCATGTATCATCATACCAGCCTGGAATACATCCTTCCGAACAACGTCCACTGCCCCTGTCACAGTGTATAATGTCCAGGCTAGGTGATATACTACAGTGTTTAGAACAGTTTTTGTCACATGTATCTCCATATCTGCCACGTGGACATATTGGGTCACCTCTGACATCCAGCACTGCAACATAGCATAAACAAATATTGTGCAAATAATGTAAATGTGTTCTTATCGACTACATTTCTAAGTCTATAGTTCGAATGATTAAATATACGCAACAACTAAAGTTCCCTTGACACCAATATTTGAGTGTATTTTTCAAACATGTAAAGTTTGGTTTTCAGTATTGTACGTCGCCGCCTCAGATGTGCAGGGATTGTCGCCAGAAGACCCGCCAGACGTCCCATTTTGACAGGAAACCACCGTCAAGCACGTCTACAGGGGTGCAGACAGCGTCTACGCTGGACAGCCATGCAGTGGGGACAAGTTCTATTCACTGACGTGTCTCGTTTTCACCTCAGCCACAGCGTTGGACGGATTCGAGTGTACCGACGACGAGGTTAACGTTACGTCAATTGTTGTGTCATGGAAGAAGATCGGTTCGGGGGCGGCAGCGTTATGGTATGGGATGGGATTATAGCAACACAGAGGACCCGTTTGATAGTGGTAGAGGGAAATCGCAATGGACAGCGCTACCGCGACGAGATCATCGACCCTGTTTTTCTACCGTTTTGGCGTCCTCATGGCCCAGGCATTACCTTTCAACATGGCAACGCCCGACCTCATATTGCTCGACTTGTTCAGGATTCTCTTCAACAAAACAACGTGAATGTCATCCCCTGGCCGGCTCGCTCCCCTGATCTCTCACCAATCGAGCACATGTGGGATGCGATGGATCGGCGCCTTCGACGTCAACCACGTGTTCCACAGACACTTCGAAACATGCTCCAGCAGATATGGACAGATATCCCACAGGACATTGTGCACGCCTGGTCCATTCAATGAGATGAAGATGTGTTGCTTGCATCGCAACCAGAGGTGGACACACACGCTATTGATTTGTAAATTGATATTTTGGCATGATCATGCTTTTTATGAAATCACGTATTTTCTGAAGTCAGTATGGCAAATTAAACCATTTGAACACTTACAGGAGTCTTTTATCTGTTGCAAACCGAAATTGTTTCAGAAATGGTAAAAAACATAACTTTACATCAAATCTTATTCAACTTTTGTTGTTCAGTATATATTATAATTTCCATTCATTGGATCCAAGAATACGTGTAGCTTACTTTCAAAACAAGAACATAAAAAAATAAATATTTTATGCAAATATTAAGTCATGTTATGTCACATTTTGAAATGAAGCTATTTGTAAATAGACACACTCACCGAGTATGATATATAGTAAGATAAACATCAGTACATCTGCTCTTTTCGCTGTAGCCTGCAATGACACATTGGACATCCAACAGAGGACTACACACTTCATAGGCATTACTTGTACGTAAAAAGTGATTTGTAAACAAACATTGATAAACATGGGAAATGATTAGGAATTTGAAGTGTTACGACCGATTATGGAAGATTGACACAATGTCAGGGCATTGTTTTCAATGTTTAACATTAACATTTTCTGTTTGTGATTTTCATCAAAGAGATACTATTTGAATGGTAGTGGATAACAGTGGATTTCAGACTTAACCTTCAATCAGTCATTCCTTGAATGGGCTCATGTTATACAGATATAGACATGTAATTTGTATGAAAATCGAAATTCACTTGCGTTTTCTTGTCCCTCGAGCCCGACACCCCAATACATGGATCCAACATTCTGGTATCGATACTGGGTGCCAAGACTTACGAAGAATCAGTGAAACCAGGCTTTAGGACGACTATAGCTGTTGGTGACCTGGCATCGTTGCTGCAATCTGTTTCTCACGTCGGCATTAAAAGCATTGGTAACCATTCGTGCGGTCTGGCCAGCAGGCATTCGTCCTAGCCTAAGCCTGGTTCTGGTTCTCAGATCCTTCGTAATTCTTGGCATGATACTTATATCGGTACTCGAATGTTGGATCCACGTATTGGGGTGGGGTGGGGGGTGAGGGTATGTGTGTGTGTGTGTGTGTGTGGGGGGGGGGGGGTGTTCAGGGTAGTCAGGCACCATAAATATTTGTCGTTATAAACTGCCCTTTGCCGTTTGGCAATGGTCATAAGCCAAAGCTTTTGATATCGGTATGAATATCATTTTAAGCAAAATCAAAAGAAATGACCCCCCAACTGAGTTTTTTAATGCAACATGACTTGCATGTATAAGGGGCATTGATACGTGTTGAATTGAATAAAAGCGACAAAACATTTTCCATACTCATTAACAAATCTCTGCTAAACGGTAAATTCGAAGAATTTGCATTTTTATCGTTATTGAACAATATCAGATCATCTATCCACCTAAGAACTGAGAGGTGAAAAGGTCAAAATTTAAGAAAAAACATGTGTTTTGTCTTAATACAAACTTCTAAACGTACAACAGTATAATTACATTTGAAACAATCACGCCTGAGAAGTGGGTACTAATAAGTTTTCAATATGGCCACCGTGGCGAGTGGATTGAAATTCGGATTAAAACCAGGGCCAATCAAAGCAATCTTAATTAACGCTAAGATGATGGGAAATCCCATACTTTAACATTCCTGTAGGCTTACGGTCACCGTTGCGCTACGATCGTTTCACGGAACGGGGCCCTGTAACTTAAGTTGACCTTCTTGGCCAAATTGCCTTGTTTTACCAATCCGATCTGAAATTCCGATAGGGAATGTTACAGGGACCGACAATAAATCAGTCAGACGACATCTTATGTCGACGTATACGCAGAAGCAGTCGTACAATATCCCACTGACATTGTGACGTAAAGGTAAGCCATAAAAAGACATACGCTGTTCTTTTGTTCGTCGAAACAGTTATTTTACACGCGGGACCAGTGAAGGATAACATATGGGGTACTTTTCGTACAATACATAAATACATCGTGCAATTTAATATGATGTGTGATATGTCATGGGTGTTGATCGCATTATTAGAGACGCGTACTGAAATGCAGTTAAAAGCAATGCGTCAGTCCAACATAAATTTATTTTCAATTACAGTAAATATCTTTAGACAAAGCAAAACTGTTTGGTCACATTCTTAGAAAGAAAATACTTAACTTGCTGCTTACGTTTTGAAGGACTCCCTGATATCCTGCTCCTCGTGCAATCACTGCAAGGTATGTTTGTACACTAAATGTACATGCGTTAAAGCCAGCATATGTATTGAAATGTTAGCCTGTGAGAGTTTGACAATAGGACAATAGGGCTTTCCGAAGAAATCAAGTCACCTATAACACACCATTGTGACAGTCATGAAGCACGTGACATCGGATAGCACGTGCGACGTTTGCTACGTGCTGAATGTTCACGTGTCATTGGCATATTACAGATGGGCACACATATTGTTGCCCAAACGCTGCAAGTTTCTCAATCGGTTATCATAAGATTGTGGGCCTGATTCCAACAATCACATAACGTCGATGCTCGACACCGACGCCGAGGGTAGCGACTCCAGCCTAGGGCCGACTAGTAGTCAAAACTGCCACTCAGACAAGTGACCGGTTGCAACAGGCAGTTGGTGTAAGAGTACATGCCCAGACGGTGTGCAATCGTCTGCACAGAAGGCATTTGCGTGCACGTCCATGTCCACATGTCAGTGTCATCCCACAACGTACTGCACGTCATTTGAATAAGATGCGTCAGTGGTGTACGGAACGTCAGCACTGAGACAAACGACTTGGACTGATGTCATGTTTTCTTCCACAACTGAAGGAATCGAGCTTTGAGACGTCCTAATGAGCGTTTTATGGGCGTTACCGTCAGCATTGCTCAGTAAACGTCAGTGTTGCTATCACAACCTGAGTCAGGCTGACATTAGTCGGCTCATAAGAAGCATGCATCGATGAATTCGTGCATGTCCGGTCATCAGAGGTGGTTTTACCTCATATTAGTTGGCTAAAAAATGCAAATTACGAATTTGACACCTGTTTAATGAAATATGCCACCATCTCATCACACTAGCCATGAGAACGAAGTCGTTCTGATCACCTACTCCCCAGGGTCATATCATTTCCATCTACCAATGTCTTGATGATGTCCTGGCGGCGGTCGGGTAGACTAATGGTTAAAGCGTTCGCGTTGCTAAAAGCGGAGTAAAACTATACTCACTCACTCACTGACTTGATGATTTCCACAATCCCCTGCTTTTTGGCACGTAAAGCAAACTTACAGCAAACACAACCAACACAGAAACAACAACTATCCTACAGCAAAGAAAATTAATCGCATATAAACCAAATAACCAACATACACTTCGGTTCTAAATGGAGGTGATCTAGGACATTTTGATAATAATCTAGGGATCTGTGTATTACGTTTCGTCAAATTTAAATGATACTGCTGCAGTAAGTTTCATGAGTGAATGACCTTCAAAGTGATCTTGACATTTGAATGTATTTGGTTATTCCGAATGTTCCGAATATATATTATAGTGAAGGGGATGGAGGCTGATCCTTTTCCTCAGCTGGTGTTATATATTTGATATCAGCTCTTTGATCATCGATGCAGATGTCATGCACTAGGTGAGTGTATGGCGGGTTGTCTTCAGGAGCGTCATCGGACGAAAGGTCATCGTGTGTCTCACTGGTGTGTACTTCCTGAAGCTGTTCTGCCAAAACACTATTTTGAGTGGAGTCACTTTCTTGGTTCACATCTGCATCTCTGATTTCCCAATATCTGTTTGATCCAGGCTGGTACTCGACTATGAAGTTGTCTGCTTCATCCTGTCTGTGTATACATTAAAAAGGTTAAGTCTTAAACGGTTAACTAGTCAACAGAATTTTTTTTATTTTGGTTATCTGTAATGATGTTACAGCTCTGGGTAAACCACCGACCATGCGTATAATGGTGACAGAAAACGATCCTTTTTTTCGCCTACACTTTGACACGAACCCACGATATCCTGTGAGGTAGGAGATGTACGTCTTCAAAGCGAGTTATGGCATCTTAGACCATATGAGGAACCGTCCCCATGTGTGTACATTGCCATGTAAATAGTCAACTGTCGCTTCTGGTACTGACGGTTCATCAGAATAACCTAGGAAGTGTAAAACCGAGGAGGTGAGGTGAGGTGAAATGGGATGTAACGTCGTGTTCAGGATTGTTGCACTTATGCAGCCACGTGTGTGCGTGCGTGCGTGCATGCGGGCGGGCGTGCGTGCGTGGTGCGTGTGTGCGTGCGTGCGTGAGTGTGTGTGGCTGTTTGTACTGGTCCGGACTAATGCCGAATTTTAGTGCTAGCCCACTGAGATACCATGCCAGTTTAACATGAATACCCCACTCAGAAACAGTGTACCAGTCCTTGCTTTAACTCCTTAATGCCGAGCGCCAGACAACAATAAGTACCATCTTTTAACATATTTTGGTATGACGCGGTCGGGGATCGAACCCAGGACCTTCAGTTCTCCGGGCGGACGCACTACCATTAAACCACTTGTGCAAGTGGACTCACCTTCTTTTCGACCAGCATTTTCGAATACAAAATGTACACAGGATGCCAGTAAGAACAAGCAATGCTGACAGTCCTGTTACGATAAACTTGATATCCATCCTCGGCTGACCACCTGCTGATTTAAAAAAAACTGTCAATGCTCAGAAGTGAGAAGGGAAGAAGTTCCAAAAGGAAGATTTATACGTATACATAACGTTTCATGGGAATAAAGGACATCTGAGGGTTAATTTCTCTCATATTCTACAAACGGCTGAGGCATTGTATAATGTATCCTTGACGGAACATAACCTCATTACAGCAATTACGTCTCTGACCTTGCAACATCTCTTGTGCTTCCTGTCTTATCGCCTTTGCCCTCAGTTTGAGTCAATCACATGCCCTCGATGATCTATGTTTGCATTTCCATCACATGAGTTCCTTATGTAGAGGCCGAACTATTCTACACATACAATTCCAGTGACCTGCTCTTTTGATTAAGGTTGCTTAAGACCACATCAATACCCTATCTTAAGGATGTGTTTTTCTGTTTAAATGAACATATCATGTTTGTGTAACTGACCTTGAGGGTTAGTTAGACTTTCAATAGCAGGTAACTATGTTTTAAGAACAATCTATCAAAGGGACAAATAGTAGGTACAAAATTGTAACAACCATGACATGGCATATGCTATTCATGGAAATGACCAACTACTGCTTTCAAAAGATTGTGAACGGATCTCTTGCCATATACTCTAATTCTTCCGACAGATCATAACTAATCACATTGTACTCCACAATATCTTCATAAGACATATTTACGGTAAAATAAGTCATACTGTGACAAAGTCCTTATATGGTCTCTAATTTGCGGCACCACCATAAAGTGATTAAGTTACTGTAAATACTTATCTGGGTTGTTTCAAACAAACCTGTTGTCCTTGATTAGTGACATGAATAGCCCAAAAATCACCTAGGACTATGACGCATAAAACACGGAGGTGTTCAAATATTATATTTATGCTTCAGTATGAAAGACGGAGTTTTTGGAAGTTGAGAAAAGTATTTTTTTTATATCAGTGAACATAACACTTGACATTTCACCTCAGTGAACAAAACACTTTGACGGAATTATTGTCATACAAGAGTTTCCTTCCCTTTAATTGTCTCCCTTCACCGTAGTGTCTAGACGTACACAAACTGTTGACGTCCTTTGTATTTTACGTTAGTTCCACATGAACAAGGCAAAATAATAACAGATGGTCAGGTATGGAGTTCATATCACTTCTTGGCGGTTGATATTCTCTCGAAATTGTTATGTTATAAACTGTAAATTTCTCATTTAACTTGTCAATCGAGACTTTCATTTCGCAAAGCGCCATTTTTGCTGCTTGACCAGCGTGTATTCTTTCGCTTCCAACAGCGGTCTCCTAGTCTTCAAGAATATTTTTTTTTTAAGTTGATTTTGTATATAATCATATTATCTAAATGTGTGATAAAGAATTTTCGTGACCCTTAATAGTTTTTTGATACTTTTGTTTATATTGTTTAAGATTTTGCAAACATAAAACTACTTTTTAAGTCGCAAAACACAAGGGTCCATGTTTGTTAGGTAGGGAGAATTTACGTTTCAAGGTTTTACGTTTTTACTGAAATAATCTACACAAAATGTATACAATAAAACGGATATTTAATATGTCTCGTGAAATATCATGTTCTCTCAACTCGTGGCGCCACTCGTGAAAGTGGCGCCATTTCGTTTCGCCCCATCACTCGATGAGAGAAACATGATATTTCACTCGACAAATGAAATATTTTTAATATCTTACAGTTTTACAATCATTACACGACTGAGGGCTGTCCAATTCTAGCTGAAAGTCCTACATTAAATCTCTGAATTTTATTTTACTTACATTACATGAAAGGACGTAACCAGTTGTTTACCCAGTGCCCGTGCCATACATCAAAAGTACTAGTCCATGTGTGTATCATGTGGTTCATTCCAGATGCGACTTGCACTTTTGGAATTTGGTATTGAGACGTTTATCTCATATCATATGCCTGACCCCTCAATAATATTTAAAAAACTGTTTCCCAACCCATCCAGACCAATTTATACTCTTTAAAAAAGGAAACGCAAAAGTGATATTTGGACTAAGAGTAACCAAACGCGCCGAAGATCGCTACATCCGAATGCGCCACCTACATGAAAGGACGACCACAGCCACCTCAAACGCATCCCAAACACCCGGACTTCTCAGCATCTCCGACCAAACCGTACGGACCCGTTTAAGAGCAGCGGGTCTACGAGCAAGACGTCCTGTTCGACGCGTCATATTAAGTCGACAACATCGTCAACGGCGACTGCATTGGTGTCGTCAACACGGGGTATGGCGATGGAGAGATGTCTGGGGCAGCGACGAATCAGGATTTCTCTTCCGTCAAGGGGATGGAAGAGCACTGGTATGCAGACGTCGGGGAGAACAGAAACTGCATACAGGAAGTGGACAGGTTTGTAGGGGATAGCGTTATGATGTGCGCATCTATCTATCATCATGGCAGGACAGGTTTGGTCCATATCCAGGGCAATCAACGATACATCAATGAAATTCTACTACCACACGTCCTCCCAATTGCAGCCAACGGCAACGGTGTATTCCAACAGGACAACGCTCGACCGCATACAGCAAGGATCACAAGAGCCTGTCTGCACAACAACAATGATATTCTCCCCTTGCCCTCCAGATCCCCGGACGTGAACCCGAGAGAGCACCTGGATAGACGGCCACGCCGACGTCAACCACAACCCAAGACATAGCAGCAGTTGGCTGTTATCTTGCATGCCGAGTGGGCTACCATTTCCCAGGATGTTATTCGCATACTTCCATGGGCAGGACATGTCAGGCCGCTATCGATTCCAACGGAGGACATACGCGTTATGGATGGCAGCTGTCCTTGACCTTGGACTTTTCCTATGCACCGATAACTGAGATGACTACAATCACCACGTGTTCTCTCCACAACATTTTGGCTCAATACCTTGTACGGTTCCATGAATAAATGTATTTTTCTACCTCACTCAAATCTGGCTTTGTGTTTCTTTTTTGAGGAATATATATTCTTACACGTGCAAAATTATGTTAATATTTAAGTACATACCTTCACAAGAATTACCTGCAAGACAAACACCTATGGTACAGTCATGTGTACAGGTAGATTTACATGTACTGTCAGTAAAATTACATACTCTGGTGCAGGTTCCAAATTTCCGATCACAAATGCCGTCAAGACAGATCTCACAGGTGTTGTTACAGAATGCACCATAATAACCGTTGATACATCCTTTTGCACAGGTGCCACTGTCAGCGTAACAAACATGATCAATGCAGTTCTCATAGCAGGAGCAGTCAGTCCCAGCATACTCTGGTGCACATCCATCTACACACGCTCCTGACTCAGTGCAGGACAAATTTGCACACTTTGAATTACAGCGAGATGAGCAGTTAGTACCATACCATCCGACATTACAACCGTGGATACAATCTCCTGTGTTGTTGTCACATTTGGGGATGCAATTGAAGGAGGTATTTGTGTCACATGCCAAGATAGAAACTGCATCTGAATCGGGACCAGAGCGGCAGTTTTCACTGCACACCTTATCACACCAAGGTCCATAGAAGCCAGGTTTACAGCCTCCTTCACATCCAGACTCACAAGATCCTGCACAGTTCTCACATGACATCTCACAGTTCAGACCTCTGTATGGATCACGACAACGATCACACATTCCTGTAGACCTGTTACATGATTTACATCTCTCAGAGAAGCTCTTACAGTCAAGGCCATAGTAGGAGTCAACACATCCAGAAACGCAGGATGTAGGACTCAGCATGCAGTATTCTTCATCACATCCCCCGTCACACACTGCACATTGAGTCCCAGGGTTGCCACATGGTATGATGCAAGTTGTACCCTGGAATCCTGGAACACAACCCTCCGTGCACTTCTTGATGCCTCTGGCTGTGATTTCACACGACTGATTTGTGCATCTGCTGCTGCACTCTTACCTGCATTTCCTGCCAAAGAATCCGCGATCACACTGTGTTGAGCAGTCTCCGTCCTTGTCACAGCCTCGACAGTGCTGACCATTTTTACATGGCATTGCTGAAAACATAGAATCAGTATTGCATAGAGAAGGGTGCATAATTATCACATGATCAATGTATGAATGTTAAGTTTGTTTCAAATGCATTTATCTATGTTTATGCATTTTGCCACATTCCTATAAGAACTAGTTATTCCTACACTTCAAGTGTTTTGTTAAAAGTCAATGAAAGTCAGTTGTGTTGTTTAATCAAGGATGAATTAGAGTCGAAATCCGTTGTCTCGATATCCGGGGGACTAGAGAACTTAGCTAGTGTTTGATACATCCGACTAGCCGTTAATACGGTTTGATCCAGCCATCAGACACGACAATATGTCATGTATGTTTCGTAAATGAAGACCACCCACCACCCTTTCTCCTTTATTGAATGCCTAGATCATGTCTCTACTCATACCTACGAGTAAACTACCTATGATATCACCCAGCATAGATAGAACAACAAGTGCCAAAACTATGATGTGATATTTCTGAGATATTTAATTACAACTGCGTCACATTCTAGAAGTAAAGAATAACCAACATAATCCTGGTTCGTCTCTCATATGTACCATAAATCACGCATATGAATGACGATCACGTGACTTCTTATTGTCGGTAGTTATACAGTCATCACTGCTTCCCAGTTGTTGCTAATTACCAGCTACAGACTTATCTTATATTAAGAACATATCAAGTAACTTGATCATGTCAACCTTAAATCAAGGCAATCAATGGTTTCGCGTCTTTCATGTTTCACACCCTACCGTATTGATAAAAAAACACGCACTATGCTGTTTTAAAAAAATGAGTACGATTTATCATGCTAAAAATTTACATATTCTCTTTAGACTATGACTTAAGTTCGAGAAAACTGGGTGTTCAATACATCCACTTCGACACATCGGGCTTAAAAAAAGTGATAAACCTAGTGACAATATATTGGATGAGATGTCTTCGGGAGTGATAGTACATTTCCTCACAGAATTTAAATGGCAGAGTATGTGATTAGACAATTGCGGTTTTATAAACTTATCTCGTGGAGAGTGTGGTCAGTGACACATTGACAGTCAATACATAGATCATGTGCCGACGCTAGACTCGAGGACAGTGTGGTCAGTGACACATTGACAGTCAATACATAGATCATGTGCCGACGCTAGACTCGAGGACAGTGTGGTCAGTGACACATTGACAGTCAATACATAGATCATGTGCCGACGCTAGGCTCGAGGAGATCGGGTCAGTGACACATTGACAGTCAGTACATAGATCATGTGCCGACGCTAGACTCGAGGAGAGTGTGGTCAGTGACACATTGACAGTCAATATATAGATCATGTGCCGACGCTAGACTCGAGGACAGTGTGGTCAGTGACACATTGACAGTCAATACATAGATCATGTGCTGACGCTAGACTCGAGGACAGTGTGGTCAGTGACACATTGACAGTCAATACATAGATCATGTGCCGACGCTAGACTCGAGGATAGTGTGGTCAGTGACACATTGACAGTCAGTACATAGAGCACGTGCCGACGCTAGACTCGAGGAGAGTGTGGTCAGTGACACATTGACAGTCAATACAGAGATCATGTGCCAACAGTAGACTCGAGGACAGTGTGGTCAGTGACACACAGTGAGAGTCACTGTCCGTCAATACATAGATCATGTTGCGACAGTAGACTCGAGGACAGTGTGGTCAGTGACACAATGACAGTCAATACATAGAGCACGTGCCGACGCTAGACTCGAGGAGAGTGTGGTCAGTGACACATTGACAGTCAATACATAGATCATGTGCCAACAGTAGACTCGAGGACAGTGTGGTCAGTGACACAATGACAGTCAATACATAGAGCACGTGCCGACGCTAGACTCGAGGACAGTGTGGTCAGTGACACATTGACAGTCAATACAGAGATCATGTGCCAACAGTAGACTCGAGGACAGTGTGGTCAGTGACACACAGTGAGAGTCACTGTCCGTCAATACATAGATCATGTTGCGACAGTAGACTCGAGGACAGTGTGGTCAGTGACACAATGACAGTCAATACATAGAGCACGTGCCGACGCTAGACTCGAGGAGAGTGTGGTCAGTGACACATTGACAGTCAATACAGAGATCATGTGCCAACAGTAGACTCGAGGACAGTGTGGTCAGTGACACAATGACAGTCAATACATAGAGCACGTGCCGACGCTAGACTCGAGGACAGTGTGGTCAGTGACACCTTGACAGTCAATACAGAGATCATGTGCCAACAGTAGACTCGAGGACAGTGTGGTCAGTGACACACAGTGAGAGTCACTGTCCGTCAATACATAGATCATGTTGCGACAGTAGACTCGAGGACAGTGTGGTCAGTGACACAATGACAGTCAATACATAGAGCACGTGCCGACGCTAGACTCGAGGAGAGTGTGGTCAGTGACACATTGACAGTCAGTACAGAGATCATGTGCCAACAGTAGACTCGAGGACAGTGTGGTCAGTGACACACAGTGACAGACACTGTCCGTCAATACATAGATCATGTTGCGACAGTAGACTCGAGGACAGTGTGGTCAGTGACAGTCAATAATCCATAAATGATGAACAGCTACACCCAAACGTGACACCTAAAATGCAAACGTGAAGTATTCACACTCTTCACATGTACAGAAAACTATTCGTTTTTAAAGGATTGATATCATGAGGTGAGCGGTCTCCATTGTGCGCCACAATCTTTTCTCTGTAACACGCTTTCAGCTGTCAATTAATTCCAGTGTACATTACTATGGCATCGTTATTCAACGCTTTAGTAATCCCTGCGACCCGTGAAGAGCCGGGATATAATGTGTCTTCAGAAACCCACGCTTGTCGTAAGAGGCTCGGTGACTTGGTTGAAGCATGTCATTGTATCCCAATTTCGTGGATCGATGCTTATGTTATAAATCACTGTATTGTCTGGTCCAAATCGATTATTATCAGACCGCCGTCATATACTGGAATAGTGCTGAATGAGGCGATAAACAACAAACAAACAAACAAAAAATGTAATCCCTGCAACTCACACCATTCTTCTTGTTGCGTGATAAACAAATCTCAATATTCAGTGCATTTGTTGACAACCGAAAGCTTCTATCTGGGATAAATGTGTTGAACTGTAACTGTAGCTTTGTTGCACATTCACTGTTCATGAGTAAGAGCTCATCAAAACCTAAAATTTAATACGTTTATATACGAACACTTTCAATACGTTATAAACTTGAATACCCTTTCAATGTTCAAGGCTGCGGGCTGAATTGGGGACATTAATAAGTCATGAGTCATGGAACACACACTTCAAGACATTGTTAGGCGAAATATAATGATGCCACGCGCCTTGTGTTCGGGAAAATGTTCTCTCATTAAATGATAGAAGAAAAGACGTTCAGAGTCAAAAGTGTACAAGAAACAATGTATGTGTCTGCCTTATCTTGTCAACGTACAGTCCTATGTATTGATGTCGAAGTGCTTTTAACATGTATTATATATATTTCGGATCAAACTGTGCATACTATCTATATTTAGTTGTCATTCGAAGCATTAGTGCTAATAATCAAAACTTATAAACTTTGGACTCACATTTTTTCGTCATATATGGTGATATATGTTTTTGACATGGCCGTCATTAGTATATCGCCACACTTTATTGTGTTGATAATCAAATTCTAAATGTGGGCCCACCTTTTCGATGACTTAGTGTTTGCAACTGGAGGGTCCACATTTATGCATCACGAAGCTTCATTGGATTACTGAAAACCATTTTCTAAAATATTGGTCATTTTTCTTTCGTCATATATAGTGACTGAAACATTGACGGCCCTCACTTGCAATCGCTAAGCGACAATAGTATGACGTGGTGGAGCCCACATGTGTGGTATTTTTGCATGGATCTATGGCAACAAAAATTATTCTAATTGTACTATATTGATAGGAAATGTGTAAACATTACTTAATATGACGTAAATGGGCACACATAACGCCTACGAAGTTTTAATAGCGTCACCATTGATCACTCAATAACAGAAATTGGTACAAAGTGAGTAACTTAATTCAATATCAATTTAGAAAGGCACACACACAACTGTTTTCTCAATATAAAACACAATTATCACTATAAAGTCGTGTGCCATATAAGTGAGTGAGTGAGTCTACTTTTATGCAGGTTATATTATTATTAAATCAATATCGGGGGATACCAGAAATGGTCTTTACACATGTTATTCATGTGGGGAATCGAACACGGGCCTTCAGCGTGACGGGCGAACGCTTTAACCACTAGCTACCCCACCGCCCCTTGGCCATATGAACAGGAAACAAACTCGAACATGTGACAGACAAGCGTATAACCTTATTCCTTTCGAGGAAATGATTAACTCATGAATATTCATTAGACCACGACGTAATTTTGCCATGACGTTTGTTCGTATGTTCTGCTTTAGCTTATACACATTTGTACATTCCAATCGACATTCCAGGTTCTTTTTTCCACAACAAACACGTTTAGTTTCAAATGTTGGCCGCTTACACGTTCAATTAGGCAATCAGCTTTGACCTAGCAATAATCCGGTTTCACCATAAATATTCTTACACGGACATTAATTAATTATTTCAAAAGATACCATAGTCAACCCACATTGACATATACTTCCGTAAAGCCAAAAGATGTCCACAACATGTACGTGGGCAGGTGCGGTGGGTTCACCTACTACTTAATGCGTTCGTCATGCCAAAGACTCATGTCGATTTATTTCTACATGCGAGTAGAATTTGTGCTGGAATATTGCCAAAGGTATAATTAATTCACGATCATGAATAACAATATCATCATCTGGCTAAGACACATTTTAGTGCAACATGGCCTTGTTATCAATAGTGTTTCATTATGAATCATTGAGGATGTTGTTTTTTATGTTTATAAGTGTTTTCATAACAAAACACATTGATTGGTTTTTAGCCTAATATCACCAATCTTACCAATATGAATCTCCCTCACTTAATCGTTCTGAAGTAATGAAATAATATCTCGTCGCAATAAACAAAATCAATTCATCAACATTTCCGGCTAAGATAAGGGTATTTGTTCCCGAGAAGGACATGTACAGGTAAAATAGCCTTAGTAAAGACCACAGCACAGCTGATGGTATGCTAGCGTGTGTGTGTCACATGGATTTTTCTTGAATGGAAATTTAACACCTTAGCTTCTAGATGTATGCGTAAACACTATATATAAACATCACTCGTCCTTCACTGTTATACTTGAACAAAACGCTTGTTAGTTGTTTTACGTCAATAACTGTCCAGCTGGGACAAGTAAACCTTTCTGATAAATTTCTTTTTCAAATTGGCTGTCTGATGTTTTAATGGTTACGTGTATTTGACATGGGTGCAAAATACAAAATCGCCCTCATTCGCATGAAATTCAGCATTGAAGGAAAAGGTCGAGAAGCGCGGTAACCACTTCACGAATCCCACCATATTTCGTAATCCGTAGCACTGTTACACGATGCTAAATCTGAGATGATTTTGGTGATGTTGGTTATGATTTTGATTTTACACCCTCAGTGTTTGACATCTCAATTAACAGTTTAAAGGGGACATTTTCAAGGGACCATATATGGTCCCGTGGCACCAAAAGGTTTTAAGTGTCACCAAATGACACTGACCCCACTGTTCTCGAGTCTAGTGTCGACACGTGATCTGTGTATTGACTGTCACTGTCACTGACCACACACTCTTCGAGTCTAGTGTCAGCACATGATCTATGTATTGACTGTCACTGAGTGTCACTGACCACACTCTCCTCGAGTCTAGTGTTGGCACATGCTCTTTTTATTGACTGTCACTGAGTGTCACTGACCAGACTCTCCTCGAGTCTAGTGTCGGCACATGATCTGTGTATTGACTGTCACTGAGCGTCACTGACCAAACTCTCCTCGAGTCTAGTGTTGGCACGTGATCTTTGTATTGACTGTCACTGAGTGTCACTGACCACACTCTCCTCGAGTCTAGTGTCGGCACATGATCCGTGTATTGACTGTCACTGAGTGTCACTGACCAAACTCTCCTCGAGTCTAGTGTCGGCACGTGATCTTTGTATTGACTGTCACTGAGTGTCACTGACCACACTCTCCTCGAGTCTAGTGTCGGCACATGATCTGTGTATTGACTGTCACTGAGTGTCACTGACCAAACTGTCCTCGAGTCTGGTGTCGGCCCGTGATCTTTGTATTGACTGTCACTGAGTGTCACTGACCACACTCTCCTCGAGTCTAGTGTCGGCACATGATCTATGTATTGCCTGTCACTGAGTGTCACTGACCACACTGTCCTCGAGTCTAGTGTCGGCACATGATCTGTGTATTGACTGTCACTGAGTGTCACTGACCACACTCTCCTCGAGTCTAGTGTCGGCACATGATCTATGTATTGACTGTCACTGAGTGTCACTGACCACACTGTCCTCGACTCTAGTGTCGGCACATGATCTATGTATTGACTGTCACTGAGCGTCACTGACCACACTGTCCTCGAGTCGGGAATAAGTACATGAACATTGTATTGACTGTCAATAAGTGTCACTTAGCACACTGTCGGCACATGAACGAATGTATTTACAACGAGGCTGAATACAATGCACAGCATTCCCTTCTTGTGACATTTGACGCTCGGTAGTCGTTTGAAATAAATTGTTCAATATTATCACCAACTCTATTTAATCTTCCTTGCTAGTCGCATTCAAGCAATGACCGTAACGAAATTGTCATGAACGTGAACCATGGGTGAGGCAGCATTTGGAACAGTAGGGGAGGTGTAGTGTGCGTGAAGAAGTAGTCTCCCTTGCACCGTCCTAACTAAGCACTTTTGCACCCATAACACTGTGACAGTGACTGGCGTTACCTGAATCTCGCATGTGAGCTGTTAATGTACAGTGAGCGGCCTGTGTTGGGTACTCGAACCTGACGGAGTAGTCTCAATTCCACCACTCTTGGCGAGCAGTGTCTAAGAGAAACTGTTCCCGGCTTGCCTTACAATATGTGATTTAGAAATGGATAATATAGATTTGACAGTACTTCAGTTATATCAGGGCATATCAACCTAATGTGAGAGGAAGTGCAACGTCTATTTAAGAAACTAACCGCAGTGTTTTATTATGCGACAAACAACGACCACGAGATTTGCTCCTGTAACAAGAACGGACTGACTTAAGGATTGGGGGACCACAATGATAGTATGGCCGCATCATGTTTGACGTGAACAGGATGTGACTCGCAGGGTGTATTACGACCTCGGCCTTCGGTTCTACAACCTTTACATCGACAATTGTTGATTGTTGTGCTCTGTTTGTTTGTTCTTTAACGCCGCACTCAGATATATACCAGCTCTTTGACGTCGGCTTGTACATAATCGAGTGGGACCGGACGTTCCAGTGCTTGACATCATGAGCATCAATCTACGGTAGTAGGATACGATGACATGCATCAACCAAGTCAGTGATCCCGTTAGTCACCTTGACATAGATAAGAATGTTTCATAAACAATAAAAGCACAAGTCGTTTACTAGTTACTGACTAAAACCCCGAGGGAGGTTAACATATAATGTACATAAGCAAAAATATACAAGGGGGCAGCAGGACCATGATCTCTTCAGGATAACACAGTAGCTTAAAAGCCATTTGCTTGGTGACATTCACATGATGCCATTGCATATGCGTGACGAGAGAATAGCGGCAACAAACAAGGCAATCGCATAAGAATAAATACAAAATAGATTGTTCCACACAGGTTCTAAGACAATCCTCCATGGTTAGTGATATAAGTCCCTCGGTGATCCGGTATCTCTCCGCGATCTTGGTATTATGTTACTCCTCTACTCTCAACGCGGGTCTTACAACCCCACAACTTCGCTGTCCTTTATGTCGAAGCAGGGACTTACGTGCAGCCCGTCAGTGTGTGGTTCGTCGAGCTGTATTTTGGCGCTTTGACCTGTTATCTGATCACCACAATACTGAATACTGAGAAACCAAAAGTGGTTTGGTGAAATTGTGTATACCGTTGCGTTTAATAATATTTCATTTATATAACGACGTACATGCACGTTTGCTTATGCGTATGTGTGGGTGTACATGTGTGCGTGCGTGCCTGCGTGCGTGCGTGCGTGCGTGCGTGCGTGCGTGTGTGTGTGTGCAGCTGCTTGTACTAGTCCGGACTTATGCGTTTTTACAGTATAAACCCACTGAGATACCATGCAGCAGTTTAACATGGATACCCAACACAGACACAGTATACGGATTCCGAGCCGACCGGTCCCTGCTTCATCCCTTAATGCCGATCGATCGCCAGACAGGGAGACAGCAAGTAGAATGTTTGGGTATGATGAAGCCGGGATCGAAACCACAACCTTCCGCTCTTCTGGAAGACGATCTAACCACTAGACCACGGAGGTGGTCTTGGAGAAACAAAACCTGTGAATAATCTGAGTTCCTCTATTAAGTATATATACAGCAAGGCTCATCAGAAGAAATGGTTCGAATTTCCTCATGGGTAGACCGTGTGAAGCTTATTTCATATAAAGAAATGTATTAAAGTACTGAAGTAGAAAAAGACTCATAACACTGCTGTAATGTCTTGTTTTATTCAAAGTTCTAAGTAACGAGAAGCAAGTTATAAATAAGTTACAACTGTGTAGTAAGTTGCATGAAAGAATCTACAATTACAAGGCAAATATGTCCTTTCTCATAATTCTTAAAAAAACGCAATACCTTTGAAGCAAACTGTGTAACCTAACACATATGAACAATCGTGATAACAAAATATAAATATTAGATATAATCAATATTTTATACGATCTCTGTTGGTGTGCTCAAAACTGAAATCAAAGATAATTCCAAATTTCAACACATCTATAATCAAACATTACACAACACACAGTTGACAAACATGTAAAGATGTAAATGCGACTCAGCGTTCATGTATTGCAGTAAACGATGCCCACACAAGTCCTAATAACAATAGACACTACATACTGTAACAAAGGACTGTTTAGCAAGACAGGTACCTCAGGCGATATTATTATAATGTTGACACAAACCAAAATAACTATAAAAAGGTATAAATACGAACTAACTAAAGAAACAACATCCACTTTCGCCCCTTTCGGAAACACATTAAATGGCCTGGCCGGGCCCGTGTGCGAAATACGCATCAGTCGGAAAGCGCACGTTAAATCTCAAAAGTAAGTAAAGTAAGTAAGTAAGAAACAACAACACTGAAGAGTCACCCTGTGAGATTGTCACAGACACGTGCACATGTAAGCGATATTATTACATACACGAAATAGAAGTAGAAGGATATGAAAAATAAGATCAGACATGTATTAAGCCTGCGTGTTGTCAGTGCTTGGTATGAGAAAATTGCATGCGAGATCGACACTGAGAAACAGTTGTTTCCAACGAGTGTCAGCACCAGACAGTAAACATAAAATTCCAAAAATGTGCTTATTTACAGATGGACACCTTACACAATCGTACCTCAAGTTGGAGTATTAGTGAAACATGTACAAGCAAAGATGTCAAACTTCCGATGACGTTTCACACGCAATTTGGATCGATTACATGCATCAACCAACCAAGTCAGCGAGCCTGATCACCCGATCCCGTTAGTCGGCTTTTACGACAAGCACAGTCGCCTTTTATTGCAAGCATGGTTTGCTGAAGACCCATTCTACCCTGCATCTTTTTCACAAGTGTTGAAAAAGTTTTAAACATTGGTTTCTATTAAAGCTCAGGGAAATATTTCGATGTGTTTACATATTATTACATGAATTTGAACTAATTAGAATTAAATTGAGAAAAACGGTGTCCAAAAGTTAGGTTGACGGACTATACAGGGTAATGTAATGAACCTTTGGAATTGATTGTTCATTTCAGACAAAGGTTGTCCCAAATCGGTCGCTATGACACATGTCTCAGGTGAAATCCTCGAGCACAAGAATGTGCTGACCAACCTAGGAATAGAACTGGAGCGAACGGGGATTCGGACACACGATCAAATGTTTCTGGCGTACCCAAAATCAAAAAGATTCTTCATTGTCATAATGAGGAGCTAATCTTTTCGCTGTGTTGTCTTTACTGTTTTGAATAACACATCAAGTTTCATCCATATTTATTCATACCCACATCACTAATAACATGTTCTGGACTTTCGTGGGCGTGTTATGTAATTCGCCATACTTAACCTTCTTTTGACACGAGGAAGTTATACAAATCCATGTGGTGCTTGCGTTTTGCCACCATGGAAGCTGTTTCACCTTGTATGTTTCTTGCTTTAATGTCAAGACTCTTCTGTGACATAACATACTTCACAATCTCCATGCTTCCTATTTCGCAGGCCAGATGAAGGATGTTGTTTCCGTTATAATCCACTTGTAATAGATCAGCTTTTCTGCTCACAAGTAAGTTAAACACTGCTCCTTGTTCCCAATGTACTGCCAACAACAGCGGTGTCTTCCCTTCCTGTCCTTGGCTGTTGATGTCCACCAGGCCCTGTGACAGGATGTGCTTCACCATCTCCACATGTCCTCCACGGCATGCTGCATGGAGTATATTGTTTCCTTCCTTATCTTTGTGTGATATGTCGTCACTGTCTTTCCCAACAAGTAAGTCAAACACTTCTTTATGTCCGTACGTAGCTGCTATCATTAATGCTGTTCTTCCAAGTAAGTCGCTAGTGTTGATATTAAGTGTTGTCTGATCGATGACACATTTCACAATGTCAATGTGTCCTCCATAACAGGCATAATGAAGGATATTGTTTCCATCATTATCATCTAATGAAGGAGTTGCTTTTCTATCCAACAGATACTCAAACACGGTTGTGTTCCCACGCGATGCAGCCCACATCAACGCAGTTCTTCCGTCGCTTCTCTGTCTGTTTATAAGGGTAGGTTCGCGTAAGAATACATACTTTACTATGTCCATATTTCCCCCCACACAGGCCATGCTAAGAATGCTATCGCCGTCACTATCCTTTAGTGTCATATCACCTCCTTCTTGTTTGAGATATTCAAAGACATAGTAGTGCCCATTCAATGCAGCCCACATCAATGGTGTCAATCCATACGACCCTCGGGTGTTGACATTTAATAAACCACCATTCAGGATCTCTTTCGCGAGGTCCAGATTCCCTTCACCACTGGCCTTATGGAGTAGTGTGCTAGCAATTGGCCGTTTGAGTAACCCTGTGTTGAAATAAGGATAAGATAAGATATAATATTGTCCATGCGTCATGTGATATCAAACTATGTTACAAAGAAGGAGTCAACAAGGAATTCGCGATTTCATAGTGACTATGCATGTTTTTTTTTAATGCTTCTTGGAGCATTATTTCAGTTACATCGTGGCGTTTGAACTCAATGTGGGAGCAAGCCCATGCAGATCCTGGTTGTTTACCAAAGCAATGTGATCAGGCAAATATGTGATGCGACCTGTCACTGTCACGAAGAATAGACGCCTTTGGATAGTCATTTGTGTCTGTCGTGTTAAACGACTGGGACACCCATGTCCCCGTATGGTCATATAACGTCATTAAAATGTTTTACCCTTAACAAACAACACCTACCCCAATCTCCCTTTGAGGCTTAATATAATATCCATCATAAAGCTGTGTTTGTATTGTTTATCTCACCTCTGACATCTCGGGACACGTGCAATATTCCTTCGTTGCTCACTGAGGAGACAAGTATGATTTTTAGATATGAAATCATCATTTCTTCATATACCTTCGACTTCTGCATCATCACTCAAAAGATGGCGATGGGCAGACGAATGCATTGAGGTTTATCATCTATTGTTCCATTCATTTAGGCATTGCGTTAACATTAGATTGAAAAATATATGACACTTATGTGTACAGAATATAGGCATATCCTTATGGACTTGACCAAGTATGTCAACACATCAGTCAAATTGTTTAAAGAAAGGTAATGATATACATTTGAATACCTGTATGTACTCACACACCATCTATACATGTCGCTTTGTCTTTATTGCAAGTGATTAAGAGCGGATTCTCCTTTGGCAGGAATTTCAAGGCCATCCATTGAAATGAGGTAAGTAGGGGGTGTTAGGGGTCTGTGCAAAGGAGGCAAAATTCCTCTTGGCTAAGCAAAAAGCTTATTTTGTGACAAACGCAAAGGACTGAAAGAATCGCACTGAAATATACCTCTTCTAATAAAAATGGGTTCCGAAGTCACTATCGTCCCGTGGGAATACATGTTAAGTTGATTTGAGCACAAATTCATCAACGACTTTAGTTAAACAAGTAGCCGCTAGGGGATAACAATACATTTCAGTGACTTCCAAACCCATCTACGCATTCTCACTGAGCATATCTATGCCTGTATGTGTTAACTTAACATTTAGCTATGCATAATGGCAGAGGCACAAGCAGTGTCAGTCCCAACCCCCGAAGATGTATACACCAGACCCCCTGCAACTGTGGCCACCAGTACATTGGAAAAACCCTCAGACCCCTCAACTAGACCTGAAATCCGCTATTTCCGAACACATCCTCAGAACCAGAACCGTAACATCATGTTGGAAGCCACCAAAGTCCTGTGTACCACTAACAACAACTGGCGACAGAGAAAAATGAATAAAAACATTGACATCATGAACCGTGACCAGGGATCATATGTGCCTAGTGCTTGGGACTGATTGCTTGGATTTTTGTCAGTGCCTATTATCTAGCTGGCTTCCATTGCTTATTCCATTTCCTTTACCTATCAGTGCTAATTACCCCCGGCCTCCCGTTTCCCCATTGTCCATTGCCATTTACCTATCAGTGTTAATTTAGTCCTGGCTTCCAGCTGTCCATAAACTATCAGCGCTAATTACTTTTAAGTGTTGGCTTTCATTGTTTATTTCTAATCGCCTTCAGCTCCAATTATCATTTGATTTCCCTTGTTAAGTTTCCACCTTTTGTTGTCTTTTTACTTGAGTTGTTCTTACATGTACACACACACACACACACACACACACACACACACACACACACATATATATATATGCACTCTGCCTCATACCGGGAGCACGGGTGGCCCAGTCGTCTAAGGCGCCGCGATTCGCTATCCAGAGTTGCGTCCCTTGAACACGCCAGAAACCTATGATTGTAGGTTCGAATCCCGGTTCGCCCCAAATATGTTTCTAGGTTAGTCAGCACCATACCCGTGCTCGTGGGTTTCAGCGAAGTGGTAAACGACCTGCATCACCTCGGGCTTTCCTCCCACATTAAGCTCACACGCCGTGATAAACTGGAATAATGTTAAAAGCGGCGTTAAACCCAACTCACTCACTGCCTCATACCATTCATTCACCTGATGAAGGAGTAAACATTACCAAACGCTGTGTTCCTCATGATTCCTCCATAAATTCTCTTCCTTAATCTTGACTTGACTAGTTGAATTGCCTTCTACTCTTGTCAATGTGAAATAGTATAACAAGACTGTGATCGTCAATACATGGATTCTACGCTTACCTGGCATATAGTCGTTCCTTTCCACATCTGTAAATATAGAATACAAAGGTTTGTGTGAAAGGTTTGTGTACATAGCGTCATCTAAACCGTTTAAATTAACTGCTATTGAATCCACACTTATTGTGCACGAACCGCACATTTGTCTTAGCGGATTTCTGAGCTAAATAGACCTGAGTTATCTCCCTTAGATTATGACATAATTGGTGATAATTTAACTGGGCCCCTGTCTTGTCACAACGCAAAAGATATCGTTACGAGTGGATCCACTGTACAGTCTCACATCACAGGGAGAGACCAAACCACAATTTGAAAACAATTTAATACTGGCAGTCTAATCAAACTTCATCTTATACACAAACAGCAATAGGAAGTATCAATCACAATAAAATCAGGCTTTCTTTATGCTTTATTGTTCCTTCATTTCCCAACAAGATCCAGTGAATGTTTCACATAATCCATCTTGCCGACGTACTTATGGGGGGTTGGGGGATATTCTCTTTGATTTTCTTCCCATCCGCATACAAAATTTTCACATAATCCATTATTTTCCATACTTTACACATTGCCGACTTGGCGTATACAATTAAAGTTTCAAATCTCGCCGACATGGCACGTCAGTTTACACCTAATCCTGAACTTGGAACTGACCACTTTGTCTTCATCTGGCTTTAAGAGAAATAGCCAAGCTGCAATTGCGTAACATCAGGCTTTACTTGGTTGTGAGTACACCCGGGCTTACATATAGACAATGTGAAGGTGTGTTATTGGTCAGTGTTCATCACTGGAAAAAGTCTACACAAGCAACATAATATACTCAACAACAAAAGTTCCTGTGACACCAATATTTTAGTGTATTTTTCAAACAAGTAAAGCTTGGTTTTCAATAGTGTAGTACATGTATGGAATCAAGTCCCAAAAACGCAACTGCTACAGAAAAGCATGCATTCCATGCATGGATTACTGCAAGACAGGGTACCCGTTTGATAGAGGTAGAGGGAAATCTCAATGGACAGCGCTACCGCGACGAGATCATCGGCCCACTTGTTCTACCGTTTTTGTGTCGTCATGGCCCAGGGATTACCTTTCAACATGACAACGCCCGGCCTCATATTGCTCGACTTGTTCAGGATTCTCGTCAACAAAACAACGTGAATGTCATCCTCTGGCCGGCTCGCTCCCCTGATCTCCCACCAATCGAGCACATGTGGCATGAGATGGTTCGGCGCCTTCGACGTAAACCACGTGTTCCTCAGACATTCCAGGAACTTCGAAATAAGCTCAAGCAGATATGGACAGATATCCCACAGGACATTGTGCACGCCTGGTCCATTCCATGAGACGAAGATGTGTTGCTTGCATCGCAACAACAGGCGGACACACACGCTATTGATTTGTAAATTGACATTTTGGCATGTTCATGGTTTGTTTTTTTATGAAATCACGCATTTTCTGAAGTCAGTATGGCAAATTAAACCATTTGAACATTTACAAGAGTCGTTTATCTGTTGCAAACAGAAATTGTTTCAGATTTGGTAAAAAACATAATTTTGCATTAAATCTTATTCAATGTCACAGGAACTTTTGTTCTTCAGTATATATAAAAAAAGTATGGATATACATTTTATAAAAGCTAACAAAACTATATTTAATATATCATTCATGAAAAGTAAATATATATATATAATGTATTCTCATTACAATATCAAGTACCAGTTTATGATCAGACAAGTCAGAAGTTCCCTTCACCCATCAAGAAATCGCAAAATCATACACTTATGAACGAACACAAGCATGGAAACGATGAAAATCAAGTGTAAACCTCGAGAAAATACACATCACCTGATGTGTCACCCGACCTAGACTAGACATCTCCACAACCACCAATAACACTTTGATGTGTGTATACCTAACTTACCTTCATGCTCATTATTACATTTTCAAAAGCGGATACGTAATACTAAGAAAATTTACCACGCCTTGAGAGTAACACAACGGTGGGGTACGTCCCTGTAGTTTCTCAAGTCGGTTGCCGAGTTGAAACGTACTGGGGGTAAAATATTCTCTTTGGTTTTCTTCCCATCCTAATACAAAATAACTGCCATATTTTATTGATGAGTAACTGGATGTTGTATTTCACACAAGCACCAGTACCCGCCGAACAAAACCGTCTCCATTTGAAAATGAAACGATAGATCACTCTAATTGATGTGTTCAATGTTTGAAAACAATTATTGCTTTAGGCCTATATCTATTCAATAGATAATTGGTTATTGGTTTGTTTTGACAACCATTCAAAGAAAATATCATTGCAAACTTGCAGGGAAACTGTTTATCCTCCATTATGAAGCCATAATTTAAAAATAACAAATGTAGAAAATATGAGCCGATTTAAGGAATGAAATAAATTAGATACTTGTGATATGTGTATTGTTTTGCCTCTGAAACTAATAGGCTGTTGGTTACATACGTTTCCCAAGTCGTACCCAGTTAAGCTGAGAAATAACGTTTCTTTAAATAAACTAGTGTCCAAAAGAAACGATACCACCTGTTTGCAACGACTTAAAAGAAAAACTAAACAATGCAGAAGTTTAGGATTGGTGTTATGCTTTTGAGAAATCCTTTCACAACATCTGTACAAAAATTTCATTTCAATAAAATCTGTACAACCAATATGACAAGTCTTTAAAGAGGGGTGGGGTCGAAAAATGAACATTTCGTTAGAGCACTGATCACAGAAACAACGGGAAATGTCACACCACACGTCTCAAAGTCAAGTCAGTAGCGGGTATGTCCACCGTGAGCATCAATACATGCCAGAACACGCCTACGGACTGATGACGTCAAACGTCTGATGACGTTGGGAGTGATGCGTTGCCATTCCTCGAGGAGACATCGTTCCAAGTCCTGGACGTTGACTGGAGGCACACGGCGACGTCGGATTTGCCGATCGAGGTGGTCCCATAAGTGCTCGATGGGATTCATGTCCGGTGAACATGCGGGCCATGGCAAAACCTGTACGTTGGCGTTGGCAAGGAAGTTCTGTGTCAATCTTGCTGTGTGTGGCCTTGCATTGTCATGTTGGAAAAGGAGTCCACGAGGCTGTTGCTGAATAAAGGGCACAACAACAGGCCGTAGGATGTCATCAAGATAACGCTGTGCATTCAGGTTTCCACGAATTACGACAAGCATCGTTTTGACGTCACCACATATGCCACCCCAAACCATTAACCCTCCACCTCCAAACGGCCGGACCTGTTGGATACAGTTAGGCGCCAAACGTTCACCAAATCGTCGGTATACAAGCTGCCGTCCATCGTTTCTGAAGATGAGGAATCTGCTCTCATCAGAGAACATAACACGTGCCCAGTCCCGCCGTTGCCAACGTCGAACTCGCCTGGCCCAGATCAGTCTGTTGTTCCGGTGTCGAGGCGTCAGGAGCGGTCCGCGGTAGGGATGACGTGGCCGGATACCATACTGCCGTAGTCTCCTGTAGACGGCCTGTCGACTGATCCTGTGGCCCAGTGCTGTAGCCGCCGTGGACGTCGCTGTTACGGTGCGGTTCCTCAGGTGTAATACCCGGATGTAACGATCTTCACGGGGCGTGGTTACTCGTGGTCTTCCACTCCTGGGCTTGTCTGACCTGTCTGACGTAACCGCTGCATCAACCTGGTGATAGTGATGCGTGCGCAGCCCAACTTTCTGGCGACGTCGACGTGTGACGCTCCTTGTTGGACCATTCCAACGGCCCTCTCTCTCTCGATGGTTGTCAAACGTGGCATATCTTGTGTTCTTTTTGTTGCTGTGATATCAACGTGTCTGATCAGCCGTTTTATACCGTCTTTCTGCACGTGCAGAACATGCTAGAGAGGGAAATGTCACTTTCACGAAATTTACGTTTTTTCTGATACGATTGTGAATCGAGTTTTAGTTTGGGATTGATCAGGAGCAGTCGCTTTGATCAGTGTCGGCGGCCACATCTGAACAGGGTACAACATTGTGTTCATTCGCAATTGTCTTGGTGCTAGATTCCTCTTATTTCCGAAAACAAGGCATCAAAGTTAGTATCGCTCAAAAACAAATTTCGTTCACCTTAGTAATTGTACAGTATTCATTTCGTTATTAGTAGTGAAAGATGGCCATTCCATATCCAATTCAAGTTACCATAAGGACAATCCATTTTGTTTCATGTGGCAGCTAGATGACATCAAACATAGATGAAATCAAATATCAGATGAAATGTTACAAGACCAGGCAAAAATATTAAATTAATTATCTTGCTGATAAATGTAGGGATTAAAAAGAAAATAGAAAAACGAGTTGATTGTAAGCACCGATCGATAATTCGGAGAAAACCAGAAAGTAGTTCCAGCAAAAGTTTACACGATCAATTTCATACAAAATGTTCCAATCGTGTGAACTTGTCTGTCCGTTCACAGGTGTGGCAACTCCAAATCACGTGACTACCCATTCAGCCAATCAGCATGAAACAGTGTAAACTAAAAAGTATGAAAGTATTTTCGCGTGAACGTGCCCTTTAAGAGCCAGGCCACATTCAGCGAATCAAATTATATCATTCTTTCGATACAAAAGAGCACATTTGAAAACGTTTTGTAACATTGTCGCGCTTGTAGTATTTTTTATTTTCAATATTTTGATAAAGCGCTACAACGCGACAATGCGACTTTTAATCAAAATTATCACGTCACATTGTCGGGCTATCATTAGTTACAATAACTGCGTATTTTCATAATTTTTATACAAAACATGATCTTTCATCAATGAGGACTTCGCCCAGGGATCGAACTCAATCACAACAATAACGCAAGCATTTGTCCGTACAGAGGGAGCTTAGCTAAAGTTTGATGTATTACGAATAGGATTCAAATAAATTAAAGCAACCTCATTATTGTAAAATACGCTCTTAATTTAGAGGAGGCTCTGTAATCGGTCTGTAAATAATCGAATCTGGATCCAATGATTAATTTCATGAGCATCGATCCATGCAATTGGGATCGATGACATGCATCAACCAAGTCAGCGAGCCTGACCACCCGATCCCGTTAGTCGCCTCTTACGACAACGTCAAAAAGGGATATCCTAAGTGAGTGAGTGAATATTTTGTATAGCCGCTTTGAACAGTATTTACGTAATGTCACGGCGTGTAGGCTTGATGTGGGAGTAAAGCAGGAAGTGATTTAGGTCCAAAATAAAAACATTAACAGGATGAACCGGAAATTCGAACCCACGATCATAGGTTTCTGGCACGGCCAGACGCCACTATGCACAGCGAATTCATCGGTTGAGCGAGTAGGTGAGTTTGATGTACCGCCGATTTGAACAATATTTCAGTTAATTCACAGAGTATCGGCTTCCCTAAGTGATGTGTGTGCTGGGATTTGGACCCAAGATCATAGTTTTTATGATGCGTCCAGAAGACGCAACTCTGAACAGTGACTTGCGGCGTCTAAATGACAGGGCGAAATCTGATGAGTTCAATAAAAAAGAGATGCAAAGAGTTTATAAAAAAAGCTACAGACAATTACGACAGATTGAATAGTTTCTAAAGCAACGATGGAATGTTGAGAAAAACAACCCACATTGCCATTGGTACTTTTGTTTTAGAAACCATTGGCGTATAACCATTTATTCGCTTGCAGTAAACTACATATGCACACCATTAATAAACAAGCGCGACAATGCAACAATGCGACATAAAACAGAATAAAAACAAGTTTTTTTATGTTTATTGAGTTTGTGTACTGTGCTAAAAAGATAGGGGATATTATGCTTTGTGGTGGAACTACTGGAAAACACATGTCTGACTATATGATTTGGTTGATTATTTTGTTTGTTTGTTGTTTAACGCCGCACTCAGTAATATTACAGATCTAGATATATGACGGCGGTCTGTAAAAAATTGAGTCTGGACCAGACAATCCAGTGCTTAATAGCATGAGCATCGATCCACGCAATTGGGATCGATGACATACATCAACCAAGTCAGCGAGCCGACCATCCGATCCCGTTAGTGGCCTCTTACGACAAGCATAGTCTCCTTTTACGGCAAGCATGGGTTGACAATATGAAAGTGATCAATGTCGCAAGAACATTTCCGACACTATATTAAACACATTTAATCAAGAAGGAAGCAACATGACTGATCATGCGACGTTTCCAATGCGCTGAACGTTTACGTGCCACATGTATGTTGCAGCTGGCCACACGTTATAAGAGTGTTGCCCAAACGCTGCATATTTCTCAATCTAACATCAACACATTGTGGACCCGATTACACCAAATTCATAACGTTGATGATCGACGCCGCTCTTGATTATCAATTGCAACTTCAGCCTGGGACAGATTAATAGTATAAACGATGACAATAAGAAATCGGTTGCAAATTGCCACACACTTAAGGGACCGGTTGCAACAGGCAACTGGTGTAATAGCACATACCCTGACGGTGCGAAATCGACTGCACAGATAGCATTTGCAAGAACGTCCACGTGTCAGTGTCATCCCACAATTTACTGCACGTCACTTGAATGAGAGACGTCAGTGGTGTAGGGAACGCCAGCACTGGGATAATCGACTTTATGCTTATGTCATGTATTCTGAGGAATCGAGGTTCACTTTTGACATCAACAACAGAAGGAATCGAGTTTGAAGACGTCCTAATGAGCGTTTTATGGGGTGGTATCACAATGACTGGCCTAACCGAACTCCATCACATCAGGATTATGCCACATTCATCCAGCAGCAAAACATCCATGTCATGTCATGGCCCCCCTTCCCGAGGCAAGAGAGTTAACTGACTTTAAAAGTCCAGTTTCCACCCTTGCCGAACTAGGCTGGTATTATGGAGTTACATTTTGGCTGGGCTAACGAGTCTATGCATAGTCCAATCAAAATCGCGCACCGAAATCGAAATCCGGGTCGACAACTGTCGTGCAGATTTCGATCGATTGCAGGATTTGCAAAGCATGTGCACCGCCAACGTGATTTGATGCATTCCGCGATGTAAGACCTGTTTTATCACAATATTGATCTTGATTATCGATCAGATCGCCCTGACTGGGCGCCACCATTTTATGTGAAGCAAACACAAGTGATACGAGAAGTGGAATCTGATTGGTCCATAGGACAGGCTTAGAAGGGACATAACTGGTAATAGCCACTGGTGGCGCTACGATCGAGCCAAGTAATTCAAGCCAAGTTCGGCAAGGGTGGAAACTGGACTTTTAAAGTCAGTAAACTCTTTTGCCTCGGGAAGATGGCCACGGCCCCAACTCAGTCCTAACCTTTACCTCATGGCAGACGTGTACGTCAAGGTCAAAATTAATTCCCCTCTCCCAACGAAATCACAGTTGCTTCTAGAGATGAGACGAACAACACGAACAACACGAGCCAAACTGACATCAGAAGCATGCTTCGAAGCATTCGTGCATGTCTGGTCAACAGTGGTGGTTTTATACGATATTAGCGACGCTGTCTGCAATATGCAAAATTTGACCTATTTAACGACGTGTTGTGCCACCATCTCATCACATAATCTATTCGAAGCCAACTCGATCTAATCCTCCTCAGATGTGATCACATGATGTCCATTTTCCAGTGCCATGTTGATCAGAATATATATCTAGATGATTCCGAATATCCTCTACATTTTTGCCATAGTTTTTGTTATATTATATTATTACATTGAACTCAAATTGATCACTTAGTTGGTTGTAGATCTATGAATGAATGGAACGTAATGTATATCTACTCTCACAATAAATAGTGTTATTGAGCTACTCACATTAATGGAAGACGACTATGTAACCTCACTCCAGTTTGAGCAATAACGTATGTTCACTCATAAATCTTTAGAAAATGAAATGAAAAGTGTTATACTTACTATTTTCGCATCGACTGAAAAGGAAAGAAATCATCAAATTAAACTTATTACATTAACAAACAATAATTATATTTCAGATGCAAGAAGATGCAAGCATGTTGCAGTTGTATCTCTATGTATTGTTACTACCGCATAGTTTACACGACTTCAGTTACATTGATGAATTGCAAGTGCAATCAATCACATACAAACAAAAACTAAACATGTTGCTGGGATAATTAGTTCTTGTTTATTGGATATGCTTTGGGATATGTAAAGCTTGTAACAGGTTCAGGTGCGACCGACATACATAAGCCCACTGAAAGCATTTATATACATTGAGAGATGCCAATGCTTACCGTACGATACCGATTTGAACCATGGCGACTAGCAACAGAAAAATGATGCAAATAACAGGGACGAGTATCTTCCACAGATATGTTGTGCTGTCATTCCCCTTGGTTTCATGTTTTTCCCCTGAAACTATACACATATAATCAGTTTATAATTCTATAAGACCTCACTGCTTTTGGTGGTTATTACAAGATCGAAAATAGCATTTGTGTCATTTAATTGATAAATTATAAAGACATATGTTTCTTTCATCTCTTCTCAACTGCATTTCCTTGTGCCCCTGGTTAATTCAAGAGTAACCATGGATACTGATGCAATCATACTGTATAAAAACTTAAGTCCGATGTGTTTTAAAAAGAAATCTGCAAAATGTATTGTATATGGGGAGACTATACTTGGATCGTTCCACAACCAGTTGACAATTTTTATAGTAATGCCCGTTCGCACATAGACGGAGCCAAGTCGCAAAAATGGCCACAAGACGGGCTGAGTCGGTATTCGTCTTTTCCCGGAATAACACGAGTTGGTCTTGCATGACAACATTCATACAGATGCACATCTAGGAACATGAATACTGTATTTTAAACAGTCCCATATGACGAGCGTCTGTCATTGCCCCGCGCGTAGTGTTAATTTTCACTTTACCTTAAGCTGCATGCATGGACTGTTAAGGTACACGCATGTCAAAACGCTTATAAATATGACCAAAGAAATGTTTGATTCGCTACTTGTGACAACAGATACAGGAAGACTGAATTTAAGTTGTATGTACAGTACATCACTATTTCTTAACGCAAATCCCTGTCAACGCATGGAAAGAAACCTTGACATGTATATGGTTTTCTACAACGTCAACATTTGTACGTAAGGGGATATACTAAAAACATTAAGAAAAATATGTTAACTGGATGTTTTATCAACAGACATCTGTTGATAATATACTATAGAAATATACGGCTTCTGCTGATTTGACCTCATTTTGTATCCTCGCCCTGTGTAAAACAAAAATTATTCATTCGAGTTTTAACACAAGGGCCAATAGCTTTTTTAGCCACATATGCCACTGTAAACTTTATTCACTTACTCAATTTTGATTTAGTGTAGAAGTGTCTTTGCAAAACTTTTTTTTTTAAATAAGGGGATTCGTCATCTGTCAACTTATAATTTAGTACTTTTACCTGCGCATTGCCATGTATTTAACCTATGGCCAGCGCGGAATTAACTACACTCCTAACGATCAGGGAAGATATCTAACAAATTCTTGCAAATAATGGCTGCAAAATTACGGCTAGTTACTGGGGACTCTTCTTCAATACCCTGAGAAACAAATTCATATTATTCAATGATATTCTTTTGTAACTTGAATTCAAAATGGCGGATTTGGAGGACACGTACACATATTTTGTGTGATCAGTTTAGTTATATTTTCTAATTCATACTTTCACAAAAGTTCCCCTTTTCGCCATCTTTACAGCCTCTTGTACACGCTCCATCTCCGTGATTGCAGGTGTTGTTGATACATTTCGTGTTGCATTCTTTATTGCATGTATCATCATACCAGCCTGGAATACATCCTTCCGAACAACGTCCACTGCCCCTGTCACAGTGTATAATGTCCAGGCTAGGTGATATACTACAGCGTTTAGAACAGTTTTTGTCACATGTATCTCCATATCTGCCCCATGGACATATTGGGTCACCACTGACATCCAGCACTGCAACATAGCATAAACAAATATTGTACAAATAATGTAAATGTTTTCTTATCGACTACATTTCTAAGTCTATAGTTCGAATGATTAAATATACTCAACAACTAAAGTTCCTGTGACACCAATATTTTAGTGTATTTTTCAAACATATAAAGTTTGGTTTTCAGTATTGTAGTACATCTATGGAATCAAGTCACAAAAACGCAACTGCAACAGAAAAGCATGCATTCCATGCAAAAGTAAACTTTTATGCAAGCCCCATGCATTTCAGTACCCAAGAATGGGTATAAAAACATGTGCATTAACGGGATTCCATATGCATTGTTTAGCATCTTGCTGACAACAACCACTCAGAAAAACAACAAAATTACGCAATTATTCAACATTACGTAATGCCACGCCTGTCCGAAAATAAGCGTCTGCGAGCCATTGGTATGCTTGAAGCAGGATCGAGTCAACTTGATGTTGCAAGACAATTTAACGTCCACAGAAACACCATTTGGTGTTTATGGCAACGTTGGCAACAGACAAATGCAGTCAGAGACCATCCTTGGAGTGGCAGGCAACGCGTAACAAATAATCGACAAGACAACTGGATGCAAACAACACACCTACGAAACCGATTCCAACCAGCAACAGTGACTGAAACAAGAAACATCCCTGGCCTTCGACGAATATCTTCACAAACCGTACGTCGCCGCCTCAGATGTGCAGGGATTGTCGCCAGAAGACCCGCCAGACGTCCCATTTTGACAGGAAACCACCGTCAAGCAAGTCTACAGGGGTGCAGACAGCGTCTACGCTGGACGGCCATGCAGTGGGGACAAGTTCTATTCATTGACGTGTCTCGTTTTCACCTCAGCCACAGCGATGGACAGATTCGAGTGTACCGACGTCGAGGTTAACGTTACGTCAATCGTTGTGTCATGGAAGAGGATCGGTTCGGTGGCGGCAGCGTTATGGTATGGGATGGGATTATAGCAAGACAGAGGACCCATTTCATAGTGGTAGAGGGACAGCGCTACCGCGACGAGATCATCGACCCTGTTGTTCTACCGTTTTGGCGTCGTCATGGCCCAGGCATTACCTTTCAACATGGCAACGCCCGACCTCATATTGCTCGACTTGTTCAGGATTCTCTTCAACAAAACAACGTGAATGTCATCCCCTGGCCGGCTCGTTCCCATCACTCACCAATCGAGCACATGTGGGATGCGATGGATCGGCGCCTTCGACGTCAACCACGTGTTCCACAAACACTCCAGGAACTTCGAAACATGCTCCAGCAGAAATGCACAGATATCCCACTGGACATTGTGCACGCCTGGTCAATTCCATGAGATGAACATGTGTTGCTTGCATCGCAACCAGAGGTGGACACACACGCTATTGATTTGTAAATTGATATTTTGGCATGATCATGCTTTTTATGAAATCACGTATTTTCTGAAGTCAGTATGGCAAATTAAACCATTTGAACACTTACAGGAGTCTTTTATCTGTTGCAAACCGAAATTGTTTCAGAAATGGTAAAAACATAACTTTACATCAAACCTTATTCAACTTTTGTTGTTCAGTATATATTATAATTTCCATTCATTGGATCCAAGAATACGTGTAGCTTACTTTCAAAACAAGAACATAAAAAAATAAATATTTTATGCAAATATTAAGTCATGTTATGTCACATTTTGAAATGAAGCTATTTGTAAATAGATACACTCACCGAGTATGATATATAGTAAGATAAACATCAGTACATCTGCTCTTTTCGCTGTAGCCTGCAATGACACATTGGACATCCAACAGAGGACTACACACTTTATAGGCATTACTTGTATGTAAAAAGTGATTTGTAAACAAACATTGATAAACATGCGAAATGATTAGGAATTTGAAGTGTTACGACCGATTATGGAAGATTGACACAATGTCAGGGCATTGTTTTCATTGTTTAACATTAACATTTTCTGTTTGTGATTTTCATCAAAGAGATACTATTTGAATGGTAGTGGATAACAGTGGATTTCAGACTTAACCTTCAATCAGTCATTCCTTGAATGGGCTCATGTCATACAGATATAGACATGTAATTTGTATGAAAACCGAAATTCACTTGCGTTTTCTTGTCCCTCGAGCCCGACACCCCAATACATGGATCCAACATTCTGGTATCGATACTGGGTGCCAAGAATTACTAAGAATCAGTGAAACCAGGCTTTAGGACGACTATAGGTGTTGGTGACCTGGCATCGTTGCTGCAATCTGTTTCTCACATCGGCATTAAAAGCATGGGTAACCATTCGTGCAGTCTGGCCAGCAGGCATTCGTCCTAGCCTAAGCCTGGCATGATACTTATATCGGTACTCGAATGTTGGATCCACGTATTGGGGTGGGGTGGGGGTGAGGGTGTGTGTGTGTGTGTGGGGGGGGGGGGGGGGGGGGGGGGTGTTCAGGGTACAGTCAGGCACTATAAACTGCCCTTTGCCGTTTGGCAATGGTCATAAGCCAAAGCTTTTGATATCGGTATGAATATCATTTTAAGCAAAATCAAAAGAAATGACCCCCCAGCTGAGTTTTTTAATGCAACATGACTTGCATGTATAAGGGACATTGATACGTGTTGAATTGAATATAAGCGACAAAACACTTTCCATACTCATTAACAAATCTCTGCTAAACGGTGAATTCGAAGAATTGGCATTTTTATCGTTATTGAACAATATCAGATCATCTATCCGCCTAAGAATTGAGAGGTGAAAAGGTCAACATTTAAGAAAAAACCTGTGTTTTGTCTTAATACAAACTTCTAAAAAAATTACAATTGAAACAATCACGCCTGAGAAGTGGGTACTAATAAGTTTTCAATATGGCCACCGTGGCAAGTGGATTGAAATTCGGATTAAAACCAGGGCCAATTAAAGCAATCTTAATGAACGCTAAGATGATGATAAATCCCATACTTTAACATTCCCTTAGGCTTACGGTCACCGTTGCGCTACGATCTTTTCACAGAACGAGGCCCTGTAACTTAAGTTGACCTTCTTGGCCAAATTGCCTTGTTTTAACAATCCGATCTGAAATTCCGATAGGGAATGTTACAGGGACCGACAATAAATCAGTCAGACGACATCTTATGTCGACTTATATACGCAGAAGCAGTCGTACAATATCCCATTGACATTGTGCCGTAAAGGTAAGCCATAAAAAGACATACGCTGTTCTTTTGTTTGTCGAAACAGTTATTTTACACGCGGGACCAGTGAAGGATAACATATAGGCTAGGGTACTTTTCGTACAATACATAAATACATCGTGCAATTTAATATGATGTGTGATATGTCATGGGTGTTGATCGCATTATTAGAGACGCGTACTGAAATGCAGTTAAAAACAATGCGTCAGTCCAACATAAATTTATTTTCAATTACAGTGAATATCTTAGACAAAGCAAAACTGTTTGGTCACATTCTTAGAAAGAAAATACTTAACTTGCTGCTTACGTTTTGAAGGACGATACTCCCTTATATCCTGCTCCTCGTGCAATCACTGCAAGGTATGTTTGTACACTAAATATACATGCGTTAAAGCCAGCATATGTATTGAAATGTTAGCCTGTGAGAGTTTGACAATAGGACAATAGGGCTCACTCGGACACATTATTCTGGCTCCGTGCCAACCAATCCCTGTTTCATGCCTGTAATAACCAAGTTTCTTGTGCTCTTTATTCTTCATTCTTATCTATTTTCTTTTTGATCGTTTTCACAGTGCCGATTGATTGAATTGAAACAGACGAGAAGCTGTCTCAATGTTTAACAAAGCAAACAATTAAATATTAAATATCTAGTCATGTTAACTGATGATTAACTTAAATGATAATGATAACTCCAAATCAAACATTTGAACTAACACACGCTCGGGAGAAACAATTAGCTGTTTCTTCTAAACCTGAGAATAACTCAAATGTACCATAATGAATATATGATATGTAATATTGCATTTACAATAATTGCTTGAGGCTTGTCTAGTCCATTTTATGACTTGGCGACATGTGCATCCAAAGAACATATGGCTTAAAATACATGACCTCAGAGCATTTACCTCCTTGCATTTCCTTGTCACAGGTATGGAAGGGTAACAGTAGGCCATTTAATCATAAACTTTAAACGATATGGAAATGTTACAATCACATGTGAAACATGATCAAGTATGCACGTGTGACCACTACAATGGTTCAAACCGAGCAGCAGCCAGAGTAACAATAAGTACCTAAGTTAAACGTCTTTTTGTGTGACGCGGGATCGAACCACCGATCTCTAGCTCTCTGGGCAAACGCTCAAGCACAGAGAAAATAGGTAAAACTACGACACTACAAAGGCAGAGGTTTTATTGAAGCAACAAATCTGCTGTATGTACAATTGTACAATAATAAAACATTATATAGTTTCCATTCCCAGTAGTTAACAAGATCATCAACTATGTACTTGTACTTGCAATGCTTGAGCTGATGGAGGCTTCGGAACGAAAACGGAATGATTTATAGCCCAACAGGTGGTGATGGGTTTGGCTTGCGATGATGTCCAATTTACCCACAAAATGCCATGTCTACTGGTAGTTTTTCTCAGGCTAGCCTGCCAGACATATTGATATTCATTGAAACTTTGAAGACGTTATATACAACTGGGAAACACTCATGACTTGCCACGGGCCGGTCGTCCAGGTGTGACATCATGTCAACAAGACAACAACATTCGATTAGTTTATCTAAGAAATCCATACACAACTGCCACATTAATAATTCGAACAATTCCTTGGTTAAAACCAGTAAATGGCAGAACCCTTCACAACTGGTTGAGGGAGCACAATATCCGACCCCAACTTCCAGTGATAAGCCCACATTTGCTTCCACGTCAGCGTCAGGCTCGACTAGCTCGGTGTAGACAACATAAGAGGTTCACAAGACAAGAATGTGAATAGTATACTGTACACAGAAACATGTAAATATAAATTGTCAATGCAATAGAATAACCAGCTTAGATTTTCTGCTGAAAAGTTTACATTTCTAAAGTCTCGGCCGAACTATTTTCTTTTGTAGTTGACTCAGCATAGATAAATGCTACTTTGCTTATGATGAAACCCCGGGACTTCAATTAAATTTAAGTTGTCAATGCAAAAGAATAAACAGCATGGAGTTTCTGTTGAAACAGATTTCATTTTGCGTAATAATTGGCAAAATTGCAAAATAAGTCTACTTCAATTGAAGCAGAGTTGCTTTTTTCCAGCAGTAAATTAAGTATTTTCATGTCTGTAAAAAACGAAGCCACTTAATCTGATTGATCTGTACTATGCAAAAAAGTAGGGGATATATATTTTTTTTTAGCTGAAACTACAGGAATATACACCAATGACGGGCAATGAAAGTAAGTGATTTCTGTATCAAGAACATTTCCGAAGAAATCAAGTCACCTATAACACACCATTGTGACAGTCATGAAGCACGTGACATCGGATAGCACGTGCGACATTTGCTACGTGCTGAATGTTCACGTGTCATTAGCATGTTGCAGGTGGGCACACATATTGTTGCCCAAACGCTGCAAGTTTCGCAATCGGTTATCATAAGAGTGTGGGCCTGATTCCAACAATCACATAACGTCGATGCTCGACGCCGACGCCGAGGGTAACGACTCCAGCCTAGGGCCGACTAGTAGTCAGAACTGCCACTCAGACAAGTGACCGGTTGCAACAGGCAGTTGATGTAAGAGTTCATGCCCAGACGGTGTGCAATCGTCTGCACAGAAGGCATTTGCGTGCACGTCCATGTCCACGTGCCAGTGTCATCCCACAACGTACTGCACGTCATTTGAATCAGAGGCGTCAGTGGTGTACGGAACGTCAGCACTGAGACAAACGACTTGGACTGATGTCATGTTTTCTTCCACAACTGAAGGAATCGAGCTTAGAGAGGTCCTAATGAGCGTTTTATGGGCGTTAACGTCAGCGTTGCTCAGTAAACGTCAGTGTTGCTATCACAACCTGAGTCAGGCTGACATTAGTCGTCTCATAAGAAGCATGCATCGATGAATTCGTGCATGTCCGGTCAACAGAGGTGGTTTTACCTCATATTAGTTGGCTAAAAAATGCAAATTACGAATTTGACACCTGTTTAATGAAATATGCCACCATCTCATCACACTAGCCATGAGAACGAAGTCGTTCTGATCACCAACTCCCCAGGGCCATATCATTTCCATCTACCAATGTCTTGATGATGTCCTGGCGGCGGTCGGGTAGACTAATGGTTAAAGCGTTAAAGCGCACGAAAAGCGGCGTAAAACTATACTCACTCACTCACTGACTTGATGATTTCCACAATCCCCTGCTTTTTGGCACGTAAAGCAAACTTACAGCAAACACAACCAACACAGAAACAAAAACTATCCTACAGCAAAGAAAATTAATCGCTTATAAATGAAAAATCATATATATAACGTATATATCTCTTAAACCAAATAACCAACATACACTTCGGTTCTAAATGGAGGTGATCTAGGACATTCTGATAATAATCTAGGGATCAGTGTATTACGTTTCGTCAAATTTAAATGATACTGCTACAGTAAGTTACATGAGTGAATGACCTTCAAAGTGATCTTGACATTTGATTTTATTTGGTTATTCAGAATGTTCCGAATATATATTAAAGTGAAGGGGATGGAGGCTGATCCTTTTCCTCAGCTGGTGTTATATATTTGGTATAAGCTCTTTGGTCATCGATGCAGATGCCATGCACTAGGTGAGTGTATGGCGGGTTGTCTTCAGGAGCGTCATCGGACGAAAGGTCACCGTGTGTCTCACTGACGTGTGCTTCCTGAAGCTGTTCTGCCAAAACACTATTTTGAGGGGAGTCACTTTCTTGGTTCATATCTGCATCTCTGATTTCCCAATATCTGTCTGATCCAGGCTGGTACTCGACAATGAAGTTGTCTGCTTCATCCTGTCTGTGTATACATTGAAAAGGTTAAGTCTTAAACGGTAAACTAGTCAACAGAATTTTTTTTATTTTGGTTATCTGTAATGATGGACAGCTCTTGGTAAACCACCGACCATGCGTATAATGGTGACAGAAAACGATCCTTTTTTTCGCCTACACTTGGACACGAACCCACGATATCCTGTGAGGTAGGAGATGTACGTCTTCAAAGCGAGTTATGGCATCTTAGACCATATGAGGAACCGTCCCCATGTGTGTACATTGCCATGTAAATAGTCAACTGTCGCTTCTGGTACTGACGGTTCATCAGAATAACCAAGGAAGTGTAAAACCGAGGAGGTGGGGTGAGGTGAAATGGGATGTAACGTCGTGTTCAGGATTATTGCACTTATGCAGCGACGTGTGTGCGTGCGTGCGTGCGTGCGTACGTGCGTGCGGGCTTGCGGGCGGGCGTGCGTGGTGCGTGCGTTCGTGCGTGCGTGAGTGTGTGTGGCTGTTTGTACTGGTCCGGACTAATGCCGAATTTTAGTGCTAGCCAACTGAGATACCATGCCACAGTTTAACATGAATACCCCACTCAGAAACAGTGTACCAGTCCTTGCTTTAACTCCTTAATGCCGAGCGCCAGACAACAATAAGTACCATCTTTTAACATATTTTGGCATGACGCGGTCGGGCATCGAACCCAGGACCTTCAGTTCTCCGGGCGGACGCTCTACCATTAAACCACTTCTGCAAGTGGACTCACCTTCTTTTCGACCAGCATTTTCGAATACAAAATGCACAAAGGATGGCAGTAAGAACAAGCAATGCTGAGACTCCTGTTACGATATACTTGATATCCATCTTCGGCTGACCACCTGCTGATTTAAAAAAAAACTGTCAATGTTTAGAAGTGAGAAGGGAAGAAGTTCCAAAAGGAAGATTTATACGTATACATAACGTTTCATGGGAATAAAGGACACCTGAGGGGTAATTTCTCTTATATTCTACAAACGGCTGAGGCATTGTATAATGTATCCTTGACGGAACATAACCTCATTTACAGCAATTACGTCTGTGACCTTGCAGCATCTCTTGTGCTTCCTGTCTTATCGCCTTTGCCCTCAGTTTGAGTCAATCACATGCCCTCGATGATCTATGTTTGCATTTCCATCACATGGGTTCCTTATGTAGAGGCCCAACTATTCTACACATACAATTCCAGTGACCTGCTCTTTTGATTAATGTTCCTTAAGACCACATCAATACCCTATTCTAAGGATGTGTTTTTCTGTTTGAGTTTAAATGAACATATCATGTTTGTGTAAGTGACCTTGAGGGTTAGTTAGACTTTCAATAGCAGGTAACTATGTTTTAAGAACAATCTATTAAAGGGACATATAGTAGATTGTGAACGGATCCCTTGTCATATACTCTAATTCTTCCGACAGATCATAACTAATCACATTGTACTCCACAATATCTTCATAAGACATATTTACGGTAAAATAAGTCATACCGTGACAAAGACCTTATATGGTCTCTAATTTGCGGCACCACCATAAAGTGATTAAGTTACTGTAAATACTTATCTGGGTTGTTTCAAACAAACCTGTTGTCCTTGATTAGTGATATGAATAGCCAAATAATCACCTAGGACTATGACGCATAAAACACTGAGGTGTTCACATATTATTATATGCTTCAGTATGAAAGACGGAGTTTTTGGAAGTTGAGAAAAGTATTTTTTTAATTTCAGTGAACATAAGACTTGACATTTCACCTCAGTGAACATAACACTTTGACGGAATTATTGTCATACAAGAGTTTCCTTCCCTTTAATTGTCTCCCTTCACCGTAGTGTCTAGACCGTACACAAACTGTTGACGTCCTTTGTATTTTACGTTAGTTCCACATGAACAAGGCAAAATAATAACAGATGGTCAGGTATGGAGTTAATATCCCTCCTTGACGATTGATATTCTCTCGAAATTGTTTCGTTATAAACTGTAAATTTCTCATTTAACTTGTCAATCGAGACTTTCATTTCGCAAAGCGCCATTTTTGCTGCTTGACCAGCGTGTATTCTTTCGCTTCCAACAGCGGTCTCCTAGTCTTCAAGAATATTTTTTGTTTAAGTTGATTTTGTATATAATCGTATTATCTAAATGTGTGATAAAGAATTTTCGTGACCCTTAATAGTTTTTTGATACTTTTGTTTATATTGTTTAAGATTTTGCAAACATAAAACTACTTTTTAAGTCGCAAAACACAAGGGTCCATGTGTGTTAGGTAGGGAGAATTTACGTTTCAAGGTTTTACGTTTTTACTGAAATAATTTATTTTTCAAGTAGACATCTACACAAAATGTATACAATAAAACGGATATTTAATATGTCTCGTGAAATATCACGTTCTCTCAACTCGTGGCGCCACTCGTGAAAGTGGCGCCATTTCCTCACTCGATGAGAGAAACATGATATTTCACTCGACACATGAAATATTTTTAATATCTTACAGTTTTACAATCATTACACGACTGTGGGCTGTCCAATTCTAGCTGAAAGTCCTACATTAAATCTCTGAATAATATTTTACTCACATTACATGAAAGGACGTAACCAGTTGTTTACCCAGTGCCCGTGCCATACATCAAAAGTACTAGTCCATGTGCGTGTCAAGTGGTTCATTCCAGATGCGACTGACTTGCACTTTTGGAATTTGGTATTGAGACGTTTATCTCATATCATATGCCTGAACCCTCAATAATATTTAAAAAACTGTTTCCCAACCCATCCAGACCAATTTATACTCTTTAAAAAAGGAAACGCAAAACTGATATTTGGACCAAGAGTAACCACCCGCGCCGAAGATCGCTAGATCCGAATGCGCAACCTACATGAAAGGACGACCACAGCCACCTCAAACGCATCCCAAACACCCGGACTTCTCAGCATCTCCGACCAAACCGTACGGAACCGTTTAAGAGCAGCGGGTCTACGAGCAAGACGTCCTGTTCGACGCGTCATATTAAGTCGACAACATCGTCAACGGCGACTGCATTGGTGTCGTCAACACGGGGTATGGCGATGGAGAGATGTCTGGGGCAGCGACGAATCAGGATTTCTCCTCCGTCAAGGGGATGGAAGAGCACTGGTATGCAGACGTCGGGGAGAACAGAAACTGCATACAGGAAGTGGACAGGTTTGCAGGGGATAGCGTTCAAATGTGCGCATCTATCTATCATCATGGCAGGACAGGTTTGGTCCATATCCAGGGCAATCAACGATACATCAACTACAATCACCACTTGTTCTCTCCACAACATTTTGGCTTAATACCTTGTACGGTTCCTCGAATAAATATATTTTTGTACCTCACTCAAATCTGGATTTGTGTTTCTTTTTTAGGAATATATATTCTTACATGTGAAAAATTATGTTAATATTTCAAGTACATACCTTCACAAGAACTACCTGAAAGACAAACATCTATGGCACAGTTAGTTGTACAGGTGGAAGTACATGTACGGTCAGTAAAATTACATCCTCTGGTGCAGGTTCCAAATTTCCGATCACAAATGCCGTCAAGACAGATTTCACAGGTTTTGTTACAGAATGCACCATAGTAATCGTTGATGCATCCTTTCGCACAGATGCCACTCTCAGCGTAACAGACATGATCAATGCAGTTCTCAAAGCATGAGCAGTCAGTTCCAGCATATCCTGGTGCACAACCATCTACACACGCTCCTGAATCATTGCAGGTCACATTTGCACACTTCAAGTTACATCGAGATGAGCAGTTAGTGCCATACCATCCGACATCACAACCGTCGATACAATCACCTGTTTTCTCGCATTTGGGGATGCAATTGATGGAGGTATTTGTGACACATTTCGAAATAGAAACTGCATCTGTGTCGGGCCCAAGACGGCAGTTTTCACTGCACACCTTATCACACCAATGCCCATAGAAGCCAGGTTTACAGCCCCCTTCACATCCAGACTCACAAGATCCTGCACAGTTCGCACATGACTTCTCACAGTTCAGACCAATGTATGGATCACGACAACGATCACACATTCCTGTAGACCTGTTACATGATTTACATCTCTCAGAGCAGCTCTTACAGTCAAGGCCATAGTAGGAGTCAACACATCCAGAAACGCAGGATGTAGGACTCAGCATGCAGTATTCTTCATCACATCCCCCTTCACACACTGCACATTGAGTCCCAGGGTTGCCACATGGTATGTTGCAAGTTGTACCCTGGAATCCAGGAACACAACCCTCCGTGCACTTCTTGATGCCTCTGGCTGTGAGTTCACACGACTGATTTGTGCATCTGCTGTTGCACTCTGACCTGCATTTGCTGCCAAAGAATCCGCGATCACACTGTGTTGAGCAGTCTCCGTTATCGTCACAGCCTCGGCAGTGCTGACCATTTTTACATGGCATTGCTGAAAACATAGAATCAGTAATACATTAAAAGGGGCAAAAATGCCGTTGTTTAAGATGTTGTTTTTAACCTGTTATTACCATAATGTAATTACTGTTGATACCCTTTGTCTTGAACCCTTTAGAATTAGAATATGATTAACACCTAGCTTGTATGTTATGTAAACTAAAGAGACACTTACACGTATGATACAAATATAAACTTGTGCTTCGTCGTGTTTTCGTAGTTCTAAGTTGTTGATATTGATTTTTCTATGCTAAATATACACATAATATTTACACATCCGAGATGAAAAAGTGATAGCCATAGTTTGCATGACCATGAATTGGCTTTCTTATGATGTGAATCCATGTTGATGCGATCTTGGAACATTGGGATCCTTTCCCTCCCAGAACGATAATGCATTACACACACTGATCTCATAAAGAAGGGTGCATAATTATCACATGATAAATGTATGAATGTTAAGTTTGTTTCAAATGCATTTATCTATGTTTATGCATTTTGCCACATTCCTATAAGAACTAGTTATTCCTACACTTCAAGTGTTTTGTTAAAAGTCAATGAAAGTCAGTTGTGTTGTTTAACCAGAATTAGAGTCGAAATCCGTTGTCTCGATATCCTGGAGACTCGAGAACTTAGCCAGTGTTCGATACATCCGACTAGCCGTTAATACGGTTTGATCAAGCCATCAGTCACGAGAATATGTCGTGTATGTTTCGTAAATGAAGACCACTCACCACCCACCACCCTTCCTCCTTTATTGAATGCCTAGACCATGTCTCTACTCATACCTAAACTACTTATGATATCACCTAGCATAGAGAGAACAACAAGTGTCAAAACTATGATGTGATATTTCTGAGATATTTCAAAACAACTGCGTGGTGTCACATTCTAGAAGTAAAGCATAACCAACATAATCCTGGTTCGTCTCTCATGTGTACCATACATCACGTACATGAATGACGATCACGTGACTTCTTATTGTCGGTAGTTATACAGTCATCACTGCTTCCCAGTTGTTGCTATTGACCAGCTACAGATTTATCTTATATTGAGAACATATCAAGTAATTTGATCATGTCAGCCTTAAATCAAGGCAATCAGTGGTTTCACGTCTTTCATGTTTCACACCCTACCGTACTCATAAAAAAACTCGCACTATGTTGTTTAAAAAAAATGTGTACGATTTATCATGCTAAATAAATAATTTTCTTTAGACTATGAATTAAGTTCGAGACAACTGGGAGTTTAATGCATCCACTGTGTCCGGCTTAAAAAAAGTGATAAACCTAGTGACAATATATTGGATGAAATGTCTTCGGGAGTGATAGTACATTTCCTCACAGAATTTAAATGTCAGAGTACGTGATTAGACAATGACGGTTTTATAAACTTACCTCGTATGGTTAGGACAATGAATGCCAAACAAAAAACCGAATAAGGAAGTATGAAGTGTCTGAAAATGAAAACGAATACATATCAGTTTGAAACATTACCAATTTGAAGCATTACAACAAACAGATCATAGTACTGAAAACATGTATACATTTAACCGGCTTACTTGTGATGAGAGAGGAACATTTTCAGTGTTGGTGTATCACGCTAACAGATGCAGACTAATGTGGGATTCGCGGATTCAGAGTTTATATTACCGGTTAACTGTATTCTTCCTTATAATGGGGAAGTATAAATGAAACAGCCCATGGATAGAGCGTGTGCTGTCTAATGAAAACAGTTTAACTATCATGCCTGTTATCAATACTAAACAACTATTTTGTTTTGATGTGTTTTATATATTTGTCGCATTGACATTTTGTAATCCTATTATCGAGATATTCGCACCATATTTGCCCTGATTATGATTATTGATTTCTCAGTGTTATCGAAGTGGTAAACGTTAACGACCTCAATCATGTCGGTCTTGACACGCTGTGGTACATCTGAAATACTGTTCACAGCGTTGTTAAAACAAACTCACTCAGTCCCCATCTTCGAATGAGAGCCAAGCACGTCACGGGTAGTGTATGCGTAATGTGTGTTTTATTATGTAAAGTTGAAGTATTCAACTGAAACAAAGCATTGTGGGCGTTGTGGTTAGAGACACTTGTGACGTAGATAATGATAATGTACACATTCCTATGGGAAAGGGGACCACGTTCGGTTCTCGTTCGGGAAGTGACAACATCGAGTTAGTGGCTTGCGTTATACATATAAAAGTGTTGACTATACACACATTGATATATGCAAAAAATCCCCATGCTCAAGGTCAGCCCGCAGCACCTTACCCAAGAAAGGCTGAGTGTGAGACCTTTTCATCTTTGTGTCTTGACCAAGCTTAAGGTTCATAAAGCTATGGTCAGCTGACATGGAGTAAGCCACAAACAATAGGTATTAATGAGAAGTGACAAGTAAAGTTCACTTTCGCCAACAGGAAATTCGCAGACCCGTGACGATCCGGAGTAGAATCGGTCTTTACCAACCCATGCTTGCCGTAAAAGGCGACTCTGATGGTCGTAAGATGGAGTTTTTCCAAAGCGGATATATCATGGGTACTACGACTCAGAAACAAATATCCTATTCGGACATCAAAACTCTGAAATTATGACTACTGTTTAATTAAGCTCTTCATGCTGACATAGACACATGTTGTATTGACTGTTGGACCTAAAAATTCATTGTTAATTGACATTTGAATTGCGTAGGCTATCGGGACAATATAAACTGACGTCCAAAAGAAACTTTACCAACTTAAAATATAAACTTCAGACTAAGTGTAATTTTTTTCTCGATGAAGTCGATCTAAAACACATAACCTTAATACAACAATAGTGTATGCAGAAAATGTTAATCGTCTGTTACATGTTTGCGAGATAACACGCGAAAAAGTGAAAAACACGTGCACCGCGGACAACTGTAAATGCACGTGCGGGTAAGGGTATAAAACGATTGCAACGGCAAGTCAGACTTCACAGTGATTAAAAAAACACACAAAAAATGCCACAACTCACAGTCGAACAACATGAACGAGCCTAGGGTATGGTACATATGGGAGCCACCCACGCCCATATTGTACGAACCTTCGGTTGCTCCCGTGTTGCCGTTACCAACTTGATGCAACGTTACAGGCAGAGAGGGCAGACCGCTGACAGGCCAAGAACAGGCAGACCCAGGGTGACCACGCCCCATGATGACCGGTACTTGCGTAACTTGCATATCCGAAATCGCTTCCTGACAGTGACGTCATCGGCGACAAATGCCTTAGGTCACAAAGTTAGTCGACAGAGAGTGGCCAGGAGACTCAGGGCTCATGGAATCAGGGCTTTTAGACCATACAGAGGACAGCTATTGACAGTGCAACGTCCGGACTGTAGGACATTGGCAACGACGTTACTGGCAGAGGGTTGTCTTCGACTCTGTATGTTTAGGGCTGATGGAAGGCAACGTGTTTACCGCCGAAGGGGTGAACGAACGGCGGCGTGTTGCGTGCAGGAGGTCGTAACATATGATGGAGGGAGTGTCATGCTGTGGGGAGGGATCTGTGGGCAGGAGAGGAGACCGCTGGTCATCGTTGATGGAAAATTGACAGCTCGGCGTTACATGGATAACATTCGTCGTCCAGTTGTCTTACAACAAGCCACGTGGTGTCATTTATCAGCATGACAACGATAGAGCCCATACAGCCATAACTGTCACGCTCACCCTACATGTCCCCCATAGAACACCTCTAGGACTTGATGGATCGTCGTGTTCGACAACGACCACACTCTCCAGCCAACCGGTAAGAACTGATCTTGGCACTCCAAGAAAAATGGCGTCAAATCCCACGTGACCTCATCAGACGACTGACATTTTCTGTGCGTCTAAGAGTTTTTGTGTGTATTGAGGCATTTGGTGGTGACACGCTACTAATGACTTGTTATTGAACTTGAGCGATTGTTTATGTACTCTGCCTATTGTCCATGATTCTGAAAGCTCGAGTTTTGTACCACAGCCATCTTTGGGGGGGGGCTCTGACGTCATTCTCGGACGCGGTATGATTGTCATTTCAGTGTTAATTATGTCGATATATTGATCTTCTCACTACACTTTACTCAATGCATGTATGTTTTGTTGTTTTTGAGCAAGAGTGATTTCAAACTCTGGTAAAGTTTCTTTTGGACGTCAGTTTAGTTCGATATCATATTCTACTCTGAGTTCAAATGCAGGTACGCAACGTATTGTTGCAGCAGGATAATGCCCGCTCACACGTGTTGTAACCGACTTGTTGAGACAGCGTAACATTGCTGTACTGCTATGGCTCTTTATCCAGAACTCTTCCTCATAGAACATGTATGAGATGACCTGTACCGACACCTTCGACCAGGATCAGCCGGTAACTTAAGCTCAGTAACACCATACTTTGGTTCATATTATGGACAAGATCCCCCAGGCTGCTTTCAATCATTTAGTGTATTCCATGCACCACCACTGCCCCGTCTGTATGAGTTTGTGTGTCTGAGTTTGGTTTTACGCCGCTTTTAGCAATATTCCAGCCATATCACGGCGGGGGATACCAGAAATGGGCTTCACACATTGTACCCATGTCGGGACCGTCTGTATGAACGCAAATGGTGGTCTGTCTCCTGTTACCAGTTTTATCAAGTAATGTCTTATGATAATTCATTGATCAGACATGTAATCCAATATTATGGTTTTTTTACAATAACATAACAAGTACAGTTGTTAGTGGTTTTAACACCTCTGTCCAAGTCCGCACGTACTCTCTGTGCAATTCTGTGAATTGAGACACTGTTGGAAATCCTGGTACTTATCTTATTGCACGGCAAGATTATTGTGTATCTGCTTAATCTGTTAAAATGATATGCAACAAATATTGCTGGATTCAATTCTATTCTATTCTATTCTATTACGCATATTATCTACACTTTATCTCGTCCCTGATGTTGTTAATGTTAACAGAAAAACAGATAACATAATAAACCCAAAGCATATGGCTGCCAAACGTGACAAGGCCACAAATAACATAATTTGTACATAAAAGTGGCAAAACTCTCACTAGTGTGAGTCATTGTGAGATTTCGTCTTTATCATGAGTGTGCGTTGATGATACTAGGTGTTCATGAAAGGGCTACACCCATCACAAACCCGTGCAAAGGCAAATCAAGTGTTCACTTTACAAAACATGGAAAAAAATAGTACATGTCAAATTGGGAATTGCATAATTTTGCGTCAAATTTGGAAGTGTCTCCACATGCCTGTCATAAACCTTGGATGTTGTGAACCTGAACAGACAACTTGTAATCAAGAGTCACATGGGTCGCTTTGAAATCTCGTAGAAAGAGCATGCTCGATTGTACTTTAAAGTTGTAAAATGTAGGCGCGAAAGACTTGAGCTGCTTGAATATTACTGAAGGGAAAGCAGACTACTGGAAAAAGAAGCGTAAATCATCCCCTCTTGTAATACAGGCTTATGGATAGTTATTGTCGCGAACAGGTTAGCATATCTGCCACAAACACAAGAAACGGCAAATCCAAAGGGTAAAAGGACACAAGGGGGGCATTTCGAAATTGATGCATCAGTGACCAAAGTGACCGATTTTAATAGGGGGGGTGCAGAAGCCTATGGTAAATTATACGAATGTCAGTCAGGTTTCCGGGAGGAATATTCAACAATAGCCAACTTTGTTTTAAATTCAATTGTCTAGCGCTTCCTTAAAGGGGGTAAGTTCTAAGTTGCATTCACTGATTTTCCTAAGGCATTGGACTCTTCTATGACATCTGTTTGACAAACATGGATTTAGTTCTGAAAATACTAAATGTGACAGTCGATTCAAGGAGATAAACAGTGCCCGGTCCATCAACTACATGTCTGTTCGATTGTTTTACTGGTGTTAGACAAGGCTGTGTGATGAGTCCGTTCCTATTGCAGGTATTCATAAATGAATTAGTATCTTCAGATGGAAAAGGAGTTCCCACTGTGTCTGCAGTTACATCCAGATATAATTTATCTATTTATCTTATTTGCTGATGTTGTGATACTACTTAGTGATACAGATTTCAAGCAACAAAAAAGGTTAAATACTCTCCAGAATATGCGAAATATCGGTCAGTATTTCTAAAACTAAAATTGTAATTTTCAAAAATGTGTTACGTGTTAAGAAGTCTCGTATTGAGAAGTGTTTTTTTAAAGTCGATGCATTGCGAGAGTTCCTTGTTGCACTATTTGGGTTTACAAGAAGCGGCAGACGATATATCAATTCAGGTCAATAAGGTATAGATAAATATTTAAAAGTTTACACGGATTGCAATCGTTTTCACAAGATTGTCTCTTAAAAATCTTTGAGGCAAAGATAATTCCAGTACTTTTGTATGGTGTGGCAGTTTTTCGGTTCGAAAAGGAAGACAGGTTGGATAAGGCACACGTGCACGGTATTTTAATTTAACACCAAAACTTGAAGAGATTAGGTGAGTGTGGTAGTTACTCGATCCATGTGCTATAACAAGATGTATAAAGCATTGGTTAAATAGTTTTACAGTGCCCCAGAGTTGTTACCAAAACACTGTAATGATATGATGTGCTTATATGATGACCAAGGTCGGGTAAGCCTGGTTACAAAGTGAAGTAATTGTGTGTGCAGATAATGTTTTGGTTATCTGAAATATATGATAAAGAAATCGTATTTCCCAATATGTTGCAGCAACTAAAGAGGAAAACTTCTCACAAAGTAAAAAAATGTCCTATTATGCCAAATTTAGAGATTCCATAATTTGTGAAACTATTTGAAGTTCGCAGATGTAACACAAAGCTTATTCAAAATTCCAAAATTTGGTTTAAATTGTCATGATCTGGAAAGTGAGATTTTTTGGCGTCACTTCAATATACCTAGAAATATACGAAAATGTGAACCTTTTAACTTACACTGTATTGAAACTGAATTCCGTTTTCTTTCAGTGTGTCCAGTTATACATTAACACCAAGTTTTATTTTCATCCTAATATCCATAAAGTTAACATTTTGCTGTCATCACCAAACTGTAACATTATTACTATTTTATCAAAATATTTGTACTGTGCACACTTGGAAAGAAATGTACGGTTAACTGTACTTCCGTCTGTACAATAACGTTATATACACAAAGGCCTGAGGCCAAAATGTACTGAAATATACAGATTGACAATAAAAGTGTTTATTGAAAAAAATATGTATTAGATGATAGTGCAAAAAAGATACTTGAGCCAAGGACAGGAGAAACAATTTTTTAGACTTGTCACTAAATGTTGCAAGAACTAAAACGTATTTGGAACAACACAGCTTCTATCAGTATGTCAATATTATCACGGTATGCAAGCGTTATGAGGGAGGACATACTAAAGGCAATTGGTCTTAGTTTTCCTTTGGTAAATATCTCGAGCATGACTTATGGTGAATTCCAAGTGCTGCACAAAAACAAAACACAAATGTTTATTGAAAAGGGTATTCCTTTGATAAAAGGTGAGGGGAAATTGAGTTTAACAACGCGTGCACGTTTATGTGTGTGTGTGTGGCTTCTTGTACAAGTCCGGACTAATTAATAGCCGATTAATAGTGCTAGCTCACTGAGATACCATGCCCCAGTTTAACATGAATACCCCACTCAGACACAGTATACTGCCTCCGAGCCGACCAGTCCTTGTTTTAGCCCGTTTATGCAGAGCGCCAGACAGGGTAACAACAAGTACCATCTTTTAACGTCTTTTGGTATGACGCGGCCGGGGATCGAACCCCGGACGTTCCGCTCTCCGTGCGGACGCTCTACCTCTAGACCACGGAGGAGGTCCCTTTGATAAAAGAACAGAGCTGGTACTTAGGATCAGGACAAGGAGAAACATGCCACCAATATACAAAGCAATTGAAAGCAATTTAAATGTCACCATACTGTAAATAATTTGCTAATATATGCTTATAGTCGCCTGCTGACCCTTTTCGCGAATACCTGGTGTCATCAATGATTTTCAGTGATCCATTCACATAGATGTTCACAGCTGTTTTGCACTAGATGCCAAATGGAATCCGGTTCGGCGAATACTCAAGACTGGTTATTTTCTTGCATTGACGATTCATATTAAATAGTGTCCTTATGCATATCGTAAAATTTTCTCGAGTGACTTTAGTTCTTAGATGGTTATTTACATCACACCTCCACTCATCCATTTACATACCTACAGTTGACTTAGGAACTTTAAGAGAATGTGAAAGAAAGAACTCTGGGTAAAAATTAACAGCAGAATTTCATGATCAGGAATTGAATTTTAACCCTGTCTACTAATCTTCATAAAGGATGTCATTATTAATTCACAAAGCAAAACAATTTTGTGTCCGTGTTTCATAACAAGCAGACAAACAAATTCCGTATATAATTGTCCAAAATATCGGATAGAACCCAAGTAATTATATTATATCTATTACCTAAAATTATTCTACATCAAAGGAGCGGCAAACGGTCGTCATTTCCCTGCGCGGAATACACTGTGTAACGTGAACATCCACTAAAGAAATACTATCACAGGGCCTGTTTCATTTTTATCAGGATCCAAATCCATAAGCTCGTAGTCGCGTGCTTCCAGCTGTTCTACTGGACATTCCACTTCATCATCATCAGTCTCTTCTCTACAACAAAGATCATGTTTGTTTATCAACATTGTCTAATAAGACATAGGAATATCATTTTACAAATCCACGCTCTTAACTAAATGTAAATACGTATTCAGTATGCATTACGTCTTGTTGTGGTAATCGTGTGGGCTATGTACATCATCAAGAAGTTTTGTTTTGCCAAGAGGAAACAGAAGACATGCTAAATATTACAGAACATTGTTTTTAAATAAGAATTAAATATTAACCGTTTGACGTAGCAACGTTCGAAGTAACTAATGCATATGGCGACAATGATACCAGCAAGGCAAAGCCTACACGCTACTGATGTTCCGATAATTGTCACTTATAGGCTTTCAGGAGTAGGCTCTGAGGAAAACACCAAGGGAAGTGTAAAACCGAGGAGGTGAGGTGAGGTGAAAAAGGATGTAACGTCGAGACTAGGATTATTGCACTTATGCAGCAACGTGCAAGCGCGCGTGCGTGCGTGCGTGCGTGTGTGTATGTGTGTGTGTGTGTGTGTGTGTGTGGCTGTTTGTTCTAGTCCGGACTGATGCCGAATTTTAGTGCTAGCCCACTGAGATACCATGCCACAGTTTAACATGAATACCCCACTCAGAAACAGTGTATCAGTCCTTGCTTTAACTCCTTAATGCCGAGCGCCAGACAACAATAAGTACCATCTTTTAACATATTTTGGTATGACGCGGTCGGGGATCGAACCCAGGACCTTCAGTTCTCCGGGCGGACGCTCTACCATTAAACCACTTGTGCAAGTGGACTCACCTTCTTTTCGACCAGCATTTTCGAATACAAAATGCACAAAGGATGCCAGTGAGAACAAGCAATGCTGACAGTCCTGTTACGATATACTTGATATCCATCTTCGGCTGACCACCTGCTGATTTAAAAAAAAACTGTAAATGCTCAGAAGTGAGAAGGGAATAAGTTCCAAAAGGAAGATTTATACGTATACATAACGTTTCATGGGAATAAAGGACATCTGAGGGGTAATTTCTCTTATATTCTACAAACGGCTGAGGCATTGTATAATGTATCCTTGACGGAACATAACCTCACTTACAGCGTCTGTGACCTTGCAACATCTCTTGTGCTTCCTGTCTTATCGCCTTTGCCCTCAGTTTGAGTCAATCACATGCCCTCGATGATCTATGTTTGCATTTCCATCACATGAGTTCCTTATGTAGAGGCCGAACTATTCTACACATACAATTCCAGTGACCTGCTCTTTTGATTAAGGTTCCTTAAGACCACATCAATACCCTATTCTAAGGATGTGTTTATTTGTCTGAGTTTAAATGAACATATCATGTTTGTGTAAGTGACCTTGAGGGTTAGTTAGACTTTCAATAGCAGGTAACTATGTTTTAAGAACAATCTATTAAAGGGACATATAGTAGGTACAAAATTGTAACAACCATGACATGGCATATGCTATTCATGGAAATGACCAACTACTGCTTTCAAAAGATTGTGAACGGATCCCTTGTCATATACTCTAATTCTTCCGACAGATCATAACTAATCACATTGTACTCCACAATATCTTTATAAGACATATTTACGGTAAAATAAGTCATACCGTGACAAAGTCCTTATATGGTCTCTAATTTGTGGCACCACCATAAAGTGATTAAGTTACTGTAAATACTTATCTGGTGTTGTTTCAAACAAACCTGTTGTCCTTGATTAGTGACATGAATAGCCAAAAAATCACCTAGGACTATGACGCATAAAACACTGAGGTGTTCAAATATTATATTTATGCTTCAGTATGAAAGACGGAGTTTTTGGAAGTTGAGAAAAGTATTTTTTTAATTTCAGTGAACATAAGACTTGACATTTCACCTCAGTGAACATAACACTTTGACGGAATTATTGTCATACAAGAGTTTCCTTCCCTTTAATTGTCTCCCTTCACCGTAGTGTCTAGACCGTACACAAACTGTTGACGTCCTTTGTATTTTACGTTAGTTCCACATGAACAAGGCAAAATAATAACAGATGGTCAGGTATGGAGTTCATATCACTTCTTGGCGGTTGATATTCTCTCGAAATTGTTTCATTATAAACTGTAAATTTCTCATTTAACTTGTCAATCGAGACTTTCATTTCGCAAAGCGCCATTTTTGCTGCTTGACCAGCGTGTATTCTTTCGCTTCCAACAGCGGTCTCCTAGTCTTCAACAATATTTTTTGTTTAAGTTGATTTTGTATATAATCATATTATCTAAATATGTGATAAAGAATTTTCATGACCCTTAATAGTTTTTTGATACTTTTGTTTATATTGTTTAAGATTTTGCAAACATAAAACTACTTTTTAAGTCTCAAAACACAAGGGTCAATGTGTGTTAGGTAGGGAGAATTTACGTTTCAAGGTTTTACGTTTTTACTGAAATAATTTATTTTTCCGGTAGACATCTACACAAAATGTATACAATAAAACGGATATTTAATATGTCTCGTGAAATATCATGTTCTCTCAACTCGTGGCGCCACTCGTGAAAGTGGCGCCATTTCCTTTCGCCCCGTCACTCGATGAGAGAAACATGATATTTCACTCGACACATGAAATATTTTTAATATCTTACAGTTTTAGAATCAATACACGACTGTGGGCTGTCCAATTCTAGCTGAAAGTCCTACATTAAATCTCTGAATAATATTTTACTCACATTACATGAAAGGACGTAACCAGTTGTTTACCCAGTGCCCGTGCCATACATCAAAAGTACTAGTCCATGTGCGTGTCAAGTGGTTCATTCCAGATGCGACTGACTTGCACTTTTGGAATTTGGTATTGAGACGTTTATCTCATATCATATGCCTGACCCCTCAATAATATTAAAAAAAATCTTTTTCCCAACCCATCCAGACCAATTTATACTCTTTAAAAAAGGAAACGCAAAACTGATATTTGGACCAAGAGTAACCACCCGCGCCGAAGATCGCTAGATCCGAATGCGCCACCTATATGAAAGGACGACCACAGCCACCTCAAGCGCATCCCAAACACCCGGACTTCTCAGCATCTCCGACCAAACCGTACGGAACCGTTTAAGAGCAGCGGGTCTACGAGCAAGACGTCCTGTTCGACGCGTCATATTAAGTCGACAACATCGTCAACGGCGACTGCATTGGTGTCGTCAACAGGGGGTATGGCGATGGAGAGATGTCTGGGGCAGCGACGAATCAGGATTTCTCCTCCGTCAAGGGGATGGAAGAGCACTGGTATGCAGACGTCGGGGAGAACAGAAACTGCATACAGGAAGTGGACAGGTTTGTAGGGGATAGCGTTATGATGTGCGCATCTATCTATCATCATGGCAGGACAGGTTTGGTCCATATCAAGGGCAATCAACGATACATCAACGAAATTCTACTACCACACGTCCTCCCAATTGCAGCCAACGGCAACGGTGTATTCCAACAGGACAACGCTCGACCGCATACAGCAAGGATCACAAGAGCCTGTCTGCACGACAACAACAATGATATTCTCCCCTTGCCCTCCAGATCCCCGGACGTGAACCCGAGAGAGCACCTATGGGGTGAATTGGATAGACGACTACGCCGACGTCAACCACAACCCGAGACGTAGCAGCAATTGGCTTTTATCTTGCATGCCGAGTGGGCTACCATTTCCCAGGATGTTATTCGCATACTTCCATGGGCAGGACATGTCAGGCCGCTATCGATTCCAACGGAGGACATACGCGTTATGGATGGCAGCTGTCCTTGACCTTGGACTTTTCCTATGCACCGATAACTGAGATGACTACAATCACCACGTGTTCTCTCAGCAACATTTTGGCTAAATACCTTGTACGGTTCCTCGAATAAATATATTTTTGTACCTCACTCAAATCTGGCTTTGTGTTTCTTTTTTAGGAATATATATTCTTACATGTGAAAAATTATGTTAATATTTCAAGTACATACCTTCACAAGAACTACCTGCAAGACAAACACCTATGGGACAGTTAGTTGTACAGTTGGAAGTACATGTACTGTCAGTAAGATTACATCCTCTGGTGCAGGTTCCAAATTTCCGATCACAAATGCCGTCAAGACAGATTTCACAGGTTTTGTTACAGAATGCACCATAGTAACCGTTGATGCATCCTTTGGCACAGGTGCCACTCTCAGCGTAACAGACATGATCAATGCAGTTCTCATAGCATGAGCAGTCAGTTCCAGCATATCCTGGTGCACAACCATCTACGCACGCTCCTGAATCATTGCAGGTCACATTTGCACACTTCAAGTTACATCGAGATGAGCAGTTAGTGCCATACCATCCTACATTACAACCGTCGATACAATCACCTGTTTTCTCGCATTTGGGGATGCAATTTATGGAGGTATTTGTGACACATTTCGAGATAGAAACTGCATCTGTGTCGGGCCCAAGACGGCAGTTTTCACTGCACACCTTATCACACCAATGTCCATAGAAGCCAGGTTTACAGCCCCCTTCACATCCAGACTCACAAGATCCTGCACAGTTCGCACATGACTTCTCACAGTTCAGACCAATGTATGGATCACGACAACGATCACACATTCCTGTAGACCTGTAACATGATTTACATCTCTCAGAGCAGCTCTTACAGTCAAGGCCATAGTAGGAGTCAACACATCCAGAAACGCAGGATGTAGAACTCAGCATGCAGTACCCGCCATCACATCCCCCGTCACACACTGTACATTGAGTCCCAGGGTTGCCACATGGTATGTTGCAAGTTGTACCCTGGAATCCTGGAACACAACCCTCCGTGCACTTCTTGATGCCTCCGTCTGTGAGTTCACACGACTGATTTGTGCATCTGCTGCTGCACTCTGACCTGCATTTGCTGCCAAAGAATCCGCGATCACACTGTGTTGAGCAGTCTCCGTTATCGTCACAGCCTCGGCAGTGCTGACCATTTTTACATGGCATTGCTGAAAACATAGAATCAGTAATACATTAAAAGGGGCAAAAATGCCGTTGTTTAAGATGTTGTTTTTAACCTGTTATTACCATAATGTAATTACTGTTGATACCCTTTGTCTTGAACCCTTTAGAATTAGAATATGATTAACACCTAGCATGTATGTTATGTAAACTAAAGAGATACTTACACATATGATACAAATATAAACTTGTGCTTCGTCGTGTTTTCGTAGTTCTAAGTTGTTGATATTGATTTTTCTATGCTAAATATACACATAATATTTACACATCCGAGATGAAAAAGTGATAGCCATAGTTTGCATGACCATGAATTGGCTTTCTTATGATGTGAATCCATGTTGATGCGATCTTGGAACATTGGGATCCTTTCCCTCCCAGAACGATAATGCATTACACACACTGATCTCATAAAGAAGGGTGCATAATTATCACATGATCAATGTATGAATGTTAAGTTTGTTTCAAATGCATTTATCTATGTTTATGCATTTTGCCACATTCCTATAAGAACTAGTTATTCCTACACTTCAAGTGTTTTGTTAAAAGTCAATGAAAGTCAGTTGTGTTGTTTAACCAGAATTAGAGTCGAAATCCGTTGTCTCGATATCCTGGAGACTCGAGAACTTAGCCAGTGTTCGATACATCCGACTAGCCGTTAATACGGTTTGATCAAGCCATCAGTCACGAGAGTATATGTCGTGTATGTTTCGTAAATGAAGACCACTCACCACCCACCACCCTTCCTCCTGTATTGAATGCCTAGACCATGTCTCTACTCATACCTAAACTACTTATGATATCACCTAGCATAGAGAGAACAACAAGTGTCAAAACTATGATGTGATATTTCTGAGATATTTCAAAACAACTGCGTGGTGTCACATTCTAGAAGTAAAGCATAACCAACATAATCCTGGTTCGTCTCTCATGTGTACCATACATCACGTACATGAATGACGATCACGTGACGTCTTATTGTCGGTAGTTATACAGTCATCACTGCTTCCCAGTTGTTGCTTTTGACCAGCTACAGATTTATCTTATATTGAGAACATATCAAGTAATTTGATCATGTCAGCCTTAAATCAAGGCAATCAGTGGTTTCACGTCTTTCATGTTTCACACCCTACCGTACTCATAAAAAAACTCGCACTATGTTGTTTAAAAAAAATGTGTACGATTTATCATGCTAAATAAATAATTTTCTTTAGACTATGAATAAAGTTCGAGACAACTGGGAGTTCAATGCATCCACTGTGTCCGGCTTAAAAAAAGTGATAAACCTAGTGACAATATATTGGATGAAATGTCTTCGGGAGTGATAGTACATTTCCTCACAGAATTTAAATGGCAGAGTACGTGATTAGACAATGACGGTTTTATAAACTTACCTCGTATGGTTAGGACAATGAATGCCAAACAAACAACCGAATAAGGAAGTATGAAGTGTCTGAAAATGAAAACGAATACATATCAGTTTGAAACATTACCAATTTGAAGCATAACAACAAACAGATCATAGTACTGAAAACATGTATACATTTAACCGGCTTACTTGTGATGAGAGAGGAACATTTTCAATGTTGGTGTATCACGCTAACAGATGCAGACTAAAGTGGGATTCGCGGATTCAGAGTTTATATTACCGGTTAACTGTATTCTTCCTTATAATGGGGAAGTATAAATGAAACAGCCCATGGATAGAGCGTGTGCTGTCTAATGAAAACAGTTTAACTATCATGCCTGTTATCAATACTAAACAACTATTTTGTTTCGATGTGTTTTATATATTTGTCGCATTGACATTTTGTAATCCTATTATCGATATATTCGCACCATATGGTATGTTGCAAGTTGTACCCTGGAATCCTGGAACACAACCCTCCGTGCACTTCTTGATGCCTCCGTCTGTGAGTTCACACGACTGATTTGTGCATCTGCTGCTGCACTCTGACCTGCATTTCCTGCCAAAGAATCCGCAATCACACTGTGTTGAACAGTCTCCATCCTTGTCACAGTCTCGGCAGTTCTGACCATTTTTACATGGCATTGCTGAAAACATAGAATTAGTAATACATTAAAAGGGGCAAAATGCGGTTGTTTGAGATGTTGTTATTAACCTGTTATTACCAAAATGTAATTACTGTTGATACCCTTTGTCTTGAACTCCTTAGAATTAGAGTATGATTAACACCTAGCATGTATGTTATGTAAATTACATAGATACTTACACGTATGATACAAATAAAAACTTGTGCTTCCTCGTGTTTTCGTAGTTCTAAGTTGTTGATATTGATTTTTCTATGCTAAATATACACATAGTATTGACACATCCGAGATAAAAAAAATGATAGCCATAGTTTGCACGGCCATAAATGTGCTTCTTAAAATGTGAATCCATGTTGATGCGATCTTGGAACATTGGGATCTTTTCCCTCCCAGAACGATAATGCATTACACACACTGATCTCATAAAGAAGATAAATTGATTAGGAGAAAAACGTTCTGTGGTTTTCGCATTTAGGGTAGTCTAACTGAAAATTCCAATCACTGAGTCTGTTTTCTTATAACAATATCTTCAGAGAACCAGATCTTTAGAGAAGATAGTGTATTTCTCACATATTGATGTTATGGAGCAGAGACCGTGATTACACAAGGACAATTTTACAAACTTACCTCGTATGGATAGTACAATCAATGCCAGACATACAATCGAAAAAGGAGGTATGACATTTCTGAAAATGGAAACAAATACATATCAATATGAATCCTCAAAACAAACATAGTGTGCTACTGAACATAGGTATTCATTAATCCTACTTACTTGTGATGCGAGAGGAACATTTTCAGTGTTGGTGTATCACGCTAACAGATGCAGACTAAAGTGTGGATTCGAGTTTGTATTGCCGGTTAACTGTATTCTTCCTTAAAAGGGGGAAGTAAAAATGAAACAGTCCATGAAAAAAATGTGTTGTGTCTAATGAAAACTGTTAAACTATCATAATGCTATCCATATCAAAATACTATTTGATTTGTTACTGTTACCACATGATGTATGGGTGGGATATATGCACTAAACGGTTACAGAACATATATACTTACATATATGAAATATACAGATATAACGAATTACTTCCTGTGATCGCATTCCTCACCCTTTCCCATTATAATGTCAATATTTGCTTTCAATGGATCCTAAAGTTACTGTAATCATCCGGATCATCAAATGATGCGGATAAAGTAATGTTCCAGTGTATGGTGGCCGTTCCTAGTATAATCGTCCGCAGGGTAGGTTCTCGGTCCAGATTGACAGGGTTTCATTCACTGTACAATTTTCTTGGGGATTTTCCTTTTCTTTCATTTGCTTTGCTGGAACTAGTTCTTCTTTCAAGGTGCGTGCGTTCACGAAATATGGTTGCTGTTCATATAAGTTCTTCTTGTAAGTTATGGTATATACAGTTTCATAATGTATTATTTCTTTTCACCTGGTTTGAAAGAGGCGTTGTTGTTAGTAGTCTTAACCCTTGTAGTGTCGCCGTTTAACATTTGCCTATGATACGGTTGTGAGGAGTAACATGCTGCGTGTGTATTTCATTCCACGTGGCTGACCGTCAGATACCAACGACACTGGATTTCGCACATCAGTTTGACAAGCCTAGGGTTACTCAAGTGTTTGTAACATGATATGGTGGCCGGACCCACTATCAGTTTAGGAAGATAATATCAGTCAGTAACTGCTTGAGTTGTATTCTAGAGTGTGAGTAATTATTGCTTAACGCCGCATCCGTAATCTTGCAGCTATAAGCGGCGATGACATTTAAGAACTTGTTGAGTAGAAAACAAACGTTACGGACAACAATTTCTGGTTTATTGAAAATTATGTGTAGATTGTTACACTGTTATTAAGATGGTTTTACTACAACCAAGTGATGAGAGATAAATATAATATGACGACATGACACACTAAGCTCAAAGAAGGACAGTTGGTGTATACAGTGTTAAAGTGACGGCATAGCTGTCAGTATATATAGTGTTATAGTGACGACATGGCACACTAAGCTCCAGTCAGGACTGTCAGTGTATACAGTGTTATATTGACGACATGACACACTAAGCTCTAGTCATGGCCGTTAGTGCTTACAGTGTTATAGTGACGGCATGACACACTAGGCTCCAGTCAGGACTGTCAGTGTATACAGTGTTATAGTGACGACATGACACACTAAGCTCTAGTCCGGACTGTCAGTGTATACAGTGTTATAATGACGACGTGTTACTCAGCTTTAGTCAGGACTGTCAGTGTATACAGTGTTATAGTGACGACATGGCACACAAAGCTCTAGTCCGGACTGTCAGTGTATACAGTGTTATAGTGACGACATGGCACACAAAGCTCTAGTCCGGACTGTCAGTGTATACAGTGTTATAATGACGACGTGTTACTCAGCTTTAGTCAGGACTGTCAGTGTACACAGAGTTAAAGTGACGGCATGACACACTAGGCTCCAGTCAGGACTGTCAGTGTATACAGTGTTATAATGACGACATGACACACTAAGCTCTAGTCAGGACTGTCAGTGTATACAGTGTTATATTGACGACATGACACACTAAGCTCTAGTCATGGCCGTTAGTGCTTACAGTGTTATAGTGACGGCATGACACACTAAGCTCCAGTCAGGACTGTCAGTGTATACAGTGTTATAATGACGACGTGTTACTCAGCTTTAGTCAGGACTGTCAGTGTATACAGTGTTATAGTGACGACATGGCACACAAAGCTCTAGTCCGGACTGTCAGTGTATACAGTGTTATAGTGACGACATGGCACACAAAGCTCTAGTCCGGACTGTCAGTGTATACAGTGTTATAATGACGACGTGTTACTCAGCTTTAGTCAGGACTGTCAGTGTATACAGTGTTATAGTGACGACAGGACACACTAAGCTCTAGTCATGGCCGTTAGTGCTTACAGTGTTAAAGTGACGGCATGACTGTCAGTGTATACAGTGTTAAAGTGACGACATGGCACACTCAGCTCTAGTCAGGTTTGTCAGTGTATACAGTGTTAAAGTGACGGCAGGACTGTCAGTGTATACAGTGTTAAAGTGACGACATGGCACACTAAGCTCTAGTCAGGTTTGTCAGTGTATACAGTGTTAAAGTGACGGCATGACTGTCAGTGTATACAGTGTTATAGTGACGACATGACACACTCAGCTCCAGTCAGGACTGTCAGTGTATACAGAGTTAAAGTGACGGCATGACTGTCAGTGTATACAGTGTTATAGTGACGACATGACACACTCAGCTCTAGTCAGGACTGTCAGTGTATACAGAGTTAAAGTGACGGCATGACTGTCAGTGTATACAGTGTTATAGTGACGACATGACACACTCAGCTCCAGTCAGGACTGTCAGTGTATACAGTGTGATAGTGACGACATGACACACTCAGCTCTAGTCAGGACTGTCAGTGTATACAGTGTTATAGTGACGGCATGGTACACTAAGCTCTAGTCAGGACTGTCAGTGTATACAGTGTTATAGTGACGGCATGGTACACTAAGCTCTAGTCAGGACTGTCAGTGTATACAGTGTTATAGTGACGACATGACACACTCAGCTCCAGTCAGGACTGTCAGTGTATACAGAGTTAAAGTGACGGCATGACTGTCAGTGTATACAGTGTTATAGTGACGACATGACACACTCAGCTCTAGTCAGGACTGTCAGTGTATACAGTGTTATAGTGACGACCTGACACACAAAGCTCTAGTCAGGACTGTCAGTGTATACAGAGTTAAAGTGACGGCATGACTGTCAGTGTATACAGTGTTAAAGTGACAACATGGCACACTAAGCTCGAGTCAGGACTGTCAGTGTATACAGTGTTATAGTGACGGCATGACACACTCAGCTCTAGTCAGGACTGTCAGTGTATACAGTGTTATAGTGGCGACCTGACACACAAAGCTCTAGTCAGGACTGTCAGTGTATACAGTGTTAAAGTGACGGCATGACTGTCAGTGTATACAGTGTTAAAGTGACAACATGGCACACTAAGCTCTAGTCAGGACTGTCAGTGTATACAGTGTTATAGTGACGACCTGACACACAAAGCTCTAGTCAGGACTGTCAGTGTATACAGAGTTAAAGTGACGGCATGACTGTCAGTGTATACAGTGTTAAAGTGACAACATGGCACACTAAGCTCGAGTCAGGACTGTCAGTGTATACAGTGTGATAGTGACTACATGGCACACTAAGCTCTAGTCCGGACTGTCAGTGTATACAGTGTTATAGTGACGACATGGCACACAAAGCTCTAGTCCGGACTGTCAGTGTATACAGTGTTATAATGACGACGTGTTACTCAGCTTTAGTCAGGACTGTCAGTGTATACAGTGTTATAGTGACGACAGGACACACTAAGCTCTAGTCATGGCCGTTAGTGCTTACAGTGTTATAGTGACGACATGACACACTAAGCTCTAGTCAGAACTGTCTGTGTATACAGTGTTATAGTGACGGCATGACACGCTCAGCTTTAGTCATGGCCGTTAGTGTTTACAGTGTTATAGTGACGGCATGACACACTCAGAACAGGACTTTACCAGGCAGACAGCTCAAGTCAGTGCTGTCAATCTATTTAGTGCTATAGTGAGGACATGACACACACAACTCTGGTCAGGACTGTCAGTGTTTAAAAACTGTTACATTGACGGAGTTATATACTCAGATCTGGTTTGGGTTGTCAATGCATACTGTATACAATGTTACAATGACGGCATTGTGTATTAATTTCAGTTGAGGACATTGAATTTATACAGTGTTATTTGCACACTTGCCAAGGGGAATAAGACTTGATTTTATTCAAGGTCTCAGTAAGGCTTTCAAAAATTTTAGGGTGGACATATGGGGGAGATTTCCGAATTAAACGCATCAGTGACAAAAATTATGTACGATGCAGTTCCTAATTTGACTTGTACCATATGTTCCCGTGGTTTTTTTTTCAGTTGAACAATTGACTTGCCTTTGCGTGTGTTATTGACGGGTGCCACCCGTGGGGCAGTATACGCTCACCTTTTCTCAGGGAACACTTGCTTTGGGCAGAGATTTCTTGAATATCGTAAGGGTTTTTTCGCTTTTTTCATACTGACTACATTACACAAACACATACATGGCAGCTGATCCCGCTAGGGTCCCCGCTAAGATTGCTTCGTAATTAATCTTTTAAACGTTACCTACACTTGTGACAAGTACATTTCTTTGTACCTATCTGTGAATTGCCCCAATGGCCGTTCTGTTCCGTTGGGTTTATCCTGCCGAGAAAGTTACCCATTAAATGATAAATACAATTTTCTGTGAAATGTTTATTTTTGTCAAAACCAAGATCATTGACACCAAGTACACATACGACAGTGGTGGTGTTGAAGGTCCCTGTTATGTGGTCTTCCCTCTATTTACACTCCACATTCAGGACAGGAGGCATGCATAAAGCAAAATATCGAAAGACACGGGAAATATTTCTCTTGTAACTTTTGTGTATTAATGATGTTTGAAATATAAAATTACAACTAACTGTGGCTCGCTTGGTTTAATAAAGACGAATATATTTTATTGTTTTAATGAATTATTTTCTATGCATTATCGATGGCTCATCTGATTATATTTACCATAAAAATCAATTTGAAATGCAGTCGTGATATCCTATTCAGAACAAACATGACATAAATAGTTGTGAGATCAGACATTGGAATTTCAAAAGCGGAGTAAGATGATATTACATAATAGTCATATTAAGGACAACGTCTGTGGCTAAATTCAATGTACACCAGGCAATAAGGCAAAAGCCGCATGCTTTAGTTTCAAGTGTCCTGCTTGATCGAACATTAGGCAGAGGTGAATACTTTCAACTTCTTTTATTATCTTATGTTTATTCATGATCCAGTGTATTTCCCGTTGACGAGGATGATTATAGCTAAGATTTATTCAAAATCTCTATCGTCCATATTGACAGGAAACGTTTCCACGTATCGTGCGGGCGCCAAAAGGTTATCAAAGCATTTCAAACGCTGCAAAATTGCATTCCCACCCGCTTTAAATGTTTTTTTTTCTTGATAAGATTACGCTAACAAGCTCGTACAAATGAGTGTGTCAACCGCATACGAAATCATTCAATGCAAAGTTGTATGAATGTACTATGGAATTGAAAAGGGATTTATAAGGGATAATGCGTGCTTGACAATACCACAGCACGAGCAACGTGTACACCAGATTAACAGTTGCTCATGTTGCATGAATAGGCGTTTGATATTCCTGTTTCAAAACCATTCATCTATAATCAAATGACACATATATTCACAATGAAACCGTGATTGTTTTATTCCATGACAAGGTACAATGTGCAAACTTTGGTAGGAGGACAAGGTTTCCCATTCCACGGTAATATAACTTTCATCAGCTTCTGAGATGACTGTTTTTTTCCAATGATATCCTCAATACGACCTCGTAGGATTGACCATTACAGAGTAAACGTTATAAGGACGACAGTAAGAGGAGGAAATGGTTGCAATGTCCTCGGTTAAAAGCAAAGTGTTATTCAATCATTTAAACTTTCTATTTCGAGGAAAATAGTTCGAGCAAAAATAATTTAAATTTCAATATTTGCTAATCTGTATGCAGAAATGCATTTTCAACCCACCATATGACGGATCGTTCCTGATTTTCTTCACTACTACCCAGCTTAACATCGCTGTGTTAAAATGAGTTTGTTTGTCCAACGTTGGTTTTATATATATTCAATGTAAATGGTAAAGTAAGTGAGTATGGTTTTACGCCGGTATTAGCACTATTCCAGCAATATCACGGCGGTTGACACCGGAAATTGGCTTCATACATTGGCAACGATTAAAGAACCACCATAATAAACATGTAGGATTATGCATGTGAGTTGGAACCATCCCGTTCAAAACTGTCCTATGTAGGAGATAGTAAGTCCTATGTAGGAGATAGTAGGTCCTAGGTATGAGATAGTAAGTCCTATGTAGGAGATAGTAGGTCCTATGTAGGAGATAGTAGGTCCTATGTAGGAGATAGTAAGTCCTAAGTAGGAGATAGTAGGTCCTATGTAGGATATAGTAAGTCATATGTATGAGATAGTAAGTCCTATGTAGGAGATAGTAGGTCCTATGTAGGAGATAGTAGGTCCTATGTAGGAGATAGTAAGTCCTATGTAGGAGATGATAAGTCCTACGCAGGAGATAATAAGTCCTACGTAGGAGATAGCAAGTCCTACGTAGGAGATAGTAAGTCCTATGTAGGAGATAGTAGGTCCTATGTAGGATATAATAAGTCCTATGTAGGAGATAGTAGGTCCTATGTAGGAGATAGTAAGTCCTATGTGAAGATAGAAGGTCCTATGTAGGAAATAGTAGGTCCTATGTAGGGGATAGTAAGTCCTACGTAGGAGATGGTAAGTCCTATGTAGGAGATAGCAAGTCCTACGTAGGAGATGATAAGTCCTACGTTGGAGATAGTAAGTCCTATGTAGGAGATAGTAAGTCCTACGTAGGAGATAAGAAGTCCTATGTAGGAGATAGTAGGTCCTATGTAGGAGATAGTAAGTCCTAAGTAGGAGATAGTAAGTCCTACGTAGGAGATAAGAAGTCCTACGTAGGAGATAAGAAGTCCTACGTAGGAGATAGTAAGTCCTACGTAGGAGATAGTAGGTCCTATGTAGGAGATAGTAAGTCCTATGTAGGAGATAGTAGGTCCTATGTAGGAGATAGTAGGTCCTATGTAGGAGATAGTAAGTCCTATGTAGGAGATAGTAGGTCCTATGTAGGATATAGTAAGTCATATGTATGATATAGTAAGTCCTATGTAGGAGATAGTAGGTCCTATGTAGGAGATAGTAGGTCCTATGTAGGAGATAGTAAGTCCTATGTAGGAGATGATAAGTCCTACGCAGGAGATAATAAGTCCTACGTAGGAGATAGCAAGTCCTACGTAGGAGATAGTAAGTCCTATGTAGGAGATAGTAGGTCCTATGTAGGATATAATAAGTCCTATGTAGGAGATAGTAGGTCCTATGTAGGAGATAGTAAGTCCTATGTGAAGATAGAAGGTCCTATGTAGGAGATAGTAGGTCCTATGTAGGAGATAGTTAGTCCTATGTAGGAGATAGTAGGTCCTATGTAGGAAATAGTAGGTCCTATGTAGGAGATAGTAAGTCCTATGTAGGAGATGATAAGTCCTACGCAGGAGATAATAAGTCCTACGTAGGAGATAGCAAGTCCTACGTAGGAGATAGTAAGTCCTATGTAGGAGATAGTAGGTCCTATGTAGGATATAATAAGTCCTATGTAGGAGATAGTAGGTCCTATGTAGGAGATAGTAAGTCCTATGTGAAGATAGAAGGTCCTATGTAGGAAATAGTAGGTCCTATGTAGGAGATAGTAAGTCCTACGTAGGAGATGGTAAGTCCTATGTAGGAGATAGCAAGTCCTACGTAGGAGATGATAAGTCCTACGTTGGAGATAGTAAGTCCTATGTAGGAGATAGTAAGTCCTACGTAGGAGATAAGAAGTCCTATGTAGGAGATAGTAGGTCCTATGTAGGAGATAGTAAGTCCTAAGTAGGAGATAGTAAGTCCTACGTAGGAGATAAGAAGTCCTACGTAGGAGATAAGAAGTCCTACGTAGGAGATAGTAAGTCCTACGTAGGAGATAGTAGGTCCTATGTAGGAGATAGTAAGTCCTATGTAGGAGATAGTAGGTCCTATGTAGGAGATAGTAGGTCCTATGTAGGAGATAGTAAGTCCTATGTAGGAGATAGTAGGTCCTATGTAGGATATAGTAAGTCATATGTATGATATAGTAAGTCCTATGTAGGAGATAGTAGGTCCTATGTAGGAGATAGTAGGTCCTATGTAGGAGATAGTAAGTCCTATGTAGGAGATGATAAGTCCTACGCAGGAGATAATAAGTCCTACGTAGGAGATAGCAAGTCCTACGTAGGAGATAGTAAGTCCTATGTAGGAGATAGTAGGTCCTATGTAGGATATAATAAGTCCTATGTAGGAGATAGTAGGTCCTATGTAGGAGATAGTAAGTCCTATGTGAAGATAGAAGGTCCTATGTAGGAGATAGTAGGTCCTATGTAGGAGATAGTTAGTCCTATGTAGGAGATAGTAGGTCCTATGTAGGAAATAGTAGGTCCTATGTAGGAGATAGTAAGTCCTACGTAGGAGATGGTAAGTCCTATGTAGGAGATAGTAAGTCCTAAGTAGGAGATAGTAAGTCCTACGTAGGAGATAAGAAGTCCTACGTAGGAGATAGTAAGTCCTACGTAGGAGATAGTAGGTCCTACGTAGGAGATAGTAGGTCCTATGTAGGAGATTGTAAGTCCTATGTAGGAGATAGTAGGTCCTATGTAGGAGATAGTAGGTCCTATGTAGGAGATAGTAAGTCCTATGTAGGAGATAGTAGGTCCTATGTAGGATATAGTAAGTCATATGTATGAGATAGTAAGTCCTATCTAGGAGATAGTAGGTCCTATGTAGGAGATAGTAGGTCCTATGTAGGAGATAGTAAGTCCTATGTAGGAGATGATAAGTCCTACGCAGGAGATAATAAGCCCTACGTAGGAGATAGCAAGTCCTACGTAGGAGATGGTAAGTCCTATGTAGGAGATAGTAGGTCCTATGTAGGATATAATAAGTCCTATGTAGGAGATAGTAGGTCCTATGTAGGAGATAGTAAGTCCTATGTGAAGATAGAAGGTCCTATGTAGGAGATAGTAGGTCCTATGTAGGAGATAGTTAGTCCTATGTAGGAGATAGTAAGTCCTATGTAGGAAATAGTAGGTCCTATGTAGGAGATAGTAAGTCCTATGTAGGAGATGGTAAGTCCTATGTAGGAGATAGCAAGTCCTACGTAGGAGATGATAAGTCCTACGTTGGAGATAGTAAGTCCTATGTAGGAGAGAGTAAGTCATATGTAGGAGATAGTAGGTCCTATGTAGGAGATAGTAAGTCCTAAGTAGGAGATAGTAAGTCCTACGTAGGAGATAAGAAGTCCTACGTAGGAGATAGTAAGTCCTACGTAGGAGATAGTAAGTCCTACGTAGGAGATAGTTAGTCCTATGTAGGAGATAGTAGGTCCTATGTAGGAAATAGTAGGTCCTATGTAGGAGATAGTAAGTCCTATGTAGGAGATGGTAAGTCCTATGAAGGAGATAGCAAGTCCTACGTAGGAGATGATAAGTCCTACGTTGGAGATAGTAAGTCCTATGTAGGAGAGAGTAAGTCCTATGTAGGAGATAGTAAGTCCTATGTAGGAGATAGTAGGTCCTATGTAGGAGATAGTAAGTCCTAAGTAGGAGATAGTAAGTCCTACGTAGGAGATAAGAAGTCCTACGTAGGAGATAAGAAGTCCTACGTAGGAGATAGTAAGTCCTACGTAGGAGATAGTAGGTCCTATGTAGGAGATAGTAAGTCCTATGTAGGAGATTGTAAGTCCTATGTAGGAGATAGTAGGTCCGATGTAGGAGATAGTAGGTCCTATGTAGGACATAGTAAGTCATGTGTAGGAGATAGTAAGTCCTATGTAGGAGATAGTAGGTCCTATGTAGGAGATAGTAAGTCATGTGTAGGAGATAGTAAGTCCTATGTAGGAGATAGTAGGTCCTTTGTAGGAGATAGTAAGTCCTATGTAGGAGATAGTAAGTCCTATGTAGGAGATAGGAGGTCCTTTGTAGGAGATAGTAAGTCCGATGTAGGAGCCAGTAGGTCCGATGTAGGAGATAGTAAGTCCTATGTAGGAGATAGTAAGTCCTATGTAGGAGATAGTAGGTCCTATGTAGGAGATAGTAAGTCATGTGTAGGAGATAGTAAGTCCTATGTAGGAGATAGTAGGTCCTTTGTAGGAGATAGTAAGTCCTATGTAGGAGATAGTAAGTCCTATGTAGGAGATAGGAGGTCCTTTGTAGGAGATAGTAAGTCCGATGTAGGAGATAGTAGGTCCGATGTAGGAGATAGTAAGTCCTATGTAGGAGATAGTAAGTCCTATGTAGGAGATAGTAAGTCCTACGCAGGAGATAATAAGTCCTACGTAGGAGATAGCAAGTCCTACGTAGGAGATAGTAAATCCTATGTAGGAGATAGTAAGTCCTATGTAGGAGATAATAAGTCCTATGTAGGAAATAGTAGGTCCTATGTAGGAGATAGTAAGTCCTATGTGAAGATAGAAGGTCCTATGTAGGAGATAGTAAGTCCTATGTAGGAGATAGTTAGTCCTATGTAGGAGATAGTAGGTCCTATGTAGGAAATAGTAGGTCCTATGTAGGAGATAGTAAGTCCTACGTAGGAGATGGTAAGTCCTATGTAGGAGATAGTAAGTCCCACGTAGGAGATAATAAGTCCTACGTAGGAGATACTTAGACAAAAAAATCACCGTGGCCCTACTACGCTTCCGTATGATACAGAGGTAGGTAGACACTGAGAAATATGGTTCCAAAGATGTATGTCCATGGTCCCAGTAACGTAACAACTGAATACAGCCAAGTGTCATTATCTGAACGGGGTATGGACCCATCATTAACTATAGTAGGTCACATATGCATTTGAACGATGCGTTGATTTCTGGGATTTTCCGATCAGGTGTAGTCAATGTCAAGTAGGAGTGTTATTACGTCTACCAGAGTGTTTTCAGAAGTCTGATCATGACAGCGGTACCAATCTCTGAAACTGTTGCATTATGCTCAGAAGGTCAGGACAGGTATCTTGTTAACTTTGTTCTACGCAAGATGTAGTCAAGTCAAGTCCTTTAAAATGTGAACACTTTAATGCAACAGACATCTTCATTAGCATGTCAAGTGCAAGGAAGAGATTGCATTCATCCACCGGTACGTCCCCACTGCAACCATGTCATTGCCAAGGTCGTTTGCTGTGGTGCCATCAGCCGTGTAATCAACGTCACTGCTGTTCTCAGATGAGAGCAGATTCAGTATCAGCTTCTATGATGGTCGTAGCTTTGTTTAGGTATGTCATAGTGATTCATTAACACACGTTTATGATATAGTAAGAACGGTACAATAGGCTGCATTTTTTACATAGCTTTTCTTATGAATATGCAACAGGATTGGGTTGTATTTATTGTTAGGGTTCTGTTTTTTATCGGTAGTGATTGCATGTGGTCTTTGCCATCACAAGTACTGCAAGAAATCCAGTCATGATGTTGTTGTTAATGTCAACACAACGCTGCGGAATAAGATGTTGTGATAGTCATGAAGACCATGTATCGCTATACAGGTGCTCTGAATTTATAGTCATACTCGTTTCCGTGTTAAATGCTCTTAAGTCCTTTTCAAAAAGGCCGTATGCAGCATGGCCAAAGGTTGCCTTTACTCCTGTATTTGTTTTCAGCATAATTGTTTTTCAGTCCTATAAAATGTGACCATTCAATACTTGGCCTGAGTTTAAAATGTATTGCCATTGTCTCTTTAAAATAAAAAAAGCAAACGTTGAGAACAAACAGTGTCTTTTCTCCACTGAAACATATATTACTATTGGGCATTAAAGCCAACAAGCGGTGAAAACTGTGGATGTATTGCTGAAAATTAGGGATGACACCAGGTGTTCGCAACAGGTGTAGCACACGTCATTCACACAATTTGTATGGCAATATTTTGGATGCAGTTTTAAACTAATCACACACTTCCTTTTACAAGATAAGCCTAGTTTGCTATTCATACGGCTCGCAAGCGAGACTCTAATTCAAAGTCTACATGACCTATTACCCTTTCGATGGGCACGTGTGATCACAACAACATGCAGTGGACTGTCGATGATAACGCGGTCTGATGTTCACTGATGTGTGACAAGGCAGGATACATGTACTTGTAGGTGGTCATGTGGAGTGATGCATCCAAGCTGTCTCCCTGATGCACTTCCAAATAACTCACATAGCTTCAAATAGTAATCATATTGACGGTAAATATTACATGTCTTCAAGATGTGATTATTTATTTACTTAACATGACGTACTGGTATTTCCATGTACGGCATTCAAACGTGTAAGTATGTCAGTTATTTATAAACCAGATTACCTTATAATTATGTATGATTATTATTCCATTATGGCTATCTTCTGTTAGTGAGGAAATTCTCCTTTTGTTGAAACATTATGAAGCTTCCGACGGGCTGAGGTAGAATTATATACATGCACGCATTTCCCTTTCAAAAGAAGTAAATCTGCAGCGAATATACCCCTCATTTGTCTGCCTGATGAGAGGACACGGATGATGTATGTCTACTCTACCCGTTGTGTTTCTATTCTGTTCACAAACAACTGGCATTGCGTTTCGTATCTAATATTGTTTCTTTAACCATGAATGAATATATGTGTGTTCGACTCGCAGATCTTTTCAGGGTGATTTAGCCTCCCGTGGATTTCTACGATGTGTAGCCATTATGGAGAATATTTGGTAACCTAGATATAATGATGCACTGTACAGGCATTTAATTAGTAAATATTGACACCTATTGCACGTGTACAGTCTCCCAGTTCATGCCGATTTGACGCCCCCTACGCGAAGGCCATAAAGAGAGACAGTATCTTAGTATACAGAGACGTCCACAGCGATTTTTAAGGGATAATACGTGCTTGACAATTCCACAGCACGAGCAACGTGTACACCAGATTTACAGTTGCTTAAGTTGCATGAATAGGCGCTTGATATTCCTGTTTCAAAACCATTCATCTATAACTGAATGACACAAAACGAGAGACAGTATCGTAGTATACAAAGACGTCCACAGAGATTTTGTGTTGACACCATTCATGCCCATTATAGAAGACGTTGTACGCAATACAGCATGACATAATGGGTGACATGTAGTTTACACATGTGTGTCTTTGTAACAGAAAGGTTCAATAGAATATACAAAGAACCTGAAATGTGTCAATCACAATCATTGAAATGTTCCTCGTGACTCATGCGTGTATGGTCATTACAAACCCTGACTACAGTCAAAGACACGAGTGTACATGTTTCCTCCGTGAGGGGCTTAGTTTAGATGCCAAATATGGGCAGAGAGAAATATGTCACCCTCCACCCACCACGTATGTCAGTCCGTACTTTTAACTCACCAACGTCACAAGCGTGTTGTGTTTGTGTAACCTGATCACCATATCCTTAGGATATTATAATCGTCAGCTACATTAACTGAAAAGAATATGCAAATAGAAAGTGTGCCTACTTTCCACATTCCTGGTGTAAGTCACCGAGGAGACGGACGTAAATGTTTTCATGATCAGGGTTGAAACTATTTTGGAATTCAAATGAAACTTTCTATTTCGCCCTCTTATTATTCGTATTCACTTTTTGTATTTATGACTATATTAATTCTGTGTTTATTTCCTTTTTGATAAATGTGAGTCACAACATTGAAATGTTAAAAAGTAGGAATAACTGGCTTTAGCCTCTTCACTGTTACAAACATGGTGCACGAAAATAGAACCTGGCAAACTAATTTCACAATTTTGGTCCATTGCCCAACAAAATCAAAGTGATTGTATATAGAAGTAGTTATAGTTGTTTCTACATTTTACTCTGACCATGTAGTATGTGATGTTTCTATTCATGCCTCAAAGCTCGGGGCAAAATGTTTCCTGGCTGACTCATATTCAAGACAGTTTGACTCTTCCGTAAACATAACACACAAAGTTAGCAATCGTGTGGGCAATGTCTACCTAATAACGCAATTGTGCAACCCACCTCAAAAACATGCCGCCTCGAGCTCTGTGCGGATTTAACTCTCCGAGCAGAAGCATGTTTGGGGTACAGAAATAAACAAATCCATCGACATGCATACTAAATAATTTATCATAGTGACCCTTTTCACTGAGAATGTCAATTTCTTTCATAGTGGCTTAGTTGTGTCATTGTAAAAAACAGCGACAAAACACTTTACATAATCATACAGAAGTCCAGTGTACAACTCCGACTAGATCACAGGCATAGATCACTGTCACATGTTGTGATGGTTGCTTGGTTACAAGAAGAGGTTATATTGGCATGTCGACGGTTTTTTAGCATAACGTACAACTGACAGCAGGTCATAGCTCATGACATGACGACAGCTTGTTTTGTACTCATACACTAGGTAGCCCAGTGGTTAACGCGTTCGCTTCGATTTCCGACATGGTTACAATGGTACAATGTGTGGGGTCCCCCGCCGTGATAATGCTGAAATGTTGCTAAAAGCGGCTTAAAACCTAATAACACACTCACTCACTCAGAGAGCGAGAGAGAGCGAGAGAGAGAGAGAGAGAGAGAGAGAGAGAGAGAGAGAGAGAGAGAGAGAGAGAGAGGGGGCGAGAGAGAGAGAAAGACTAATGTAAAGGCTAAGGCGTACATTCGTCACTCCAGCCAATATGCACATAGATCCGATTCCTCCATGCGTGAAGGGTTCACTCACTCACCCCTACAATATCATATAATTCCTAAAATATCCTGGCCGAATGTTAAGGGGCACACGTGATCCCCATAACAACAGTCACTGCGTATATTAAATCTCAAAGTTCACCCAAACTATTTGCTTCAGGTAACCTTTGACGCAGGTAAACGGAAACATCAAATGTACCTGACCAAGTGGACCAGGGCAACACGGCATGCAGAAGTAGCAGTAGTGGAATTTATAGAATCAGTAGTAGTAGTAGTAGTAGTAGTAGTAGTAGTAGCAGTAGTAGTAGAAGAAATGAGTGGCAGTGGTAGTAGTAATGATATTGTAGTAGAAGTAGTAATAGTAGTAGTAGTAGTAGTAGTAGAAAAGAGTGGTAGTGGTAGTAGTAAGATTAGTGTAGTAGTAGTAGTAGTAGTAGTAGTAGTAGTAGTCGTAAAAGAGTGGTATTGGGAGTGGTAAGGGTAGTGTAGTAGTAGTAGTAGTAGTTGTTGTAGTAGTAGTGGTAGTAGTAGTAATAATAGTAGTAAAAGAGTGGTAGTGGTAGTAGTTGTAGTAGTAGTAAAAGAGTGGTAAGGGTAGTGTAGTAGTAGAAGTAGTAGTAGTAATAGTGGAAGTAGTGGTAGTAGCGGTAGTAGCAAAGAGTAGTAGTGGTAGAAGTAGTAGTAGTAGAAAAGAGTGGTTGTGGTAGTAGTAGGATTAGTGTAGTAGTTGTAGTAGTAGTAGTAGTAGTAGTAGTACTAGTAGTAGTAGCAAAAGAGTAGTAGTGGTAGCAGTAGTAGTAGTAGTAGTAGTACTAGTAGTAGTAGCAAAAGAGTTGTAGTGGTAGCATTAGTAGTAGTAGTAGTAGTAGTACTAGTAGTAGTAGAAGCAAAAGAGAAGTAGTGGTAGCAGTAGTAGTAGCAGTAGTAGTAGTAGTAGTACTAGTAGTAGTAGAAGCAAAAGAGTAGTAGTGGTAGCAGTAGTAGTAGTAGTAGTAGTACTAGTAGTAGTAGCAAAAGAGTAGTAGTGGTAGCAGTAGTAGTAGTAGTAGTAGTAGTAGTAGTAGTGGTAGCAGTAGTAGTAGTAGTAGTAATAGTAGCAAAAGAGTGGTAGTGGCAGTAGTAATGGTAGTGTAGTAGTACTTTCTCGTATAGTAGTAGTTGTAGTAGTAGTAGCAGTAGTAGTAGCAGTAGTAGTAGTAGTAGTAGTAGTAGTAGTAGTAGTAGTGGTAGCAGTAGTAGTAGTAGTAGTAATAGTAGCAAAAGAGTGGTAGTGGCAGTAGTAATGGTAGTGTAGTAGTACTTTCTCGTATAGTAGTAGTTGTAGTAGTAGTAGCAGTAGTAGTAGCAGTAGTAGTAGTAGTAGTAGTAGTAGTAGTAGTAGTAGTGGTAGCAGTAGTAGTAGTAGTAGTAATAGTAGCAAAAGAGTGGTAGTGGCAGTAGTAATGGTAGTGTAGTAGTACTTTCTCGTATAGTAGTAGTTGTAGTAGTAGTAGCAGTAGTAGTAGCAGTAGTAGTAGTAGTAGTAGTAGTAGTAGTAGTAAGGGTAGTAGTAGTAGTAGTAGTGGGGATAAATAGTAGTTGTATCGTTAATATATAAAAATCTAACAGTAGTGATGTAAATGTTTCCTGGTGAACACCAGTCAAGTCAATTCCACCGAACTCTAAAATCGTCAGTTTAGGGAGTATCCACTTCAGTGTTCGTTTGTAATATCTATATCGTGTGTTTCAAAACGTTCCCCCTTTGTACGGCTTTTTCTCCCACAACGTCCTTGACTCTAGTGATGTCTACAGGTTATTGCGTAACTCAATAGATGATATTTTTTTATAAAGTTCGCGTGGACCATTTCAAAGGAGAAGATATTATAAATACATCCAAACACACTGGTGGTTGTGGTCGCCGGGATGTTTGGGCTGCGTGTATAAGAATGTATGTGTTTACTTGAAACGGCTTTCTATTCAGTCACGTGCCTGCAATAGAGAGCATGTCAAGTGACAGGATAATCAATTATGCATATCTTATACATATAGACGCACATTTGGAAAGTCCAATAAAGTATAACTGTATTGAAAATACAATCTGAGACATTAAATTCCAATCACTATGTTATCAATGGCACAGCCACATCAAAGAATTGGCAGTTGTTGCCGGGATGTTTTGGCTGCATGTGTAAGAATGTACATGTGTTTACTTGACGCGGCTTTCTATTATGTCACGTGCCTGCAGCAGAGAGCGTGTGAGCAGCTGTGTGAACAACACGTGCTCCTGACAGCATGTCAAATATCAGAAAAAGCATCGATACACCTTTAGTCTCATATATATATATTTAGACGTGCATATAGAAAGTATAACATATTGCTTGCGTAATACTCAAAGAAATGGCCACACAGTGTTACAGTGTTAATGTGTGTATTGTATGTCTATGTGTCCACACAACACACGTACCCATGTGTAACACCTAGCTGTGTGTTATATGCAGTGACAGGAGCACAACCAGTATGTACGTCGCCACAGCGTGGGTAATCCGTTACAACACAGGGGAGGCAACCCGTACATGTCTGTAGGTGCACAACCTCCACATGTTATACATCGTTGTTTGAAAACGTCTATATATTATCAAAATTGTACGTCGGTCAACCGTCAAAACATCATTATCATTCTACCAAACTTACATGTGACCTGAAACAGTTAAGAGTAATGTCACTTTTTATCACTAAGTTATCTGTCCAGCACACAAAGTGACAGATTCCCTTCCAGCTGGTAAGTGAGTGAGTGAGTGAGTGAGTGAGTGAGTGAGTTAGGAAAGGGGGATAGAGAGCTATATGATAGGAGCTTGTATATCTGACATTGTTAAAATTGAAATCTTTCATTATGCGAACCTTCTTGTGAATGTGTGTCACATATACTAACAAAATAAAAAAGCTAGCAATGGTTTCCGCGTGGTATGCAGAGACAGTGACATTATCGTGTGTGTCTCTCTCTCTCTCTCTAGTGTCGTCATTTTGACGGTTGAGGTTCACGGAAATAGTACCTCACACATACAATTAATACCAACCTGTAGTCCATGGCTCAACATCAAAGCGGGGTTTATACAGGACTGCTTCATCTATACTGACTGTAGTAGCAGCAGCATTATCGTGATGATGATTCAAATAAGGATAAAAACATGTACGATATTTGTAATTATGTCATAAAAAAAGTACCTCCCTTTCCCACAAAAGACTCAAACACAATGTGATTTCATAACTGCGAAACAGAACCTGTGACAGATGTAACTTTGTGGTTATATAACAACGTCATCAGAATGATGTTTCAACATAACCCGTCCGTCCACCTTTATTGACTGTCACAGTAGCAGCAGGGTAGTGATGATGGTGATGACACTGATAATAATAGTAATACGATTGGTAACACTATTACTGGCATAATAATATCAGTACTGATATCAACAGCACTACTAATTGTTTTATAGTGAACGTACGTTCGGTACTAATAGCAAAGTAGTTGTCGAAATATTCCGTCATAATTGTGATGAATTTAAGCTCGTGGCAAAAATGTTTCCTCATAAATACATATTCAAGAAGGTTTCGTTTTACACAAAGTTGACTACAGTGCAAATATCAATACTATTATGCAATGTGTTATTCATGGAACGTTCTCTGTACATGAACGCCCTCAGTCGGCCCTTCAGGGAAGTAGTCACAGTGACCTCTGACCTCGACAGCTGTGGCAATAGTGTTTCTTCAGTATTACACACCAGAGGGAGGACTCGCCGGTAAAGACTGCATTGAGAGGAGACACACCTCGCTGGTAGCGACTGCGTGGGGGATCTATCACAGCGCAAGGGAGACAACACATGCGTGTAGAGACGGCGTGGTTGGAACTGTTACAGCACAGGGGAGACAACCCATGCATGTCTATAGCTGCACCACTTTGGTGTCTTTGTGTTAACAGTGTATCAAATCAAACACTACTCCAGTTGTAGAACCGATACATGAAAACAAAATGGCTTAATTTGCGGATATACTTTTAATCGATGAACAGCATAAATATTTCGAACAAAGAATATATTAGTTTAGTCCGGCAAAACTAGTTACAGTGTCCTCTTTACCTGCGGGGAGCGTGATTTGGCTTTTTGCAAGTCTATTTTGGTTTATTGTGTCCCTCAAGATTAGCTTCATTTTACCAAGTGACCACTTGTAGCGTTTCTTACATATTAAACTGACCTACCGACTCTACCCCAACGCTTTGGCTATTTTTGTTAGTTTGATCGTCATGGTGGCTAGAGGCAAGGTGGTTTAATCTGCTATAAGACTGTAGTAGGCATGTGTTTCTCCAAACAAAAGGTACTGGTACCACTCAGGATAATCATAGCCCTATTCAGTCACACATGGGTTGCACAGTATATTGAACATATGCTTCGATTGATTGTGTGTCTGTTTGTTCGCTGTTAACGTCGCACACTGCAGTATTCAACCTTGGTGATACAGGTGGTCGATAGCATGAACAACGTTCCCTGCAGTCATGATTCGGTAACACACGGTCAACTAAGTCACTCAGTCTGACAACCCGATCCATTTCGTCTCTTCTTCAATTTCTATTTAGATATTTACTCAGGTCTATAGTACAGTTTATAGTACTATTGCATGTATAGTGTTATATTTCTAGTAACTAATCCTTTAACATACATTTTCTTTAATTCTTTGCTTGAATACATAATTATGTTACAACTCGTCTTAACACGTTCATATATTTCGGTATACATTTGTACAATAAACCTTAAAATAGTTTATGGCCGATACATTTAAGGCGATAAATAGTAAATACGCAAATGATCATATACTTTACATAAAAAGTAAATATGATACTCATCTTCCAGCTACTTCCTGGGTATCACATATATACAAAGCAAACTCTGTTTTTTTAATACGTGTGTTGATATTACCTATTCCCTATTCAGTGTTAAGCGTATGTGATGTGCATCTGATCTGCAAAAGGATTATTCTAAATTTCAAAACGTATTCTTCAGTTTTAAATTGAGTTTTAAACATGTCTAAATATTATTGGTGATAATAAAAGTGCTTAGATCCATTTCTGAATATCAGTCAAATGTTCAGGATATTCTATCTCCGGACTCTACAAAGCCAAAACCAAGTTCATTAATAGTTTTCAAGTTACGCTTCCAAAACTATCATCCAGTAACATCATTTCATAACATGGCAATAGGCGTATGTGGTCATTTTACCCAATACCTTTTAACTTTAGCCTGTGCATTTATTGCAATACTATCACCAAAAAGCACAAAAAGAGTTTTACAACATCAGGGTGTGATTGTATACCACCTAGACATTTATCTTCTATCTCCACGGCTCAATGTTAATAAATAAAGGAAAGAGTTTAATATTTATCCTTGTCGTACTCCTATTTTGCCTCAACTGAACTAATCGTAGCTTCGACGTCTTTATAGATACATAACAATAATTTTGACACTTTTTTATCTGAAGCCACGTTTTTATAAAATAGACCACATTGTGTACTAAATCTAATGTTGTACAGAACATAGTCTTCAAATAGTGTGTACAATTTACCTCCCTTTGTTTAACCATACTTTGAAACAGGTCTTGAGATAAATAAGTGTATCCGTGGCATCTACTTTTCAAGCCAGTCCTGAAATATTCCAAAATATGAAAAGATCGCCAGATTGATACATGTGTGTGTAACATTACTGGTTATTGTTTGAGGAGCGGTAAAATCATCCAGGCCCTCAGCAAACCCTAACCTCCGCAAGGTAATGGGTGGAGCTTTGTTGCTGGTTCGGGTGGTTCTTGTTTCTTTCAAGATGAGATGTAATCTGGCAAAGCGGGTTGATATGTCTTAGAGTACATCTATCTTGGCGGGCGTTATCCTGTGTATCTGTGGCCAGTCTCTTACTCTTCTCGACCGCCTCCGTGGTCTAGTGGTAGAGCGTCCGCCCGGAGAGCGGAAGGTCCGGGGTTCGATCCCCGGCCGCGTCATATCAAAAGACGTTAAAAGATGGTACTTGTCGTTACCCTGTCTGGTGCTCGGCACTAAGGGGCTAAAACAAGGGCTGGTCGGCTCGGAGTCCGTATACTGTGTCTGAGTGGGGTATTCATGTTAAGGCACTCGTGAAGAGCAACCTCCCCGTGGTGAGTGCTGGGTAACGCTAATAGCTCTTCCCCCGTGTGGAACCGGGGCAGAATATTTCCACAGCATCCCATTGCTGGTCGTTAAAGGCGACCGAATTGGGCAACCCGTTTGCCGTAGGTTGCGCCCCTGTGTCGGTGGAGGAGGGGATACTGGTAGTTGAGGGCACTGGTTCCTGGAACTGTGTTCCTTTGCCCAACACACTACTTTGACCCTAACTTCACCTAGACGGGTGGTAGAATGGGCCCGGTTCTATCAATCGGCTGATCACGCCAAGCCCTGTGCGTAACAATTCAATTTTTACATTTTCATGTTTTTTGCTTTTCACAAATGTATTGCTTGGTATGTATAACACAGCTGTTGTAAATATATTGCCTAGAGTCCTATGCCAGAAGGCGGTGGCTCATGGGCCAATCTGGTAATGTTGACCGCTGAATTCTGTATGTCTCTAAGTTATTGTTATGGGCAGAACCAGCTTAGCAATACATTTAGTAGACAGATATAGCTATTCATGTCATATTTACTGGAGTATAACACCCCTGTAGTCCTGGTGTTTTGCATTTTGGATATCCAATGCAATAAGACACCGTCCTTGTTGACACTCGATGGTGGGTGGGGAGCAGGGGTGCCGAAACACTTCCTTTCATAATGTCTCACAAATACTCTGGTTCGAAAAGGAAACATTTAGATGCCAGCTCTTCTGATGAAGACAGATCAACAATTAGAAGCATCAGATCATCAGCCGATGAAATTAAATCCGTTTGCCATTCTAAGGCCATCACTGGCTGCTGTGGCGAAGTAAAGAATGTCACTCGCCTTCGTAATGGCTCCATACTTGTGGAGTGTATACGGAGACAGCAATCTCTAAATATGTTATCACTCAGCCAGTTTGCAAACGTGGAGGTTGCTGTCTCAGCACACAGAACTTTGAACTCATGTCGAGGCATCGTAAGAGACAGAGCTCGTTGTTTGTCTGACATGATTGAGGATCAGATTGTTCTAGAATTGAAAAAAAACAAGGTGTTACTGCGGTGAAACGTTTTACCAGAAAACAAAATGACAATACCATCAAGACCAATGCCTATCTCTTCACTTTTTCACTTTCCAAAATCCCGGAATCAATAAAAGCTTGATATTTTAATATCGGAGTGGAGGTTTATGTACGGAACCCCCTCCAATGTTACAAATGTCAAAATTGTGGACATGGCGCTAAGACCTGCACCATCAGCTCAGTAAATACTGAGTGAACAAATGCTATTAAATGTGCAAATTGCGATGGGGACCACTTGGCCTCATCAAAGCTTTGTCCACATTTTGTCTTACAATCAAAAATATTGAAAAATAAACACACGAATAATGTCTCTTATCGTGATGCCAAAAAATTAGTTGAATCCCAATCACCAATCATTTCTACTAAATCCTATTCAGCAGCAGTAACTTCAAATCCTAATGTCCATGTTGCTACAGCATCTACAGGATGCCAAACAACCATATCATGGGTTAATGATCAGTAGATACTTGTAGATACAACACCTCAAACATCTTTGGTGGATGATACGATAAAGGTAACATCAGCCTCACAGACAGAAGATCTACATTCACAACAGGCTTCACGTGCAACATCAGAACCAGAATCAACACTTCAAGGAGATATTCATTTAACGAAAACAGAAAAAAAGAAACTGAAAAAAACATCCAAGGCCCTCCAACACTTGAAGGTGCCTTCATCTCAGTCCACGACTGTTAAGGTTCATAATCAATTTGACCCTTTGGCGATGGAGGTCACTCCATCACAATCAGACCATGTGAGTAAACCTCCCTCCCGATCAAGATCCCCAGTAGAACCACCATGAACAGTTCTAAACCTATTGTACAGTGGAATTGCCGAGGACTAAAGAACAATTTTAATGATTTGCAACTATTAACACAAGATTTGAAGTCATCAGCCTTTTGTCTTCAGGAAACTTACTTTAAAAATACAGATCAACTCAACATCAGACAATATGATTCCTATCATTTCTTTTCACCTCCAGGAGCTAAAGCAACTGGGGGTTCTTCAATCTTGGTGAGGCAGGGTGTTATTCATAGCCCTGTTTCCCTTAATACCCCTCTACAAGCTATCGCAGTTCGTATCACCATGCACATTGTTTTTACTCTGTGCTCTCTTTACATTCCTCCATCTGCATCTCTTCAACAATCCGATCTTCAAGCTCTCTATGATCAGCTTCCTAAACCCTGTGTTATAATTGGCGATATGAACGGTCATAATCCACTTTGGGGTAGTGATCATACAAGCAGTAAAGGCAAGCTCCTGGAAGATTTTATCTCCAACAATACTCTTTGTCTTTTCAATGATAATTCGAAAACATATTTACATCCTGGTACAGGCACATACTCTTCTTTGGATTTGTCTGTTTCCGATTCCAACCTGTAGAATGAATTCGAGTGGTCAGTCAAACGATGACCTCTGTGGAAGTGACCACTTTCCAACCATATTAAACCCTTTTACACCATCTGATGTTCCTCCATCATCTCGATGGATCTTTACAAAAGCCAACTGGCCTCTATATGACAGTCTCTGTACAGGCAAACAAACACCTGATCGCTTTACTGACATTCCTGATCCGATTCAAAGCTTTTCTGATGAACTCAACAAAATAGCTGAAGAATGTGTTCCAAAGTCCTCTGGAATTCCACACATACGTAAACCATGGTTTACCGATGACTGCAAGCGAGCTAGGAAGGCGAGGAAAAAAGCAGAGCATTATTTCCGCCACCATCCTATGCTCCATAATCTAAATAAATTTTAAATTTTAAACGCTAAAGCAAGGCGAACATTCAAACAAAGTAAACGTCAATCTTGGCGAAACTATGTGTCAAAAATAAATTCTCGAACGCCCATGTCCAAAGTATGGAACATGATCCAAAGAATCAAAGGTAAGGGCACTAAATCTAGTATTCACCATCTTAAAATGGGGACCAACTACTTACTCATAAATCAGATATTGCAAATAAACTTGGTGAAACTTTGGCTAAACACTCTTCCTCATCTATGTACCTCAATTCCAAAAGTATCAAAAACAGCAAGAAAAGAAACCTATTAATTTTAATTCCGATAATGGGGAAGATTATAATGAACTATTCTCTATTCATGAACTCCACACTGCCCTTTGACAAGCTCACGATACTGCTACAGGAGCTGATAAAATACATTATCAACTCCTGAAGCACTTACCAGAATCATCTTTAGAAACACTATTGAATATTTTTGATGTAATTTGGACCTCAAGGAAGTTTCCTCCTTTGTGGCGTGATGCTATAGTTGTCCCGATACCAAAACCCGGTCGAGACCATACTGACCTATCAAATTACCGACCAATATCATTGACAAGCTGCGTTTGCAAAACCATGGAACGCATGATAAACAATCGACTAGTTTGGTACCTTGAATACAATCATCTTATTACTAATATACAATGTGGTTTCCGGAAAAACAGAAGTACCATCGACTATTTGGTTCGCTTAGAATCATTTGTTAAAAATGCCATAATAAATAAACAACATGCAGTGTCTATCTTTTTCGATCTAGGAAAAGCATATGACACTACATGGAAACATGGTATTTTAAAAGATTTACATGATTTGGGATTACGGGGCTGTTTGCCTCAATTTATATCCGAATTTTTAACTGACAGGCAATTTCAGGTCCCCGTGGGTTCTACCCTGTCTGATCATTATAGTCAGGATCAGGGTGTCCCACAAGGAAGCATCTTGTCTGTCACATTGTTTAGTATTAAGATAAATAGTTTGTCTAAAATTTTAAATGATCCGATTGATGGATCGCTCTTTGTGGATGATGTTAATATTTCTTGTCGTGGCAAAAACATGCATACTATTGAAAGGCAACTACAGCTATGTTTAAATAAAATCCAGAAGTGGTGTCTCGAAAATGGATTTAATTTTCAAAATCTAAAACCAACTGTATACATTTTTGTAGACAATATAAACCCCATAAAGATCCAGAATTAGTTTTAGACAACACTCCCATTAAAGTTGTAAAGGAAGCCAAATTCTTAGGTCTCATTTTCGATCATCATTTGACCTTTCTGCCCCACATTAAATACTTAAAGAATAAATGCTTGAAGGCCCTAGATTTATTAAAAGTTGTCGCAAATTCTAAGTGGGGAGGGGATCAAAAAACCCTCCTCCAACTATATCGAACACTTATCGGCTCTAAACTTGATTATGGCTCCATCATATATGTTGGGGCTTGTAAGAGCAATTTAAAATTACTTGATACCATTCATCATCAGGGCCTGAGGCTTTGCCTTGGAGCCTTCAGAACTTCGCCTGTTCATAGTTTGTATGTGGAAGCTGATGAGCCTTCCCTAAAACACCGTCGCATTAAATTAGCTCTACAATATATCTCTAAATTACATTCTGATGACACCAATCCAGCATATGACTGTGTTTTTAATCCCCTTTATGGTAATCTATACAAAACAAAATCTACTCTTCTTCCACCACTAGGGATACGGCTACAAGCAGATATTACTGCTGCTAAAATAAACCTTGGTAATATAGCCCGAACTCAGCTTTTCTCTTCTCCACCATGGCAGTTAGTACATCCAGAGGTGGACCTAACTTTAGCTAAACTGAAGAAATCTGACACAAATCAACTAATTTATCAACAACAATATCATGAATTAAGGAACACATATAATACTTACAAATCCATATTTACAGATGGATCCAAGGGTGGTGACGCTGTTGCCAGCGCCACTGTCATTGGATCCAGAACCATATCATCTAGATTACCGAATGACAGTTCCATTTTTACAGCAGAATCACATGCAATATTAACTGCTCTCAAATATATAAATACTCAATCTAAACATAAACGGTTCATTATCTTTTCTGATTCACTCTCCTGTCTTCAACATCCACTTTTACGTGAAATAATTGAACTACATAATGATCTTGCTAATGGCCAGTACGACATCGTCTTTTGTTGGTTACCAAGCCATGTTGGTATCATTGGTAATACAATGGCCGATGCTGCTGCTAAAGCAGCACTCACCAAATCTGTGACACCACTACTTATACCATACACTGATTATAAACCCGTAATTAGATCTTACATCCATGATCTGATGCAAAAGAAGTGGGACACCCAAGTCGGTATCAATAAATTACATGAAATTAAACCAACTATCGGTTACACCTACTTGGGTTGTCAGTCCGGATTTGAGGAGGTAATAATACGACGATGTCGTATTGGCCATAGCAGGTATACAAATGAATATTTATTGAAAGGTGAGGATCCTCCGTTTTGCATCCCTTGTGATGAGAGAATCACGGTCAAGCATGTCCTGCTTGACTGTATTGATTTTGCCATCACAAGGGATCAATATTTCAACGTTTCATCACTTAAGGATCTTTTTAACCTAAACTCTCATTTAATTATTGGATTTTTAAGAGAAATTGAATTGATTAATACATTTTGATGTATAAAGTTATATATTTTATAAATTGGTAGTATATGATTATGAACTGAGATTGTTAGTGGTTGTACCCTTGATGGGGGTTGAAGTAGCGTAAAATTATTGTCCCCCTGAGAGGGTGCGTAAGTCCACTTCATTCAAAGTAGTTTATATATACCAGGTTTTTAATCGTAGAATATTTGTTTGTTTTAATTTTGGCTAAACTTCTCCATAATCAACAGTAACTGAAGGGATAGTGTAAATCCTGCCAGGGTCCATGCAGGTAGCAAAGGTACTGTAAGTCCCCATGGTCCCCGGTATGGTGGCCTACCTTTCGGTTGCTGGTGATATATAGCCCAATTTTACATTGTATTGTATTGTATTGTATTGTATTGTATGAATTGTGAAGTTTTATGGTCATTTACTAGTTTTAAACCGACATCTGTGATAATCTAGTACTTTTACTGTCCTTTGTCGACAGGTTTATATTCTAATTTGATGTATTGTATAATTTGATATAGTCACTATATGGCTGAAATATTGCCAATGTGACTTTAAATATTAACTCACTATAATGTCAAGTTTTGTATAGTGCTATTGATTTTATGATTACATACTAGTTTTAAATTTATTTCTGTGATAAGTCTAGTTATTTTACTGTCCCTCGTTTGCAGGTTTTTATATAAGCTTCAATATATGTATTATATTTAACCATTGATAGTCACGATATGGCTGAAATATTGCCGATGTGACTTAAAATTTTAACTCACTCACTCACTCACTATTCATGTTAAACAGCATGCATGCACGTCGCTGTATAAGTGCAATAATCTCGGACGCGACGTTAAACCCAATTTCACCATCTTATGTGGTCATCGGTGACAATTACCATATTTGTGGTATGTCCTATATTTGATAAAACAAGGCGTAGAATTCTTAACTCAGATTTTCATAAAGCTGTCACTTGGAGCACTTCACTTACAAGTGATCTATGGGTCATACAATTACATGTTAAAATATCTACATTCGCAATGTTGGTCGCAAATTACAATGTCTGGCAAATGATTAACATGTAACAGTTCTCATGACTGAACAAAGAACAACTGGGTTATCCTCTTTCAATGTACTTCGATAAAATATGATCAGCATATTTCGTATTGCAAAGGTTATCAATTCATTTTCCGTTGGAAGATCCGGAAGATGTACAGCTATGTGTATTTACAAAAAGTATAAATCTACACGCATTGAACCTTTCCCTTGATTTTTCAATCCACATGACGATCCTGAGACATGGCTACTTTGCGAGTTACCGAATGAACAGTTTTGGGATTAAATACGACTACAATAAATGCTTTTACCTTGGCTACATTTGAAAATGCATCGATAGCCGACGTCCGGCGTGAAGGGCAGTTTAACATCAACTATGATTCGGAAATGTGTGTTAATGTAATGGAAGATTTGATTGTATATATAATAATTGTGAGTTCACAAATCACTTTCATGTAATAACATTTTCCTGAATAAAACTTTCTTTAAATGGAAAATCTGAGGTATTGGTTCACCTGCCGGAATCACAGACGATTACATATATGAACACACAATGTCATTCAGATAGTGGTCAAATGTAACAAATGTTATATTTGGGATAACGCTTCATGAATAAAGTACAGATTCAACCCAAAACAGTACGAGACTCTGTACTTTACTCAGAAAGCGTTATCCTAAATATAACATTTGTTACGATGGCACATACGATGAAACATAAATGCAACATATGTATGAAATGGCTAATTAAAATGTATTTCGCAAGAGATGATCAATAAAGATTGTGACAAGAGTACATGTGTAGATTTATAACGTGTGGGATTTACAACAGCTGTGGGAGTTGATCGTGACATGGTCTCGCTGTTTACATAAAGTTGAAATTTATTTTTTTGAAAAAAGGTCAGTCTGCTTGCACTTAATGTCCATGGTTTCTATGGAGGAAACTAAGTTAGACAATATTGCAAGTATTCTCTGTTTTTGATTCCACAGCCTGTATCTAGGGGAATTGCTCACAACAATGTGAAGGGCGGTCGGGTAGCCTCGTGGTTAAAGCGTTCACTCGTCACACCTAGGACCCGGGTTCGATTCCCGATATGGGTACAATGTGTGAAGCCAATGTTTGGTGTCCATCGCCGTGATACCGCTGGAATATTGCTAACAACGGCGTAAAACCACACTCACTCATTATTCACTCATTCACTTACAATTATGTGAAATGCTCAGTTTGGCTTCTCAAAGCTGTTAAAATGGCAAATCCCAATTTTGAGATAAAGGTTCACAATTCTATGTTTAAGTCAAAGTTGGGATCAAGTCCCAAGTTCGATATACCGTATATTTGTATCGCGAACAAAGCGGTCAAATTTATATGTATTTATATACTCACCGCCAAAAGAAACGCGAACCTTAGAAACATATAGATAAGTACGTACGATAGGAAGAGATGTTTCCAATGTGTACCACTAAATGACAACACTAAAAATCAATCAAGTGTAACCACAGAACGACTTTGTTTTTATCACGATAGGCTGCACGTGATTTGCAAACCTTACACGCTAATCCTGCACGAGACAAATCGTGCATCTCGAGTCATGGATCTATGACGTCAAATGTGATGCGTTCATGAGCATCGGTTCACTCAACATACCGGTATGTTCGTTTGTGCATCGAATATGAGTAAGTCTTCATATATTTACCACCATGTATTCGCGTTTCTTTTGGCGGTGTTATATATACTGAGGTGGTCGGAACCGTAAAATATCGGTACTTTCGAGATAAGGTAACAGTAGTAGATAAGTGATAAGTATCCATCCACACATCCACATTTGATGACGTCACAAGTGCACCTAGTAACCTCACGTGGCTGATGACGTCACATAACCTTGACCTTGGTGGGTGGGGGGTGTTGATGTTGTTGTCATGCGATCAATGACCTCGTATAACCTTGACCAATAACCTCGTTTAACAGTTGTATCAACAAACCATTTCCGGACAGTTGAAAGGAAAAACACTTGTGTAGACACGAGATTGTTTTGAAAGAAAACACTTAAATCAACGAGCGCGTATTTGAAACGTCTCCAGTTACTGTTAGTCGAGTGAGTGAAGCTACAGATTATTTTTTATCATTTGTATCAACAAGGCATTCCCGGACAGTTGAAAGGAAAAACACTTGTGTAAACACGAGGTTGTTTTGAAAGGAAATATTTAAATCAACGAGGGCGTGTTAGAAACGTCACCAGTTACTGTTATTCGAATGAAGCTACAGATTATTTTTTATCAGTTGTTTCAACAAGGCGTTCCCCGGACAGTTGAAAGGAAAAACACTCTTGTAAACACGAGGCTGTTTTGAAAAGGGAACTACTCATATCAACAAGGCCGTCTCCAGTTAGTGTTTGAGAAAGGTCACATGTATATGAAAAAATATTTATGAATATATGCAGGATTTGGTGATAGTTTTTTTTCATTTACCATGGAGGAGTCAGCAGTACACACATCCATGACTCGTTCCACCTCAACCGACTCATGGAAGCTCTTTGGGAAAAGAATACCCAAAACAGAAGCTGTCTTTTTTTCTCAAATCGTTATCATTTATATCGTAGTGATAACTTGCATCGTGAATTCGAGTCTAAACCAAACCAATTCCAACATGTGGACCGCATTGCTCAGTTGGTGTCTGGGTTACATACTACCTAACCCAAAAATCAAATCTAAAAGGAGCGACGCTTAACCCGTACGTGTCATGTCGATAAACAAGCCAGTGGTTTTAATTTCATTAAAGCAGAACGTTTTAGACACACAGAACAAGTTACATATTTTTTTTCACCGACTGTTGAGATGGACGACAGTGAACCTACGGTTTTCACATGAGTGAAAGATAACATCTACGTCAACATTGTGATGGTGCAGTTCCAACGGAAGGGCCTTCCAAAACTGCTGAAAGGAAAAACACTTGCGTAACCATGATACTGTCTTGAAAGGAAATACTAGGCGTTTCCCGGACAGTTGAAAGGAAAAACACTTGTGTAAACACGAGATTGTTTTGAAAGGAAATACTTAAATCAACGAGGGCGTATTTGTAACGTCTCTAGTTACTGTTATTCGAGTGAACCTACAGATTATATTTTAACAGCTGTATCAACAAGACGTATACGGACAGTTGAAAGGAAAAAAAACAACACTCGTGTAAACACGAGACTGTTTTGAAAAGGGAACTGCTCATATTAACAACAGCGTATCTGAAACTACTGTGACACTCCCATCAAGTAAATAACCCCTGTGGGAAGAAGAAAAAACAAAAACAAGAAAGAGTTTAAAAGAACGTATATTTCAAGACTGAACACATTCTATCTGATCCACGCCTAAACACCATCACCATCATCCTCAAATTATGGCAAAGTCTCTAAAGCGGACGTCAACAGAAGTTGATGATATCATCGTCACCAACAAGGTCTTTAAACCTGAAGTCGTTATTGTTTCAAAGGAAGAGCTTATGTCTAAGCTAGACGATAACGGTGGTCTCCAGGAATGTACAATCCGATGCAAAGTGAGTGATCTACCCAAAAACATATTGTTAGAGATCTTGTCCTCTGAAACTTTCAAAATCCACGATGAAGATATTTGCAAGACTATCCTATCGACTGTCGAGAAGAAAGGAGGTGATAACAGATTTGATGTTCTCCTGAACCATCAATACTTGGATGCCCTTGAAGAATCCACTCACATGGTATTCACAAGAACAAGGTACTTCCAAAAACAACAGGAAATTCAACATCCTGAAGTTCTTCAAATGCGTCGAAGACAGACGTATCTCTATGCAAGAACAGAGTCAAAGTCAGAGTGAGGTGAGAATTATTTTTCAATTATTTATGATAATGGACTATTCTACTCTTAAGTCAACACGCATTATCAATCACATCTGTTACTATACTAACATTTAAAAAGTATTTAATTTTCTGTATAGTCAATGTAGAATTATGTTTCTTTGTCAAGATAGATTTACTATTATGGATGACAATGTCAATATTGCGAAATGGTGCAACGTTTCACTGTTCTCAACCAAAGGTGATATATAATATAATAATAATAATAATAATAATAATAATAATAATAATAATAATAATAATACGCATGCTAAACTATTTGATGGAATTTAAGAACTCTGCGTGCTATGAGCTTTGGTCGTGGCTATCTGTGACCATGACAACAAAACACTACGGATGACACAGGTCAACCACTCATGCAAGACCTAATTGTGTGCATACAATTAACAAGAAAGAATTAAATTGAAAGATAATAGGAATTTTTATTTTATATGTAGGTATAATATTTGACAAATATTTCATCGATGTAGGATTAAGTTTCATAGTTGTAGTTGATCTTGTGGACTACTGTTGAAAGCAATAACTACCTTTCAAATCGAACACTCGTGCATGGACAGGTTAGAAATTATTGATTGCCTAACTAGTTCACATGTCCATGATATCACCATTTCTCATCCATGAGTTAATACATGCATTGACGTCTGTAGGTTAGTCACACAATCGTTTTATCACTGAGTAAATGAGCTAACTTAATGTGATTACATTAACAACCCTTAATGAGTTTGCTTAGTAACGCAGCAATGAACTTGTGATTCAGCCCATACAATACCAATCTAGGTACTTAGTTTCATAATATATTAGATCACAGAATAAATATTGTTTTAAAGAATGAGTGTTTGAACAATTATCTGTTGGTTCTGTTGTTGTTCTATACTGATTTAATGCATTGCTTACTTCTTTTTAATTTCAGTGACCAGTATCTACAGCTCAATAGAGAAAGAGGATTTCCCTGTGAACTTTCATGAAAAAACTTACAGAAGTTAGCAGTAGAAGAGGCCTGTAATCATAGAACTGTGTATTCAATAGAGGTGGATTTCTCAGTAAATCGAGGAGAGAAGGAATTTCTTGAAAAAACTTACCATGTGTTACTGTATAATCTTAGATCATGTACTTTACGTTGGTAAGGGACATGATAGTGAAATGTATGTCATTGTTCGATTATTTTATTAAAGAACTATGTAATCTTCTTTGACCTGTTTGTTTTTTATGTCTTAAAACGGGGGGGGGGGGGGGGGGGGGGGCACGGGTGGCCCAGTCGCTGTGCAGAGTTGCGTCCCTTCGGCACATCAGAAAAATGTGGGTTCGAATCCCGGTTCGCCCCGATCATGTTTCTAGGTTTGTCGGCACCATACCCTAGCTTGTAGGTTTCACCGAAGTGGTAAACGTCCGAAACCTGCATCACTTCGGGCTTTCCTCCCACATTAAGCTGACACGCCACGATATAACTGGAATACTGTCAAAAGTGGCGTTAAACCCAACTCACTCACTCACTCTTTCTTAAAACAAAAACCAGTCTATTGTCTCAAGTTGAATGTCAGTGAATGAACTGAGCAGGAGACTGGGAACCTTAGAGCTTATTTAGACATCTTATATCGAAATCGAAACTCGTTATTTGACAAATAAAACCTGTATGAAATTTCATATCAGGTGTTAAACGTGTTTTTTTTAATAATTCAACTGGAGTAATCTTGAAAACTTACCTTAATTCAAATGAAAAAATCTGCTGCGAAACTCGGTAAGTTGGAGTGTTGTGACGCTTGACATGATCTGCTCAACGGCTTCCTTGAGATCACTAACATCCAACAGAGCGATATGGTTATATCCCGTGGTTTGAACAGATAGTGTTTTCATTTGCCTGTCGCAAATGAATAACGTGTCATCGATGGCGAGTGATAATTGGGCGTTGTATGCCATGGAGAAACTTTTCTGTTGGAAACTGTCAATTTCAGACAGGAAGTAGATGAAAATATCCTTCACTTGACGAGATACATTAAAGTCTAAAATCTGATTACTCAGACCTTGAGGATCATTCCCAATTTGAAACCTGAAATTCGATATAGTATCATCAAACATTAGTGTGAACGCCATGATTCGCAAATTCCCTCTTTTGAAAGAAAATTCCCTAAACCTTATTTAAAATATACGCAAAACTTTTTATTATGCATGTGTCGAGAAGAAATGCACTTTGTCGCCACCCATCTCAAATATATGAGATGTACAGATGTAAAGTTTTGCTGGTCTCAAGTTCTAGGGATGTGGATGCAATGTCAAGATCATTTCGTCGGTAGGGAGCAACAATGAGCTTCAAACACATCAGACGTTTATTTACACGAACACATAGGTTTGAAACAGTATACCAAATATAGCTATAAAAACCCAACAAAAAACAAAACATACGACATATACGACGCAGTGCAATGTCTCCCGATATTCTATACGACAATCGAAAGCTACAGGCTTACCGAATTTCCTCTATTTGAAGCTCTGAACAACTGAAGAAAAACTAAAAGCCAAAAAAAACCCACCCAACTATTACTTACAATAGAACTCGGTTCTCCAATACAGACCAGCTTCTGATATTGAGGAAAATACGGTAGATGGCAAATGTCAAACATGTGGTGTATACATATGTACATACAATAGGCGTGGGACACTCAGCACACTCATTGCAGAGAGCGTTTGTAACCAGCATATTCATTCTCAGTTCGGAAACATTACTTCGTGAACTTGCGTCCTTGGAGTCAAATCTGTTGTTGTTTATCATTTTTATTGTGTATATTTAAAAAAATAATTCATTAAGTTTGTTTTGAAATAATTTTTAATTTTATCTTAATACATTTTGTTTGAAAAAAATGGGTGAAAGGGAGATCATTTCTAAGTACGATTTGCTTGGTGTACCCCAAAAAAGAATTGATAAATTCAAAAATGATATGAGCTTCCGTGTCGATAACGATTTGATTCGACGAGTAATGGGAAGAGGACGTGGGCACTATTTAGAATGTGAACGTGTACTGGATAAATCAATGATCGCATCTGACTTTCGAACTAATGAAATTTGTAAATATCTTATAGACAGTAACGAAGGAACCAATCGAATTATTAATCAAAATTCAAACAAACCCGTGGCAATTGTTCCTCCATTTAATAATATATCTGTAGAAGAAAATTCAAGACTACCTCGACAATAATGTGATGTATTTTTTTATTTGTCTTTCTTTCAAGACGGGAAACACCAAGTAGATCATACTTGAAAGCTTACAAATTGTCATTTAAGTAATCTTTTTTTTCTTCGACAAGCATTTTGGTTTTCACTCTTTTATTTTTTTATTGAAAGTTTTAGACATATTTAAATAAACAACATCAGCAGCAACCGACAGTTATGAGAACATTATGGGAAAACATATGATGGATCCAGGGACTTAAAAGTGTCACATCATATTTGGAGAGCGGGATTTTCACCATGAGATGAAGGTAAAACACTTTATTGTTCAATTATACAAACAAAAATCTTTGCTGCTTACTATAGAAGTTTATTAGACTATTGTGGGATAATCCGATGCCGTTGCTAAGCCATTTGAACAACAAAAAAAACCAACAACAACGTTTCTCGTGTCTATTTTCATTGTACGACACGACTTTTAAGATAATACTTTCCTTCAAACAAGTGTTTTTATATGAACTAAACATATATGTTGAGTGAACTTACATCAACGCAATTCTTATACATTTATGTCACTAAAATCTGATTCAATAATCTTCTTTTTTTAAATTTTAGTTATTGAAAGCATCAACCATTAGAAAAGAATACCATTACAGATACAACTGTAATTAAATCTTCATTTTAAATAGCGGTAAGGGGAATAGTTTTATCAACAGATCATCGCTCACGCTGCGGGACAGTGGTGTGTCAGCATAACACCGCTTCTTACAGGCATCAGAAATCAGTACAGAACGGACTAATGCAACTAATCGGAGGGCGCGCTTTATATATTGTTTTGCATAATTATATAGATATGCTACTGCACCTGCGACAGTGAGTTGCATATATATATATATATATATATATATATTTATACACCAAAGCGACCGTATCGCTAGCTCTCCGTTTGGCTTCGATGAGAGCACGTGTGTAGCGACCAGAACTGGGATACGACCAGAACTGGGATAAACAGTCCACAATTTCGCAAAACCCCATTTACTGCGGTAATGCTTTCGGTTAGCACTAAAACACATGGCGATATATATCCGGAATATGATTTAGATTATATTTTGGGTGGGACCGTACTGAATATGATCTTTTGTATATTTCCATGTCCCATTCCAAATAAATAACGCACATTAAATTCTTCACTATAAATTGGAAACATCTTTAGTTATTATTATTATTTTGTTATTTTGTACTTGACAAATATTCACACGCCTTTCTGTGCGGCAATTCACATTTGTGCACAAATTTCAGTGTCTGTGCGATATTTCTTTTAACAAATTATGTTATAATTGGATCAATAATTGAAATCAAGGATGTGTTTCTACATCACATTGTGGTCACAATAGTGTATAGAATGTAATGGAATCGGCCATATTACAAAAGTAAAAGCGGTAACTCGAGGGGTTTCAGAAATATTTCGGATTGTGGCAGTTAAATAAAAGAGCCCCGACACATTATGCATTCCATTTAGATTTTGTTTTGTTTGTAACTGTAAACAATTTTCCGTATTCTGTTGTTTGTGGGCCAATTTAACGTGCGGTCTCCTCCAATCCCACGATGTGAATAGAAATGCAAAACATGTATCCTCATTAATTTATTTAATGTAACTGTGCTGAAGGGAATCCTTGTAATTCACACATGAGTAGATGTGAGAAATCATATTTATATAATTTCAAAACAATTATTTCACTTGCCTCTGTATTTAGACAAGCTCTTTCCACTTCTTTTAATTAGTTCGATGGGTTAATTGTATATGGTTTGCCAGAAGATTGAGGCGAAAATTACACAAGATGAAAGTGTTTTATAATTCTTCTTTACAAAGTTACGGGGAAGTACACAGGTACATCGGACATAAAATATACATTACTCAGAATGAAACGCGGGGTGTTGTATATCAGACATGTTATATACATCATTATAAATGAAAGACGCGGGGGAGTATGTATATCGGATATAAACTATACATCACTCAGAACGATAGATAACGATAGAGGGTTTGTATCGGATGTATTATATTATACATACTTCAGAATGCTGTAGATGCAGACCAATGTAAGCTTTGAAACATGCTAAGAAGTATCTAAGCTGGATATTGACGATTGTTTCAGAATGGCTTTCTACCCACATATACAAGTTAGTGGTAACCTGAAATACCTCCTTAACTTAACCCTATCACATATACATGATGCAGGTAATGCAAGCTCAGAAGTTTGGTGTGCAAATTTATAATAAATGTATAAATATAAATGTATAACTAACAGATATAAGCGGTAAGACGGATATGACTCCTCATGCATGCATGCATGCACCGGTAAACCAGACCTAACAGAAAGGAGTATATAGTTACTCCATAGTGTTTTAGGAACCAGGCAGCCTCAATTTGAAATAAAGGAAAGATATATTGAAGCAAGTCGAAATAATATATTTATATATCTAGCCTAAAATCACGAGGATCCATGGACAGTGCATTGTCTATGTCTATGTTGGGCATTGCTTAAAATATACCCACCGCTTCGCTTGTCACGTTAGGCGACAATCGATGGTTGGTTGTTTAACGCCGCACTGAGCAATATTCCAGCTATATGACGGCGGTCTGTAAATAATCGAGTCTGGACCAGACAACATGGACAATCCAGTGATAGACATCATGAGCATCGATCCATGCATTTGGGATACGATGACATGCATCAACCAAGTCAGTGAGCCAGACCACCTGATCCCGTTAGTTGCCTTTTACGAGAAGCATAGTCGCCTTTTAGGGCAAGCATGGGTTGCTGAAAAGACCTATTCTACCCCGGGTCTTCACGGGCACCACAATCCATGGACCGGGTGGGCATGCTTTTATAGTGACTTCGTTAATTGTGTGTCATGTACCCCGATATAAATACATGTAGATAAACGATTGGTTTAAGTATGAACAACGTCCCACGCCGACATGTACGATGTCTGGCAATCAACCAAATAACGAACCTGACTACCCGAGGCTCGTTAGTCGCCTCTCATTTTACGATTCTAAGCCGGACTCCCCATCCGATCATGGGAATATTACCTGCATGGTCAGCTTTGCTGTTACTGGTTCTTGCAGTAAAATGTTGGTCCACATGGGCAGAGAGCAAAATAGTGATGGATATTATAAGCAAACATCCAGCACGTCGGAGGACGTTGAACCTCCGATCCATGAAGTCACCTAGTAAGACAATTAAAATTAAGCATGTGTTGCTGGGGACCCCTTCTACACGAAATCAACTGCCTGAGTGGTCTAGTGGATAGACGTCTGCAGAAGGAGTGAGTAAGTGGGTGAATATGTATTTACACTGCTTTTAGCAGCATTCCTGGAGTATCATGGCACGGACACCAGAAATAGGGTTTACTCATTGAACACATGATGGGAATCGAACCCGGGCCTTCGACGTGACGAGCGAACGCTTTGACCAATAGGCTAACCAATTGCACCCCTGACAGCGGAAGGTAAAATACACGGAATAAGATAGTACCCGTGCTTTTTGGCATTACATGGATAAACGTGGATAAACACAGTACATATTCTGTTTTACAAAACTCATGTAAGAATCCATGTATTACCTTCACCCTCACTGGGTAAATACAGGAATTTCTGAATTCTGACACTCCTTGTGTAACACACTTACTGGTATAATACTCGCTATAAAAGTACCAATCACGACCTCCCTCAATATTTGCTAAGTTTGTGGTCCTAATCACTTTCAAAAGCTAAAATTAATTATAAATATTCAACAGTTAATAAATTTTAAAGGTGTTATGCCGCTTCTGCACGGCTTAATTACAGTAATACAAGGGTAAATATCTAATCGATAATTAATAAAAATCATCTACAAGTATTCCATTATTTCTACATGTGAAAGGGCTATCCCATTTCTGGTCAAGGTGATATGAGTCATGATATAGTAAAAAATCCCTTAAAATTAGAAATACTGACCCATTACATAAAGGTTCTGCTCACAAGTGTGAAATGTTATTTACTATCATCAACCGACAAGAAATCTTAAGATTCCATTAATTGTAGATTTTAAAGGCATTATCCCACTTCTGTCAAGGTGATATGAGTCATAATATAGTCAAAAATCTCTTAAAATTAGAAATACTGACCCATTGCATTCACATTCTGCTCACAAGTGTGAAATGTTATTTACTTTCTGCAGCCAACAAGAAATCTTAAGATTCCATTAATTGTAGATTTTAAAGGCATTATCCCACTTCTGGTCAAGGTGATATGAGTCATGATATAGTCAAAAATCTCTTAAAATTAGAAATACTGATCCATTACATAAAGATTCTGCTCACAAGTGTGAAATGTTATTTACTATCATCAACTGAGAAGAAATCTTAAGATTCCATTAATTGTAGATTTTAAAGGCATTATCCCACTTCTGGTCAAGGTGATATGAGTCATGATATAGTCAAAAATCTCTTAAAATTAGAAATACTGACCCATTACATAAAGATTCTGCTCACAAGTGTGAAATGTTATTTACTATCATCAACCGAGAAGAAATCTTAAGATTCCATTAATTGTAGATTTTAAAGGCATTATCCCACTTCTGTCAAGGTGATACAAGTCATAATATAGTCAAAAATCTCTTAAAATTAGAAATACTGACCCATTACATTTAGACCTTTGTTCATAGGTTTGAAATGTTATTTACTATCATCAACCGAGAAGAAATCTTAAGAAGATTCCATTAATTGTAGATTTTAAAGGCATTGTCCCATTTCTGGTCAAGGTGATACGAGTCATAATATAGTCAAAAATCTCTTAAAATTAGAAATATTGACACATTACATTAAGATTCTGTCCACAAGTGTGGAATATTATTAACTATCATCAACCAAAAAAGAAATCTTAAGATTCCATTAATTGTAGATTTTAAAGGCATTATCCCACTTCTGTCAAGGTGATACAAGTCATAATATAGTAAAAAATCTCTTAAAATTAGTATTATTGACCCATTACATAAAGATTCTGCTCACAAGTGTGAAATGTTATTTACTATCATCAACTGAGAAGAAATCTTAAGATTCCATTAATTGTAGATTTTAAAGGCATTATCCCATTTCTGGTCAAGGTGATATGAGTCATAATATAGTCAAAAATCTCTTAAAATTAGAAATACTGACCCATTACATTTAGACCTTTGTTCATAGGTTTTAAATGTTGTTTACTATAATCAACCGAGAAGAAATCTTAAGATTCCATTAATTGTAGATTTTAAAGGCATTATCCCACTTCTGGTCAAGGTGATATGAGTCATAAAATAGTCAAAAATCTCTTAAAATTAGAAATATTGACCCATTGCATTCACATTCTGCTCACAAGTGTGAAATGTTATTTACTTTCTGCAGCCAACAAGAAATCTTAAGATTCCATTAATTGTAGATTTTAAAGGCATTATCCCACTTCTGGTCAAGGTGATACGAGTCATAATATAGTCAAAAATCTCTTAAAATTAGAAATACTGACCCATTACATTTAGACCTTTGTTCATAGGTTTGAAATATTATTTACTATCATCAACCGACAAGAAATCTTAAGATTCCATTAATTGTAGATTTTAAAGGCATTATCCCACTTCTGGTCAAGGTGATATGAGTCATGATATAGTCAAAAATCTCTTAAAATTAGAAATACTGACCCATTACATAAAGATTCTGCTCACAAGTGTGAAATGTTATTTACTATCATCAACCGAGAAGAAATCTTAAGATTCCATTAATTGTAGATTTTAATGGCATTATTCCATTTATGGTCGAGGCAATATGAGTCTTAGTATAGTCAAAAATCTTGTAAAATTAACAGTATTAACCCATTGCATTCACATTCTACTCACAAGTGCGAAATGTTATTTATTATCATCAGCCGAGAAGAAATCTTAAGATTCCATTAACTGTAGATTTTTAAGGTGTTATTCCATTTATGGTTGAGCCACTAGGCTACCCGACCGCCCCCACTTATGGTTGAGGTGATATGAGTGATAAATAGAGGTTATCACGCGAGTGTGTTTTGGGATGGTAAATATCCTGTATTAGGAATAAACATTGTATTTAGTGAGCCTTGGCTTGTTAAATACATAGTAATTGATATTTCTCCAGATTCCCGATGGTTAATTCTGACTTGATCCCCGAATGACAAGGGCGATGCCATGTTTGTTTATAAACAGTGAAAGTAGTCCCAACTTGACCTTTGACAATTGCATCTCTATCCGCATATGACCCCGACAGATATCGTTTTTATCCATTGGCTTTATTCTGCTGAGAAACCTACCCATTATGTGATAATACAGTATAAAATCTCATAAAATTAGAAATATTGACCCATTACATTCAGATTCTGTCCACAAGTTTGAAATGTTTTTTACTTTCATCAGCTGAAAGAAAATCTTAAGATTCCATTAACTGTAGATTTTACAGGTGTTCTCCCTTTTTCTGGTCAAGGCCATATAAGTAATAATATATACTGAACAACAAAAGTTCCTGTGACATTAAATAAGATTTAATGCAAAGTTATGTTTTTTACCAAATCTGAAACAATTTCCGTTTGCAACAGATAAAAGACTCCTGTAAATGTTCAAATGGTTTAATTTGTCATACTAAATGTTTCTGAATCAGCTCCAAGTCATATGGTCTATGGCGAATGTGGTAGATACCCGTTATATATTTGTTCATATTTACGTTTACTCAGATACTGGCTCAAAATAACAGAGATGTCGCGGGAACGAATCCCAAGAAAATGCTACGAAATGATTGTCTATCGTGAAAGTGTTGGTTACGTAACCTGGGCATCAAACATTAAGCATTTACTCTTCTCTCACGGATTTGGATATGTTTGGCTAAATCAAAGCGTTGGAGACAAAATGTATTTTCTTAGCTCTTTTAAGCAGGTAGCAATTGATATGTTTACTCAAAACTGGAGGTCGTCACTAGATAACAGTACACGCTATGACGTCTATAAAACCTTTAAATATTGTCTAACATCAGAGGTTTACCTGCATACTATAACAGAGATAAAAATTAGAGACACATTTATTAAACTCAGGCTAGGGTTAAATGATTTGATGTGCAACAGGGGTCGCTTCTCCTCTATTCCTAAGGATATTCGTTTTTGTCCATTCTGCGAAAACCATATTGAAAACGAATTACACTTTTTGTTTATATGTCCAATTTACGACAACCTAAGATTGAAATATATGCCTGATATCACTAAGAACCACTATTCCATGAACAAAATATTATCTTTTAATGGTATCCCTGGTAAAAAATTAACTAAGATATTACAATACATCTATCAAAGTCTACGAGTGTGTAGTAAATTACTTAGTAAATCCGATATGTCCAGAAATAATTAGTTGTTTTGAAACTTTCGCATCTAGATCAGGAGTATCTACATTTCATTTTTGTCTGTTTGTTTCTACTAGAAATGCATATACATTTAAATTGTCAAATTGTCATGACATGATGAGTATATTACTGATAGATCCTTTTGTATTGAACGTCGTGCTATGGCTGAAAGCCTTTGCGACGTAAAACTTCATATTTCCATTCCATTCCTTTTGTATTTTATACTACTACTGCTGCCACTGTGGTTATTACCACTGTTATTACAATACCTCTATTACATGTCAAGCATCATATTAGTTATCCAATAATTATATAATGCGCTGTACAGCTGTAAATGATATTGTTTATCTGTATGTGTATATGGGCCAATGGTCTTTCATACAATAAAGATTGATTGATTGACTTCAGAAAATGTGTGATTTCATAAAAAACATGAACATGCCAAAATGTCAATTTACAAATCAATAGTGTGTGTGTCCACCTCTGGCTGCAATGCAAGCAACACGTCTTTGTCTCATGGAATAGACCAGGCGTCGCACAAAGTCCTGTGGGATATCTGTCCATATCTGCTGGAGCATGTTTGAAGTTCCTGCTGTGTCTGTGGAACACGTGGTTGACGTCGAAGGCGCCGATCCATCTCATCCCATATGTGCTCGATTGGTGAGAGATCTGGGGAGTGAGCCGGCCAGGGGATGACAATTACGTTGGTTGGTTGAAGAGAATCCTGAACAAGTTGAACAATATGAGGCCGGGCATTGTCATGTTGAAAGGTAATGCCTGGGCCATGATGACGACAAAACGGTAGAACAACTGGGCCAGTGATCTCGTCGCGGTAGCGCTGTCCATTGAGATTTCCCTCTACCACTAGCAAACAGGTCCTCTGTCTTGCTGTAATCCCACCCCATACCATAATGCTGCCGCCCCCGAACCAATCTTCTTCCATAACACAACGATTGAAGTAACATTCACCTTGACGTAGGTACACACGAATCCGTCCATCGCTTTGGCTGAGGTGAAAACGAGACTCGTCAGTGAATAGAACTTGTCCCCACTGCATGGCCGTCCAGCGTAGACGCTGTCTACACCAGTGTAGACATGCTTGACGGTGGTTTCATGTCAAAATGGGACGTCTGGCGGGTCTTCTGGCGACAATCCCTGCACATCTGAGGTGGTGAGGTACGGTTTGTGAAGATATTCGTCAAAGGCCAGGGATGCTTCTTGCAGTCACTGTTGCTGGCTGGAATTGATTTCGTAGGTGTATTGTTCAAATCAAGTTGTCTTGTCGATTGATGGTTACGCATGGCCTGCCACTCTGAGGATTGTGTCTGACTGCATTCGTCTGTTGCCAATGTTGCCATAAACACCAAATTGCTCACAGGCGCTCATTTTCGGACAAGCATGGCATTTCGTAATGTGGAATAATTGCGTAATTTTGTTGTTTTTCTGAGTAGTTGTTGTCAGCATGATGCTAAACAATGCACATGGAATCCAGTTAACGCACATGTTTTTATACCCATTCTTGGGTAGTGAAATGCATGGGGCTTGCATAAAAGTCAACTTTTGCATCGAATGCATGCTTTTCTGTAGCAGTTGCGTTTTTGTGACTAGATTCCATACATGTACTACAATATTGAAAACCAAACTTTACTTGTTTGAAAAATACACTAAAATATTGGTGTCACAGGAACTTTTGTTGTTGAGTATAGTACCTGGCAAATGAAACGAGAACAAAGAAGTACTGCTTATTACCATAGTTAATGTAGAGATCTACTTGAATGTTGAGGTAAAATGTACATATTGATAATCTATGTCAGGCAGAATAGTTTCTTTTTGTCTTTGCTTCAGGAGTTCAGACATGGTGTACAAAGTATTAGTAAGAATTAGTCTTCAGGCTAATCATATGTCCTGTGATGAAAATATGAGGGCTATATTGAATTTTACTTATTGCGTACATGACGACACTTTCAAAGACATGTTAGGAGGGCTTACTTTGATCAGAAACATTATTCTTCAAGGTCAAATTGTTGGTTCTCAAACTCGCTCCAAGAGAGCATTGCTACCTTTTATTGGTGAATTCTCACACAATTTATTTGGTGCCGTCCTGACAGCGACGTGAACATAATACGACAACATATCAATATCTTATCAAACAGAATGAGAGCTGAAGAAGCAGCTTTTAATGTGTCACAGGATTACATGGGTTCGTACATATCTAAGGCTAATGACAGAATGGATGGTTTGAAGGAAGGTATAATTCAAATAATTCCAGTAAAGTAAAATTATTTTTTTCTGCTACAACATTAACAATATGAGCTTATGACCTTGCTTAAATTTACACTGAGGTTCTCACACCCTTCATAGAGATAGTTCCTCCTTGGAATTCAAGTATCAACAATCTCCTGAGCAGTAAGAGATCTGAAAAGACAACTAGTCAGTAGTAATTAGGGAATCATCTTGTGACATGTTTATGGCTAGTGTGTCAGGTCAGTGCTAGCAGTAGCTTGCCTGTATTCAGTTGTTTGAGCCCTCAAAAGACCAATGAACCCTTCAGTATAAACTATCAATTTCCACTTTCCCCAGTTTGGCTTTAGCAAGTCTAGAAATAGACAAATACACATATCCAGGGAAGGTGGTAATACATCAATCTATACAGATGTTCACAGGTCATAATCAACCTATGACATTTTATACACAATATCATCATACAATCTACACTTAATGGAATGTTAAGATTTCTTCTTGGCTGATGATAGTAAATCACATTTCAAACTTGTGAGCAGAACCTGAGTGTTATGGGTCAATATTTCTAATTTTAAGAGATTTTTTGCTATTTTATTACTCATATCCCCTCGACCAGAAATGGGATAACACCTATAAAATCTACAGTTAACGGAATCTGAAGATTTTCTTTTGGCTGCGGATAGTAAATCACATTTCTAGCTTGTGAGCAGATTCTGATTGCTATGGGTTAATATTTCTAAGTTTAAGAGATTTCTTACAATATCATTACTCATCTCCCCTCAGCCAGAAATGGGATAAAGTATATAAACTCGACAATTAATGGAATCTTAAGATTTCTTCTTGGCTGATGATAGTAAATAACATTTCTAGCCCGTGAGCAAAGCCTGAATACTTTGAGTCAAGATTTCTAATTTCTTGTCGGTTGATGATAGTAAATAACATTTCAAACCTATGAACAAAGGTCTAAATGTAATGGGTCAGTATTTCTAATTTTAAGAGATTTTTTACTATATTATGACTCATATCACCTTGACCAGAAGTGGGATAATGCCTTTAAAACCTACAATTAATGGAATCTAAAGATTTCTTGTTGGTAGATGATAGTAAATAATATTTCACACTTGTGGACTGAATCTTAATGTAATAGGACAATATTTCTAATTTTAAGAGATTTTCTACTATATTATACTCATATCACCTTGACCAGAAATGGGATAATGCCTTTAAAATCTACAATTAATGGAATCTTAAGATTTCTTGTCGGTTGATGATAGTAAATAACATTTCAAATCTATGAACAAAGGTCTAAATGTAATGGGTCAGTATTTCTAATTTTAAGAGGTTTTGACTATATAATGACTCATATCACCTTGACTAGAAGTGGGATTATGCCTTTAAAATCTACAATTAATGGAATCTTAAGATTTCTTCTCGGTTGATGATAGTAAATAATATTTTGCACTTGTGGACAGAATCTTAATGTAATGGGTCAGTGTTTCTAATTTTAAGAGATTTTTGACTATATTATGACTCATATCACCTTGACAGAAGTGGGATAATGCCTTTAAAACCTACAATTAATGGAATCTTAAGATTTCTTCTCGGTTGATGAAAGTAAATAATATTTTGCACTTGTGGACAGAATCTTAATGTAATGGGTCAGTGTTTCTAATTTTAAGAGATTTTTGACTATTTTATGACTCATATCACCTTGACCAGAAGTGGGATAATGCCTTTAAAATCTACAATTAATGGAATCTTAAGATTTCTTGTTGGCTGCAGAAAGTAAATAACATTTCACACTTGTGAGCAGAATGTGAATGCAATGGGTCAATATTTCTAATTTTAAGAGATTTTTGACTATATTATGACTCATATCACCTTGACCAGAAGTGGGATAATGCCTTTAAAATCTACAATTAATGGAATCTTAAGATTTCTTGTTGGCTGCAGAAAGTAAATAACATTTCACACTTGTGAGCAGAATGTGAATGCAATGGGTCAATATTTCTAATTTTAAGAGATTTTTGACTATATTATGACTCATATCATCTTGACCAGAAGTGGGATAATGCCTTTAAAATCTACAATTAATGGAATCTTAAGATTTCTTGTCGGTTGATGAAAGTAAATAATATTTTGCACTTGTGGACAGAATCTTAATGTAATGGGTCAGTGTTTCTAATTTTAAGAGATTTTTGACTATTTTATGACTCATATCACCTTGACCAGAAGTGGGATAATGCCTTTAAAATCTACAATTAATGGAATCTTAAGATTTCTTGTCGGTTGATGATAGTAAATAACATTTCAAATCTATGAACAAGGGTTTAAATGTAATGGGTCAGTATTTCTAATTTTAAGAGATTTTTGACTATATAATGACTCATATCACCTTGACCAGAAGTGGGATAATGCCTTTAAAATCTACAATTAATGGAATCTTAAGATTTCTTCTTGGCTGATGATAGTAAATAACATTTCTAGCCCGTGAGCAAAGCCTGAATACTTTGAGTCAAGATTTCTAATTTCTTGTCGGTTGATGATAGTAAATAACATTTCAAACCTATGAACAAAGGTCTAAATGTAATGGGTCAATATTTCTAATTTTAAGAGATTTTTGACTATATTATGACTCATATCACCTTGACCAGAAGTGGGATAATGCCTTTAAAATCTACAATTAATGGAATCTAAAGATTTCTTGTTGGTTGATGATAGTACATAATATTTCACACTTGTGGACTGAATCTTAATGTAATAGGACAATATTTCTAATTTTAAGAGATTTTCTACTATATTATACTCATATCACCTTGACCAGAAATGGGATAATGCCTTTAAAATCTACAATTAATAGAATCTTAAGATTTCTTGTCGGTTGATGATAGTAAATAACATTTCAAATCTTTGAACAAAGGTCTAAATGTAATGGGTCAGTATTTCTAATTTTAAGAGATTTTTGACTATATTATGACTCATATCACCTTGACCAGAAGTGGGATAATGCCTTTAAAACCTACAATTAATGGAATCTTAAGTTTTCTTCTCGGTTGATGAAAGTAAATAATATTTTGCACTTGTGGACAGAATCTTAATGTAATGGGTCAGTGTTTCTAATTTTAAGAGATTTTTGACTATTTTATGACTCATATCACCTTGACCAGAAGTGGGATAATGCCTTTAAAATCTACAATTAATGGAATCTTAAGATTTCTTGTTGGCTGCAGAAAGTAAATAACATTTCACACTCGTGAGCAGAATGTGAATGCAATGGGTCAATATTTCTAATTTTAAGAGATTTTTGACTATATTATGACTCATATCACCTTGACCAGAAGTGGGATAATGCCTTTAAAATCTACAATTAATGGAATCTTAAGATTTCTTGTCGGTTGATGATAGTAAATAACATTTCAAATCTATGAACAAAGGTCTAAATGTAATGGGTCAGTATTTCTAATTTTAAGAGATTTTTGACTATATTATGACTCATATCACCTTGACCAGAAGTGGGATAATGCCTTTAAAATCTACAATTAATGGAATCTAAAGATTTCTTGTTGGTTGATGATAGTAAATAATATTTCACACTTGTGGACTGAATCTTAATGTAATAGGACAATATTTCTAATTTTAAGAGATTTTCTACTATATTATACTCATATCACCTTGACCAGAAATGGGATAATGCCTTTAAAATCTACAATTAATGGAATCTTAAGATTTCTTGTCGGTTGATGATAGTAAATAACATTTCAAATCTTTGAACAAACGTCTAAATGTAATGGGTCAGTATTTCTAATTTTAAGAGATTTTTGACTATATAATGACTCATATCACCTTGACCAGAAGTGGGATAATGCCTTTAAAATCTACAATTAATGGAATCTTAAGATTTCTTGTTGGCTGCAGAAAGTAAATAACATTTCACACTCGTGAGCAGAATGTGAATGCAATGGGTTAATATTTCTAATTTTAAGATATTTTTGACTATATTATGACTCATATCACCTTGACAGAAGTGGGATAATGCCTTTAAAATCTACAATTAATGGAATCTTAAGATTTCTTCTCGGTTGATGAAAGTAAATAATATTTTGCACTTGTGGACAGAATCTTAATGTAATGGGTCAGTGTTTCTAATTTTAAGAGATTTTTGACTATTTTATGACTCATATCACCTTGACCAGAAGTGGGATAATGCCTTTAAAATCTACAATTAATGGAATCTAAAGATTTCTTGTTGGTTGATGATAGTAAATAATATTTCACACTTGTGGACTGAATCTTAATGTAATAGGACAATATTTCTAATTTTAAGAGATTTTCTACTATATTATACTCATATCACCTTGACCAGAAATGGGATAATGCCTTTAAAATCTACAATTAATGGAATCTTAAGATTTCTTGTCGGTTGATGATAGTAAATAACATTTCAAATCTTTGAACAAACGTCTAAATGTAATGGGTCAGTATTTCTAATTTTAAGAGATTTTTGACTATATAATGACTCATATCACCTTGACCAGAAGTGGGATAATGCCTTTAAAATCTACAATTAATGGAATCTTAAGATTTCTTGTTGGCTGCAGAAAGTAAATAACATTTCACACTTGTGAGCAGAATGTGAATGCAATGGGTTAATATTTCTAATTTTAAGAGATTTTTGACTATATTATGACTCATATCACCTTGACAGAAGTGGGATAATGCCTTTAAAATCTACAATTAATGGAATCTTAAGATTTCTTCTCGGTTGATGAAAGTAAATAATATTTTGCACTTGTGGACAGAATCTTAATGTAATGGGTCAGTGTTTCTAATTTTAAGAGATTTTTGACTATTTTATGACTCATATCACCTTGACCAGAAGTGGGATAATGCCTTTAAAATCTACAATTAATGGAATCTTAAGATTTCTTGTCGGTTGATGATAGTAAATAACATTTCAAATCTATGAACAAAGGTCTAAATGTAATGGGTCAGTATTTCTAATTTTAAGAGATTTTTGACTATATAATGACTCATATCACCTTGACCAGAAGTGGGATAATGCCTTTAAAATCTACAATTAATGGAATCTTAAGATTTCTTCTCGGTTGATGATAGTAAATAATATTTCACACTTGTGATCAGAATCTTAATGTAAAGGGTCAATAATACTAATTTTGAGAGATTTTTGACTATATTATGACTCATATCATCTTGACCAGAAGTGGGATAATGCCTTTAAAATCTACAATTAATGGAATCTTAAGATTTCTTCTTGGCTGATGATAGTAAATAATATTTCACACTTGTGGACTGAATCTTAATGTAATAGGACAATATTTCTAATTTTAAGAGATTTTTGACTATATTAATACTCATATCACCTTGATCAGAAATGGGATAACACCTTTAAAATCTACACTTAATGGAATCTTAAGATTTCTTCATGGCTGATGATAGGAAATCACATTTCAAACCTGTGAGCAAAGCCTGAAGGCTATGAGTCAAGATTTCTAATTTTAAGAGATTATTTTACTAAAATTTATATTATCATTCATATAACCTTGACCGGAAATGGGATAAAACCTACAAACTCGACAAATAATAGAATCTTAAGATTTTCTTTTGGCTGATGATAGTAAATCATATTTCAAACTTGTGAGCAGAATTTGAGTGCTTTGGGTCAATATTTCTAATTTTAAGAGATTTTTGACTATATCCTTACTTATCTTGCCTTGTCCAGAAATGGGATAACACCTTTAAACTCTACAATTAAGGTAATCTTAAGATTTTCTTTAGGCTACTGATGGTAAATCACATTTCTAACTTGTGAGCAGAATCTGAATGCTATTGACCAATATTTTTAATTTTAACAGATTTTTTGCTATTTTATTACTCATATCCCCTAGACCAGAAATGGGATAACACCTTTAAAATCTACAGTTAACGGAATCTGAAGATTTCTTCAGGACTACTGATAGTAAATAACATTTGAAACTTGTGAGCAGAATCTGAATGCAATGGGTCAATATTTCTAATTCTAAGAGATTTTCTACCATATTATTACTCATATAACCTTGACCAGAAATGGAATAACGCCTTTAAATTCTACAATTAATGGAATCTTAAGATTTTCTCTTGGCTGCTGATAGCAAAGCACATTTCTAGTTTGTGAGCAGAATCTGAATGCAATGGGTCAATATTTCTAATTTTTAAGTGAGTTGGGTTTAACACCACTTTTAACATTATTCCAGTTATATCACGGTGTGTCAGCTTAATGTGGGAGGAAAGCCCGAAGTGATGGTGCTGACAAACCTAGAAGCATTATTGGGGTGAACCGGGATTCGAACCAACCATCATAGGTTGCTGGCGGATCCAAGGGACGCAACTCTGCACAGACACGGCCACCTGTGCCCCCTCTAATTTTAAGAGATTTTTAACTATATCATCACTCATCTGCCCTTGACCAGAAATGGGATAACACCTTTAAAATCTACAATTAATGAAATCTTAAGATTTCTTCTAGGCTGATGACAGTAAATAACATTTCAAACCTGTGAGCAAAGCCTGAACACTTTGAGTCAAGATTTCTAATTTTAAGAGATTTTTTTACTATATTATTATTCATATAACCTTGACCAGAAATGGGATAACACCTTTAAAATCTGCAATTAATGGAATATTAAGATTTCTTCTTGGCTGATGATAGTAAATAACATTTCAAACCTGTGAGCAAAGCCTGAACACTTTGAGTCAAGATTTCTAATTTTAAGAGATTTTTTTACTATATTATTATTCATATAACCTTGACCAGAAATGGGATAACACCTTTAAAATCTACAATTAATGGAATATTAAGATTTCTTCTTGGCTGATGACAGTAAATAACATTTCAAACCTGTGAGGAGAATCTGAATGCTATGGGTCAATATTGCTAATATTAAGAGATTGTTGACTATATTATTACTCACATCCCCTCAACCAGAAGTGGCATAAATGTTATGTTTTCAAGAATGAAAGGAATCTTGAGAGTTTTGTTTTCTGAACATTGTCATTCACATTTACAACCTTTGAGAAACATGTACTTTGACAATAAGCTTTGAATATGAAACTACATAGTTTTAAAAAAAGCTTCGTCCCCTTCACAGCTGTAATAGGCTAACTGATCATCATGGAGGGACTGACTGCACAATGTATGACATTGTGCTAGGTCTGTACCTGCCTTGATAGAAACCACAGAAAAAAGGTAAAAAGTAAAGGTATAATGACTTACCTACACATTCTCGTCTTTCAAAGAAATATTATCTTAGAAACTTCAGCCACTTGGCCTTCAACAGCAAGGACCAGACGACCATTTTGATCAAGTTGTAAAGGGAGGATAACTCTTACTGTTGCTTTGTCTTGCAAATTTTAATGTCAATGATGACAGAGCATGAGATAACAAGTTCAGTTCTCTATTAGTAATGGGTTTATTAAATATATGTTATCTGTCTTCTGTCTTAAGTTGGTAATTTTGAAACCTTTCTAAATATTTCAATCATATTAAATAATATCATTTAGATTCCATATGGTCTCCCCAGAAATATGAGGACATTTTGCTGGCAAAACGGTTATGAAAGCTTCAACGTATTTATGTCAATAAGCTACCAGGAATGGTTCAATGAGTTTCCCAGTTATTTTAACACTGACAAGGAAGGAGATTTTGTCATACCGGGTATTACATATGTATTTTTTCCTTTAAAACAATGAGAAAAAGAATAGGGTGGTGGGTGAATCAAAGGAACATTAAAGAAATCTTTTTTTAACAAGAGAAATCTTTTTCAACAATTTCTACTCTAATATTTCTATATGTAATTAGTTTCTTTTATTTTTTAAGTTAGACTTCTAAGATGAAGCACAAACTTTCTCACATCCTGCATCTGCTATGCCTGGAAGCAGTTACATGTACCTCCACCATTAATATAAGAAAATAGTTGCTTTTATCATCATGTACACGATAATCAAATGGAGTGATTTTGAATAATTGTTACCACTAAAATCTAACATGATAATGATAGTAATATTTACAAAAAATGACTTTGGGACTTGAGAATACAAACAAAAATACACACATCAGTTGCCAGAGGGCGGTGAGGTGATGGGGCTTAGAAATCCCTTGAACAGTACAAATTTAACTGTACCCCTTTCAACTCTGACATGTTGAGTATTCATTGTTTGATGTTAAATGACACACTTAGTTATATTCAAAATAATTAATATTATTATATTGATGTACATACCCTCCCACATCATGGCCTATTGTACAATGTCATGAGTATTTATTCCTAGACATTTACCTGCTGTTTTACTGTGTATGAGAAGAAATATGTCCAACTCTCATAACTTGCAAAATTGCATAACACAAACATCCTAGGAACTTGAATTATTACGCTTGTATCCCCACCAATGAGTGGCATAACAACTTTAAAATACATAAATTAGAGAATAATTTTATTTTCATTTGGCTTTTGCTATTTTGTAGGAAACACTGTGTTCAGAAGTGGCCAAGATAGCTATTTAACAGAAAATTTACTCTGTTATTAAACATGTCACCACCTCACAAAGGTTATGATATGATAGACAATTAAATAATACATTTGGGAGTGATATCATGGTTAGAAATTAAACATGGCAATGGGCAGTAATTACAGATAATAAGCAACACGACCATATTTATAGGAATTGCATTTTGTCATGAGCGATATTGTATTCCGCTTTAGTTCCGCATTACCACTTTTATACGCTGCTATATTTAGCTGCAAATGTCGGACATCGAGTCAGTAGCATTGCCATTGGCGCACTTTGCAGAACGGAGTAAAAATACAAAACACAAGAAGTGCAGATGATTTTGCTCTTATTAAATGTTTGTCAATTAAACACATAGTTGCATGCCACAGATATAATTCTCTACGGTGTTTATCCCAGTTCTGGTCGTATCCCAGTTCTGGTCGCTACACACGTGGAGCCGCACAACCGAGGTAAACAAAGGCCGTATTACCCTCACTATAAGACGCCTAGCATTAATTTCAGGGGTGTTTGCTGGAAACCTCGCCTCCGTGCGTTATAACAAAATCAAGTGGGAAACATGATATTCGGTGGGAGAATACAGCGTTTTGCACGAGAAATTAAATTCGGAGAGAGGATGTCTTCCCAAGTATGTGTCTATTATGCTTCATTCAGAGTATTTGTAATTACAGGAGAAACCAATGAACGACTATTCACGAGTTGGAATTCGAGCATTTTACTTCAAACACTGCCCGAATGCATCTGACCCTTAACCATACTTACAGTTTGAGTGTATATATTCGTATTCCTTTGCAGTTATAAGAATAATTTTCATTAATTGTTATGTTTATGTCTAATATCTTCCAAAATAGATGTAGAAGTCAGAAGATCATTTCAGCAACGTGTGCATGATTTCCATAAGCACCTTTCCGTAGTTTGGTTATCGAATAGCACCTGATTAACATCCGTACATACTATTTGGGATTTAATAAATACATCCATTTTTATTTTGAACGAAAATACTAATGCGAGTTCGTCTGCGAGTCGGAAAATTTAAATAATCCATGCTAAGTGACATACATTGTATTTTACCAAATCAAGAGTTTATTAGTACCAATTATTGTATATTTTTTCAAAAATTTCACCATCACAGTGTCCATCACCTTTAACGCACAACCTCTTGCAGCGAATATCACAGGGTTTTATTGACTGTTTAGTATCAGGTTTTGGTATATGTTAAAAAAGAAAAACAAAATGGCAATACATTCGCATCAATAATATTTATTCGATGCATGAATACAAACGTGATTAAACAATGATATTTAACCCTAAACAGTTTTACAAAGATTCCAATTTTCTTAAGTCTCCTCCCGGCACGCCAAGCACAGATTTGCGTTTTATGTACAGTCTTTTCACACGCTTGTTTTCTGGGTTTCTATCGTGATTTCTCCTCACAAGATGCTTCTTCGGTATATCTAAACTGAGTAGCAATTTGCGAAACTCCTTGTAATCCGTTGGTCTTTTTGACCCGGAAGAAGGGTCTAGAGTGTGATAACGAATCAGCTTCGTGAGGTTTGATTCTTTTAACACGTTTCCGTTTGGCAACACAATTTCCAGATTACCCGTCACTGTTAAGTGACCCGTGTCAATTTTATGTTTGAGAAATAGAAACAGAGACATTAGTTTTCCTATAGTTCTTTTAGAACTAATGTTTTTGAGAAGATGATCGGGAACTCGCAACAAAAAGTCATTGTTGTTTAAGGGTTGGTTTTCATCTCGACCATCCCTTGTCGATGTGTTGTCGTCCTCCGATTCATTCGCTGTCTGAGGAGGTGCCGGTGTCCGATGATTTTGATTCGCTATCCGATTGGCTGTCATCTTCTTGTTCTTCCTGTTCGGACATCAGTCTCTGGTAGGTATCCCTTGTCAGAAGAATCATTGGCTTGCTCATCGTGAAGGGTTGAGAGGTAGGATCGATAGGATCTTATGCAAATGGGTAGAATCGAATGATGCGTGATTAACAACTCCCGTTTGACGCGTCGGCCGATCGTCTTGCTGACCAAGATACGAATGTACTTCTTGTGTCGCGACAGTCGTATTTTATCCTCATCCGGTAAGTGTATGTTTCCTCTCAGAATGTTAAATATCAGAGTAATCACTGCCATAAACTGGTCGCCTGACGCGTGTTTCAACAAAGCTTTTCTTTGTCCGGCATTAGCTTGGTTCAACATCAGAAGAAAAGTCACGTGTTTTTCTAGTAGCTCACTCATGTTGAGATGGTCGCTCACAAATGTTCCAGCGTGCGTCGACCGATGTCGTTTTATAGCATTTTTGTTTGGTCTAACCTTTCTTGTTGACTTTGGGGCTCGTCCACCATGTGGATATAGCTACAGTGAGGAGAGAGTCGGAAATGTTCGGTCATCGGATCATCTTCTGGTATCCAACGATGAACGCGTAGCTTGCACTTGAAACAGTAGGCTTTATCAGATTGCCCAGTGTATATAAATCCGGCCTTAGCCATGGATGTTGGTGACTGCTTCATCTGCAGTGGCCACTTGTCAAAAGTCTTTAGTCTGTCACTAAACTTTTGTCCATACACCTCAGTACAGAGGTCTGCTTTGGCGCAGTCTGGAACTACGTCGTCAAATCTTCCACATACATCCATAATGACGACGACGACGACGACGACGAGAAAGGTCTGCTCACTTCGAGGGTTGAAAGTTAAATGTTGGAACCCCGGTGCAAAATCACCTTTTTTTTTGTTGTTGTTTAGTAACATCACTGGTGCAAGTACACCGTACACACTTCATCTGGAAATATTCCAGTGCGCAAACGACCATACTGCGGATCAGCATAAGGCGAAACATCCAAAACGAGATACCCATATTTTTTTCCCCCAACGGCATCTTGAAAGGATTCCGCAAAATATTTTGCCTGTCCCGGAAATATTTGCGATGCCAAAATTTTGTATTCGTGCGCTGAACGCGGGTTGGATAGCAGAACGAAGTAATGGGTGTTCAGAGACATGGTTCTGTTGCATTCTCCTTTGGGATAGGCGGATTGTTGTATGTTGATGATGGAAATCCCCAGATGATGCGATAGCGTGGTGTAAAGATAATATTTTTAAGAATCAATACAAGGAGTGCTCACATGAGTGCAGTATTTGAAGTAGTTACAAATGAAGCTAGTGACAAAGGCGTCATTCCATTGTAATTCATTGACATCAAACTGATGGACAATCTGGTTCAATCTTAAATGATCTTTAAATATACACAGTAAAAAATACAAGCAGTAAAACCCACACCCCTTGGAATCTGTAGATTGTAACTGTTGAATATTGCGAGTGTAAGAACCGACGTAGGACTTTAAAAAACGATCGAATACAACGTCAACCGGTTCTGCCAAACTGTCAAACAGCTCTGCTCTGTTGTTTCCTCGGAGATACATAGCAATCCAGTGGCGACCTCTGTTTTGTCTAACATCCGTATTGACGAAGAGACCGACTCCCTTTTTCAGGAAAGAAGGGGAGAGCACGGGTAAAGTATCTTTTACATAAACGCCTAACACGTGTCTCTGTAAGCTCGAGTCGCACTGTATGGCGCACATCAACTGAGAAGCCTTCATCACTTGACGAACACATTGCGGGCTTGGTCGATTTCGATGAGGGAATTCCTCTGAGTCAAGACGACGCAACTGAGAGGTTTGATCAGTGCCGATTTAAATTCAAGTTCCAACCTGACGGTGCCCGATTTCACCAGGTTGAGGTACTCTGAATCTTCGCACATCTTGTCCAGGTCGAAGACGAACAAGGCGCTCTCAAAGAGAAAGTCGCTTCTGGTGATGGCGTTTCCTTCGTCCTTCTTCTAGAGATCCATGCCGTCGAGCATGTTGACGTAAGACTCGACATCGTCCGCCTCCGTGGGTTGACTCGGCACACTGACGCCGTCGACGTACAGGGTTACTTTTTTAAGCATGGAGGACTTGAAATTAAAGGGGTTTCCGGTATACGACCCGTTCAAACTGGCGCTCTCCACCAGTCCCACGATGTATCTGTTGGCCACCGGGTTGGACATGTTGTCGATGGAGTGCGTCTGCTGGCTGGTGGGGATGCTGGTGACCTTGACCTCGGTTTTGGTGTACGGGTAGAGGGCGTTGGACTTTTCGAAGAGTTCGTTGTGAGCCAAGATCAGGGCGGGGTTTACTTTGACTTTGCACACCTGCAGGTAGGCGTCCAAGATCTGAACTTTGAATTTGTGCTCGATCACGCTGCTCATCAAGCAGAATTTAGGATCTGATCTGTACATCTTCAATGTCAGGTCTACCTCGTTCAGCAGGTACCGGTTAACGTCGAAGATATCTTCGTAGATGGGTCCCGACATGGTCAGTACTTTGCTGTCCGCTATGTAGGAGGCTCTCGACGACATTCCGCCATTGATAGATCCGGTGACGTTGCTGCTCTCCAGGTCAGGGTTTTGTTCGGCTACGTCCTTGTAGAACAGCTGCGTGGTCAACTGAGTGCTCTTGGCCTCGTGTCCATACTCCAACAGGGTCTTCATCATACTTTTGTAAGCGTAATGGTTGTTGGTGGAAGACACCAGCTGATTCTGCAGGTAGACCGTCACTTGAGAAAAAAGCGACTGCAAAAACAGATTCACGGGGGCCACATTTTCATCTTCTGCCAAAGCCGTACCGTCCGTTTGAGTGACTTTGACTTGAGGTGTAGACGGGTGCGCTTCAAATCGACGTAGTCGCCTCCGGAATTGGACACGTGAAATTCCAAAGACGTGGAATCGTTGATTTGGCTCATAGGGCGAACGTTGACGAAGTAATGTTTCTGAACACTAGTCTGATAAGGGGGTAGAGTGAAGAGGTTCAAAGTTTCTGGCACCAGCTCTTCGAATTCTTTATCGTTCAACAGAGCCATGATTACTTTTAACTAAAGATATCGTCTTCTTTCACCGGGGTACACTTGAGCACTTTCGCCGTCTTGGAAGGTGTGGCGTTGATGTTGTCAGTTCGACGAATTTTCTTCGTAGTGATGCATTTGACTCCTGCCTTTCGTTTTAAAGCCTTCACCCTCTTGTCTTGAGCCTCTGCCCTGTCAACCACGCTCTGGGATTCCGAAGTCATTTGAACGACTATCTTAGATGCATCTGACCGTTGCGCTGTTTGTGCTGCTGCTGCTGCTGCTGCTGCTGCTGCTGTCGGTCGATGGGGTTGGATCACCATCCTTTGTAATTTCCCATTGACTAGTCTAGACGACCTCTTTTTGTCAAAGTAATGTTTAAACTTGGCGTAGTCGGGAAAGTACAGCGGACGGGAAGACGAATCCATGGTCACAATACTCCTACTACTCCACGAAAGGATAACGTCTCAAATGAAGTGTGGCGTAGGTCTCCTCCGTTAAGAATGAAGGCATGGAGGTATTTGCCGACATTAAATACAACTCGATATTGTTTCTTTCAATTTGATATGAATGTTAAATTCGGTACCAAAAGTGCACGTAGGTCCCTGTCTCAGATCGATGCGTCTCAATAAGGCCAGTTGAGTTTCCCCCACCAACGAACTGTCGCCTAAGTTGCATAACACGTCCACGTAGGGGTCGCCACCGGCGATTTTTGTCAGATTCAGCTTTCCAAAATTGAGCTCGACCAAAGACACCGTCCAGAATCTGTCGAAGGTTAACCTTTGATTTAATTTGACGCGGAAGTGATAAGGAGAATTCTCCGGAAAGGCTGTCGTTTTGGAATCTGTGCTTTTCAGAAAGATGTACTTTTCTATTGTGTCTTTTTTTTTTTTTTTTAGAGGTCTTTCAGTTCACTCTCTTCTACGTAGGAATCAAAAGACGAAGGCCAGCCGAGCGAACGTACGAGAGCGTAGGTTTTCCCTTTCACTTTTTTTCTTTTCAGAATTTTCTCCACCTGCCACAAGACATCCGCAGCTATGTCGACCTTCTGCAGTTCGCTCGCGTAAAAGCTGCCTTCCAGGGGTTCGTCGTGAAAATCTTTCAGCTTGTACTGAGGGAAGGTTTGTTTCTTGTAACGTTGGGCCACTTCAAACAGTTCTTCCGTCCACTTGAGATCGAGTTCCTTGCTGAAAGGTTTCCTGAGGTATGAGATGCGAACCAGGTCGCCCAATTTAAATAAGTATTTCTTGATGACGGGTTTGACTTTTCTCAGAGGTTCCAGATAGACGTGATTCCACACTTTCACTTCGTTGGTTTTATCGACATCTGCCGGAGAGAGACGGGGTAGAGACGAATGTAGGGTATGATTATAATTGGATACTAAATCCGCCAGAACGTCCAGATAATGTTTGAGGTTATTGTGGGTCATGTATCTGGTGATCAGCGATTTCAGTGTTCTGTTGAAACGTTCCACGTAATTACTTTTGATGTTTTCGTTGCGAGCTATGGTGAGTTTTATCTTTTGTTTTTGTAAAAACGTCTTGAACGCGCCCTTAAATTCGCTTCCACCATCTACTCTCACTTTCTCGGGACGTCGCTGCTCGAGGATTTGTTTGAAAGCTTTCAAGACGGTTTCTGGTTTCTTATCGTTTAACGGAAGGGCGAATGCAAAGCGGCTCAATATGTCGATGGCCACCAGCAAGTATCTTACACCATCGTTCCACTTCGTAAACCTAGACAGATCGGCCAAATCCACGTCAAACATTTCGTGGATAGAATTCACTCTGACTTTCATTCGTTTGAAACGGTATCTGACGGGTTTGTGTAAACTGTAAGCATCTTGATTGTTGACAAACCGTCTGACACCCCTCGCTGGAACTTTCAATTGACCTTTCAACACCTTTTTGAGTTTACCCGGACCCCAAAACGCCCCCGGATTTCTGGGAGTGAAATAATAATCTTCCAGTACTTTGTCAGAAGTTATCTCTCTCGAGCTCATTGTGTAATGATAGAATATAATGGATGATGTTTCGTTTTATATCATTGTCATCTATGCGTGTCTGAAGATGAAATACAAAACAAAACAAATTTTCAACATTGATTTTTATTTTCAATATCATAATTAAAATAAACAAACAAACATAGCGCTCGAGAAAACATCTCACCATTCGGCTGTCAAAAGGTTATTTTTCTAAAAATGTACATTCACATTCTTTTGTCTAACTTTAACATCAATCTTTCAATCCCTCCTTCCATTGAGACGTTTTAAATTGAGAGTCACGATAGTCTTTGCATCGATACGGGACCAAGTTAAAGTCTCTCACATCTCGAAAACTCGGGTCTTCTAGCAGCAGTTTTCTCCAGCTTTCGTGCACCTCTCCATCGTCTACGTCGGATAATGTCATGTTAAAGTATTTCTCAACCAGTTGTTGTTCAGACATGTTGCAGGTGTAGTCCCGTTCACCTTCCGCATCGAACATGCACCCGAAACACAGTTCAGAGACAGTCGTTTGATTATCTTGGTGACTTGAATACAGTAGCATAAAGTCAACAGGTTTTCCACGAGTTTCATCTTTTCCGCCATAGCGACCTCGTCTGCGGACAGTGCCCAGCGAGATTTCTTGATGATGACTCGCTTCGTGACGTTGAATTCGTCTTCAAACTTGCGCTTGGCATCCTTCACGCATTCGTCTCGACTTGGAAACCATTCGTGAGATTGACGAATGACTGCCTCGTTTAGGGTGTGCGGCATTTTCACGACCTGCTTCCAGCAATAGAAAGTAGATTTGTCTTTTCTTCCCACTCTGTTTAAAGATAGAATGACTGAATTTAGAATTTCTGTGACAGCTTTTTGTTATTTATTTTTTTTCTTTTAAAACCAAAAAGTGACAAATACCAGCATTAACAAATTAAAAGGCAATAGCTATGTCGAGTGAATACTAAAACTATGATTAACAACTTAAAAGAAATTAGCTATGTTAATTGTAAATCAAAATGGAGTGAACACTAACCTTGTTTCCATGATACAGTAACCGTGTTTTTTCTGACACAACTCGAGTCTCTGAAGGTACAGGATGAAATGCGTGTGATTTAAGCGCAATGACGAGCATGACACTATTCTATTATTTCAAATTCATTGGTTGGTTGGTTAGTTTGTTGATCACGTGTTCATGAAAACCTTTGATGATTGGATCTACATGAAAAAAACATTTCATTGGTTGTTGAGTGGGTGTTTATGTAGTATATTTATGGGTTGAATACTATTCAAACTCTCTCTGATAACCATTCTGTTATCTCTTGTTCATAATACATTCGACAAAGAAAGACAAACATGCATGAAAAGAACACATTATTCTTTTATTTTAACTTTTATTCACACTGAGTAACAGACATATTATTTATTTACAATATATCAAATCAATTCACTGACTATGCATTATTTCATCAATTTATGATACGTAAATGAATACTTTCATGATCTCATCATATGATCTCAATCAATTTGGCCTCCAATCGTTCCTTCCTACTGGAAGTTAAAAAATGTCTGTTCAAGTCATCAACATTCTCATAAGGCAGGTTTTGAATGTCCGGGAAGTCAACTCCAGAAGAATTCTTTTGTGTCCTCGCCTCTTCAAGGATGTTGCCATGGGACACAGCTTCTAAAGCATCGTCAAAGTACATCATCGCACGTTCATCCGACTTCATCATCAAACACTGATGATTGCGTTGCGATGGGTGATTTATCTCACACCCATAACAATTACTATTGCACAATTCATTCACTTTGACACATAGGCGGTCCAAGTAAAGCTTTTCAAGGACCATTTCAAATTGTTCTCTGTTTGATCGAAGATTATGATTTGGTTCGGGAATACTCACTTCCCGGACGCTAATAGTGAAAGGTCCTGTTAATATATCCGCTGATGTGCTATTCTGTTGACGATGAGTTCTCAGGGTTCTCTCCAAAGATCGACATCCAGCAAGATAAGCAGCAAGGAGAGATTGTCTCGATTGTGCCCAATCTCGGATAAGTTCTCCTCTTCCCCCTCTCACCCTGTAGTGATAGGAAGTTGCTCGTCCACTCATCCTGTTTATAGAAAACACATTATTTTATTTTTTTTAAACTTTATATCCTGGACATTTTTTTTTCTGTATGAGTTTTGATTTTTTTTAGCAAACATATTTTGTTACTCTCAAACATATTTCTATTGTTTTATTTTATTTGTTTGTTTTTTGTTTTTCTTTTGATAAAATCTATTTTCAGTTTTATGTCAAACCCCATTTTTCTATGTGTTGATGTCAAACCTATTTTGTTTCTGCCATTTTTTTTCTAGCTTTCATTACTAACTGTTTTTTAAAAATTTATTTCACAACATATTTTTCCAAAAGTATTTTTAAAAACAACAAAAATGAAATGTGTTTACTAGCTTTCACGTGTCGAGGAACACTCCAGAGGTTTCATCATTTCGTTGATGTGGTCATTGTTTGCTAAACGATCTCATTTTTCTCATATTTTCTTGGAATGGGGAATGTTAGTTACAAAGTTCTAAATAGGGTTGAATCCATAGGGTCGAGATTCGATGCCATCTGCCAGCAAGTATCGCTTATCATCTTGAGGAGTTAAACCCAATTTGGTCACTTTGACTGTCAAGAGTGTGTTATGAATGGATCGAATTTGATGAAATGTTGCCATGTTTTGTTGGTGTTTAAAAAGACAATCTTTAAACATCCGATGACGGAGATGGTTTCGGACAAAAGCTTTCTGCACACCTTTAGCAGTGCGTTTCTCTACCCTTTCACCGGGAGTTTTGTCAAAAATAAAACTATAGTTTTTGGGACGAAGTCCGACAAACTCTCCGATGGTTTTGCCACCCACTTCATCTTTCATCAAACCGATGACTTTGTGTCTTTCCATGGAATGAAGTGGGTGGTCTACAGTATAGTGTGAGGTGTCAAAGAGGTGGGTGTTAGCTGACATAAAGTCTTGAGGATCGCGGACAGGAGTACCCACGGGGGACCAGATTTGATAAAACAAGCTATCCGTGTCTGTCATGAGGACCCTGACATTGTCACTATCGTATTCCTTCAACATGACATTGTAGTGAAAGTCATAAAGAAGTCTTTTTGCGTGTTCCAAAATGGTGAAGCCAACGGCGACAGGTTGGTTCAAAGTCACAGACACCTTTTCAAAGCTTACCACGACCAAATTTTCCGAAAAGATGTTTACACTTTTGAAATTGGGTTTTGATGAAAACCTTCGCAGTCTTTCCTCGGTCGCACTTAATTCAATTTGTTTGTAATTTCTTACATTTTGCAACTGTTTCCCATGCACGGCATTTGAGAGAAGTTTAAACAAATCTTTGGAAAAGTCATCCGTGGCTTCTTTTCGTTTCTGAGTGTTAAAGTCAATGTAGGGCTTCATCCATTTGGACTGAGTAAATTTCAAAACTTTGTGTACTTTTTTTCAGTTTCAAACCCAATTGTAAATATTGCTGCAAAGTAGCAAAGTAAATGATATAATTTTCTTTGTCTTTCAATGTGCCAAAAAGTTTGGTTCCCGTGGCTTTCACCCCTTTGATACCAAGCTCTGCGAGCAATTCTCTATGATAGGGGGACATATCTTCAAAGGGAATGCTTTCTTTGGTGGGAGCGAGGGGCAGAGACTGATGGACAGAATGAAGGTGACGTTGATATTCCAAATCACACTCTACAATGTAACCCACGCTACCTTCGGGGTCGAGTTGCAACCAATCAATAGACTCTATTTCCGTTTCGTCTACCCAGTCAAAATGACCTCGAGGTAAAGGACAACTCATGGCTGCACCATACAAATTGTTAATGTCAAAGTACATCAGGTGAGATTCGGGTTTGGACGGGTCGAAATCGGACATGTGTTTGTTATTGGCTTGAGCGTGGCGATGATTGATACTCGCCACGCCTCCTCTCACTGCGTTTGAGACAAAGTTGTACATATCTGGATCAGTCATAAGATCTAAGCTCACCCCCGTCATCAAAAGACAAGCATCCATGGCCATCCCCGGGAGAGTAAAGTACTGACACGGGTCCAATCTGTAGTAGCTCAGACACATGTCACGGAATGCTTCGAACACATCGGTCAAAATCAAAGTGTCTACGGCAACGTACAATTCCATGAACTGTCTCACCGATGTAATTTTGAAAGTCTCCCAAATGTGACGGGCGAAGGCATAGTCTCGTTCAGAAATGGTGTCTTCCGATAAGGAAGAATAAAAGTCGTCACGACTCGGAAATTCTGTTCGATCTAATTTTTCAAAACTATCCACATACTCATAAAAGTAGGGTAACTTTCGAGTCAGCAATGCCACATGTTCGGGAAAGTTCTTTGCCAAATAGACAAATTCTTCTTCTCCTTTGCTTCTCAAATTGTTGGCCAAATTTTGTAAGCTGGTGTTTAAAAATTTGAAACTGTCCAAGAAACGAAGTTGGTCTATTTGAAACATGTTGAAGTGTTCCGAATTTTGACCTATGCACGTCAACTTTCGATCGGCAAACAGTTCTGCTGCTTGAAGAATCAAATGATTGTCATACCTCGAAGCATTGTGACAAATGACATTGACAAATTTGGCTTCGTTGTAGTTGACGTTGCAGTAATTGTGACAAAGACCCCTGACTCGACCCGTCAAATGATCGTGATCGATGTGTCGCTCATTCTTCTGTACTTTCTCCCCGCAAAGATAGCAATGGGTTTCCGAAACTAAAGCTAACTTTTCCTCATCTGTTAATGTCATGGGCACGGGATGATTTAAGATGTCCATGATTTGATCGTAATCCTCCAAAATATGCGTCATGAAATGCTCTGAAGCCCGTTCCCCGCTATAGGTTCTCAATGGAAATGTGTACATGTCGGCTTCCCGACATACAATTTGATAACTGTAACCGCAGGGAATGTGCTTATGGACGTGGTGGTGACTTCCTCTCCTCCCAGGTGTCGCATTATGTTCTAAAGGTGACAACACGGATTCAAAATCGCAGTAGATCACAAAGGGGACTTTGACTGTTTTGGCATAGTGGCCCAACCCAAATGTTCGAAAAGCTTTGTTTGGTTCAGGCATTTTAATTCGCTGTGCTTTGTGATAACAGTAGGGGGTATGCCTTTGTAGTCTGTCTTCAGTGGTGAAAGACCACAAACATTTTCGACAAATGAATTTGCTGTGACAGTCTCCAGTTTTTCTGATCAAAGCTGGCAAACTTGAGATCAGAACATAATGAGACAGCGGGGGTTCGTCTTCCTCCTCTACTTCTTGAGTTAACAGGAGGAGATCGATGTGACGCTCTTTGGGTACTTCGGAAGTTACTGAACTGATTCGTAATGGAAAGATGACATGCTGTTGGTTCTCATCTTCGTCAAAACCATAGACATTGATACTTACATTGATTGTTTTTTCAAATTTTGAAATATGACTGAGACTCATAGGAAATTCACACCCTTTCAAATCTAACTCGTGTAGTTTGTCCTTGTAGTGACTCACTTGTTCTCTGACCAGTTGAGACTGAACGGGGAACAGATGAGCCAAAACGCAATAGGCAAAACAGAGGTTGTCATCCACATTTTTAATGTCTAACAGGCAGTGCTTTTTCTCTAACGAAGGGGGGAGGGGAAGATATGAACTTCCGCGAAAGGGTTGAAATTTGACCACGGATAATTTCACTCTCTACACAGTTTCAAAGTTTAAGTTTGAACTATCTCCTTCGTAATTGTCCATTAGTTTCATGATTGTATTTATGACTTCAGTGTACAACGCATCCAAATCATCAGCTTGGGTGGCTAAAGACATTTTGGTTCTAAAGTAAGGCTCACTAAATGTAGTCAGACCATCAGAGTTTGTTTTGCTGAATCTAAATTGGGTACAAAGTCCCCATTTAATACTATATTTTGTTTCAATTTCTGTTTTCAAGTGATGAATCATGTCAGGTTGAATTTTCACAAAATAATAGTAGGGATCATTTCCCTCTTTGCCCTGAGGAATAAAATCAAATTCCCTGACATTTTCATTTATTGCTTGTCTGGAACATGACTGTTGATTATCTACATTAGTTTTCCTACGTTTAGCTGCCGCCCCTCCACCACTTTGTTGAATTGAATGGGTTTGTCTCCTGTGTTTAGTGAGATCTTTCACAGATGGGAAAGTGGTCGAACATGTATGACAAGTAAAAGTAAAGGTAGAAGTAGAAGTAGATGGTTGTGGATCTTTGTGTTGACTTCTTTTTATGTGTCTTTGTAAGCTATCACTACGGTTGAATGATTTGGAACATATTTGACAATCAAAATGTTTGGAAGCTGGGCCACAATTTCTCTGATGTCTAACAATGTTCTGTTTGTTGCTGTAGGATTTTTGACAAAACTCACATGTATACACAGGTGTTGTAAATGGGGTAGACATTTTTTTTTTTACATAAAGTCTAGCAAACAATGTTCTTTGAATACTTTTTATCTTTCTGAAATAAATTATTAAAAATAAATAAAAATAGATTGGTATGTCTGTGTAGACTAATGAAGCCAACATGATGATTTCACAATTATAATAGATCCTCAGATAATGGGTTTTTAAAAAATTGAAACAATGATATGAAATACTTGTAATAACATAAAACGTATAATTAAAATACATTTTTTAAAAAGATATGGTCTATTAATAAAAAAAATTAAACTCTTACCTTCACACAGAAAATATATCTCTCCCAAATTGAGACCAAAAAGTTCTGTGGTATAGAGAATAAGCACAATGTTCATTCATGAACCAAGAGAGACCAAATGCAGTATTTTAGGTCACAACACTGTTATTTATAGGGTAAAAAAAAACAGGTGTATTCAAATTACAGTAGGGCTCGAGTAACGGTAACTAGAGACGGTCTCAGAAACGCACTTGTTTTTCAAGTATTTCCTTTCACAACAGTCGTGTTTACACAAGTGTTTCCTTTCAACTGTGCTGGGGAGGGAATCAGTCGTCCATCTCAACAGCAGGGGAAAAAATATTGAACTTGTTCTGTGTGTCTAAAACGTTCTGCTTTAATGAAATTAAAATCACTGGCTTATTTATCGATATGACACATGCGGGTTAAGGGTGGCTCTATTTTAGATTTGTTTTTTGGGTTAGGTAGTATGTGAACTGAGCAATGCGGTCCACATGTTGGAATTGGTTTGGTTTAGACTCAAATTCACGATGCAAGTTATCACTACGATATAAATGATAACGATTTGAGAAAAAAAGACAGCTTCTGTTTTGGGTATTCTTTTCCCAAAGAGCTTCCATGAGTCGGTTGAGGTGGAACGAGTCATGGATGTGTGTACTGCTGACTCCTCCATGGTAAATGAAAAAAACTATCACCAACTCCTGCATTTATTCATATATTTTTTTTCATATACATGTGACCTTTCTCAAACACTAACTGGAGACGGCCTTGTTGATATGAGTAGTTCCCTTTTCAAAACAGCCTCGTGTTTACAAGAGTGTTTTTCCTTTCAACTGTCCGGGGAACGCCTTGTTGATACAACTGATAAAAAATAATCTGTAGCTTCATTCGAATAACAGTAACTGGTGACGTTTTTAACACACCCTCGTTGTTTTAAATATTTCCTTTCAAAACAACCTCGTGTTTACACAAGTGTTTTTCCTTTCAACTGTCCGGGAATGCCTTGTTGATACAAATGATAAAAAATAATCTGTAGCTTCACTCACTCGACTAACAGTAACTGGAGACGTTTCAAATACGCGCTCGTTGATTTAAGTGTTTTCTTTCAAAACAATCTCGTGTTTACACAAGTGTTTTTCCTTTCAACTGTCCGGAAATGGTTTGTTGATACAACTGTTAAACGAGGTTATTGGTCAAGGTAATACGAGGTCATTGATCGCATGACAACAACATCAACACCCCCCACCCCCCAAGGTCAAGGTTATGTGACGTCATCAGTCACGTGAGGTTACTAGGTGCACTTGTGACGTCATCAAATGTGGATGTGTGGATGGATACTTATCACTTATCTACTACTGGTAACTGGAGATAACGGGGTCCGACTGTATTTGTAACGGAAACATCATGTACTGGGACGATTACACCAGAAGCCATGTTTGCCTTATTCTTCGATTCAAGGAACAAACAATTGATATTTCATCTTTGCCTGGTAACAAGAATGCCAAAAACTTTGTATTTGCAGCAGAAAATGACAAAAAAACTTATTCCAATCATCATTAATTTATGAGATTTGTTCCTTTTGTTAGTTTTGTGTTGAATTGTTTATTCTCTCCGTTCGAACATCAGGATACAAGAGAAAGTTATGATCACAAACTGATTTTGAACGAAACAGGTTCAAAATCCAAACCATATCGTGTTCGATGTAAACACATCAGTATCTTATATTAAAAGGGCGTCCCTGTTTATCCTGCAATGCTGGAGGCCTTGGCTATGCTGAGGAGGAACCACAACTATTAGTGATATGTGACAGCTAGTCCCAAACGAGATGAGAACGCTCCACCAATCATTTCATCAATAAATCAACAACTGGAACCTTTGTGAGGCTTATGTCAACCGAAATATTCATAGTTATTGTTTGGTAAAAGTTCTTTGTCAACTACTGAGGATTACCAGCACAACATCTACCACTGTAACATAAAGTGTGTTGTGATCCACCCGTTTATTCAGCGTGTACATGTATTCATTTTTTTCATCTTGTTTGTATTTTGGGTCTGTCTGTCATAGATCCATATCTGATTCCAAAACAATCATTATTTATACATAATTTTCTTACCTGTTCTTTTTGTCTTAGTCATTAATAATGGCAACCTTCACATCAACAAAATGTTGAATCAAATACGAATTGAAACAATAACTATGCTTCATATAATGTGGTGTAAATGTTTTGTTATTTTCAATCATATTTTGGTCATCAGTCTGACTAACGCTTCGTTATAACAAAGGCATTGGGAAAACCCATACTCCAGACAGGAGTCAGTCCGACGCGCCCCGAAAGTGGTGTTGTGTAACAACTCGATTGTGAAAATTGGGTGTGACCATCATTTGCGTCGACACAGGCCAGACTCGTGAAGATCCAGGTTATAATAATAGGTCTTCAGCTTGCGGCAAGAGGCGACTATGCTTGAAAGAGGCGACTAACGGGATCTGATGGTCCAGCTTGTTGATTTGGTTCTCCCATGAGTTGTGATGCCACCCCATACCATTACACTTCCACCCCGAAACTGACGACGTTGGGTAACTCAAGCGTCGCTTAAACGTTCATCTTGACGCCTTGCACGAGCATCAGAGCTGTCCAGATATACTGTCCCAGTCTTGCTTCAGAACCTGCTTCAAGCTAGGCGTATCTGACGGTGACATAGACGCACTATTTATTCGTTACGCCGGACGTCGAGGCCGGATTTTGTTCTCCCTCAACCGGTTGTGTCGTGTTCTGCCACTAACTGGTCTCAGTCAAGGATTTTACGAGCTGTTAATGCGCTAGCTTAGTATCGAATCAGTAAAAGTACCGACCGAATATGGTTGTCTTGTTGACGTGACGTTACACGCTGATGGCAAGTCATGAGTGTTGCCCTGCTGTAAATTTCCAAGAGATGTTTTTGTGTTGTTATGAATATTTACACATCTAGCATGTTCGTTTTGTGCCATTCGTGTTTGCAGCACGCCCGTGGTGACCCATAGACTGGCTATCATATATGGCAAGGGGATGTGGTCACTGATTCATGAACAAGAATGGGTAGTTTGACTTTATACTAACATGTATCTACGGAAGCCTTTTAGGGCCATTTGTTTTTTAAAAATTTGTCGATACTATCTTGAAATTTCAAGATATTAAGTTGAAATTTCAAGATACTAGGTTGAAATTTCAAGATAATAATTTTTTAACATCCTAAGATGTAAAAATACGTTTGAAGTGAATAATCTTGAAATTTCAACTTAGTATCTTGAAATTTCAACTTAGTATCTTGAAATTTCAACTTAAACGCTTTTCCACTATCAGAACTTTTCACGAGATTAAACGTTAAAAGCAAAAATAGTTTAAAATCTGTGCTCGTTTGGTTTAAAACTTTCGCAATGAGCCGTTGTTGGTGGAAGGCTCACCATGTTTGTTAAACAGATATGAGGTTTGATGTAAACTGATACAAAATGTCGATAAGAGCTTTTGGCACCTTCGGAACCTGACTGGGAGGTGTGGTGCACTTGTGTTGTGAAGTCTCTCCCATGCAGCTGCCAGCCATCAAATCTTGGGAAGGGTTTTAGTACCGCCTGTTTTATTGACAGGTAACATCCTGCTTACATGGTACAAGGTGTTAGATAACAAGGTACACACGGCATGTGTTCGTTGTAATCGCCTAGATCTGGATTTTAATATGAATGGTGCCACTTCGATTGAATAAACAAAGGCCTGCAGTCATGATGATAATCAATATTGTCACAAGTTACCATCTATATAACACTGACAAATTTGATCAATTTGAACACTGTCAACAGTTCTCCAGCAAGGTAAGACAAACCGTATTTTTTTACAAGTTATGTTCAGATAATATATTAATGCTATGTTACTACCTTGTGTTGTTATGGCACGCAAAGAGGCATGGTACTAAGAAAGACTGACGACACTCTGGCTTCATATGTTTGAGCGTGTGTTTGCGTTGTAAAATAACCGCAGAATTTGTATATTTGTATATGTTCTTGGGGTAGATGGCAATGGTACCTGAAGTGGTGAGAACGTTCACAGGCCAAATCACCCTCAGCTACCTATCTCCATGCAGGCAGGTCTTGCCTTAAAATTTGGTGAAAGAGTATTTCATGGGCTAGGTACAATATATATTCGCGAGAAGTACAACACAACACAAAACAGTATTACCGCCTGCCTCGGGATGACGCGTTCCGCTTGGGTGGGAGAACGCGCCAAGTTTGAGTGACACACGAGTGACGGGACGCGTCAATCACGTACTCGTGGTGGGTTGCAATGCAGACCGCGCTCAGTTTGAGTGGCACAGGAGTAACGGGACGCGTGAATCACGTACTCGTGGTGGGACGCTTTGCAGAACGCGCCCAGTTTGAGTGACACACGAGTGACGGGACGCGTGAATCACGTAGGCGTGGTAGGACGCAGTGCAGAACGCGCCCAGTTTGAGTGACACACGAGTGACGGGACGCGTGAATCACGTAGGCGTGGTAGGACGCAGTGCAGAACGCGCCCAGTTTGAGTGACACACGAGTGACGGGACGCGTGAAACACGTAGGCGTCCAGTTTGAGTGACACACGAGTGACGGGACGCGTGAAACACGTAGGCGTCCAGTTTGAGTGACACACGAGTGACGGGACGCGTGAAATACGTAGGCGTCCAGTTTGAGTGACACACGAGTGACGGGACGCGTGAAACACGTAGGCGTCCAGTTTGAGTGACACACGAGTGACGGGACGCGTGAATCACGTAGGCGTGGTGGGACGCATGGCAGGACGCGTGACAGTCGTCGGTGCATTATACAGTTGAGAAGCCAACTGTTGAACATTATTTGTTTGTATAACCTATTATAATAACCGGCATTACGCCGGCATTACACCGGCATCACAACGGATGGTCGGGTAGCCTGGTGGTTAAAGCGTTCGCTCGTCACGCCGAAGACCCGGGTTCCATTCAGGACATGGTTTCAATGTCTGAAACCCATTTCTGGTGTCCCCCGCCGTGATATTGCTGGAATATTGCTAAAACCGGACTAAAATCCAACTCACTCACTCACTTTCTTCGAGAAAAGTCTTCACATATAAAAACGGATCGTGATGGGATTACCGCGCTTTTTTCACCACTTCCCTGTGAAAGCTACAAATAGAAATATCATTATTTAGGCGCAGTGATTTTGAACATTTTGATCGTGAGAAATGAAATCGTATTGTACCAGGAATAATATTCTGATATTTTGAGCTTATTTCTGATTTTAGGTTATGGAAATAAACATAGTACGTAGAAATGTTACCGGATAGTTTTTATGATGGCAATTGGTTTGCTGAATAAATTTGTTAGATTGAACATGATCAAGGTCAACAAGAACTACACGTAATACAATATCATGCAAGATACTGGGACTAACGCTCGTACTTCAATGACTATTTCTTGACATGTTAAGTGCAAGCAGTAATAGTTGCGCCTTGTGATGGAAAGTTGTAACACATGGTTAGCATGAATAATACGCACTGAACAACCATGCCACAAACGCACGCACACACGCACGCACGCACGCACGCACATACACACACACACACACACACAAATCTGAACAAAAGAGGCTCGATACTCTCAAGAAAATAATGTACTCTTCACAAAAAGTAAGGATTATTCGGAAATAACTTAAGGTTTCCAATATTGTAAGAAATATTTAATTCTAGTAATGGCTATGTGATGGCAAAGAATGAATTGAGAACACTACAACCGGTACTGCAGTGTAACGGGATAGGTTATGACCGCCAACGATTGTGAAGAACGATAGGGGTAAGATCGGACAAAATTTCAAAGATGACATTTCTTAGATCGGTAGAGCGTAATACCGGCACGAATTGTCGAACAGTCCTTCACACGACGAGGCATGCTGCGTACGAGTCTCCCAAAGGTGATTTGAGGTAGCCTGTGCCACTCCTCTTCCAAAGCCTGGCAACTTCAGCCAACGTGGTCTGCGGCCTATGGCGTTGACGCACACGTCTCCCTACGTTTTGAATAGGGAAAGGTCTGGGCTCATTGCTGGCCGCGGCATTCTATGGCAGTTGTGGTGCTGGAGGAGGGTATTGAGGATTCATGCACGGTGAACACCAACGTTGCCGTCCTGAAAAACAAAACGTCGAGTTGGGTTTAGTCAGTCATAGTGATGCAACCATACACCATAACCAATCCACCGCCAAATCTGTCATAAGGTATATTTCAATGATTACGTCATTGAATCTTTATTGGCATTCCTTTATGCATGTATCGGCTGACTTGGCTCATAGCATCTGCACAATCTTGTTTTTATATTCAGTTTTATGTGCATCGCACAGTGATGTTATGATGATGGTGGAGTTGGTTGATGTTGAGATGCTACCTATGAGAGGTGGCCATTGGCAATATAGTGAATGTGGCTGATAGGGGATAGGTGATGGCGGCATTGTACACGTCATCGGAACAAGACATATTGAGATGAACAGCAACCCTGCAGAGTCTTTCGCTTGGATGAAGTCGGCTTGGCTGAAAAGTGAAACAGAAGGCTTTCTGTTTGCTGCTCAGGACCAGTCACTTCCGACTCGAAACCGTCAATGTGTGATTTTGCATTAAACTGTAAATATGAATGTAAATTATGCAATGAATTTAGTGAGACTGCCCAACACATTGTAAGGGGATGTCCAGCTTTGACATAAACACAGTATCTTAATCGACATGATGGCGTGTTTCGATCCTTTTATTACCGTCTTCGCCATGCTTGTTCTAATCTGCGTAGGTTTCTCTTTAGCTATACAGATATACATTTTATAACCGCAGCGTTCGTTGATGACAGAAACTTGGATAAGGGGGCTGCCAAAACATTTGACTACTCCACTGAATATAAGGGTATTCCAAGATAAAATGAAACTTATCAATATGACGTGTATTACAGTTACGACATTAAAAACACATTTAGGGGTCCTCATCTGCTTTGTACTGCACTTTCATCTACTGTGATGCACAACGAAATTTACAATATACTATTGATGAATCCTCAGAAGGAAATAATTTTATTATGTACTTTTGAACATCCATTATAGTTTTGAAACCATAATACAAATTTATAAAAGAGGAACTTGATATCTGATCATGCAAATATCTGTAACAATATATCTTTACATCTCTGTGAAATCATGCTGAAAAACTTTAATATTACCACAATCCTGAGTGATCCAGACAAATGATAAACCAGTTACAAATTATAACTTACGAATGTGAGAGAATCAATTCATTGTACCATTATCCTAAAAAATCCCTAACATATCAAAGCAAGCCCTTGGCTACCTGGAACTTTCCAAGTGAAGAAGTCTGCACCAATAACCTATACATCGACTGTAATAATCAACACACATGTAACTGCCTACTTCACCTAGTAATGTAGCACTGCTTGACGTGCGTCAAGTGACAACCAGGCACCTCTTTAGATAGCGTGAGTATTGTGTTTCATATCAATAGTGTTTCAAAGGTGGCACAATAGTGCCAGGAAAGTGCCAGGATCGTATAAGGTGATATCGTGAAAATAGCGCGAAAATATCTCAAACGTGGCGCAAGAATTCGGGTTTTTGCCTCAAAATACGCAATCAGTTTATACTTTAGTGATGCATAAGTCGTCGGGAAATGTTCGTGCACTTCCTGTACGAACAGACTAACATCTTACGCACTTACGAAATATGATAAAGCAATAACGCATTCTGTTTATGTATTTAACCTAAACATAAAATATTACATATACAAATCAGTAATAAACAGAATAACACGGCATTGACTCCAATTAATTACCGTAGTCATTTAAATATGATAATTAATTTCGTGAATACATGTACTTCATAAAAATGTTCGTTCAAATCTACATTATTTACATATACCATTACCATATTCATTTCGTGGTTATGTTTTTTGCCTAGCTCCGTAATAATAGGAAACGTAGTCAACAGAGTACTCGTAATGCATTACCATAGTCACCCGAAAAATCACCAATAAAACCTACCATTTCTCTCTGTGGAACAAAACTATGTTTTGAAATTCGCATCTTTATTCGAATAAATCTGCGTATATATGACCTACATATGGATTTTATTCCTTAAGTTTTATTTTTAATATTATTCATAAATCCTTTCCGAATTCAATCAAATCGGCACAAAATACCTCACATAGATTTTCCATGTGCACTTTACCGTATATTCTTTATGAAAGTGTCAATTACTCTATGTATCTTTGCACTAAATGTTATGAATCATTACCCAGGTACCCCAGTAAATGTTAAATGCTTCGTATAATGGTTATGTGTGCATTTACCGTACATACGCCATGTAATTGTTTTCGTCAATCAAATTTACATTAAACACACGTTATCACCTGTGTCATATTAATTTTATCCTTGCCTGTGCCGTAAGATATTACCTCAGTCTGAAAATTACTCTTAAATGTTTCCGACTTGGAAACATTGCAAGTAGCTCTGTACTCAATATATTAGTGAACATGACACCACGGCTATATTTGTAGAACTAAGAAGTATGACGATGCTGCTGTTGCTGACGACTGTAGTGGCTGCTGCTCTGGTGGCGTCTGTTGCCAACGGGATGTGTCTGCGTGAGTATTTAGGACAGTCTTCATTGCCATAGGTAGCAAATAAAGAACCAGTTTAGCCTGGGCTGATTATCGTTGGCCAGTATTTTTTCTACGGTCGCTGAACTACTAGGTTTTGATAAGTTTGAGCAGTTGTGTCTTTAGGGCAATGCTCTAACACCATAACACAATGACTCTCTTGCTGAATATGTTATGTTAATATTGAGAGATTCTTGACAATGACAAGATCTGACACAGTCCTTCATAAAATATTGCAGGGTACTGTTCTGTGCTTCTTCAAAGTTAAGCTCATAGTTCACTCAGAGACAACATAACTAGTAGGTCAGTACGACCTCCTGCCAAAGGGTAATATCTACTTCATGTCCATGGTAGAATTACTCATACGTCTGCCACAGGGGAATATAAACATTATGTTCGTGGTAACATCACTAATAGGCCAGTGCCACATTCTGTCAAAGGGTAATATCTACTTCATTTTCGTGGTAACATCACTAATAGCCCAGTACCACATTCTGCCAAAGGGTAATATCTACTTCATTTTCGTGGAAACATCACCAATAGGCCAGTGCCACATTCTGTCAAAGGGTAATATCTACTTCATTTTCGTGGTAACATCACTAATAGCCCAGTACCACATTCTGCCAAAGGGTAATATCTACTTCATTTTCGTGGTAACAATACTAATAGGCCAGTACCACATTCTGCCAAAGGGTAATATCTACTTCATTTTCGTGGTAACATCACTAATTGCCAAGTACCACATTCTGCCAAAGGGTAATATATACATTAAGTTCGTGGTAGTCTCGTTAAACCATCGCGTGACCTATTTGGGACTTTAAAAGTCCTGATACATTTGCTGAGCCTGTGAATGCATTGCCTTACTCTGTGTTTATTAAGAGTTCTGATGATTTATAAGGTCGAAGACATGATATCAGGAAGACATCACGGGATTTCTTATAGTAATCTATTGTCCAATGGGAACCTATTGTTTCTGGGTCATAAGGGTACAGGCTACGTGAGTCAGTGTGTGATAGGATTTCCTCCGTCTATTTTAGTAGGTCATGTCATATAAGCAATTTCCTTGTAGAAATTAGTAAACATATCATAGAATTAGCATGTCCCATATGCAACTATCATTCTTTTGACTGAACTGTATTAAATATTGGGATTTTACGTTTGTAATCTACCATTTTCTGCCCTGCATGTCGTTCAGCCTACGTAGAACTTGAGACTACAACAACTTTCAGCTACCAATCCCTCCACAAACAGGGCGTTGATTTGGCTCCTGGCGCCACGTCATTCAAGTTCAAGGTTAGCCAGGAATTTACACCATGTCATTATGAGTTCATAGGATTAATCACTATTTTTCATTTCCTATGCTGTCAAACCAGTGTGTGATTCATTGTCGTTATTGCAAGAGGTGAGGTGAGGTGAAATTGGGTTTAACGTCGCGTCCAACATTATTGCACTTATATAGCCACGTCGTTATTGCAAGAAATGATACTAAAGAAAACTGGTTCGATAAATTCAAAGTTCTAAAAGTAAGTTGTTTTCTCCAAGGTCCGCGCGGCAAACGATGCTCACGTGGCCTTGCTGCAGGATGATGGGGTAACCAATCAGAACCTATATGAGGTGGTGATTGGAGGATGGAACAACACCCGATCAGCTATCAGGGCAGGGGTGCAACACAATAGCAGAGTAGAAGCTCGCCACACACCACTGAGTGCAGACCAGTTCCGTGATTTCTGGATTTCCTGGGGGAATGGCGTGATCTCTGTTGGATCGGGGATGGAAGTCGGAGTTGGGAAGTTCATGAACTGGACGGACCCCTCCCCTCATGCCATAAAGTACATCGCTGTGTCTACTGGATGGGGGTCAACGGGACTGTGGAGGTTTTGTAAGTACCTTAGCGTCACCGTCAGCAGTAAACAATGATATGCATGACAAGAAATATACACAAAGAAAAAAGTTAAGCACAGTCTAATATATTTCATTATTGTTTGGTCCCAATATTTGTCACTTTCGTGTAAGATATAATTCCGGGAAGAATTATGTTTTCTCGAGATGATGTAATCGGTCATGCGTCATGGTATGCCAGTGAATCGTGCTACCCTCGAGTATCTCTAAAAGCAGTATATCCAAACGTTAAAATTGCTTTCTTAAGTTCGGTTTTAAAAAGTTATTCCAGGACATTGTGTGACCATGGCACGAAGGCGATTATCACAAGATGGCAAATAATGGCATGCATAACGCAGGAATGTCTTGTAGTGCCATTGGTCGGAATTGGGGGTATCATCACACTGTCGCAAGCCATTTAGTCGAGAAACATGCTCAGGACCGTCCCAGTTCTGGAAGATCTCCTGTGACGACACATCGCGAAGACAGGGACCTTCTTCGTCTCATACGCCGAGAACCCTTTTTAACAAGTACTTGTCTGAAACAGCTGTGGTTACTCAATCGTCGTTTCAACACCAGAACCGTCAGGAACCGTCTGAAAGCAGCAGGACTGAGGGCTTGACGAGTCATAAAGCGTCCCTTGTTGAGAGATCACCACAAAGCTGCTCGTTTAGCATGGTGTATTGCGCGACAGAACTGGAATCTGAGAACTTGGAGACGGATCCCTTGGTCAGACGAAAGTCGCTTTCTGCTCCACGTCACTGATGGAAGATCGAGAGTTTGGAGGCACCGGAACACGGCCTACACCCATAGGAACATTAAACCGACTGTTGCTCGGTAATGGTTTTGGGGTGTATCTCTCATGATTGCAGGTTGGATTTGGTCATAAGGGACAACCTAACAGGGGCTCAGTACATCCGGGGCGTTTTGAGGCCAGTCGTCGTTCCTCATTTTGACAACCTCTTGCTACTCGACCTCAGTACATGGATGACAATGCCCGGCCTCATCGTTCGCATGCAGTCGTTGATTACATGAGGGCCAATGCAATAACGACTCTACCCTGACCAGCAATGAGCCCAGATTTGAACCCCTTTGAACATGTTGGGATATTCTGGGGCAGCGCATACAGGCACGATATCCTCCTGTACAAGATTTATGCAAATTGGATGCAGCATTGCATCAGGAGTGGTTGTTGTTGACCCATCAACAGACCCAACGTCTGACTGGAGGCATGAGAAGTAGGATGGAATGCGTCTTCCGGGCACATGGCGGTTATACCCTCCACTGATCTGTTTCACGTGTCGTGTCAAGTAGAGACTTTAAGGAACATTTTCCCATAACTCGTTTACTTAATCCTGCAGCTTCAACTTCAGCTTCAATCTTTATTTGTTGTCAAATGTATGTTTTATCCGATGACATTGGTATGGCCCAGCTCCTATGGTCAGTCATCCCATGATTTTAGCCATTTGTCATGGTTAAGAAATAGGGGTGTGCTTAACTTTTTTCTTTGTGTATAGAAAACGTGTGACTTCCTTTTCTCAAGTTTAAATTTGTTTTCACAGTTTATATAAACTACATGTGAGGCTTGCTACTTGTCCCAACCGAAGTTTAATGGAAAACATCAATTATATTCTTCGAAAAAGAAACGCAATATGGACATTTTAGCAATAAAAACAAAATTAGCGGTCCAAGAGGTGCCAAATCAAGATGTGCTGTAGTGTCAGTGATACATTTTCCATTTCAAAATGATCACAACAAGGACATGCAAACCATTAGTCGGGAAACACAAACGATTTTGTGTATTGCCTGGCATCTGCGTCAATCGAACAGTGACAGTTCAACAACATGCCAAGATTAACAGAAGTTCAACGAATCAACGTCGTAGGCCGCTTGCAGGCAGGGGAATCCCGATCGGCTGTAGGCAGGGTTTTCAATGTAGCGCTCAGCACCATCACAATGCTATGGGATCGGTTTCAACAGCAAGGGTCAACACGTGATCGGCCAAGGTCGGGACGACCAAGACTAACCTACCCGCCCAAGATAGCTACATCTGACTGTGCCACCTACGTGTAAGGACGACCACAGCCACCTCAACCGCATCCCGCATACTCGGACTGCGCAGAATCTCCGACCAAACCGTGCGAAACCGTTTGAGAGCAGAATGTCTATGCATAAAACGTCCTGTTCGCCGCGTCATATTGACTCGACAACATCGTCAACAACGACTGCATTGGTGTCCTCAACACAGGGTATGACCTCAACTGCGATGGAGAGATGTGTGGTTCAGTGACGAATCAAGATTTCTCCTCCATTGAGGGGATGGAAGAGCACGGGTCTATAGACGCCGGGGAGAACGTTACGCCGGGAACTGCATACAGGCCGTAGACAGGTTTCGTGGGGGTAGCATTTGTATGTGGGCGAATATCTCTCATCGTGGCAGGACAGGTTTGGTCCATATCCAGGGCAATCTTAATGATCAACTTCACCGCTCGATCGCATACTGCGCGGATCCCAAGAGCCTGTCTACACAACAACGTTCATGGTTTACCCTGGCCCTCCAGATCTCCGGATCTGAACCCGATAGAACACCTTTGGGATGAATTGAATAGACGGCTACGTCAACCACAACCCCAGACGTTGCAGCAGTTGGCGTTTGCATTGCAGGCCGAGTGGAATACCATTCCCCAGGATGTGATTCGCATACTAGTCTCTTCCATTGGCAGGATATGTCAGGCCGCTATTGATTCCAACGGGGGACATACGCGATATTGATGGTAGCTGACCTTCACCTTGGACTTGTCCTATGTACCGATAACTGAGATGACTACAATCACCAAGTGTTCGCTCCACACCATTTTTGCTCAATACCTTGTTCGGTTCCTCGTATAAATGTAATTTCCTACCTGGCACAAATCTGGCTTTGCGTTTCTTTTTTTAGGAGTATATATAATAGGGATTGTATTTGTCTAATTTTAACATTTTCTGCTACACACTTGGAACAGCCCCGTCGTCTGTTGTACCACTTGCAACAAACACAGTTTACAAATACCAGTCGCTTCATGATCTTGGTGTAAACTTGGCGCCTGATGCCACGTCATTCACGTTCAAGGTAAGTGTTGTTTGTTAGTTGTTTATTGCACAGTCAGCTAATTCAAGCTATATCACGGCAACCCGTAAATAATCGAGTTCCACTAATGATGTACAGGTACGATGGCACGCCTGACCATCAGACAAACTGAGTGGCCTCTTATGGAATTCAACAGATCGCTATGGCCTATTCTAAGTCAGTTCCCAACGGACTTCCAAGGCAACCAATGAACACACACATTGTCATTATACATCTTCATATTGTTAATACAGATCGTTTTTTAACGGTCAGTACATATGTTATCAGTTCAAACCAGCCAGTCCATAATGTTAATAATAGTTAAAGGTGATAGAATAATAGTAAATGAATTATTCTTTAGATTAAAGGTTGTAAAGTTAAGTTGTTTTCTCCAAGGTCCGCGCGGAAAACGATGCTTTCGTGGCCCTGCTGCAGGAGGATGGGGTAACCAATCAGAACATATACGAGGTATTGATTGGCGGATGGCACAACACCCGATCAGTTATCAGAACAGGCAAGCAGTTCAACAGCAGAGTTGAAGCTCGCCACACACCACTGAGTTCAACCCAGTTCCGTGATTTCTGGATTTCTTGGGAGGATGGTGTGATCTCTGTTGGGGCGGGGAAGGTGGTCGGAGTTGAGATGTTCATGACGTGGACGGATCCCACACCTCACCCTGTCAACTACATCGCTGTGTCTACTGGATGGGGGTCAACGGGTCTGTGGGAGTTTTGTAAGTAGCTCAGCATCCCCGTCAGTAGTAAACTGGTAGTACCTGAGTGAGTGAGTGACTTGTGCTCAATGCCTACATGTCACTATTGTAAGTATTATGTATTACGGGAGACAATCAAAGTTACATACTCTGGTTGTAGTGGTTTACAGAGGAGCACGGACATGGTGCTGACAGCGATCATCATCAGTGATCAGCTCATCCTGGTACAATAAGTACAGTGATTTCCAGCGTCTTAGACCACTGGAGTCCTACTATGACATGAATAAATTAAAGTATTTTTTCGTCTGATGTTTGAGGATCGCCTCCGTGGTCTAGTTGATAGAGCGTCTGCCCGGAGAGCGGAAGGTCGGAGATTTGATCTCCGGCCGCGTCATCCTAAAGACGCCTTAAGATGGTATTTGTTGTTACCCTTTCAGCATTAAGTGGATAAAACAAGGACTGGTCGGCTTGGAGTCAGTATTGTGTGACTGAATGATATCCCTCTGAATATGTCACATGGTATGTCAGTGGTCTGGCACTGTAAACCCGACATGAGTCCGAATGAGCTCTCATACACAGGCATGTGCATACACGTTGCTTTGCATGTGCAATAATCCTGAACGCAACGTTAAACTCCATTTCATCTCATCCCACCTTCATATTTTTATATTGTTCTTATAAGAGGTGAATACGTCTATAATAATGAAATCTTCTTTCGCTTTTGGATCTTCCATCAAACGGGTGAAAGACACATTTGGTTGTCTGTACAAATATAACCCAACCAATTAATTCCAGACTGATCCTAACCCGTTTTATCTGTAAGACAAATACAATAATATAACTGTATTTACTATGATCACATTACAGACGGCAGCCCTCCAGTAGTTTGTCTGTCAACGGCAAACGACTACCGCTACCATTCCGTTGACGACCTCGGCGTTCACCTCAATGGACGAACATCCTTCACCTTCTGGGTAAAGGCCACCAATGACGCTCTCATCGCGTTACTTCGCAACAAAAACGACTACGATCAAGACATATACGAAATCGTCATCGGGGGCTGGGAAAATAGCAAGTCTGTCATCAGAGAGAAGAAGCAAGGCCCAATCCTGGCGCATGTGGACCACGTTCCACTATCAGGGAACAAGCACCTGCCCTTCTGGATCAGCTTCAGCGATGGCACAATCGCCGTGGGTGCTGGCACAGAGGTCGGGACACGTCAGTTCATGTCGTGGAAAGACCCAACTCCAACACAGATCGGATATGTCGGCGTCGCAACTGGATGGGGGGCCACTGGGCAATGGCTTTTCCCTAAGAATATGGCCTAAGGAATTCAAGCTTAAACCAAAACTTTTGGTCGTCAGTGGAACCTATATAGTGTTAAAAATAATTCCAATCTTTTTTTGCTTACTTTCAACAGTAAACTCGATGTGTCTTACACAACCATTAAATTAAATACCATTGTCTCTGTCTGTTGATCTGGCTTATCTTTCTACAATGTCTGGCTGTCACAGCCACGAGTGTCGAAACGGTTTTGATATATTTAGATTTGTATCTTTCATATGATGAAACTATTGCAACTGTTGTTTACATGGGAGAACCAAATACCTGTCTCCGCCCGATGGAAGGGATCACAGCAAGTGAGGATCATATTCAAGTGAAAATATATGAATAATGAACATTTTTCATAACAGTTAGAAGAATTCAATTTGTCGTTGCTAATTCTGGCTTACAAGCTTTACAAACATTTATGTTTCATCTGATATAAATTCAATAATTAATACCAAGGCTGCAATATATTCAGTTTATTCTCTGTAATCTCTTTCGTTGAACGTTATTTACAATATATACACTGTATAATGTTTTGCACTGAAATAAACTGACTGCAATATGAATGTGTTTGTATTATAACATGTAACGCTTTTGTAGATTATACACATACTTTATATCACAAATTACAGTTGAACTACTATTGTCGTAACTGCGTATAGGCTTAACTTCACCCTACTACGGTTACCTAATATATTGCATCATAGTCAATGCAAGCCATGACTCTACAACTCGCCTGGTCAGCCAAGGCTCATTTAAGTCAAGGAGTGATTGGTCTGTTGGCCCCGAGCTGTCTCCATCAGCATTCATAAAGGCACGTACACACAATGATGAACGCAATTATGCTCTCATACCTTTACTATGGCTTCGGTCCATCGCTCAAAATTTATCCTTTAAACAAGACAGCGTAGGCTCGTTACAGAGTGGGACAAAAGAGCGCTGCCAAGGACCGCACTCCTCTGCCAGTGTTACGGGTATCTTTTTAAGGTGATCGAACCTGACCTTTCGTTGTCAAGTTGATTCGATCAAGCATCGAAACAATCACGATGATAAATGAGAAATGACATTTCTCTATAGATTGCCCTTTTAACTAGATACTTTCTGTCACCACATGTGTGCAATCATATCATTGAAGTTATCGCAGCGGTAATCATCATTGCAAAGGTTTAATTTGTTACAATTTTCTCATGTTTTTAGATGCATTTTAACCTTGATTTAATTTTTTGAAAGTTCATGGACACAACCATGAACCAGTAAATGACATGGATATCCCACTGATCAACATGTCAGTACAGCCCCACCAAAATCATCAGACAACTATTTTGAAAGGCTCTAAGCTTGTTGAATATTTTAAACCACATTTCCCGTGACCTCACCCAAATGCCAATACCGCTTTGACATTACTCCATTGTATGATGCATGAGACATACTCCTTTTGTTCCCCATCTTCCTGGAACATTGTCATTGCTGTTGTCTTTCCATGACGTCTGAACAGAATGAGGTGACTCAGGCTAAAACGTGACTGTTGTCTTTCCCTAAACTCTAAACAGAATGGGGAGACTCGAGCTTCACCACGACTGTTGTCAACCTCTAATAAACAAGTGTTTTCAAACATCGAATGTACTTCGGTCAAGTACCATGATTGTTTTGAATATAGCTGCATGTCTAGGTTAAAGGCCCACCCATTCAAATTTCTTGAGTTGGTTGGTTGGTTTGTTGTTTAACGCCGCACTCAGCAATGTGCCAGCAATATGACGGCGGTCCGTAAATAATCGAGTCTGGACGCGACAATCCAGTGATTGATATCATGAGCATCGATCCACGCAATTGGGATCGATGACATGCATCAACCAAGTCGGCGAGCCTGACCAACCGATCCCGTTAGTCGCCTTTTACGACAAGCATAGTCACCTTTTACGGCAAGCATAGAGTTGCTGAAGACCTATTCTACCCCGGAATCTTCACGGGTCAAAATTTCTTGAGAGTTGTTTTCTTTCATGACAACTAGTTATTTCAGCCCCCTTTCACCTCACCTCATGTGTATGGTTTACAGCAATACGTCACATCATACCAGCCGTACGTTATATTGGGATGTGTACGGTACACTACCAATGCATAATACCATAACACATACAACATACCAGACAATCGTAATAGTCTTAAACGCCGTACTTGTTATACGTAATGCTACATTAGGTACGCTGTAGTAGCCATACGTATGTTGTGATGCCTACATCGTGCATGCTACACGTTATACTGTAATACGCACAGCCAGGTAGCAATACGTAATACTGTAACAGCAGATGTCTGCTCAGCAGCAAACAACACGTGCTAATGAAGGGTCGTCCATGTTGAAGCCATCCTGTTCAAAACAATCAAATAATGATGGACGTTTTCGACATTTGTACTTGAAACAACATTTGAACAAGAATACCTGATACAAGAGAAGGTAAACATTGACAAGCCTGGTCTCAAATTTATGTGTGTTCATGTCCACAAACATGTACAACCATAACATCGTCATATGCATTATGAACTTGATGAGGAGAACGAGGTCAATGTGTTCCCATGGGATGGGAGAGGGTTTGCTTGCACCAGACAATGACTGATTGCAGGGCAAACACAGTGTTACTTTCTATTGCATGTGTCATATTGAGTGAGTGAGTGAGTTGGGTTTAACGCCGCGTTTAACATTATTCCAGTTATATCACGACGTGTTAGCTTAATGTGGGAGGAAAGCCCGAAGTGATGCAGGTCTCAGACGTTTACCACTTCGGTGAAACCCACGAGCACGGGTATGGTGCTGACAAACCTAGAAACATAATCGGGGCGAACCGGGATTCGAACCTACAATCATAGGTTTCTAGCGTGCCCAAGGGACGCAACTCTGCACAGCGAATCGCGGCGCCTTAGACGATTGGGCCACCCGTGTCCCCGTCTCATATTGCACTGGTATTAAGTTAGGAATGTACTTCTCAGGCTCACCAATAAGGCTGAGGACCATACCAGCCGCGGCTGAGTTTATTCCGACAATCATACATATTGGCGCAAATGTTCGTGCTTATTACTCCCGAACACAATAATCATAGTGAGATCCTACACCTGGGTTTCAGGCTGAGTACGTTATGAACCCTTGATACTGTTCAAGTACCGGCGCATTGCAGGGGTATACATTATGGCGACAATGTATTTGTAACTCAGAATAGCTTCTTTTCCTGAGCTGGATTAGGTGAAGGTGGCATTAATAAGTTGACAAGTGATGAATACGGTAATCGAATGGTTAAATAGATAATCATAACAAATATCTGCTAAAGCAGAGTCTGTTTTACGATTCCGACTATCACCAGAAGCATGTGTTCATGAATCACAATCAAATAGGTGTTCGCGAAAACGTGAGCTTGTATACGAGGTATAACTAAATAAAAGCTATATACGTACTGAAGACATTGAAACATCTTTTGACCACTGAGAATGATTACATAACACACTATAGAACATCTTGTTACCGATCATTACATTCTCGGTGAGGAAGAAGAATGGTCACCGTATGTAGCCACTTTGGTTGTGTGTGAACTACTGAGTGTCTATAATGGTGCAAGGGAGACTAATCAGGTTGCTTCACGTACACAACAGTTGCCGTTTATAGTGCACTGACAGCTCGCATGCCGGTGTATATCAGTCACCGCCAGAACAGTCAAGATAGCATTGTCACTGTGTGTGGGTGTGTGTGTCATGCACTGTTTGCCATGAACGGTGCAAGGGGGAGTACTCCGTCATGTACACAACACTGGAGGCTCATAGTGCACTGACAACTCACATCGCGGTGCGTGAACACAAGTCACTGTTGGTGTCATGTTATTGTTTACGTGCTACGCTTTCGCGGAATATTCTTTACCGTGATGTCATAACGTAACGTCACTGGTTTCTGCGTACACTGTAACGCACTCAGAAATAAACTAAATGAGCGGCAAGACGTGTTTTCACTGAGTTAACTGAAAGGGGATATTAAGAACTTACCAGTTACTTCAACATGGTCACAGTGTGGGAGGTATAAAATAGAGCTCACTGTCAACGGTGCACGGGAGACCACTTCTTTATGAACCCCACACCTCCCCCATTTCAAAATGCTGCCTCCGACGGAGACTTTATTGACATGTTGGCAGCCTTGTGAACACAACATACCACTGAGACCAGGTCCAAGCTCATGACACAACCAATGCGTGTCTGGGACTCTTTCACGTCAACACCAGCATGAAACAGACACGATGGTCCGCACAATTAGACCAGTGATTAATAGCATTGTCAATACTAGAAACAACGTCGAGAAAGTGTTCTTGGTGATCTCAGTCCGGACACTCTGTGTATGAAGCGAGTGAGTGAGTGAGTATGGTTTTACGCCGCTTTTAGCAATATTCTAGCAATATCACGGCGAGGAACACCAGAAATGGGCTTCACACATTGTACCCATGTCGGGAATCGAACCCGGGTCTTCGGGGTGTCGAGCGAACGCTTCAATCACTCGGCTACCCGGCCGCCCTTATGTGTTTGAAGCGAACTGATTTACCACAGGTGTCCGGCTCCGATCATGAAGTTTAGGTGTCTCCTTGCTTTTGACTACTGAACATTCAAAAACCTCTGTGCCAACACACCTGTAAATATGTGCAGTTAAAAAGCAAAACATGCACATGTTGAATGTGATAGTGAGCTTTCTTGAAAGGGTTTCATTCGTTTACATGTGAACAAATTGTACCATTAGTTATATACTTATCTTTCATGTAAGTGGAGACGGGGTACACCGTGGTTAAGGTGAGTGAGTGAGTGAGTGAGTGAGTGAGTGATCAAGTGAGTGAGTGAATGAGTTTTACGCCGCGTTTAGCAATATTCCAGAGCCCATGTGGGAAATCGAAACCGAGTCTACAGCGTGACGAGCAAACGCTTTAACGGCTAGGCTACATGTACCTCACCCCCCCCCCCCCCCCCCCCCCCCCCACGTACACACACACCCACCCCACACACCCGTGATTAAGGAATCCATAAGTCACTACAAAGACATGGTTTCGAATCCCCAAGTGGACAAGATATTTGAAGGCCATTTCTGGTATACCTACCCACAATAGTACTGTAAACGTGAAGAATATCCATCAACTATCCTGGAACGTAACCCGCCACTTCAAATGAAGTCTGAACGTCTGAAACATTAGCTTTATATATTTTATTATTGCAGTGTTAGTGGCAATATTAGTAGTAGTAGTAGTGGTAGTAGTAGTAGTAGTAGTAGTAGTAGTAGTGGTAGTAGTAGTAGTAGTAGTAGTGATAGTAGTAGTAGTAGTAGAAGTGGGTTGTTTGTGAATAATTAAGCCTGAACAAGACAATCCAGTGACAGACATCATCAGCATCGAACTATGCAATTGGGATAGAATGTTATGCATCAACCAGCCGACCCATTAGGCCTCACGATGTAAGTCGCCTCGACCAATTCTAATCATGATCTTCACGGGTCGGGTTTCATTGTGACAAACACGTGCATATGACATCATGACAAATGTCAGAACAAGTATTGAAACATATTTTATGTACATTTCGTAAATCTATTTAGTGTATGTAGAAAAATAAAGCGACAAAACCCTTTCCATATGCATACAGCAGAGTCGATTTACAATTCCGACTAAACCATGAGCATGTGTTATGAATCACAATCAAAAAGTAATGAAACCAGGTGTTCGCGAAAAGGTGAGCGTATCCTGACCCACCAATGGCAACCGTTATCAACTGGCAAGGCAAGTCAATTGTTCACCTGAAAAAAAACATGGGAACATATGGTTCAAGTGAAAATAGGGAATTGCAACGGACATAATTTCTGTGACTGATGCGTCAAATTTGGAAATGTCCTCCACATGTCCACCATAAATGAACATACTCGATGGTATCTCAAAGGTCCGGAAATGTAAACACCAAAGGCTGGAGCTGCTGGAATATTTCTCGACAGGAAGGGAAAGTTGACAAATAGAACGTTGAAGTCATCCCACTTGTCATACAGTCTTGTGGAGAATCTTTTATCACTCTGAATATTTATGCATAGATCGAAATGAGGCGGTCTTAGTGGTCTCCTTTGAAAGCATAGCGTGTTGTTTGTGTCATATTCATTAAATAATAGGAATGGCAGACTGTTTTCCCGGCCGACAGTGCCCGGCCGACATAAGAAACGAATTTTAACGTTGACTATAGATAATGTTGAACGCTTAAGTAAGTAATATCACGTTGTTGCTTAAAGTACGTATATTTCGCTTACCTTTGCACATTATCTAAGAGGCTTCAAATTGAATTAATACGTATTGTTTTTTATGTACAAGCTACCAGTGTGTTTATGGAGTGTCGAAATGTTTGATATTGTCTGTCTGCACGAATATATGTAGCCATGTGTAACATCTAGCACTGTGTCATAGCTGTCGACCGTATGCACACTCTCGCCTGCAGGGAGAGGAGCACAGCTAGTATACATGTAGCGACATCATGGAAGTATTGATCGAGTCAGAGAGTCAGTGAGTCTGTGAAGAGCAATGTGGCTAAATTGAAACTGATTCGAGGATGAGTTTCTGTCACATAAGCTAGCAAGAATAAAAAGCGTCCCGAGTATAACTGCTTTCATTATCTTCACTGCTGCCTTTGTGGTGCAGGGAAACAGAGCCCGGGGCAACAAATCCATGCGACCTAGTAGTCCATGGTACGACATTAAAGTGGGGTTCAGACAAGATTATGATAAAACCTAATAGATAATATAATGATGGTACTCATCTTTGTGTGGGCAGCAGTAATACTGATATAAAAAATAACAGTAATACCAGTAGAAGCAGTGTGGTTGTTTGTGTCGTAACGACCGATTTCAGACACCCATTGTCTGAATGACCATTTAATTACCCTGTAGCCATGACATATGTACTGAACCAAATTAACAACTTCACAATCCTAAAATTTTAACATTTTGACCAGTTATCATTGTGGGCCCTTGTTGTGTATTTAAACAGTAATGGCCACGTACTGTATTCTTCTAACACCCGTTTTTGTGCAGGTGAATCGATCAAAATCATGTGCACAGCACTATAGGGGAAAAAGTGTTTTTTCACGTGCAACTGGCCACGTGGCCATAATACCGCACGTGTTTTCAGCCATACTTTTTAGCTGTCATTAACAAACAAAAAGAAAAACACAAGAAAACAAAAGTCTTTATGGCCATTTGTCATGCCACGCCTTTCAAATGTGAAACGTGAACGTGCCAACGGCATGTTGCAGACAGGAACGTCCGTAGCTGAAGTCGCAAGGACGATGGGTTGTAGTCGACGGACTGTTTATGATTTACAGACGCGTCTACAGCTAACGGGTACTACCGCAGATCGCCCTCGGCCAGGTCGACTACGTATGACATCACGTACAGAGGATCGTCAGATTGTCTAACGTCACCTCCGTAACCGATTTTTGACGTTTACATCAACCAGAAATGAACTGTTTAGGGGTAGACTGAGTGCGCAAACTGTTCGAAACCGTCTGAGAACTGCTCACCTTCGAGCACGACGGCCTTACTGCGGGCCCATTCTGACTCAATTACACAGACGTCAACGTCAATTGTGGGCACAGCGACATTTGGAATCAAGTCGTCTTCAGTGATGAATCCCGATTTAATCTTCGATTTGCTGATGGTAGGGCGAGGGTGTGCAGGCGCCGTCATGAACGTTACGCCCAGTGTTGTGTACAGGAAGTTGACAGATTTCGAGGCGGAAGCGTCATGGTGTGGGATGCTTTTTGTGGCAATGCACTTTCCAGGCTTCTTGTCATCCGTGGCAACCTAAACGCTGCTGCTTACCGCGACCAGGTACTGGCACCAGAACTTCTGCCTTTTATGGCAACACATGGACCCGGTTGGATCTTCCAACACGACAATGCCAGACCACACACAGCAATTTTGATAAGAAATTTCCTTCAGAATGCAGGAGTCAACGTCATGGACTGGCCATCAAGGTCTCCCGACCTCAATCCCATCGAACACGTCTGGCATGCCCTTGTCAGAAATCTGGGCACTCTCCAGAACCAACCACAGAATTTGCAAGATCTTGGCACCATTTTGCAGCAACAATGGCGTTGTCTTCCCAATCATGTGTTCACAAGCAGTCCGTGCTTGGAACAAATTATGGTTACCACCGTTAATTAAAATCCTTCTTTGGACATAAATGATTAAAAATTACCTTCTCTGATACATTTGTCCGTTGTAAATCATATATGGGAATACTTTTAAAAATGTGAAGTTTTTAATATGCCTTAAAACAATTAAATACCGTTTTTTTATAAGATGCTTTTTCCAATTGTTAATCCCCATTGTATTGTACATCGACTGTCTGCCATCCTGCACGTGATGTGCAAGTATGTCACTGTAGTCCAGGCAAAATAAGGTTTCACTTGGAACAAATTGCAACAGAATTTATTTTAACACAATGCTTTTCTACAAGGTCCCGAAAACAACATACTAAAAGTCCCAAGCAATCCCAGTTTGGGAAATATGTCTAATTTGCATAATGCAATATGGCCACCAATTATCAATATATCTGCATACATGTATGTCAGATGAGGGTCAATGCTTTGATGGAAAAAAACATGTGTTGTCTTGCGAAATATCCATATTATGTTTCTAAAAAGATATTCACAACAAATGAACATTTTCGACAATTTACAAATCTGCAAAAATTCAAGATGGCCGCCAATTTCAAGATGGCCGCCAAATTTCCTAAATGTGTGTTTACACTGTTGAATCGTTTATCTCTAAAACAGTGTGCTACGACTTATATGCATATAACTTGGCACACTAACTTATTGAAGTATAGTTAACACTTTTATATAAGAAATTCCATCACTAGAGCCCCCTGGTGGCCCAACATTCCAAGATGGCCGCCAAGAGTTTGATGGCTAGACATAGAATATCAAGACACTGTTGGTCATCTGATGACATATTTGAGTGATTTGAACTTCTACACTGGGGTAAACAGACCCAATGATGTATGTAGAATACTCAATCATTTGAATAAATTCAATATAACCACCAAATATCAATATTTATCTCTTAAATGACATGTTTTGGCGAGTTTAGATATCAATGTTGATTGTTATTGTCTGAATCTACTTATTAACATGACGGGGGCACGGGTGGCCCAGTCGTCTAAGTCGCCGCGATTCGCTGTGCAGAGTTGCGTCCCTAGGGCACGCCAGAAACCTATGATTGTGGGTTCGAATCCCGGTTCGCCCCGATTATGTTTCTAGGTTTGTCAGCACCATACCCGTGCTCGTGGGTTTCACCGAAGTGGTAATTGTCTGAGGCCTGCATCACTTCGGGCTTCCCTCCCACATTAAGCTGACACGCCGCGATATTACTGGAATACTGTTAAAAGCGGCGTTAAACCCAACTCACTCACTCACTCACTATTAACATGACAATAAAGGCTATAACAAGTTTCGTTTTCATTCCTGTAAATACTTGTTGGAAACAAGGAAGACCTATATGAGGTCCTCTCAGAATTTACCCCAAACCAGTTGTTTCACTAGAATCGATGAGTTATCTCCCTTGTAGTTCATCTGTGGAAATCCATTGCAGCCACCAAATACCAATATTTGAATATAAATCTGAAAACGTTTGATCCACTGCTCTTTCCGTTACATGATTGTGTGATTCATGAACATCATGACGGCGATATTGAATTTTTGCAGATTTGGGAATAATCGAAAACGTTCAGGAGTAGAAACATAACATGGATATTTCGCAAGACAACACATGCATTTTTTCATCAAAACATTGACCCTCATCTGACATATGCAAGATATATTGATAATTGGTGGCCATATTGGATTATGCAAATTAGACATATTTCCCAAACTGGGATTGCTTGGGACTTTTAGTATGTTGTTTTCGGGACCTTGTAGAAATGCATTATGGTAAAATAAATTCTGTTGCAATTTGTTCCAAGTTTAGTGAAAAAATGGCCTAGATTGCCTGGACTACTGATGAATTACTGTTGTTTATGAATATGACTTAAATGCCAGATGACTTTGGCTATATAAGCATTGGACCAAGAATGAAAATCAGAGAAAGGGAGAGAAAGGTCTTACCCTTAGCCTATCTAGGCTTAGGCTTGGTGCTTTGGGGAACAAAGACAACAACCACTACCACTATGTGCTAGCCTGGCACATATTGTTTTTTGTATGTATATACCTACCTGTTTTGAGTAAAACTGTCTATACCGCAAGCCATCGTCTCTAAATTGTCACTTTCTACCGAGATTCATACGCCAACCCCATGCATATACGAGTATGCAAATAAACATCAACCAACGTCCCACATTATATTTTTACATTATATGCTGCAATTCAAAAATGTCTAACACGTCGTAAACACAAGGTTTACGTTGCTTTTATTGATTTTAAAAAGGCATTTGATACAGTTGATCGTTATAAATTATGGTGTTGTTTAAGAAAAGCTGGACTACAAGGGAAGATGTTTAATATACTACAATCAATGTATTCAAATATCAAGTCATGTGTACGTAGTGATTATGGTGTTACTGATTTTATCGATTGCCCATCTGGTTTACGTCAGGGATGTATATTGAGTCCTCTGTTTTCATTAGCGAATTATATTATGAAATCTCAAGTAACGGTAAGCATGGTATACAGATGTATCCTGACATCCTTGAACTTCTTATGCTCCTTTTTGCCGATGATGTTATTTTACTATCTGACACTGTTATTGGTCTACAGAATCAGTTGAATGTATTTGATAAGTATACTAAGGAATGGAATTTATCTGTAAATTTAGATAAGACAGAAATTATAGTATTCAGAAAAGGGGGTCCTTTAAATTTTAGGGAAAGATGGTACTTAAATGGACAACAAATTAATGTAGTTAATGGTTATAAGTATCTCGGCATAATGTTTAATTCAACACTAAATATGGACAAATGTGTATCTGACTTATCACTGCGAGGGAAACGAGCTTTACTTAATATAATGTCTGTTTCACATAAACTTGGAGTTATTACACCAAAAGTATTTTTCAAATTATTTGATACTCAAATACAGCCAATTTTATTGTATGGATCTGAAGTGTGGGGTTACCGAAGATATGAATGTTTAGAAAGAATTCACCTACTGGCATGTAAAAAGTTTCTTCGCGTTGGAATAGCAACACCAAATAATATGATATATGGAGAAATTCCGGAAGATACCCACTTTACATTAATTCGCAAATAAAGTGTTTAAAATATTGGTTTAATTTCATCCGTATGCCAGAACATTGGCTTCCGAAAAAAGCTTATAACATGCTCTTTCATTTAGATAGTATCGGTAAGGTTACATGGGTATCGCACATTAGGACACTATTATTCTCACATGGATATGGGTATATATGGCTTAACCAATCTGTTGGTGATCAACATTTATTTCTAAATGATTTTCGTAAAATAGCAATAAATATGTTCTATCAAGGGTGGCAATGCAACTTGGAAAACAGTTCACGTTATGATTTGTACAGAACATTTAAGACTCTATTAGAGCCAGAAAAATATCTATCAGTTTTAACAAATAGTCACCTAAGAAATGTATATATTAAATACAGACTTGGCTTGTCAAAACTTATGATTAACTATGGACGGAATATATCACTTGAAAGAATACAAAGAATTTGTCCATTCTGTAACTCTGCTATAGAAGACGAAATACATTTTACCTTTGAATGTCCTTATTATGCAGAATTACGCACTAAATATATACCAGTATGTTTCTTATCTAAGACGAGTAGAATAGCGTTTGTTTCTATTTTGTCATCGAATGATGCCGATGTAATGTTTAAACTGTCTTTATTTGTAAAACATGGGATGGAACTACGAAATAACATGTTGAGTAGAAATTCAGAATTTTAATTACCTTACCCTAGAAAGTCCTCATGATTATCACCGATTGTTAAATGAATATTATATTTTTATAATTTTTGTTGTATCTTCCAATCTGTAAATTCTCACCCACTGTATTTATCTGAACTTGTATATGGGCCGATGGCCTTTGATACAATAAACGTCTTTGACTTGAAACGTCTTTGACTTGAGTATGCAAATAAACATCAATCAACGTCCCACAGAGATTTGATATTTGTATTAGCACAGTAGTACTGGTAGTTAGTATAATAAATGTAGTGTGATATCATTATTTTTGAAAAATATATGCCATCGGTAACATTTGGATGATATTTCCGGAAAGCTCCAACGTTTCCTCGAAATTCATCTGATACTGTTCATGGCTGGTGTTTACGAAGTGTAAACTGATTAAAAGGTTGATAGGAGCTTTCGTCACCTTCAGAACGGTACTTGGTGGGATGGTTCATGGCGTTGTAAATTGTAACACTTTACTCGAAGGTGTGGTGCAATTGTATTGTGACTTTGACAAATGTTGCTATTAGCCTTCCAAACAGTTGTCAGACACCCAACACCTACCATCATATGGTGCTGGTCATGTTTTAGTTCCGTTTGTTATATTGATAGGTAACAGCCTGTGTGCATGGCCAAGGGTTCTATCTGATAGGGTACACACTGTATGAGGTAAGCTGTAATCACCTCGATCAGGATTTCAATATGTATGGGGCCACTCTAATTTTTTGAATAAATTGTCGACAGTTATAATGATAATCAATATTGTCACAAGTTACCATCTATATAAGACTGACCAATTTTGATCATTTTGAACAACATCAACTGTTCTCCAGCCAGGTAAGACAAACTTTATTTTTTCTTCAACTTATGTCCAGATAAAAGATTAATGCTCATTTTTTGTGTGTGTTGTCTTTGTACGCAAAGTGGCATGGTATGGCACTCTGGCTTCATATATTTGAGTTGGGGTTTGCGTTGCAAAATAACCGCAGAATTTTCATATTTGTATATGTTTCTTGGGGTAGATAGCAATCGTACCAGAAGCGATTTGAACGTTTCACTGGCCAAATCACTCTCAGCTACCTATCTCCGTGGCTTTATAAAAGAGGTGAAAAAGTATTTCCTAGGCAGAGGTACCTTATATATTTGCGAGGAGTACCACACAACATTAAATTAACGACTGCCTAGGGATGAACGCGTTCCGCTCGGGTGGCAGAACGTGCCAAGTTTGAGTGTCCAACGAGTCACGGGAAGTGTGAATCATATACTCGCCCAGTTTGAATGACGCGCGAATTTCGGGACAGGACAATGACGTTCGCGCCCAGTTTGAGTGACACACGATTTTCAGGACGGGATAATGGCCTTTCGCGTCCAGTTTGAGTGACACACGAATTTCAGGACGAATTATTGACGTTCGCGTCCAGTTTGAGTGACACACGAATTTCAGGAAGAGTGAATCACGTACGCGTGAAAGAGCACATGACAATCGTCGGCGCATTATGCAGTTGAGATTCGGCATTTGAACATGATCTTTTTCGTATGATCTATTGCAACGTTGTGTACTTTACAATGGCGAAAATCAGAAACATACGATTGACAATCATCAGACTTCAGCGAGATCAATATCAATAGTGAAATCGGTTTTATACAAATAAATCGGCATGAATGGAGTGTACAAAGGAAGTACTTTCCGCAAGCATTCTATCACAGCAAATAGTTATTTCGGTAATAGATTTACCTTTGCGAGGATAAACTTACTATATTGTTTAGAAATATCCACACAAACTGGCTAAACAAGATGGATAATTTATTGAAGAGCTTTGAAATATGTGTGCATGTATGTCGCCAATTGTATGTCAAATCTTTGATAGCACAATTGGCAGTGACGAACAACTAGCAAAACTTTACAATCATATTAGAAAGTTTGAAATTGCTCATGATGCCGGAACAGATAGGTACTCAGAATCAAATGAATATAACACCATACGAAAAATATGTAACAAAGGTTTGTATGTTGTTAAATGTCGATCCCAGTAACGAATATGTCTTGTTTTTACTTTGTCAAGTCTAAATGGTAGCTTTCTGTAGACTGACAAATGCATGGGCTTGTGTAATAATACATCGCAATGGACAGTGGACATTGGGCGTGATACCAGAGGTTAATGTTTGTTTTGAGATACACGTAAGACAGTACAGTCATTTGAATTTACAAATGCTCACAATACTTGAAAGCTGATCATGATCGGACCATCGCGCTTTTATTTACCACTCTCGTGGAATGGCTACTAATACATATTAAAATGAACCCAATGATTTAAAACAGTATCATTGGGAGCAATATAATCTTATTGTACCAGGATTAATATCATGACATATGTTAAGCAAGTTTTTTTTAATTTCAAGAAACGTGTATATCTCCAGATAGCATTTTTGAATTTAATGGGGTCACCTTCAAATGGAAGTATGATCTGAGCTCTTCCTTCAGCGCGATGAATGTAATAGCCGCCCCGTTAAAACAGAACGTAGCTAGAATACTGCTTAGTGCAGCATTAAACAACAAATAAACAAAATTGTGTCGCAAAACTGGGCGTAATTATGGATTGAAAGGGCCGCGATACTGGTTAAAAAGTGTCTAACAAGTGCCACGAAAGTGTCGAGATCTTGTAAAACAAAATCGGTGAAATGGCCAGAAAATATCTCGAAAGTTGAGCAACAGTTTTGCCTCTGTGCGTTTAAGTGCTGCACTTGTAGGCGAAAAGTGTCAAAACCACTTGCTCTACGTGTAGACTAACACCATACGCACTTGTAAAATGTGCTACATCAATAACGCATTTTATATTCATTTTTAACCTAAACTTAACATAATGAAAAATCATTTGAATATTCTAAAACAGTTAGTCTTTATACAGTTACAGACCTCAAAACTCAGCATATACTCCTATTTCGTTACTGTAGTCAATTAAATATGCTTATTAATTTCTTTAATATTTCATCAAAATGTGCATTTAAATCCGCATTGTTTAAGCATATCAATAATGCCTGCTTTATATTTTCCGAACTGTATTTTTGTATTTGATTATGACCACGGACATTTTATGCACTGCCATTGAATATCGTACAACCACTCGATTGTGTACTGCCATTGTAATTGCTGTAAGTAATTTGTGATGATGTGTAAACATAGTTATTTTTGTAATACAATTGTTAATCTTTTGTTTCACACTAGGTTCTTTTACGTACAGATTTATTGGTGAACATTTTGTTTCAATTAACAATATTGTCACGTGTCGACTTCAAAATTTTAACAATTTGTTAACCCAGAAATCGGTACGGAATATAATTCAGTGTAAAACCACAAAAAGAAACAAAGAAATGTTGAACAATTCACCTCATTTACAAATCTATACAAATTAGTGCAAAGTCATTACAATCACAATATACAAAAGAGTGGCAGTGGGAATAGCAATTTAACCGGTGATAATACAATTCACCTAGCACCAACACTGGTCAAGCTTCCCAAACTCCTCATTTGATCACGTTTATCGTATTAGACCTACGTATACACAGAACTTTAAACTGTGCCTTGCTGCATTTTACACAGTGTGTCACATTGCCGTGCATTCTAGTCTGTCTTACGGGCCCCAGAGAATAATCTTGGAAAGCATCCAAATCAAGTCTAGAATGATTTGGCAGTCCAGACTGCTTAAGCTTCAGAAATTAAGCATTGTTCTGGACTCAATTTGGATTTTAAATCATATTTGACTATATTTACTTTTAAATAAGATCACTTTATTTTAGAGTCTAAATGTTAGTAAACATGTATATGTCCATTCAACGTACACATGCCATGTAATTCTTTTCCTCAGTCAAATATTTATATTCATATGTTATACAGTTATTACCTGTGCCATATATATCCGAATAAGATATTACATCCGTCGAGTAATCTCCTCAAATCTTTCCGACTTGGAAACATGACCATTAGCACTGTCTTTATTATATCAATGAACATGATAGTCGACAATATGTACTTATTGTTGTGAGGATGACGACGATGCTGCTGTTGACGACGGTGGTGGCTGCTGCACTGTTGCTGCCATCTGTTGCTGACGGGATCTGTCTGCGTGAGTATTTAGTACAATCCATCTTACCTGAAGTGATTCTTTTGTAAGTCAGACAGATCACATATAAACAATAAAAAACCGGTATAGCATGTGATTGTTTACGTTTATTATGGATTTTACACACAGTCGCTGAAGTGAGTTAGTGTTTCGACTTAACAGTATTCCAGTTACATCAGCTTCATGTCACTTTGGTGAAATCCACATGAAAGGCCACATGCCCATATAGAACGGAGTAACATAACATATTTTTAATATATACTACTCAAAAGAAGTTAAGGATCATCGATTCTTTCATATTACAATTGTTAATCTGCCCTGAAATGAGAGATTACCTGTAGTAATATAAATGAATCGGGTGATCCTTAACTTCTTTTGTGTAGTAAATACAAAGTCAAGGTAACAATTCACTTCGTAACCAAAACACATTATGCATGTGCAAAGCCAGTTGATGTTGTGTCAGAAGATCCTTGCGGGACAGTAATGAGACAATGTTATCGCATTAAAATGAGATAAAGACCACTGCGGTAGGTAATTGTCTCTCAGATTTTCGTGAAAAGGGCAAATATACAAAAAATGATATTCATCTTCGACAACAATGCCACAGAATGTGCATAACCTTAAGGATTTCTCAATAGGTGAAAATCCCCCTGTGTTAATTTTTCGTCTCTCGTAGATCATTCAAGCCAAGTCTAAAACGAATAATGATGTTACGAAAATTCCTGTACATAAGTTTGATAAATAAGATTCTGGTTCAAGCAATGACTTGAATCGGCGGTAAGTATCATATCTTGAATTTTCGTAAATATCGTGATGCCATTTCTGATGAAACATATCAATGGCACGCATGCGAAAGCATTTAATGAAAACATTTGCATTACCAATCGTCTGGGACAACCAAATGAAACCAAAGCCATATGTAAAAAGCCATGTACGAAAACAAGAAGCCCATGTGTTCTTTCCAAGACTATCGAGGTGTACAAGCATGTTGTAGGCTTTCTTAGGTAAACGGTGTTCAGGCATTATTATTATTTTAACACCAATATTTCAAGCAACGAGTGTAGGATCCAATGTACAATGGGAATCTCCCGCATTATCCATAAACCATATTACTAGGTGTTGTCATAGCAATATTCTTAACCTTTTTACAAGCGAGAAGATGAGCCTTTTCAATTGTACAGAACTCTTTACAACCCCATATCTCAGACACATATAGTAAATGAGGTTGTAGTTGAGAATCAAATAATGTAAAATACATTTTCGGTGAAATAACTCCAAGCTTAGACATGGCACAGTTGACTTGTAAAAGAGCTTTCTTTGCTCTGTTTGTGAGATTAGTTACTGACTTATTCAGATTCAGTGTATGGATAAACAATATGCCAAGGTATTTGTATTCATTCACAACATTAATACATGTACCTTTAAATAAACATTACTCTCTTGTGGCCACTCGACCACCTCTACGGAATACAACAATATTTGTTTTATCAAGATTAGCACTAAGTTTCCATTTATCTGAAACTTCCGAAAGTATGTCAAGCTGCTTCTGTAGACCAATAATAGTACTAGACATCAAATGCACATCATCTGCAAAAAGTAGCATGAAAAGTTCTATTATATCAGAGAAGAGCTGGACGCCAGGACTACCAGACTGTGTATCAACATATAACTCATGTATAAACAGTGAGAATATAATAGGACTTAAAACACATCCTTGGCGTAAATAAAAAAAAGTCACTTTTAGTATCACTACAGCTAACACATGATTTTATCATTTGCATACATTGATTTTACAGCAGCAAGCATTTTGCCTCCGAAACCCTTATTTTTCAAACAGCTCCACAATTTAGCTCTATTTACAGAATCAAATGCCCGTTTAAAATCAACAATGGGCGCATACAACTCACGTTTCCTATACGATAAATAGTTTTCAATGACTGCATACAAAGTAAATATGTGGTCAAAAGTCGAATAGTCCTTTCTAAATCACGCTCTCATATTTGACCACAGTGTTAATCTATTATTGATGACAGAAGTAAATGCTTTACCAAGAATACTCGCGAGAGAAATACCCCGGTATTGTTAACGTTTCCATTCTTGAATGACGGGATAGTGATAGATCTTGACCAGACAGAAAGACAAACACCTTTATCAAAAGTCCGATTAAATTATTTAACCAAAAAAGGCATAATATCAGGTAATGAGTACTTAAATATTTCAGCTATAACACAATCAACCCCAGCATATTTACCAGTTTTAAAGCGAGATATAGCATTAAATATTTCCGTCTCCGTGATAGGCGATTCTAACAGAAGCATGTCAACATCACTAAAATTTTCACTGACGCCATCATTATCACGTTCAAAGCACTCATTGTCTATCAATTATATAGAATCATCCTTTGAGAATAACTTCTTGAAATGATGTAACCATTCTGTTGGGGATACAGGTCCTCTGGGGGTAGAATGTCTCTGAAGAGAACTATGGTTTTCCAAAATAATTTCGGACTGTATAAAGTGCTGTTTATTCTGACTAGCCGTGACAATTTAAGATCATATGTGAACTTCCTACAAAAGGTTTTATACACATTTCTCAGTTTACAGTAGCGTTTTCTGTTGCATTCACTGCGGCAACACCTATACCTTCTGAAAGCCTTCCTGGATTCAGATCTTGCTGCCCTACAAGCTTATCGTGTTTATTTTCACCATATTTAGTCTGTTTCTTCATACAGGACTCCGAGTCCAGAACATACTGTACCAAATATGTAATCCCCTCCTCTGCATTAGCTACAAATTTATCCATCAAGGAATTTTCATGAATATGCAAGGGCCCTCTAAGTGTTGTTTCGTTCCATGAAAATGTACTATTCTCACGGTCTAAACTATGTATGGCACGATTGCTACAAGGAAACCTGCAGGATAACTCAAGAGGGAAATGGTCTGAATCTGATCGATCAGCAACATTTAACATATCTACATACTGGAAAAAAATCAACAGATGCAATAAGATAATCAACAACACTAGAACCAGTATCTCCTACAAACGTAAACTCGCCTGCTCTATCACCAAAAACTCTCCCATTTAGTATAAACATACGAAGAACAATGCATAGATTTAATAAAATGCGACCGAATCTATTGATAGTGTCATCGTGAGATACACGCTGTTCAACAGCGGCATTGTCTACATCAATGTATAAATCATCATGTCCAAAGTCATCACTGTCCTCAGAAATGGGATTATTTTCGTCGCCTGTGCGCGCATTAAAATCACCGCAGTGTAGCACATGTGAAGAAGTGAAATCAGACCAATGCTCCAATATAAAAACTTCCACTTGTTCCATAAGGCAACCTGAATGTGTTCTCCCTTTGTAAAATGTAGAACCTGCCGGAGGGACATATGTACACAACAACATTCAATCATATTTTAAATTAAACACAGATTTTGGAAATTTCAAACATATGAAGTTTTCAATATCGGTGCTAAGATATATGCACTGGTTCACAACATCTTGCCTAACGAAGAGACACACACCACCGGAACATGCACCTGAAAATGATGTTTAAGCTCATGGGGCAAAGTACATTTGGCAACCAGGCAGCCAGTTTAAGTTTGGGAAATATTATATAAATGTATCCAAGATACACACAATATCAAACGATTGGAGGTAGGCAATAAAGTCACAATCATCAAACATTTTATGTGGGCCACAGGACAACAATGTTCCAGGACAACAATGACAAATGTTTATGGTTACCGGTGTTATTTCCATTCTGTGTCGAATACTGGACCTGACCGGATTGTTATTTCCTATGGTAGCCACCACGCCGTGAGGTACTCCTCAATTGTCGTTTGGAGCTCTCTGATTCCTGGGTGCCATGGTTATGTTCATCATTTCGTGGTTTAGTTAACAGCTTACCATTCTTGAAATATCCAATCAGCCCTCTTTCTTTCACGGCTTTAAGTTGTTGAGTGTTGTTCGAGCTTTCAATACTTCGATCTTGTCATCTGATAGCCGTAATTTAGCAAAAAGCGGTCTTGGTTTAGAAGTATCTTCACGTTGGGCGCCGAGTTGATGTGCACGAATAACGTCATCACTAACCCATGTCTTGGTCTGAACATTGCTGTTCAAGATGTATAGTATCTTGACCTTGCAATCAGTGTGCGTCTCCCCTGTTTCCTCTGTCACGTTATAGAGGATAACGTTGTCACGCCTGCTGAATGCCTCTAGCTTGTCGATCTCGCCATCGAACTGTGCTTGTTTCTCTTCCACGTTTTCCATCTTACCGTGGATCAAACCAAGGTCCTCGTACCGTATTCTCTGATTGTGTTTCCATGTCACTCTGAAGTTTGGTAATCTTTGATTCAATGTTATTAAATCTGGTACTCAAATCTCGAACCTCATTTGAGAGTGTGGTTATCTGACTTCTGAGGTTACATTTCACGCATTGGATTTCCTTCAAAATGGTATCTTTGACTTATGCTGAGGTAAGTGGTCCAGGATTCATTTCGATACCGTTTGCACACAGGATTATATGTGTTATAACCTCAGCGGGGAGCAGATTACCACCTTAAAGGCAAGCGACTGGAGCACGTGAAGATTGAGATGGCCAAGCTGACAATTCAGTTTTGAATGACGTGACGTCACTGGTGTAAGCAAGTTCACAAACATGCTTTTTGGTAAATATGAACACACATCAACATTTTCACATGCGTCCAAAACAGCATAGTTTAAACCAATATGCAAGATAAACACAGCTGTACATACAACGATTCTGAAGTGTATATCAGACCCAACGACAGTCGGTGAATACTCGCCATGTTTGTCAAGTGCTACTTAACGGATGCCTTTTGGTTGAGTGAAAAGTCCAATTCTTGCTCTATAGACGTCGATCGACACCATTTCTTGTCTTACTTCGGTCTCTGGTATAATGTTAATCACGTATTTTAGCTTCAATTCTGTCAAGTTCGGTCATAATACGACATTAAGATGATTTTTGACGGAGCGCATCAACACGCGTCTTAACATAACAAGGGGCATAACTTTACCACAGGCTCTCTCCTCTGCTCCGAACAAAGGTTGATGCCAGATGTTTGTAACTTCGTGACTGTTGTGTATAAACGCTATTATGATCATGATTTTTGCATCGTCATCTTAGATTAACTCATAATTATAACACTTGGACACTGTGGGTTAAATGCTCACAGCAGTGTCTTTGATAAAAAGGTCTCCCCTGAATGTACACACTGTGACGAAAATACTTCCGAGACAGTGAAGCATTACATAATTGAATACCATGACCACACTCATATCAGATTAAATTAAAGAAGTGTAGTATCACAGAGAGACAGCTCAATTAATCGTATTACACTTGTGGGCTCCAACGTATTTTATGGTTTAATTTAGCGAGCAATATTAGACTTTGTGACAGCATCTTGAAAATCTGATAGATTATAGAAATTAAATGTATACATATATTGTGCACTGACTTTTAAACCATTTGAACAGTTTTCTATTTTTGTCTTGACTATATTTTCAATGGAAAGAGTTCTTACTTTTCCGTTTGCTCTTTATTAAAAACATTTAAAGTGTTGCTTTTTGCTATGTCCATTCGTTCACCTATCGGCGCTAATTACCCCCAGCCTCCCGTTTGCCCAGTGTCCATTACCTATTCCTTTTCAATGATACTTAAGTACTGGCTTCCATACTATCAGCGCTAATTACTGTACAGTGTTGGCTACTATTGTGGGTTGTTAATCACCTATATCAGCGCCAATCATCTGTCGGCTTCCCTTGTTAGTTTCTATCCTTTGATATTTTCCACCTTTTGTTATCTTGTTAATTTTGTTTTGTTTCCTTACATATACATATATATGTTCTCTGCCTCGTGGCATTCTCTCCCCCGATGAAGGAGTAAGCATATACCCTGAAACGTTGTGTTCCTCATAATAAAGAGGTTGACGCCCATGTATTCTCTTCCTTACGTGTATCACTTCTAAATGCCTTTCAAAGAACCGATGTAAAGTGTTGAGTGCAAATATACCTTTAATAGTCCAAATCGCCCTTAAACCCAAATACCATATCAAACATAACAGAGTCTGCCCGTTGTGTTCTCTTTTACTGAAGAGACGTGCAACGAGTTGTGGTACCACAGTGAACCTCCGGACATATATTCCGGGTTTGTATGAGTGAATGTCGGTGAGATGTGTTTGTTGTCAGCCGATCCATCGTGGCATATGGTGTGATGCATGTGAGACTGGCAGCTTGGGATACCTAGACTCACACATTGGGTACATCACACCATATACCCCTCGAGATCGACAAAATACCTTCTTCTAATCATGGTGTACTTATGTATCAACATAACACTTCTCAAGGGCATAAGTGTTATCTACATTTTCTTACGTTTTCTTGAGCTATTTATCTTAAAGGTATGACAAAAATATTCTAAATTTACAGAAAACTCTTCTTAGGGTTCGATCGTCTAGATTGATATAAGATTCTTGTGCAAAGGGAAATACTCTAACTGCACTGTAATGGGAAAAAGTTAGAATTTGTAATTGCATCATGTCTGATGTTTCTAATGTTACATGATATTTTGAGGAGCCAAAGTTATTATCGCAAAAAAATAATTGGCCCCTTAAAGTCTTGCTTCATACTGATGATAAAAAACAGAATTTGACTGCCAAATATTTTTGCGAAAAAGTTTATTTAGAAAAAAACCAGAAATAGTACGCATCTTCGTATTTCGCTGAAACATTTTACAGCCACAATTCTAAGATATATCCGTCAATCTATAAGTAGCCACAGCTGTGTCTAATTGTTTAAACTAATTGTCTGTATTTCTCAAACACCTGTTAGGGACGAGTTCATCGTAAAACATCTCAGAAGCTGGTTGTTTCACATTCAGGAAGATTGCGTCCTATCAAGGGAGTCAGTCGTAAAATGTTGGTTGGTGGTCCTGATTGAAACGGCTGTAATATACGAGGGCCATTCAATATATATAACCAGCCTAACCTATTTATCAGATCTTAACGGTTGCATGCTTGTCACGTACTGTGCACCAATGTATGTCACTGTTTCACTGAGGAAATTGTACTTGAAGTCACGCACGTGATCTCTAAAGATGGCAAGGGTAGATTCTGCCAAATTTTCGTCAAAGGTTGAATACAGGGCTGTTATTAGGTACCTCTACTTAAAAGGGAAACCGGGAAAGGAGATACATGATGAATTGTCAGATGTTTATGGTGACAGTGCACCTTCGTGTGCACAGGTCAAATTCTGGGTTGCAGAATTTAAGAGGGGTCGGGTGAACCTGGAAGATGAGCCACGCCCTGGCAGGCCTGTAGAGGTGACCAATGACCAAACCAGTGAAGCTGTGAGACAACTGGTTGTCAAAGACAGGCGAATGAAGGTGTCAGAAATGGGCAAGGCCTTGGACATTTCAGAGGGAAGTGTCCATACCATTTTGCATGATCGTCTGGGTATGAGGAAGCTGTCTGCCCGATGGGTCCCGAAATGTCTGAGTGGTGATCAGAAGGCTGTACGTGCGTCAATGTGTCAGCCCTTTTGACGCAATGCAGTCCTGATGCAGACAACTTTATGGAGAGAATTGTTACTGGTGATGAATCCTGGGTTCACCACTATGACCCAGAAACCAAAGAACAGAGTAAGCAGTGGACTGGCTTTGCTTCACCCCGTCCCAAAAAGTTTAAGACTCAACCATCGGCTGGCAAAGTAATGGCAACCATCTTTTGGGATACCAAAAGGGGTCTTGCTCATTGACTACTTGCCACGTGGCCAGACTATTACTGGAGAGTACTACTCCGATCTCCTGGACCGTTTGCGGACTGCTATTCTTGCCAAACGTCGTGGAAAGATCACAAAAGGTGTGCTGCTCCAACATGATAATGCCAGAGTGCACACCTGTCGACTTGCGGTTGCCACAGTGAAGCGGAACGGGTTCAAAAACATGCCTCATCCACCTTACTCACCAGACCTGGCACCAAGCGACTACATTCTCTTCCCAAACTTGAAGAAAGAACTGCGTGGACGTAATTTCCGGTCCGATGATGAACTCACGACAGCAGTGGAGGGGTGGTTACACGAACAACCCCATGGTTTCTATCACAACGGGCTTTTAGCTCTCACACATCGCTGGACAAAGTGCATAGACCTCAATGGTGATTATGTGGACAAAGAAGAAGTGAGGAGCAGTAGCAAATAGGTTAGGCTGGTTATATATTGAATGGCCCCCGTACTTTAAGTGGCCCATGGTCTGATCTCATCCGAAGTAAAAGCATTAAAACAGAGGCATTGTCATTGAGGAAACAGAGAACAATGCTGGACCCTTGATGAGATATGACTGTGTAAGTTGCAGGCGTATCTCCTTTTGTGCGCCAATTTCGGATATGTCTGTGAAGTTTGCACATCTACAAAAGACATCTGTTCACAGTTCAATCTCTTGAATGTCTTAGGTGTTTTATAATCGATATTGGACAAAAGCTGTGCTCTGAACAAATGCATGGTCGTGTCCTCAGCTGCTAACATTGCATTTATACGCCTATCTTATACCAACGACGTCTTTTTTACGCTGAATTTCGCTATAGCAAACCTTAAAATGGTACTAAATATATAAGTACACTCGTATCCGTCATATACCGTGTTTATTACAATCGTGAGTGTATTGCAAGGGACTTATTTACTGATCTATATGTCCAACGGGGACCTATTTTTTCTGTGTAAATGGGGCACAGGCTACGTGCATGAGTGTGTGATGGGACTGCATCTATGTTTTATGAAGTCATGTCATGCCGTTTTCTAGTAAAAATGTGAACTTCACACAGAATAGGTATGTGCCATATACAGCCACTATTCTTTTGACGTAACTGTCTTAATGATAAGGATTTCACTTTTCTAATCTAATATTTTCTGAACTACATGTGGTGTAGCCTTCGTGGAACTTGAAACTAATACAACGTACAGCTACCAGTCCCTCCATGACCTGGGTGTTGATTTGGCTCCTGGCGCTACATCATTCAAGTTCAAGGTAAGGCAGGAGTAAGTGAGGGAGTAGGGTTGAAAGCTGCTTTTAGCAATATTCCACGGCATAGGACACCGGAAAATGGGTTCACACATTGTACCAATGTGGGGAATCGAACCCGGGCCTTTGCCGTGACGTGCAAACGCTTTAAGCACTAGGCTACCCCACCGCACGGGGTAAGACAGGAACTTATACCATGTCACTGGGAGTTCATGTAAATAATCACTAGTTTGCATTTCCTGTATACAGGAACAGCCAAGCCATTGATTGATTCATCGTGGTTATCAAAAGAGATAAAAATAAAGACAACTGGTTCTAAATTACAAATTCAGAGTTGTTAAGGTAAATTGTTTCCTCCAAGGTCCGCGCGTCAAACGATGTCCACGTGGCCCTGCTACAGGATGATGGAGTAACCAGTCAGAACATATACGAGGTGGTGATTGGCGCATCGAGCAACACTCTATCACAGATCAGATCACGCAGAGGGCACAACGTCCAAGCGTCAGCTCACCACACTCCGTTGAGTGCATCCCTGATCCGTGATTTCTGGATATCTTGGGCGAATGGCGTAATCTCTGTTGGATCGGGGGTGGAGGTCGGAGTTGGGAGGTTCATGACGTGGACGGATCCCTCCCCTCACGCCGTCAGGTACATTGCTGTGTCTACTGGATGGGGGTCACCAGGACTGTGGCAGTTTGGTAAGTAGTTTAGTGCCAGTGTCTGTAAACAATGACGTGTATCACAAGATAATTAATGATGACGTTCAGTTACTGCACCATAGTGTGAACAGAAGTACAATTGAAAATATCATCTTCTTTTTCTTCTAATTAAAACATTTTCTACAATACATGTGGATCAGCCCCGACTTCGGATGTCTCACTTGCAACAAACACAGTTTACCGATACCAGTCCCTTCATGATCTGGGTGTGGATCTGACGCCTGGAGCCACGTCATTCACGTTCAAGGTAAGCCTTGTTGGTTGTTGTTTATCGCGCAGTCAACCAATTAACGCTATATCACTGCAGCCTGTAAATAATAGGGTCTGGGTCAAATTATCCGGGTGTTGTTGATATTATTTCCAACGCCCAACGAATGATGTACAGGTACAACGGCAAGCCTTTCCATCCGACCAAATTAAGTCGCCTCTTATGGTAAACAATAGAGTGCCTGGGACCTATTCAAACCCAAGTCAAAACGGGGTTTCAAGGTTACGAATGAATAAACACATTATCATTAAATATTTTATATTGAATAATATAGTTCGTATGACAGCTGGCAGTGCATATGGTTAAACCGACGATTCCACAATGTTATTTGAAGATGAGAAAATACAACAGAAGTTGATTCTATAGATCAAAGGAGGTAAAGTTCAGTTGTTTTCTCCAAGGTCCGCGCGTCAAACGATGCTCACGTGGCCCTGCAACGGTATGTAGAGTAACCAGTCAGAACATATACGAGGTTGCGATTGGCGCATGGCGCAACGCCGGATCCTCTATAAGAGCAGGCAAGCAGTACACAAACAGAGTGATAGCTCACCACAGACCTCTGAGTGCAACCCAGTTCCGGGATTTCTGGATTTCTTGGAAGAGTGGCGTGATCTCTGTTTGATCGGGAACGGTGGTAGGAGTTGGGAGGTTCATGACGTGGACGGATCCCTTCCCTCACCCTGTCAACTACATCGCGGTGTCAACTGGATGGGGGTCAACGGGTCTGTGGAAATTTGGTATGTATCTTTGTGTCAGCGACGGTCAGTTGTAAACTAGTTGTACCTGGGTGAGTGAGTGAGTTGTGCTTTTTTGCCTCTTTGTACATTATTTTACAGCGTGTGATGTTGACGTGGAAGGTAATCATAAAGTGACATACGCTGGTTGTAGAGGCTGAGAGAGAAGCATAGAAATGGTGCTGAGTGATCAGCTGATCCTGGTACAATAAGGGACGCAACCCTGCACAGTGATTTCCAAAGTCTTAGTCCACGCGGGTACTCGTGCCCTACTATGACACGAATCAAGTAGAGATAAACTAAATGTTTACTTCTAACATTTGAGATCTAGTCCACAAACTATCTGCTGGAAGAGCGGAAGGTCGGGGTTCGAGCCCACCCACGTCATCCCAAAAGAGGTTAAAAGAAACGTGAACGTGTGTTTACTCTGCCTGGTAACCAATATAGTGTGTATGTGTTGGGGTATCATTCTTATATTGTGACATAGTGTTCAAGTGGGGTAGCTCTCTAAAGCCTTCGTTCGTCCGAATTAGTACACATGCATAGACACGTGCTTACACGTCGCTGTTCAAGTGCGTGTGTCTCACGTCACATTCAAATGTATTTATTTTTTTGGTAATATACTCAACAACCAAAGTTCCTGTGACACCAATATTTTAGTGTCTTATTCAAACAAGTAAAGTTTGGTTTTCAAGACTGTAGTACATGTATGGAATCAAGTCACAAAAACGCAACTGCTACAGGTAAGCATGCATTCCTTGCAAAGGTTGACTTTTATGCAAGCCCCATGCATTTCACTACCCAAGAATGGGTATAAAAACATGTGCGTTAACGGGATTCCAAAGCATTGTTCAGCATCGTGCTGACAACAACCACTCAGAAAAACAACAAAATTACGCAATAATTCAACATTACGAAATGCCACGCCTGTTCGAAAATGAGCCTCTGCGAGTCATTGGCATGCTTGAAGCAGGATCGAGTCAACGTGATGTTGCAAGACGATTTAACGTCCACAGAAACACCATTTGGTGTTTATGGCAACGTAGGCAACAGACGAATGCGATCAGAGACCATCCTTGGAGTGGCAGGCCACGAGTGACCAATAATCAACATGACATCTGGATTCGAACAACACACCTACGAAATCGATTCCAGCCAGCAACAGTGACTACAAGAAGCATCCCTGGCCTTCGACGAATATCTTCACAAACCTACGTCGTCGCCTCAGATGTGCAGGTATTGTCTCCAGAAGACTCGCCAGACGTCCCATTTTGACAGGAACCCATCGTCAAACACGTCTATAGTGGTGCAGACAGCGTCTACGCTGGACGGCATGCAGTGGGAACAAGTTCTCTTTATTGACGAGTCTCGCTTTCACCTCAACCACAGCGATGGACGGATTCGAGTGTACCGACGTCGAGGTGAACGTTACGTCAATCATTGTGTCATGGAAGAAGATCGGTTCGGGGGCGGCAGCGTTATGGTATTGGGTGGGATTACAGTAAGATAGAGGACCAGTTTGATAGTGGTAGAGGGAAATCTTAATGGACAGCGCTACCGCGACGAGATCAACCTTTCAATTACGTCAACCACGTGTTCCACAGACACTCCAGGAACTTCGAAACATGCTCCAGCAGATATGGACAGATATCCCACAGGACTTTGTGCGACGCCTGGTCCATTTCATGAGACGAAGATGTGTTGCTTGCATTGCAACCACAGGTGGACACACACGCTATTGATTTGTGAATTGACATTTTGGCATGTTCAAGTTTGTTATGAAATCACGCATTTCCCAAAGTCAGTATGGCAAATTAAACCATTTGAACACTTACAGGAGTCTTTTATCTGTTGCAAACCGAAATTGTGTTAGATTTGGTAAAAAACATAACTTTGCATTAAATCTTATTCAATGTTCCAGGAACTTTTGTTGTTCAGTATATATGTGTAGAAGCATGTTCTTTTATAATCATGAAATATTATTTTGCTTTTTGATCTGTCTTCAAATGGATAAACGAGATGTTTCGTTGTCTTGATAAGAATAGGTAAAACCATCGATTTTAGACATAGCTAGTCTTCTCTATCAGACAAATACAAGAACGTAACTTTATTCACTATGTCCGTGTTACAGAGCGCTACCTTCCATTGGTTTGTATGGAGACGGCCAACAGCTACCAGTACCACTCCGTCAACGACCTCGGCGTTCACCTCAAAGGGCGAACATCCTTCACCTTCTGGGTAAAGGCTACCAATGACGCTCACATCGCGTTACTTCGCAACAAAGGTGTCTACAATAAAAACATGTACGAAATCGTCATCGGAGGAGGGCGAAATACAAATTCTGTCATCAGAGAAAAAAAGCTGGGGCCAATCCTTGCGCATGCGATCCACGCTCCACTATCAGGGAACAAGCACCTGTCCTTCTGGATCAGCTTCAGCGGTGGCACAATCTCCGTGGGTGCTGGCACAGTGGTCGGAACACGTCAGTTCATGTCGTGGACAGACCCAACTCCAACACAGATCAGATATGTGGGCGTTTCAACAGGATGGGGGTCCACGGGAAAATGGCTTTTCTCTAAGTAATCTTTTCCCTAATGAAATCAAGCTTAAAACAAAATGCGCATGATTCAGTGTAACTAACATCCATCCTTTAGCTTGCTTTCAATAGTTTCAAATGTTTTCTGTCTATCCAATATACGGCTCTCATAACCAGGAAGCACGATCTGTATCTTTAGTGTGATGAAACTATTGCAAGTGTTGAAAAGGTATGCAAAACCAACACCAACTCCAATAAAACTGACCGCAACATGAATGTGTATGTGTTATTATATATAATTCTACTCAAGGGTCTACCCATAATTTATACTCTAAACCACAATATAATTCTATTCAGTGTCCTGACTCGAGTCGGTGTCTACCATCGAGTCACGACAGTTGAACTACAATTTATTGTTCAGTGTCCTGCCTCGGCAAGTGTATGTCTACCACCGAGTCACGACAGTTGAACTACAATTTATTGTTCAGTGTCCTGCCTCGGCAAGTGTATGTCTACCACCGAGTCACGACAGTTGAACTACAATTTATTGTTCAGTGTCCTGCCTCGGCAAGTGTATGTCTACCACCGAGTCACGTCAGTTGAACTACAATTTATTGTTCATTGTCCTGCCTCGACAAGTGTATATCTACCACCGAGTCACGTCAGCTGAACTACAATTTATTGTTCAGTGTCCTGCCTCGACAAGTGTATATCTACCACCGAGTCACGTCAGCTGAACTACAATTTATTGTTCATTGTCCTGCCTCGACAAGTGTATATCTACCACCGAGTCACGTCAGTTGAACTACAATTTATTGTTCAGTGTCCTGCCTCGGCAAGTGTATGTCTACCACCGAGTCACGACAGTTGAACTACAATTTATTGTTCAGTGTCCTGCCTCGGCAAGTGTATGTCTACCACCGAGTCACGTCAGTTGAACTACAATTTATTGTTCATTGTCCTACCTCGACAAGTGTTTATCTACCACCGAGTCACGTCAGCTGAACTACAATTTATTGTTCAGTGTCCTGCCTCGACAAGTGTATATCTACCACCGAGTCACGACAATTGAACTACAATTTATTGTTCATTGTCCTGCCTCGACAAGTGTATATCTACCACCGAGTCACGTCAGTTGAACTACAATTTATTGTTCAGTGTCCTGCCTCGGCAAGTGTATGTCTACCACCGAGTCACGTCAGCTGAACTACAATTTATTGTTCAGTGTCCTGCCTCGACAAGTGTATGTCTACCACCGAGTCACGTCAGTTAAACTACAATTTATTGTTCAGTGTCCTGCCTCGACAAGTGTATGTCTACCACCGAGTCACGTCAGTTGAACTACAATTTATTGTTCAGTGTCCTGCCTCGACAAGTGTATGTCTACCACCGAGTCACGTCAGCTGAACTACAATTTATTGTTCAGTGTCCTGCCTCGGCAAGTGTATGTCTACCACCGGGTCACGTCAGCTGAACTACAATTTATTGTTCAGTGTCCTGCCTCGGCAAGTGTATGTCTACCACCGAGTCACGTCAGCTGAACTACAATTTATTGTTCAGTGTCCTGCCTCGGCAAGTGTATGTCTACCACCGAGTCACGTCAGCTGAACTACAATTTATTGTTCAGTGTCCTGCCTCGACAAGTGTATGTCTACCACCGAGTCACGTCAGTTGAACAACAATTTATTGTTCAGTGTCCTGCCTCGACAAGTGTATGTCTACCACCGAGTCACGTCAGTTGAACTACAATTTATTGTTCAGTGTCCTGACTCGACAAGGGCATGTCTACCACCGGGTCACGTCAGCTGAACTACAATTTATTGTTCAGTGTCCTTCCTCGATAAGTGTATGTCTACCATCGAGTCACGTCAGTTGAACTACATTTTATTGTTCAGTGTCCTGCCTCCTCACGTGTATGTCTACCACCGGGTCACGTCAGCTGAACTAGTCAGTCAACTCGCCAAATAATGTCATTACCACAAGACGCACAATGCACCATGCACCATGCACAAAGCACTATCGATATCTACAATAATGGAGAAACGAAATAGAAACACTTCAAAATGTACAAAAGGTTTTTGTTAAATCTGATCTACGTTTTCAACTGTATCTTAATATTTTGGATATGTCGTTATTGAACATTTTCACCGACTTCGAACTGAAAAAGGCAGATGGAACAAAATACTATTAACAAATAGATAACGTTCATTATGTGATACAGATGACATCGGTGGTGATTTCCATGATCGATTAATCTGTCCCCTTTTTCAAATCAGAACTATGTGTAAGCCATAATATTATCGTAAATATCCCAACATTTTGAATTGTGTCTTGATATTTTCCACTAAAAAATAAGATTGTTAAAAATATAAGTACTTTTTTGTAAAGTTATTATGCAACAATTTAGATAACATGTTAATTTATATCTTTTATGAACCATTACTTGATACGCATGTGCGGTTTCTAGAGAGCAGCTTCCTTACAGCTCAGGAGTTTCAGTACATGTGAATTATCCATGACACATACATGTAACTGTGATATCTGTCTCATCACACCACTAATCACGGTGCTTGTAAATACTAATTAGTCGTTTCTGTGCAGTGATTTATGCATGTACATGCTGCAATGACGAGCGTCTATGACATATACAAATCTGATTCCCTGGTTGTATATGCTCTAATAGTATACTACACTGGTCATATCATCGTTATCGTGGTTAAGCTGTTTATCCGGCGTTGCTCAGTTTAGGCATTAAGAATGTGGAAATGCGATATCAGTACCACTTACTACTTTCGTTTCCGGGTTATTCATAGTATTGTTATAAAGATTTGACCTTCAACCACAGCAGAATATTCCTATTCAGTAAAGCGCATAGTTCCTACATGTAAATACCAATCGTCACTCCATATACTTGAAACTTGATACAGGTATGTGTTCAACATGCTACCTGTCGCCAGTGTCTAAAGGGATGGGTACCATGACGGTACCGGTACTGTAAATCCCCATGGTCCGTAGTACGGTGGCTGGTTGCCGGTTGCTGGCGATCGATAGTCCGTTTGTATAATGTATTATTTTATATAGTGATAACATTTAAGCGTCACATGCAAGTTTTAACGACAACGCTGTGATAATCTTATTATGTTATGTCCTTTGTAGCCAGATTTTATATTTCTAAATGTATTTGTTAATATAGTATCATCGCCATATGGCTGCAACATTGCCGATGCGATGTAAACTTTAAGGTCAAAACTCACTCACTAACTCACTCACGTATTCCATACTATTGGTTAGAGTTTTATGTACTTTATGTATGATTGTCCCTACGTATTCCATTTATTCCATGATCAGTAAACTATAACTGCTCAGATTATGTAATTAGTTGATCTGACTTCATTTAGTGCTTCTAAAGGAGAATAAATTTGTCCTAAATAATGCACTACCATGTGAATAACGGAAAATTCAAGAAAATATGCTGCCTGCCATCTCATGATGGAGAAGCTAAATAGGAGTGTGGGGTGCAGTTTGGGGTTATTTTCTTGCTATGAATTGCAATATATTTATAATTCCACTGAGGACAAGTCTATAAAGATATCCATGCAAACAAACAATTTGGAACGTAAAGTTTTACTTGCAATCAAATAAACATGAAGGGAACAAATACAAGAAGGCTGCCATAATACAGAATATTATAGGCATGAAACAACATGCACTTACTTTCTCGAGAGTGTGGGCCTCGTACTACATAATGTATAGAACAATAACAAGAGAAAACCGGAGGCCATAATTCACACCAACAGTCAAAGTATGTAAGATATATGTATTAGCTCAATGTACAGTGTAAATAAACAAGCAGAAATAACTTTTGCTATGAGTTAATGGACAAAATATGTATTTTAGTACTACACAATATATGTATTTTAGTAGTAGGTGAGTAAATGTATAAGTACAGGTTGACTGATGTGCGACGTATGGTATGAAACGGCACCTCAGAAAAGGCATGACAATAAACTGTATCTCACCCTACTGCCGTGTATAATATTGATATTACAGTTAGAAATGTCGGGTATACAATTAGAAAAACAGGTAAAGGTTATAAAACATGGAACATGACATTCACGTGTACTGGCTTTAAAAAACGTTTGGCATAAAGGTATAAGACAGTACAGATTAGGTTGTTTTTTCACTTTCTCTACATAGACCCGTGGTGTAAGAAAACAAAACAATTTTAGTATTTAAGTATGTCAGATGATGTACCAAACCTGATGCAGACCTCTCTCTGTGAAAAGTGAAGGTTTGCCACAGATAATAGTCATCTCTATATAATTACCATTCTAAATAAATAAAATTCCGACGCATCAAGAATTTTTCCCTAATTAGTCAGAGAGATCAACATTTCAAATAGACGATGGCGTACGTTTGGCGTTTTCACGAAGAAATATTGAACAGTCGATGAGTTGTTTAAGAAACAATTTTCCAGGTCAAACTACAAAAACAGAAATCGTGACACGGAAATAGATTCGTTTTAGTAGAGACCTCAAAATACTCATGAGTATTCAAATAGAAGGAAGTAGTTATCACGTGGGTTCTCACGTGAGCCAATGTAAATTATGCATATTTCATATATATAAAGTTCGGAGATGTTTTCTTTTTTTTACATCAAACGACAACAAGCGCGACATGGAAATAACACCCTGGTACTTGCAAACTACAGATTATCAGTGATGGCTTAATCTTTAATTGATATATAGTCTTTGATTATCGTCATCCTTGGACTCTTCTATGAAACTGATTTGGTTAGATGATTTACAACCTCCAAGGAAATATAACAATAAAAAAACACCTTTTTTACCACACACGTTTCTTATCATCATTAATTATTCACCATAGTCACAAATTATCGTCGCTTAAGGCAGCTAGTGAATGCGGCACGAAACTTTGTAATGAGTGAGTGAGTTAAAATTGAACGTCACATCGGCAATATTTCAGCCATATCGTGACGAGCGAGTGAGTGAGTGAGTTTCGTTTAACCCCGCTTTTAACAGTATTCCAGTTATATTGCGGCGTGTCTTTGAAATATTGATCCCTTGTAATGGCAAAATGGCAAAATCAATACAGTCAAGCGGTACGTGCTTGATTGTGATTCTCTCATCCCAAGGGATCAAAACGTAGGATCCTCACCTTTTAATAAATATTCGTGTGTATATCGTGAATGGCCAATACGACATCGTCGTAAAATGACCTCTTCAAATCTGGACTTACAACCCAAGTAAGTCTAACCGATAGTTGGCTTAATTTTATGTATTCTATTTATACCTACTTGGGTGTCCCATGTCTTTTGCATAAGATCCCTGATGTATCATCTGATCATAGGTTTACAATCACTGTATGGAATTAGAAGTGGTGTCACAGATTTGTTGAGTGTTGCTAAAGCAACAACATCAGCCGTTGTGTTGCTTTTTATGCCCACATGACTGGGCAGCCAACAAAAGACGATGTCATATTGGCAAGTTGAAAGATCATTACAAAGTTCTAAAATGTTTAAAATAATTAGATGATTTGAAGATACTTTTTCAGTGCCTGAAGACAAGATAAAGAATCCGAAAAGATGATAAATTGTTTATATGCAGATTGTCGTTTTATGTATACTAAGGCTGTAAGGATAGCATTGGCCTCAGCAGTGAAAATAGAGCTATTTTTGGTATTCTAGATGATAAATATTGTCATCCAACAACAGTGACACATGCTAACTGTAAATATTCCTGTTGATGTAATAGTTGGTTTGTGTCAGATTTAATAAAACGGGTGAGAGAAACGTCTACTTCTGGCCTCACCAGCTGCCAGGGAGGAGTAGACAAGAGCCGATATGGAACTTTGTAACTGAGGGAATTTAACAGTTGTGATTTGCAAAATTCATGAATAATCTTTTGCGTATTTTATTTAATGCTGTTTCATATTTCATATTAAGCTACAATATCTGAAGACCAATTCTGACAAATACAGCCCTGTCGTTTTGTTATTATGTAGACGCTTGATGACATTGAACTAAACTGCCACGATACTCCTTTAATCAGTTTGAGTACTAGTAGCAAAACGTAGAGATGAATCATATACATGTACCTGTGGAACTGATAAGTACTTACCTGCATTTGAACGAATATTTTCGAAGACACATGCAGCTTGCAAACAGGAATCCTCCAAGACACACCAGTGTAAACGGTCCAGTAATGATGTTCTTACTGTCAACCGCCGACAGCTTACCTGCTGGATAAGATAATAATATAGCTAAATTATTGTGACATTTTACGTCCAATGGTATGGAAGTAGCCACGAGTAGAGCACGGTATCAGTCTTTCAAGTGCTGAACTGTTAAGCGGTTTTGTGGTGCTGTAGTTTAAATTCTGTTTCTAAATCTGATTGTTTTGCGGATATATAGATATATAGGGTTGTGCAATTAGTTGTCCATTAATTTGGTGGTGTGTGGTGAGTGAGTATGATTTTACGCCGCTTTTAGCAATATTCTAGCACTATCACGGCGGGGGACACCAGAAATGGGCTTCACACATTGTACCCATGTCGGGAATCGAACTCAGGTCTTCGGCGTGAGGAGCGAACGCTTTAACCACTAGGCTACCCGACCGCCCCGATCAAAATATGATCAACATGATATCAACATATATTCAAAATGACATCAACATATGATAAACAAGATATCACCATGATATTTACATATAAACATGATAACATATGATTAACATATGATCAACATATGATCAAATGGACAGAGACTGTACAGTTACATGAAGGATGCCATCCAGCTCTCAAAATTCAATTCTTGAGTATGAAACGATCCAGGCGTCACTTCTGAAGCCTACCACTAATAGATACATTCAAATTGATGTATCAGACCATTACCCCATGATCAACATGATAGCATATGATCAACATGACAGCATGTGATAAATATGATATCAGCATATGATCAACACATGTTCATCATGAAAACATATGATCAATATGATAGCATATGATCAACATGATATCAGCATATGATCAACACATGTTCATCATGATAGCATATGATCAACAAGATAACATATGATCAGCATGATATCAACATATGATCAACAAGATAACATATGATCAACATGATATCAGCATATGATCAACACATGTTCATCATGATAGCATATGATCAACAAGATAGCATATGATCAGCATGATATCAGCTTATGATCAACATATGATCCACATGATAACATATGATCAACATGATATCAGCATATGATTTACACGTGTTCATCATGATAACATATGATCAACATGATAACATATGATCAACATGATAGCATATGATCAACATGATAGCATATGATCAACATGATAACATATGATCAACATGATAGCATATGATCAACATGATAACATATGATCAACATGATAGAATATGATCAGCATGATATCAGCATATGAGCACGCATCTTCATCATGATAACATATGATTAACATGATAGCATATGATCAGTATGTAATCAGCAAGAGCTCAACGTGATATCAACATGTGATCAACATATAATGGATTATCAAAATATGAGTGAGTGAGTACGGTTTTACGCCGCTTGTAGCAATATTCCAGCAATATCGCGGCGGGAGACACCAGAGACGGGCTTCACACATTGTACCCATGTCGGGAATCGAACTCAGGTCTTCGGCGTGAGGAGCGAACGCTTTAACCACTAGGCTACCCGACCGCCCCGATCAAAATATGATCAACATGATATCAACATATATTCAAAATGACATCAACATATGATAAACAAGATATCAACATGATATTTACATATAAACATGATAACATATGATTAACATATGATCAACATATGATCAAATGGACAGAGACTGTACAGTTACACGAAGGATGCCATCCAGCTCTCAAAATTCAATTCTTGAGTATGAAACGATCCAGGCGTCACTTCTGAAGCCTACCACTAATAGATACATTCCAATTGATGTATCAGACCATTGCCCCATGATCAACATGATTGTAGCATATGATCAACATGACAGTATGTGATAAATATGATATCAGCATATGATCAACACATGTTCATCATGAAAACATATGATCAACATGATAGCATATGATCAATATGATAGCATATGATCAACATGATATCAGCATATGATCAACACATGTTCATCATGATAACATATGATCAACATGATAGCATATGATCAGCATGATATCAGCATATGATAAACATATGATCAACATGAAAACATATGATCAACATGATATCAGCATATGATCAACACATGTTTATCATGATAACATATGATCAACATGATAGCATATGATCAGCATGATATCAGCATATGATCAACACATGTTCATCATGATAACATATGATCAACATGATAGAATATGATCAGCATGATATCAGCATATGAGCACGCATCTTCATCATGATAACATATGATTAACATGATAGCATATGATCAGTATGTAATCAGCATGTGCTCAACGTGATATCAACATGTGTTCAACATTTAATGGATGATCAAAATATGAGTGAGTGAGTATGGTTTTACGCCGCTTGTAGCAATATTCCAGCAATATCTCGGCGGGAGACACCAGAAACGGGCTTCACACAATGTACCCATGTCGGGAATCGAACTCAGGTCTTCGGCGTGAGGAGCGAACGCTTTAACCACTAGGCTACCCGACCGCCCCGATCAAAATATGATCAACATGATATCAACATATATTCAAAATGACATCAACATATGATAAACAAGATATCAACATGATATTTACATATAAACATGATAACATATGATTAACATATGATCAACATATGATCAAATGGACAGAGACTGTACAGTTACACGAAGGATGCCATCCAGCTCTCAAAATTCAATTCTTGAGTATGAAACGATCCAGGCGTCACTTCTGAAGCCTACCACTAATAGATACATTCCAATTGATGTATCAGACCATTGCCCCATGATCAACATGATTGTAGCATATGATCAACATGACAGTATGTGATAAATATGATATCAGCATATGATCAACACATGTTCATCATGAAAACATATGATCAACATGATAGCATATGATCAATATGATAGCATATGATCAACATGATATCAGCATATGATCAACACATGTTCATCATGATAACATATGATCAACATGATAGCATATGATCAGCATGATATCAGCATATGATAAACATATGATCAACATGAAAACATATGATCAACATGATATCAGCATATGATCAACACATGTTTATCATGATAACATATGATCAACATGATAGCATATGATCAGCATGATATCAGCATATGATCAACACATGTTCATCATGATAACATATGATCAACATGATAGAATATGATCAGCATGATATCAGCATATGAGCACGCATCTTCATCATGATAACATATGATTAACATGATAGCATATGATCAGTATGTAATCAGCATGTGCTCAACGTGATATCAACATGTGTTCAACATTTAATGGATGATCAAAATATGAGTGAGTGAGTATGGTTTTACGCCGCTTGTAGCAATATTCCAGCAATATCTCGGCGGGAGACACCAGAAACGGGCTTCACACAATGTACCCATGTCGGGAATCGAACTCAGGTCTTCGGCGTGAGGAGCGAACGCTTTAACCACTAGGCTACCCGACCGCCCCGATCAAAATATGATCAACATGATATCAACATATATTCAAAATGACATCAACATATGATAAACAAGATATCACCATGATATTTACATATAAACATGATAACATATGATTAACATATGATCAACATATGATCAAATGGACAGAGACTGTACTGTTACACGAAGGATGCCTTCCAGCTCTCAAAGTTCAATTATTGAGTATGAAACGATCCAGGCGTCACTTCTGAAACCTACCACTAATAGATACATTCCAATTGATGTATCAGACCATTACCCCATGTCTGCAACGTTAAGGGGTAATACATTCCTCACTGGTACCAATATAATTATGGAAGTCTGGAACTTAGGGTTATCTCCCAAAACACCTACAGCCCACTGACCCCACACTTGGTTAAAACAACAAAGGGAATTCACCTTTTTATAGTGGAACAGTCCCTGGTAAATCCATGAGAGTAATGGATGAACCAAGTAAAGATAGCTGGATTAACTTTTGGAAAGATTGACTGAAACTGAGTAAAAGATTATATTAATCAACTTAAGATTGGTTTGTTTAAACATGCTATATTTCTAAAGAAACCTAAATTGGTGAACAAGCAGGTTTGCTTATTTTAACACTGTTTCGTGAAATACAGAATTGGTTTAAAACCGAATAAAGGTTAAAGCATGAATGTACCTAAAGTATTTAAATTTACCACTTGTAACTGGAATGTCAAGACCACGCCCCAGACCTGGCTCGGTTAAAACAGGAATTGCAGTTAGATCCGGTATCTGTCGTAGATCTCCTTAAGCCTATTTCATTACAGCCAAGCCATTTGGAGGGAGACACAGAACATAGGACTTTTGTACAAAGAAGACCTTGAAGTGTGCGCGTGGATAAGAAGAGCTGCATCCACAAGCAGTTATGAAAGACACCTGGATCGAAGCCACTGATGACACTCCCAACGTTCCAAGAGCTGTTGAACGCAATGACTATGTGGTTGTCAACTGGGTTGACGACGGAGCACGATTCCCGCTGCCATTGTGGAACCATCACTCAACGATAGGTCCGAAATCAAACAACAATCTGGAAGGTTTCCACATCGACATCCGAACATCTACCGCTTCATTGAAGTCATCAAGAAGGTAGAACATGCAGATCGGGCCAAGATATCGCAGATCGACTTTGGTACTGCCCCCAGGAGTAGAAAACAAGTCTACCGAGAGGTAGCGAATCGCTTGTGCCGCTTAAAAGAACATTTGGACCTATTATGTTTTGATGTCAGGAAAAGACGCCAAGAACAATCCAGTGCTGTGAAGATTTGAGGAGTGCAATGACTGATCGCTTAGACGATTGCAACTTCCGATGAATGACAATTGTTCATTAACATTTGACAGAATACTGATATTTAAAACCATGTCAATTCAAAAGAAACACATTTTTCAGCAATATAATATCATTCAAAATAATATTAATTATTTATATGCTTTCGACTTGAGGTCAGTGAGTCACCGTTGTTTCACATCTTGGCAATGCTACCGCAAGGAAGAAGAAATATGTCTCCCCATTAAACAAGGGAGAAATGTGAATGTCTAACTGGCATTAAGGTGAGATGAGGTCAATTGTTTTTTAAGACCATTGCACTTATACAGTGCGTGCGTGCGTGCGTGCGTGCCTGGCTGCCTGCCTGCGTGCGTGCGTGCGTGCGTGCGTATGAATGCTTTGATTGTTTTAAAGTGCTGGCCCATGAAGATTGTCACAGTGTGTCAACTCACGTGACTCTGTTGTAGATATGCACGTACCACACTGGACAATACACTGTTCACTTCAGTTTGCAGTATAAAGTATGCGCATAACCTACTGTAGACACAATACTCATTCATATTGTAGTTACTTTATTTCAGCACTTCTAAGGTAGAAGTAGCAAGGAAGGGATTATCCTTTATATTATTAAAAGTTCATCATTCATGTACATGCATTGGAATAGGATCTTCAATTGTTCTGCTGTTATCGCCCGACAGGTGGAGCCAGGTATTTGTTTCCCATCTTCACAACCATTGCTATGGTTTCAGCATGTGAAAAGTCCAGTTTTGTCAACTTGTGGAGCGGCTGGTTCTAAAACAGAGACATGTTTGGCATGAGCGAAACATATCTATTTCATTAATACAGAGATAGAGAATCTAACAAGATTATGAGGGCGAGATTCTATTTATCATCCAAAAACAGTCTTCCAGCTTTTTCACCGTGTGGTCGCCAGTGGCTATCAAAACTGCACACAGACAACATAAGTTGATAAAAGTATTTCCTTTGATGGTTGTGTAAGACACATATCTATTTTGCTATTAAATGCCAGCTGGACAGGATTAGAATTCTTTTGAACTTTTTGTTAAGTTTGAAGCAACACAACGAGAAATAATGTCAGTAACGTCATGGGGTGAAAAACGATTACTTACAGAAAAGCCATTTTCCCGTGGACCCCCAGCCCGTTGCCACGCCAACGTATCTGATCTGTGTTGGAGTTGGGTCTGTCCACGACATGAACTGACGTGTTCCGACCTCTGTGCCAGCACCCACGGAGATTGTGCCACCGCTGAAGCTGATCCAGAAGGGCAGGTGCTTGTTCCCTGATAGTGGAACGTGGCGCGCAAGCGCAAGGATTGGCCCTCCCTTCCTGTCTCTGATGACAGACTTTGTGTTATGCCAGCCTCCGATGACGATTTCGTACATGTCATTCTCGTAGAGGCCTTTGTTTCTTAGTAACGCGATGTGAGCGTCATTGGTAGCCCTAACCCAGAAGGTGAAGGATGATTGTCCATTGAGGTGAAATCCACCGTCATCGACGGAGTGGTAGTGGTAGTCGTCGGCCGTTTCCAAACAAACCAATGGAAGGTTGCTCTCTGCAATACGAACTTAGCAAATACAGTTATGTTGTTGTATTCATATTGTAGAGAAAACTGTTTCTGGTTAATTATGGTTGTTTAACTTGTGTGTACAGATACTATATCGTGTCATTGCTCGGCCAGGTAGTACATACAGGACAACAGGATTGTATAGTTTTAGCCGAACACATATTCATCCTATATTCAAAAACATTAACATAAGAAAACGTTTCTTCATAGGCTGAAATGCCCAGTAGTGCACAAGTAGCCAGTCGTCGGCTCTGAGTTTTATAGGTAAACATTTTAAAGAAACAAATGTCTGCAATATTCACGGTAAAGCGTCTACATCCAGCGCAGGTCACACTATGAAATACTGTACAAAGAGGAATAAAGCACAACTCACTCACTCAGGAACTACCTCTGCTGGCGGCTACTTACCAAACTGCCACAGACCCGTGGATCCCCATCCAGTATACACAGCGATGTCCCTTACGGCATGAGGGGAAGGATCCGTCCACGACATGAACGTCCCAACTCCGACCTCCATCCCCGTCCCAACAGCGATCACACCATTCTCCCAAGAAATCCAGAAATCATGGGAGTGGAACGCAAACAATGGCGTGTGTCTGGTTGTCACTCTGTTGGCTTGTGCCATGCCTTTTCTAATAACTGATTGGGTGTTGTTCCATCCACCAATCACCACCTCGTATGCGTTCTCGTCGGTTACGCCATCGGCCTGCAGCAGGACCAGGTGAGCATCATTTGACGCGCGGACCTTGGAGAAACCAAGTAAACTTTACGACTCGGAATTTATAGAATGTTTTCTTTATTATTTTCCCATGTAATAACCAAGATCAAACTTTGGTTTGGCTGTCCGTTTATACCGGAACCCAAAATAGTGATTATTTATATGAACAGATATTGACATGGTGATAGTCCCTGGCTTACCTTGAACTTAAATGACGTTGTACCAGGAGCCAAATCCACGCCCTGCTCGGAGAGGGATTGGTAGTTGTGAGTTGTGGTAGTCGCAAGTTCGGAATTAATAGAATGTTGGCTTTATTATTTTCCCATGTTATAACCAAGATCAAAGTTTGGTTTGGCTGTCCGTTTATACCGGAACCCAAAATACTGATTATTTATATGAACAGATATTGACATGGTGATAGTCCCTGGCTTACCTTGAACTTAAATGACGTTGTACCAGGAGCCAAATCCACGCCCTGTTCGGAGAGGGATTGGTAGTTGTGAGTTGTGGTAGTCGCAAGTTCCACGTAGGCTACACCACATGTTGTGAAGAAAAGTGTAGATTAGGAAAGGAAAATCCAGATCTTTAAGACTCGTCAGTCAAAGGAAATGCAGCTACATATGGTAAATGCTTATTCTATGTTAATATTGTTTGTATGACATGACATGACATGACATGAAATAGATGGCATCCCCATCACAAACTCATGGACGTAGTCCTTGTTCCATTGACTCAGTAAACGTATTTATATTGGAGTAGGTAGTCATAACTTACGTGGTCGGACACATCCGCATGCATCACAAGCACACGTGTAGAAAACACAATGAACGTGTTGGATAAAGTACAGTGGATATTTACAAATAACGTATAGTACATTTAACCTTTGCTTGTTATGTTTAATTGCAATAAAGTAATCTGACGCAACTTACTGACGTTATACCCCAGTGTGTGACCTTGACTTCAAACAAACACAAAGTACAACTAATACTCAAGGACTTTCACATGACCTTAACGCCACAATGTACGTATGTATGAATGGTAATATCTCTTAAACAATGAACATCATCAGCACACCTAAGATCAACACAGAGTAAAGCAGGGCACCCACACAGGCACAGCCGATGTATTAATGGATCAATGGTACAAATAGAAGGTGACAACCTAAGGACGTTTGACCAATTTCATTAAGTCTGGAGTCAGCAATTCCATTTTGACAATGTTATTTGTTCCCCCTTGGTTCACATAATGTTACCACGAACATAAGGCTTTTTTAGATTTGGCAGAAGCTTGCTTATCAGTAATGTTACCACGAACATAAGGTATATATTACCCGTTTGACAGAAGGTGGTACTGGCCTATTAGTAATGTGACCACGAACATAAGGTATATATTACCCGTTTGGCAGAAGGTGGTGCTGGCCTACGGGTAATGTTACCACGAACATAAGGTATATATTACCCGTTTGAACAAAGGTGGTACTGGCCTATTAGAAATGTTACCATGAACATAAGGTATATATTACCCGTTTGGCAGAAGGTGGTACAGGCGTATTAGTAATGTGACCACGAACATAAGGTATATATTACGCTTTTGGCAGCTGGTACTGGCCTATTAGTAATGTGACCATGAACATAAGGTATATATTACCCGTTTGGCAGAAGGTGGTGCTGGCCTATTAGTAATGTTACCACGAACATAAGGTATATATTACCCTTTGGGCAGCTGGTACTGGCCTATTAGTAATGTTACCATGAACATAAGGTATATATTACCCGTTTGGCAGAAGGTGGTACTGGCCTATTAGTAATGTTACCACGAACATAAGGTATATATTACCCTTTGGGCAGCTGGTACTGGCCTATTAGTAATGTTACAACGAACATAAGGTATATATTACCCGTTTGGCAGAAGGTGGTGCTGGCCTATTAGTAATGGGACCACGAACATAAGGTATATATTACCCTTTTGGCAGCTGGTACTGGCCTATTAGTAATGTGACCACGAGCATAAGGTATATATTACCCGTTTGGCAGAAGGTGGTGCTGGCCTATTAGTAATGTTACCACGAACATAAGGTATATATTACCCTTTTGGCAGCTGGTACTGGCCTATTAGTAATGTTACCATGAACATAAGGTGTATATTACCCGTTTGGCAGAAGGTGGTACTGGCCTATTAGTAATGTTACCACGAACATAAGGTATATATTACCCTTTTGGCAGCTGGTACTGGCCTATTAGTAATGTGACCAAGAACATAAGGTATATATTACCCGTTTAGCAGAAAGTGGTGCTGGCATATTAGTAATGTTACCACGAACATAAGGTATATATTACCCTTTTGGCAGCTGGTACTGGCCTATTAGTAATGTTACCATGAACATAAGGTATATATTACCCTTTAGGCAGCTGGTACTGGCCTATTAGTAATGTTACCACGAACATAAGGTATATATTACCCGTTTGGCAGAAGGTGGTACAGGCGTATTAGTAATGTAACCACGAACATAAGGTATATATTACCCTTTAGGCAGCTGCTACTGGCCTATTAGTAATGTGACCACGAACATAAGGTATATATTACCTTTTTTTCAGCTGGTACTGGCCTATTAGTAATGTTACCACGAACATAACATATAGAACCCTTTGGCCAAAACTTGTACTCACATGAATACTGAACTTTGGAAGGGGGTCAGACCGACCTCTTCGTCAGCGATTGTGCAAACACTCAAAACTTCAGATGAAAAGTTAATCAATCTGTACTCTAGTCCGTTTTAGTAACCTGTTGGAAAAGGGAGCGTGAGAGGAGGGAGTGGTGTCTGGGTGTTTGTATGGGGGTGTGGGGATGTGTGTGTGTGTGGGTGTGTGTGTGTGGGGGGGGGGGGGGTTCTGGAATTTTGTTCCCAAGAACATGAAATGGTCGGTCCGAAAGGAGGACTATCCAAAATACTCACGCAGACATATCCCGTTAGTAACAGACGGCACCAGTGCAGCAGCCACCATCGTCATCAACAACTGCATCGTCGTCATCCTTGTTAGTTCTACAAAAAGTACATGTTGTTGAGTGTCAGAATCACTGAGATGATGAGTATATATCGCTGAGTATCATGTTAACTAGTATAGTGAGTGCGGAGCGCATGTGTTTCATTGTACAATGGCAAGTTTATGACATTATGGGCAGTGTAATATTCCAATCTACCAGTGAGATATGTGCCTACTACAGATGATGATAATATATATATAATAGATGATAGATAATCATATCAGTTTAAGTAACTAAACTGGAACATGGCTGTATAGATTACATACAACAACATAAACGAAATACAAGCATTGCCAACGTCAGCTATATTTTATACTAATGATATCTTATTTAGGAATGACTACGCCATTACGGAATACCGTGCTTCACTAACGACAGGTCATGTAATTGTTATTTAGCATGCAACTCACGATAGGAGTGATTTGTGAAAGCCGTTTAACGAGAATATACATATACTCTCTGATTATTAATAATATTCCTGACGTTGAACAAACATATACAAGTGTCAAATGTTCACAGTATCAAAACACATACTAAACATAAAATAAACACATAAATTCAAGTGTTATTTAGGTGACAACACATGAAAACGACTTACCTTGAAGTAGAAGTAAGAATAATGTAGATGACGAAGAGCAACGTGTGCTTTTCAGTGTTCCGAAGATGGGGTAGAACATACAGTTTACTCTGATTGGTCAACTGTATCGCCATTGTTTACTATTTCTGGTCAACGTCAAATTGACACATGCTTTCTGTTCATGTGTTGTTCTTGGATGTAACCAAGCTTACATAGTTAACCCGATACATTTGTATTTGAAGGAGACTTGAACTTATTTAAACAAAGAAGCATAAGGGGGTTCAATCCTAGGCTATTCTAATTGAAACTTTGAATAATAGAAAATAGACCATATATGTTAAGCACATTTACATATGATATTTTATCAAATATCAAAATGTATTTTTAAGAATACCATCGCAAATGGCGCACTTCAACATTACAACGTAATCGGGGGAATTAGCAGTAGTGGAGTGAGTGTGTGAGTGAGTGTGGTTTTACGCCGCTTTTAGCAATGTTCCAGCAATATCACGGCGGGGGATACCAGAAATGGGCTTCACACATTGTTCCCATGTCGGGAATAGAACCCGGGTCTTCGGTGTGACGAGCGAACGCTTTAACCACTAGGCTTCCCGACCGCCCCTAGCGGTAGTAGAGCGGCCAAAAATGGCTATAACCTTGGAACCAAGAAGGCTGCTGAGTTGTTCTTGTCGGTGAGGCATACTTATACTCATAATAATAATACAATACGTGGGCAACACCTATACAGAGGCAAAGTCATATACATTTAATCACAATAACAATCCAATACGTTTTCAACACGCATACATCATCATACATCATACATTTATTTTCATTTCCTCATTTGTTGTTTAACGATTATACTATTGTGATGAGGGTGCATATGTGTTCTACATGTATTGAATTGTTATCATGATTATATTTTTATGACTCTATATATATTGTAGATGGAAATACATTGTACCTGACGGTTTAATAGATAGTTATGTCATAGGCATTTAATACGAGAAAAAATGTTTATGAAATAGTCACGTTGTCATGCGTGGATATTTGGTAGACATATTCTAAAAAGAAAACATCTTTCAGAATATAATGAACAGAACCGACTCATTTTGCATTGGTACTATTTATCATTGTTATGAGTGTGTATCTTTGAATGTAGGAACTTACTTTTTGATGATATTGGTACACATACTCACATGGGGAAATTGTCATGCGAATATTATACTAATATACTATACATAGAATATGTTCGCAAAAGAAAGTATTGCCAACTAGATATTTACGCAGTGGTAACTGCCACAATGCTACCATATAGTCCAAATAGATCTAACTTAAACCTAACGTATTAAAATCGTTGCAGAAGATTAAGTTAACAGTTAAAGTCAAATAGTTTCTTACTTTGAAACCCAGAGCAGGCTGCTGAGGTGGTGGCTTTTAATCGTGGTAGCAGAATGAAGTTGCTACCACCGACCGCCGTTTATACACAACTCAGGCCTTCATTACGTTACATAACTAAATGCTACGAATTCCTATATCTTTCACAACATCAAGGTGTCAGCGGTTTGTCACTTGTAACCATTGAAGATTGTGTTTGTTTACGAATTGCATTCAAGTAGGCTGTTATCTTTCCAAACTGACCCTTATTGTACAGTCGGACTGACCATGTGTGCCGACCCTGTGATGGACGTAAACACACTAATCACTGGCTATCTGAGGGATTTACCTTTGTGTCAGCCTGGCCAGGTAGACGTGCGTAATGGTCCACTGTCTCACAGCTGGAGTGACTGGTCAGTCGCATATGTAAAATATATAATATCTTGTATGCGACGGTCAGTTAATGCATTGAATTTACTTTGAGAATATGCATATTAATTTACCGATATATGATTATTAAGATATATTTTTAAATAGGAAATTGGTGTTGTAAGAAAACAATGACACTGAAATAAATATAATTTTTACACGTTCGTCTTCAATGGGGAGAAAGCAAACAATTTATGCACTTTTGTGTTTTCATTTTCCGTCTGTCTTTAAGCTGTATTCTGTTTCGTTGATGTGAGTGGTTTGTCCCTGCAGTTCAGGATTTGCAACAGAAGATGATACGCAATCGCGTGGCGGAAGGTCCGGGGTTCGATCCCCGACCGCGTCATACAAAAAGACGTTAAAAGATGGTACTTGTTGTTACCCTGTCTGGCGCTCGGCATTAAGGGGCTAAAACGAGGACTGGTCGGCTCGGAGTCAATATACTGTGTCTGAGTGGAGTATTCATGTTTAACTGTGGCATGGTATCTCAGTGAGCTATCACTATAAATCGGCATCAGTCCGGACTGGTACAAGCAGGCACACAAACACATGCACGCACATGCACGTCGCTTTATAAGTGCAATAATCTTGGACGCGACGTTAAACCCCATTTCACCACCACCGCAATCGCGTGAAGTATTTAATATATAAAATATTTAACGATGTTCGTAAAACATGTTCGTGGTGTGGCTTTTGTAGCACGTGTTTTAGTTTGCATTTTGACTTCTGATAGTTGTTTTGCCACTTTTGGAAAAACTTTTCCTTAGTAGTATTTTTAATTTCGCTTCAATATATTGGAAGGTTGATGCTTTTTTTTCTCAGTTAAGTGTCGATTTAGCTGCTCTAACGCCATGTTCGTTATCAAACACTGATATTTCAATGTCTTCGCCTAGTTTACGGAGATTGTCGTAGCTTTTAAGTACCTGAAGTATTAGTTTTGAACCTTTTTCGTGATTTTGTCTTTTTATAGCCTGGAGCCTAATTAATGAGTCGGTTTATCTTTTTAGTTTGGTGGAGGGAGATATGTCGATTTGGGGAATGAAAGAGTTGTTTGGTGCTTTGTTTAGTTGTAAGTCATTTAGGTTGTGCGTATTTAAGAAGTTTTGTCATCTTTGAACGCAACGTTATATCTCTTACGACAAGCATAGTCACCTTATACGGCAGGCATGGGTTGCCGAAGACCTATTCTACCCCGGATCTTCACGGGTGGGTAGTAGGGGTAGATGTGTAGGAGAAACCATGTCCCCGAAGAATTTACTAGAGATTGTAAACCCTCACATGAGTGAGTTGGGTTTAACGCCGCTATTAACAGTATTCCAGTCATATCGCGGCGTGTCAGCTTGATGTGTGAGGAAAGCTCGAAGTGGTGCAGGTCTCAGACGTTTATCACTTCGGTGAAACCCACGAGCACGGGTATGGTGCTGACAAACCTAGAAACGGGGCGAACCGGGATTCGAACCCACAATCATAGGTTTCTCGCGTGTCCGTGGGAAGCAACTCTGAACAGCGAATCACGGCGCCTTAGACGACTGGACCACCCCTGCCCCCCACCCTCACATGAGGGACGTTCCCGAATGTGAGGGTTTACAATTTCTCGTAATCTCGAGGAGGCATGGTTTGTCCAACTTATAAACCGACTCATCGCATAGACAACGTTTTTAATTAAATAACGGTAATAAAAACTTTCAAATGTATAACCTGTATCGGAGATGAAATATCGCCTGCATTCGTGAACTCGGTTCAATGAAACCGGTGACCTCAGCAAGTGGGTTTCGCAATGGCACGATATCTGCACGTGCGTCTCGTAGGCTGTTCGTAGTTTTTGTTCTATCAAGGGTTTACAATGATTGTAAGCCCTCCTGCGAGGTGTTACCAATCGTTGTAATACCTCGTACAGTCCGTTGGATTCCATCTGAGACCGATGAATTGCTCACTACAGTACGAGGTGTTACCACAATTTCAAAAACTCCATATCGAGTCACACAAACAGCCAGTAGGCTTATAAGATGTTGTAATAGTAATAGTAGTGGTGGTTGTCGTCGTCGTTGTGGCGGTGTAGTAGTAGCAGTAGTAGTAGTGTTGTAGTAGTAGTAGTAGTAGTAGTAGTAGTAGTGTTGTAGTAGTAGTAGTAGTAGTAGTAGTGTAGTAGTAGTAGTAGTGTAGTAGTAGTAGTAGTAGTAGTAGTGTAGTAGTAGTAGTAGTAGTAGCAGTAGTAGTAGTAGTAGCAGCGACGGTAGTAAAGTACTCACGGAAATGAAAAAAACCCTGTTTTTTCGACCTCAGATCTTGAATAAATGCAGTTAATATACAAAATATGTAAAATATTCAAACAACTAAATTAGTACTAATTGGGCCGTGGCACAAATACAGCGTATCAAATGTTTTTATGCCTTTTTACACGTAAAAGTGTGTAAAAATGTAGTAAAACAGACTATTGTGAAACAGGGCATAACCAGGTGTAAGTAGATCAAGGTGACCTATGACACGTTGACGACAGGTGAGAACAGGTGGATAATGCCTATAGTCTGTTTCTGCTATGTCAATTTGGACTTGTTTTATTTTTGAATGTTGAAAGTGCCGACAAATTACCTCCTGTAAAGTACATTTTGTATTGTTCACTAAGATCAAACTAGCAAATCCAGACTAGTACTTTTCGAGTTGTTTTGTTATTTCGTATTTACAGCTACGTAACACTTTGTGTCGATTTTTAAATTGAGAAAAAACTTTTTTTTTCATTTCCGTGAGTACTTTAGTACATCATTCTATCAGCAGCTAGTTTGACTGTTCAGGTTACCGACAGCCCACACTGAAAGTTGGAGACCTACGTCAAAACTTACTAAACACAGAAACGAATGAATTAAACAAGATAACAGTGCCTGTGCCACATGTTGGATTATATAACGCTAAACGACTCATTTACGCTATTCTCTATACACAACACAGGTGTACATGTAAAACCCATGTCTGTGACATTTGATTATAAACAGTTCGTGTTAGCATTCATGCGGTTTATGTCTGAATATATCTCAAGAGATCGGGCTCTGTACTCACAAGGCCCGAGAAGATCCGGGGTAGAACAGGTCTTCAACAACCCATGTTTGCCCTATGACTGTGCTTGTCGTGATAGGCGACTGACGGGATCAGGTGGCCAGGCTCGCTGACTTGGTTGATGCATATCATCGATCCCAATTTCGTGGATCGATGCTCATGATATCAATCACTGGATTGTCTGGTCCAGATTCGATTATTTACAGACCGCCGTCATATAACTGGCATATTGCTGAGTGCGGCGTTAAACCACAAACCAACCAACCAACTATACTCACAGAACGGTATTTTCAAAAGTTATTGTATGAAAAATTAAATCAAATAAGGTGTGGTGAGGTGAAATGGGGTTTAACGTCGCGTACAAGATTATTGCACTTATATAGCGACGTGCATACACGTGTGTGTGTGGCTGCTCGTACTAGTCCGGACTGTTGGCGATTTATAGTGCTATCACACTGAGATATCATGCTGCAGTTTAACATGGATACCCCACTCAGACACAGTATACCGACTCCGAGCCGACCAATCCTTGTTTTAGCCCCTTAATGCCGAGCGACAGACAGGGTAACAACAAGTACCATCTTTTAACGTCTTTTGGTATGACGCGGGGGGACGCCCTACCACTAGACCACGGAGGCGATCTAAATCAAATAAAGAGGAGGTGAGGTGAAATGGAGTCGTACTCATATAGCGACGTAGTTAGTCCGGTCTTATGCCGGTTTTATAGTGCTAGCCTACTGAGCTACCATGCCGCAGTTTAACATGAACACCCCACTCAGACACAGTATACTGACTCCAAGTCGACCAATCCTTGTTTTAGCCCCTTAAAGCTGAGTGCCAGACATGGTAACAAGAAGTACCATCTTGTAACGTCTTTTGGTATGACCCCGCCTGGGATCGAACCCAAGACCTTCCGCTCTCTGGGCAGACGCTCTACCACTACACCACGGCGGCTGTCCACCAATGTGAGGAATGGAACCGATCTTCGGATGACCGAGCGAATGCTTTATCCTATAGGTTACCCTCCCTCCCCCTGCAAGTTAAAGTGCTTATTGGTAGGGATCCCTGTCAAATCAAATAACACGAACGTATCAATCAGGTTAATTCTGAAAATGTGTTTTAATGAAATCCGTAACACGGGATAATAAAGTTTACTAATATGACATGCACGCCAATAAGGAAAGGCATGGAAAGTACAACTATTCTAACAATACTGACTGAATATTGCAGCGATAGTGTGTGGACAATGGACGTTGAAACGTGGATATTGATCAAGAATGATCAACTTAAAATAATAGAATTGGTAAAACATTGCGTGTCCGATGATTTTACACGATGTTGATTTCCATTGTCTGGCTGATGTCCCATGAAAGGTGCAAGGCTTGTTACTCGAGTAGAGCAGGGTCGACATGTCCACCCAGAGCGTCGTTGCATAACACTGTCAGATAGGCCGGGAGGTTGGTGACGTCTCCCCATTGTTTCAAGGCGCTTGCGACATGGCTGTATGTTTGAGCTGCACGAGAATAAATCAACCTACACGCTTTCAGTTGCTTGTCACTGAATACCCCAATAATCCCTGGGTTCGTGCTTGCTGGTTTGACTGTGGCTAAGGGAGCAACCATCTTATTGTCGGTGGAGGGGGGCGATATTTTCTTAAATAAGACTCAATCCCCTGTTTTACTTTAAAAACTTATGTTCCTTTTTCTTATAGAAAGTGGTTATTGTATTATCGAGGAAACAAATGTCTGTGTAAAGTGAACTGAGCTCAAACCCAAATCAAGCTCCGACACCATCCGACACCCCCACCCCCCACCCCCATGAAATCAAATGAATGCTCCTTCGGGTTGGAGTATAAAACATGGATCCTACCACAGTCGCATCGCGCATCTCGTTTTACGATCTCTGCACATCTCCATTCTGACAATTATTTCTAGCGTTTACTTTCAGTAATTATTACCAGTCATCATGTTTTCCTTCTTCAAGTCTCTTGGGTTGGCCCCGCAGGCTTCTCAGACCGGACACCAGGCAGTCGCAGCGGCCCAGCAGGCACCCCCAGCGGCCCAGCAAGCACCCTCAGCGACCCAGCAGGCACCCTCAGCGACCCAGCAGGCACCCCCAGCGGCCCAGCAGGCACCCTCAGCGACCCAGCAGGCACTCTCAGCGACCCAGCAGGCACCCCTCGCGACCCAGCAGGCGACCCAGCAGGCGACCCAGCAGGCTACCCAGCAGGCTACCAGGCAGCAGGCGGCAGACCAGACGCCATCAACGTCAAGGATGTCGTCGACCTCTTCGACGCCTTTCGCCACCCCGATGACGTCCACACCGGCAGCATCGAGGAGGTCAGCAGTGCCACGTCATCGGGGGGGCGGCGCCAATGAATGTGAGTAAACACAATAGTTTTGGCTTGATATGTCTGTTTGGTTTAACGACGCTTTTAACAGTGTTCCTATTATATCACGGCGTGTCAGCTTAATGTGGCAGGAAAGCCCAAAGTGATGCAGGTCTTAGACGTTTACCACTTCGGTGAAACACACGAACACGGGTATGGTGCTGACAAACCTAGAAACATAATCAGCGCGAATCGGGATTCGAACCCACAATCATAGGTTTCGGGCGTGCCCAAGGGACGTAACTCTGCACAGCGAATCGCGTCGCCTTAGACGACTGAGCCATCCGTGCCCCTATCGATGACAGGTGTGTATTTAGTCTAAATATATGTACTTTATAATGTACAACTTCTCATCACAGTATGGCTGAAATATATATAGTGAAGCATTATAACTGCAATAGGCTGACATCTTACATTTGTTTGTGTGGCAGCTTGTCGAGGCCGAGCTGATCCAGCTCCGAGAGGAGAACCGGCGACTCCGGGAGGAGAACCGTGAGGTTAAAGAGGAGAACCGGAAGATAAAGGAGGAGAACAGGAGACTGAAGGCGAATGTAAGTCAGAAACAAGAATGAATTCAGCTTTAACACCAATGTGAACAGTAATAGTCTTGTAGTGCCGTGACACCTTGATGTTGACACAGGCCGTAAATACAGAGTTGGTCATACGTCTTCTGTCTGCACAATGCCGTAATCGAGTCTCTGAAAAGCGAGATATTCTCTTCGACTATCAATGGAACTACTAGATGTATTGTAATCAGTTCTTGGAATTTCATAATTATGAAAACGAGAGATGTGCACATGAATTCGTATTCCAGTCTACATGTCCTTAAGAAATGAGCTAAGGAAAAATGAAGGGTTTGACATTGGTTACTAAGCGTTGTTTTATTGTCAGGGTTATAGCTAGTTATTGTAGTCATATATTGTTAAAAATAAATCTCCCTGAAGAAACAAGGTATGTTCGTCGGTAACAGGCATGGAAAACATTAGTTTGCGGCACCTGGAGTTTGTCCAGGCACGCTACACATATACACAACGAGCACGTACACTGTCTGAATACATGCATGTACATAATGTCAACTCTTACATTCCTTATTAGGGTTTCTCGTCGACAGCAACGGCGACATCGGCGACTGCAAGGGTACCAACTGCGACAGCAACGGCCACATCGGCGACAGCAACGGTGACATCGGCGACAGCAAGGGTACCAACTGCGACAGCAACGGCCACATCGGCGACAGCAACGGTAGCGACAGCTTCTACTTCGGCAGCATCGGCAGCATCGGCAGCACCCACTTCAGCGGCACCTGTGACGGCATTGGCAGCAGTCACATTAGGCACTTTGGCGACACAGTCGGTTCCGACGGTGAGTATACTATGTAGTTAATTCTCATTGACAGTATAAGATTCATCGTTGTTGAATAACTTTCTTGCCATGTAGCCTAAGATGCCTGAATTAATCGTCCTTGACATTGTCAAAGTGACCCCATGTTTATTGTTTGGCTTCACCATCGCTTTTTCTTCCTCCCCTCACCATTTCAGTTAAACCTCGTATTCGACACTCCTGTGCATAACACAAAACATCTCGGATTCCAGGATAGAATGGCCCACATCAACATATGCTGCTCGTAAGGGGCGACTTAGTGGATCGGGGATCAGGCTAGGTGACTTAGTGGATCGGGGGATCATGCTAGGTGACTTAGTGGATCGGGGGATCAGGCTAGGTGACTTAGTGGATCGGGGGATCAGGCCAGGTGACTTAGTGGATCGGGGGATCAGGCTAGATGACCTAGTGGATCGGGGGATCAGGCTAGATGACCTAGTGGATCGGGGGATCAGGCCAGGTGACTTAATGGATCGGGGGATCAGGCCAGGTGACTTAGTGGATCGGGGGATCAGGCTAGGTGACTTAGTGGATCGGGGGATCAGGCCAGGTGACTTAATGGATCGGGGGATCAGGCCAGGTGACTTAGTGGATCGGGGGATCAGGCTAGGTGACTTAGTGGATCGGGGGATCAGGCTAGATGACCTAGTGGATCGGGGGATCAGGCTAGATGACCTAGTGGATCGGGGGATCAGGCCAGGTGACTTAATGGATCGGGGGATCAGGCCAGGTGACTTAGTGGATCGGGGGATCAGGCTAGGTGACTTAGTGGATCGGGGGATCAGGCTAGGTGACTTAGTGGATCGGGGGATCAGGCCAGGTGACTTAATGGATCGGGGGATCAGGCCAGGTGACTTAGTGGATCGGGGGATCAGGCTAGGTGACTTAGTGGATCGGGGGATCAGGCTAGATGACCTAGTGGATCGGGGGATCAGGCTAGATGACCTAGTGGATCGGGGGATCAGGCCAGGTGACTTAATGGATCGGGGGATCAGGCCAGGTGACTTAGTGGATCGGGGGATCAGGCTAGGTGACTTAGTGGATCGGGGGATCAGGCCAGGTGACTTAATGGATCGGGGGATCAGGCCAGGTGACTTAGTGGATCGGGGGATCAGGCTAGGTGACTTAGTGGATCGGGGGATCAGGCCAGGTGACTTAATGGATCGGGGGGATCATGCTAGGTGACCTAGTGGATCGGGGGATCAGGCTAGATGACCTAGTGGATCGGGGGATCAGGCTAGGCGACATAGTGGATCGGGTGATCAGGATCGGATCGTTGCTCACAATATCGATCATGATTTTGTACATTGATGTGTTTGTCGTTAAACGCCACACTCAGCATTATTCTAGCCACACGAGACCCTAGCATGGTAATATACCTTCAGTTGTTGGCGATGTATAGACCTTTTTCATATTGTATTGTTACATATATTGATATCTTTTTATGGTTGTATGCTAGTTTTATATTTTAATCTGTGATATTCTAGTTATCGTACTGTCCATAGCTGCCAGGTTTTTAGATAGTCTAAATATAGGTATTGATAATGTATAACTTCTCGTCACAATATGGCTGAAATATTGCCCATGTGACGTTAAATATTAACTCGCTCACTCCAACAACATGACGGAGGTCTGTAAATAATTGAGAGGCGACTAACAGGATCGGGTTGTCACGCCCACCGACTTGGTTGATGCATGTCCTCGTATCCCAATTGAGTTGATCGATGCTCATGATGTCAATCACTGGACTGTCAATACTGTTTACAGATCGCCGTCACATAGCTGCAGTATATAGTACAGTTTATTCAGTAATTTATAGAAATATCTATAATTACAACAAACCGTTATTTCGTCTTTATAAGATACCTTATACTATTCTATCTCTTTTTTTTCTCAGAATCAGATAGTCAACAATAGAAGGGATCAACGGCATAGACAGCGGACAGTAAACATGCTACGACAGCAGCAGCAGCAACAGCAGCAACAACGGCAACAACGAAGAAGGGAGGAGCAACAGAGGCTGGCTCGGGAACAGCAACGACAGCAGCAGCAGCAGCAACAACAACAACAACAACCCTACCAGGCTCTGCTGCGTGTTTTAGATGAGGCGCAAAGGACTTCGGTGAGATTTCGTTTCATCTGCACCAACTTCGTACCTTTTTGTACCTCCTTAATGCAACTACAACAAACACTCCTAATGCGCTGTAATCAGTTCATGAAAGAAGCAGACAGAGGACAATAGTGCGTTAGTGTGTTTCATTGTCACATTCGGTGCAGGGGTGGGCAAGTCATCTCAGGCGCCGCAATACGCTCTGCAGTGTTCCTTAATCACAGCGGCGGTAAAACATCCACTCACGTATTGCCATATACAGTGTTAGTCAAGCTGACTGCCGAAGCTAGCTACCACGAGACGCTCGTCCCACTTAAAGCTGATTCCTAACCGTAATAGTGATATATAGACACTTCTATTCAATAAACTGTCTTTGTCCAAAAATACCTGCAACAAGCGTGACCATGCATCAGATTTACAATTTGGTATTTCTTGTTCTATACATACAGCAATAGACGGACATTTCTTGTTCTACACATACACCAATAGACGGACGTTTCTTGTAATAGCAATGCTATTACTCCGTATATAAATAATAATCGTAATTTTATGATATTAATTGACTGGTTTACAATGAACTTGATCCTCTATTCAGAGTAGCAATTCGTCTCATTTAAGCGTGTATGACATACATTATCTTTCATCGTAAATGGTATTTCCGTATCTGCCTGTTTCAACACCAAGCTTGAAATTGCGACATCAAAATCTGGAACCATGTTCTCAAATGTTGAATTAATATACTTGAACAATACACCCCCAGTCGCTCACTTTCTACAATAGGAACACCGTCGATACATGATTAGTATCGTTATTGTTACTATATACTTGTACAGGTGGATGTTCCCTTTCAAATAGACTCTTGTTTTGCTTTAATCCGATACTTCACCATCACACTGATATACTCCGACAATAAACCCCAACTCACTGTCCACAAAACCCTTGAACATCCGGTTTAGAGTAGATCTTTAGCAACCCTTGCTTGCCATGAAAGGCGACTTTGCTTGTCAGAGGCGACTAACAGGATCTAGAGGTCAGGGTCAGTCACATCGTGTCATCGTATACCAATTGCGTGATTCGATGTTCATGATGTCAATCACTGGATTGTCTGTTCCAGACTCGATTATATAAAGACCGCCATCATATAGCTGGAATATTGCTGAGCGCGGTGTTTAATCACAAACCGACAGACGCCCTCTATAATAGGAGCGTGATAAATTATTTGTATCGTTTATATATATAATCCTGGTCAGTGGGACTGTGTCTTTTGGTGAAAGTCTCTTAGTATTGTTTGTTTCATTACAGAGACGTGGACGCATCCGCAAACCCGCTGGTGCTCTGCAGATGACCCTGGGAGGAGGCATCACCAGTAAGTTGACCCAATAATAATCAACACATCGACCTATTCTACATGGGTTGACCTACGCTGGCTTGCCATACACAACTAGTGTTACGTTATCCCATGTGTTGAGCCCATTCTTGTCCCCCTCTGGTGGAATTGATATACAGTCACAGCACTGACTCACTCACTCACATTAAGCCCCGTGAAGATCTGGGTCAGACGTGACCTAGCAACCCATACTTGTAACAACCATCTAACGGGATCGGGTGGTCAGGCTCGTAACTTAGTTGATGCATGTCACTGTATTCAAATACCGCGGATAGATGTTAATGTCAGTCACTGGATTGTCTGGTCCAGACTCGATTATTTAGACACCGTCGTCATATAGCTGGAATATTGCTGATTATGGCTGATATATACTTTTACACATGCAATAGTGACTCTGCCCTCCCTCGGACGTCCCAGATACCTATGATTTCGTGTTCGAATCACATGAAGCTGTTCTGTCCACTATGAAAATACATAGACATATTTTTACATCAATTACTGAAGTACTGTACGGCACTGAGCCAACCTCTCTTTAAATTGTGAAATTTTAAAGATTTACAGACAAGATTGATCTGTGTCGGAAATTGGTGTTGGAGATGCTTGCAGAAGTAGATTAGTGTGTATCTTGGTCAATGAATAGGTGTGTCCACCCTAGTGTTTAAATGGTATGTTTCTCCTTACACTTCAGGCATCGTAACCAACGACCAGGCTACGTTCATACGAAAAAGGCAGCGATAGGTGTCCACCCTCGGGAGCCACAAGCTGTCATTGGCGACAAGGTTAATCTGGTGTTACATCCTCAAATGCGGTAAGTTAAACTATAGTTATAAACGTATTTATTCTCTAGGAATTAATTCTTTACAGCAAACATTTTCCCGTCAATTTGAAACAAATTGATTTTCTGGTATTACACTTTAACAGTGTTTATGTTAGTGCATTCATTATCGATATTCGTCCGTCCACTAAAAATAACTTCAAGAAGGACATTACAGACATGATGTATACGTGTTTATAGAAGTGATTGAATAATTCTGAAATTAACAAAATATTGTTTCTTCTTCAGGTGTGGTGACATGTTACCTTCTGCAACACCTGCCAATTACGCCGCTTCATGTGCAGGAATTGACACCCTCTGATGCACTCGATATCCGTGTATGTTATCCATAAACTATTCAAAGCATTCTATCAATCTTGACAACTGGCATGATCCAAATATAAAGATGCCAACTTAACATGTTGGAATGATCAGGATCTGTTTTGTATTTTTTAAACTTTGTACAACATCCTGCTTTTGACACCATCGTCCACTTACAAGTCCCTGATGTTGTCCATGTGTACTTCCTGATGGACTCGGCAGCTCTGAGGTGTTGAGGGGTGTTTCATGTTTCATGGCTCACATTTCTACCTGAAACACCCGCTAACACTTTTTAGTTGAACGATGACTCGGTTGTATTCACAAACATTTTCTCGGGTAATTTGTATTTGGTCAACGTCAGTCATAGGATTGTTGTGAACGATCTTAATACCGGCATTAAAATGAGCGTGTCAGACCTTACTGGTTGCGTCACCTCAACAAAATATTTCAGTTTGTTTTCTTGATACAAAGAGTTGAAGACGTGTCTTCCTAATCATGTGCGGTGCTGTGGTAGGATGTTGGCAATATCAGTCTACAACGAAGATGGATGTTTGTTGAACAAAACTTAGTGACAAGGTAAGTTTAAAACTGTGCGTTGATGGTTAAAAAGTGTCACTTTATAGACAGTCCGTTCCTATCAACTGTCGTAAGATATTCGGAACTCACAGACTTATAGAACACCGCGATTGTAAATTCAATTCTAAATTCTATAGACTGTTCCTAACAACTTTCTTAAGAAGTACAAACCGTCCTACCTATTTATACATTGACTCGACGCGCCTTTGGTCAATTCAGTTCTAAGTTCGTGTTCCTGTTTGTGAGAATTACCATCTGATCACAACCTGTACTTGTCCAGGCACCCTTGCCGCAGCCTTCTACCACACCTCCGTCTACCACACCTCCGTCTACCACACCTCCGTCTACCACACCTCCGTCTACCACACCTCCGTCTACCACACCTCCCTCTACCACACCTCCCTCTACCACACCTCCCTCTACCACACCTCCCTCTACCACACCTCCGCTCTAGTCTATGGTGAGTACTTCTATATGAACGCTAGATCCATGCAATTTAACTCCATACTTTATATTCACGCCACTCGATTTCACCTAAACCCTTAGACACGAGTGGGCAAATAATATCAATAATTAAAAATAGAGGTTATCACGCGAGTGTATTTTTGGATAATAAATATCCTGTATTGGGAACAGACATTGCATTTAGCGAGTTTGGGCCTTACCCACTCACCCACATTTAACAGGGTTCTTCTATATGCTCTCGAGGTGACCCTGGGCAGAATAGATAACCCGGTACCTAAAGTTGTTGAATACACTTAGGGCAGTCACATGTGTGATTGTAACCCCGTTGATCATTCTACAATCCCATCGACCACTAGTCGCTTGTCAGTCAAATGTTAGCTGTAATATTGCTGTCTGGGGCATTCTACAACATTCACCTCCTCACCTTTCCATATGCAATGGTAACTCTACCACCCTTAGATGTTCCAGAAACTCCAAATCAATACACCTCGTCAAGGAGAAACAGGTCTAACGCATATGATATTAGTGTGTAAAGACCAAGCACAATAACACATGTTGACACAATTCTTGTCAAATACAAAACTCAATGTATATCGAGTTTGGCCAGGGAATTCATGAATATGCTGAAATAACAAACGAGTCAACCAGTCTTTGAATTAAGAATAAGATTTTTTAAACTGTTACATTAATTTATTTGCTAAAGGTTGTGTCCAGCCTCAGTCGCCACCAGCCTCGGTCGCCACCTGCCTCGGTCGCCACCAGCCTCGGTCGCCACCAGCCTCGGTCGCCACCAGCCTCAGTCGCCACCAGCCTCAGTCGCCACCTGTCACCAGCCTCAGTCGCCACCAGCCTCAGTCGCCACCTGTCACCAGCCTCAGTCGCCACCAGCCTCAGTCGCCACCTGTCACCAGCCTCAGTCGCCACCTGTCACCAGCCTCAGTCGCCACCTGTCACCAGCCTCAGTCTCCACCTGTCACCAGCCTCAGTCGCCATTAACCTCAGTCGCCACCAGCCTTCACCTCCACCTGCATTAACCTCCACCTGCCTCAGCTACATCCCCTGACATACTCTAAACTTTTCACTCTTATCAAACTAATCAAGACCAGCCAACATATCCAGCTGTCCATGGTCTCAAGGTAAACAAAGTTATAGTTTCTACAGTTATTGTTAGTAGATTAGTGATGGCTAGTAATAGATGCTCCTATCCTGATGCTTGTTAAATGCCTCTTTCATATATGTTAACGAAAATCTCATCACTTCAGGTGTCGTTCCGACTGACCAGAACGCAGCCTCAGTCAACTTAACAGTTGCCAGGCATAGTTGCCGTCCATCCTCACTTTCCGCCAACCTCGGCCTCATCCTCCAGCTGCCATTGGTCTCACCGTCGACAGTCTAACGGTCACTGACTCATTCCTCCTTCACGCCATCTGGTGTTACCTCCTAAGATGCAGTAAGTAAAACTGAGGCTGTAAACGAATCATTTATACTGTAGGAATTAATTCTTAATGTATATTGATACAGTTGTCCTATTAGTGCATGCAATTCCTAAATTATTTATCCGTCTTCAAAAAATGTGAATTGATCGTCATGTTTGTTTAAAAAAGTTATTAAATACTTCTGAAATTAACAAAATATTGTTTTTCTTCAGGTGTGGTGACAGCTACCTTCTCCAACATTCGCCTATTACACCGCTTCATGTGCAGGAATTGAAACCCTCTGATACACTCTTTATCCACGTATCTTAATACTAAACTATACAAAGCATTTCATCAATCTTCACATAACCAGGATGATCCAAAGATGCCAACTTAACATGTTGGAATGATGAACATGTTTTGTATTTTTAAAACTTGGTACAACATCCTGCTTTTGACACGATCGTCCTCTTACAAGTCCCGGATGTTGTCCAAGTGTACTTCCTGATGACTCGGCAGCTCTGAGGTGTTGAAGGGTGTTTCATGTTTCATGGCTCACATTCCTACCTGAAACACCCGCTAACACTTTTTAGTTGAACGATGACTCGGTTGTATTCACAAACATTTTCTCGGGTAATTGTATTTGGTCAACGTCTTTAGTCAGAGAATTGTTCTAAAAAAATTAATACAGGAAGTATGTACTCGTATTGAAATGAGCGTGTCATATCTCACTGGTATCTTCCGAGAACGTATCAAATTTAGTTAAAACGTCACCTCAACAAAATATTTCGGTTGATACAATGAGTTAAAGGTAAATATTCCCAATCATGTGCGGTGTAAGGTAGGATGATGGCAGTATCAGTCTACCACTGACGTCCGTGGATGCTGAACAGAACTAAGTCATAAGGTATGTTTCAAACTGCTCTTATTTGATGGTTAAAAATTATTAGACTCACTAATAGACAGTCTGTTCCAAATAACTTTCTTAAGAGGTACAAAACTTCCTACCTATCTTTCCCTTTTACAGAACACTCCTTTGGTCAATTCAGTTCTAAGTTCGTGTTCAGGTATGTGAGAAATGACATCTGATCACAATCTCAACGTTTACAGGCACCCTTGCCGCAGCTTACACTGCCCCGCCTACTACATCGTCTACTGCAACCGTCACCGCTCTAATCTATGGTGAGTGTATGAACGCTCGGTCGCTGCAGTTTATATCTCTTTAGTATTGATTGTATACCAGTTGTAGTAGTGGCCGTGGCTCACCGCAGAATGGAAGCATGTCAGTGCCAGTCTCCAAACATATATTACCATTACACTTTCGTCGACGTATGCGATTTTAGATATTATATATACGTTTCGTTACTCAGACAGTGATATTGTCTTGTGAAGTTGAGACCCTAGTTGGACACTAGTTTATACAAACCTTTGTTTAGCTGATTACTAATTAGATGTTTGGCATCGTGTTTATTTGGCCTTTCCATATTTCGGATCATTTCAAATTGTCAAACAATCGGCTCTGAAATAACACGAACTGCAGAATTGTACCTTCAGTGCTTCATTGGATCATGACGGGTATTGGTTTGAAAAAGTTTTTTTATAGTTTGGATAATTCTCATGCTTTCATATTCACGTTTTACCTCCTAAACCTACTTTCCGTAATAGAGAAATCAAGACAAACAACATATTCAAGTGATTTCTTCATCTTCCATCATGTTATTACTCCGCTAAAGGTTTGAGTAATGATTGTTTGTTTGTTTGTAGTTGGAGAACATTTTGTACTCACCTTATTACCGTTGTAAAACAGTGTGACAATTCGATGTAGACGATACTTTCTTCTATGTAGAACACGAATGTGTTTGGGGATGGTAAATATCCTGCATTGGGAATAAACACTATGTTTAGCTCGCCAAGGCTCGCTAAATACAATGTTTATTCCTAATGCAGGATCTTTACCATCCCCAAACACACTCGCGTGATAACCTCTATATACGTAGATGCTATATTTTAGACTGTTGCACTAATACGATTCCATACCACAGCCCTGGCATATATCAGTAGGCAAATAATGACAAGAAATTGTAGTATAGCAACATTTCCATAGGGACAAGGGTACTGGTGCAATTATTTTCAGTAAAATCTCACTGAGCATTACAATGTCTTATGCATGCTTATTGTCTACGTCCTGCCGTTGTCACATTGTTTTCACTGTTTGCGAAGCGTACCGCAGCAACGTCACGTCATTTCTAGTCATTTCTTGCATATAATGATTAATGACGCCATTCCTTGTTGATGACGTCTGTCTGTGACGTAGTCAATCTGTTATTGGAACTGAGATAATGTCTCCACTACAGAGAACAGAAAAACACGTGAGGTGACTGTGGTACTATATAGAATATTCCCTTACTCGCTACTCAAATGACGCATAAATGTCCCTAGTGCAGAAATGTTGACAATACAGATACGAATATACACATGCATATTTAACCATCTTTTATCTGCGTTCATATAAAACGAATGTATTTCTTCAACAGGCATTTCCCCCGAATACCAATGAACTAGTGTGGACCCAGCTTCTGTCCTCAACGATGTATATCAACTCTCCAGGACTTGAGTGTCCCCATAGCCATGCTGCTCCAATATATCTGTGCTTGTCACACTGAAGCCTACAACACGATAATCTGTATAATCATAGTTACAAAGGATGCTGAAAACATCAGATATCAGTTGATACAGTTAACTAAGTCTTTCTGTAATTCAAATCCGTTCTCCTAGATCAGTTATAATTGTCTTTCAACGTCACCTGTTTTGGGGTACAACGTAAATCTCACGTCCCTGTTCTATTACCACTTACCCCAAAAGCGTCAAATAAAATGTATTTTGGTATCTATCAGATGGATGGATATATGCAGGCGTAGTTGAGCCATGCTGCCCTGGATATATAAATCTGAATATAAATAGGCACAGATCGAACGTGAATATGTTGACACTCGGGGAATTCAAAAGTTTAGTGTATATAGTTAAGGATACACACAGGTTGCCGCCATGCTTCAGTTTCTGTCTGCATTTGTCATCTTAATTTGGAAATTTTCTTTCGGCCTTTCATGAGAATGGATATATACAGATGTGGTTGAGCCATGCTGCTCTGGATGTATTCATTTGATACCTTCTAAACAAGCAAAGTCTTCAAAGTATCAGTAAACAGGGGTATCAAACCATAATTAAATTGTATAAACAAGTCACAAAGTCAACCGAAAAGTTGATCTGGGTCACATTTGATCTTCCAGTGATATTAATGACGATATCTGATATCTATAGCCAAACATTCAATAAGTATAAACGTTTTACCTTGAGGTGACATCATCTTCGTTGAAGTGTTTGAAGGGTTAGGTTCGTTTGTTAACATGTCTCAGTGTCTGATTTTCTGATGTTCTTAATATACAGCTAAAAGCAGTCCAAAGCCACAAAACCACGATAAAACATGTATATATTTCTATATTTTTCATACTCCTTTCATTGTCTCATTGGGGCAGTCGGGTAGCCTGGTGGTTAAAGCGTTCGCTCGTCACGCCGAAGACCCGGGTTCGATTCCCGACATGGGTATAATGTGTGTCCCCCGCCGTGATATTGCTGGAATATTGCTAAAAGCGGCGTAAAACCATACTCACTCACTCACTCATTGTCTCATTGTAACATCTTGCAAGAAAACGTGGCTGTTTAAATGTGTGATTAGTTGGTGCTTTCCCTCATGACATTTGTAAATTTGTTTTTAATAAAGTTTGAAACCCAGCTATTTCATGTTGTCAAGTTGTCACCTGGTTACTATTTGCTGCCATGTCTCGTGCCTGGATCCTTGAGCGTGGGTTCGAATCCCAGATCCCAATTTGCAAGCACCACGCTCTTTCTGACTGGTTTTAACAGTGCTAAACGTGTACAACCTGCATCATTTCACGCTGACACGCAGTTATATGACTGGAATACTGTTCAACACTGCGTTAACCTCCTACATGGGGTCCCTGACTATAATGGAGAGTGGTTTTCATTTGTAACAGCCAGTCTTACTGCCAAATTCTTCCCTCTAAATTGGTATCAACAAAACATACAGAACAAGAATCATAAACAACGGGCTTTTATGTGATGTTCGACAACAGAAACACGAATAGTAAAATGTGTTAGATGTGTGACAGTTAACGCTAATGGCGGACACATATCATGTTCAATGCCATCTGAATTCTTCGTGACTGACTCGCGCCAAAAGGAGACTTGTGTCCCTTGATGGAATGCAGAGGCATGAACATCAGATGCTGCTTCAAACAAGAACGATAACTCTTATTCTACCAGCATCAAAGTTTATCGACAAAAACACGTATTTTGTTAAAGAGGACATTTATCAACCAAATCAGCTCATTTATTCTAATGGTGTGCTTCCAAATTAAGATTGTAAAATTAGATGTTTAATAAAATGACAATAAGAAAGTGGGTTTTGGTTTAATAATAATTTCCACAATGTAAGATTCAAACCCCGTGGTGTTCCGAGTTAGACGTGAGCTCCAGCTTGAAGTGAGAGGTGACAATGAATCGGTTGCAATTGGTCAAGCACGGCGACTTGGTTGATTGCGTGACATTGTACCACCCCAGATTTTGTTGTTGAGACATTGTTGTCTGGTATCTCATGCACAGAACAACTTCATTTGAATTTTGGGACATTACGCCAAATATTACACAACTTGCCTTTTTTGAAATGTGTCGGTATATACAAGATCAAAGACACATATTGTAACAAATGTTGGACTAAGCATTTTCTTTCACAAATTTCAAAATCTTCTCATGTATGTGCGTACATAGTTTGTGATATACGATCCATCATATAGTTGTGATTATTTTCCGAGGAATCTAAGTTTACAAACAACCTGCAAAAAACATATTTTGTTCTGATTAATGTAATAATGGTATGTGATACCAACAGAGGACATTCGTCACCACTCGCCCATTTCGTAACCTGCAAGAAGACGAATGAATTTTTATGTGCGAAAATACGACGAACCAATCAGAATGCGCGTATGACTCAACATCGGGAATATTCTGCGTAACTAGAGCATAACCGGAGCTTTACCAGAGCATCGCTGGAGTGGAACTCGAATGACACCCGTGTGTAACAGTTGCATTACCGGAGCTTTACCAGAGCATCGCTTGAGTGGAACTCGAATGACACCCGTGTGTAACTGGTGCATTACCAGAGCTTTACCAGAGCATCGCTTGAGTGGAACTCGAATGACACCCGTGTGTAACAGTTGCATTACCGGAGCTTTACCAGAGCATCGCTTGAGTGGAACTCGAATGACACCCGTGTGTAACAGTTGCATTACCGGAGCTTTACCAGAGCATCGCTTGAGTGGAACTCGAATGACACCCGTGTGTAACTGGTGCATTACCAGAGCTTTACCAGAGCATCGCTTGAGTGGAACTCGAATGACACCCGTGTGTAACAGTTGCATTACCGGAGCTTTACCAGAGCATCGCTTGAGTGGAACTCGAATGACACCCGTGTGTAACTGGTGCATTACCAGAGCTTTACCAGAGCATCGCTGGAGTGGAACTCGAATGACACCCGTGTGTAACTGGTGCATTACCGGAGCTTTACCAGGGCATCACTGGAGTGTAACCGGAATGACCCAAGTGTGTATTTGGTGCATAACTGGAGTTTCACCAGAGTGTCGCTGGAGTGTAACCCGGATAACATCAGTGCGTAATTGGTGCATAACTGAAGTTTCACCAGAGGGTCGCTGGAGTGTAACCCAAGGTATGGAACATGGTACAATAAATCCAAGGCAAAGGATCAAAATCTTCTGTTCACCATCTTAAGGAAAGGTGGTCAGTTTTTAACTGATAAATCAGACATTGCCAATAAACTTGGTGAATCATTGCCAAAGCATTCGTCGTCGCCTAATTATGCCCCTGAATTCATAAAATATCAGAAACAACAGGAAAAGAAAAATATTAATATTCTAACTCTGATAACGGGGAAGACTAAAATGAAGTGTTTTCCTTCCATGAGCTACATACTACCGTCGGGCATGCTCATGATGCAGCAGCTGGTGCTGATAATATTCACTATCAGCCCCTGAAGCATTTACCTAAATCATGCCTCGAAACACTTTTACATTATTTGACCAAATATGGACGTCGGGTAATTTTCCTCCTTCCTTGTAGTCCCTATCCCAAAGCCTGGTCAGGATCATACAAGTCCCTCAAATTACTGCCCTATATCTTAACCAGTTGTGTCTGTAAAATCATGGAGCGGATGGTAAATAATAGATTAGTTTGGTTCTTCGAAACCAATAATCTGCTAACAAATATTCAATGTGGTTTCTGCAAAACCCATGTATGTGTTTAATCCCATGCATGAAAATTTATTTCAATCAAAACCAAAACTTGGTCCTCCTCTAGGGTACAGAATTAAGCCACATATTATCAAGGCTAATATTGATCTTTCTACTATATCACCATACCGGTTCCTATCTACACCTCCTTGGCAAACTTGAGGTAGACCTAACACTAACTACCCTAAAAAACCTGACCCAAACCAGTTGCTCTTTCAACAAGAATATGACAAGTTGTTGAACGATGAAAACAAAGTGCGAAAAAAAGCCATATCATTTGCTGACACTACGCAACTTGTTGCCAGTCAGTCAACAACTTTTTCAATCATGAATTACTCTGCTGCAATCGTCCGTCCTGTCCAAACTTTATTTATTCAGTGTCAGACAGATTTGACATGAGTCAGATCTGATCAACCAGTCAGGCTCAGGCTCAGACTTCACCTCAGTCCCCACAAAGACCTGGCCGAAAATGTATTGCTGTGATACGTCTAGTTGTGTTACTGTCCCTCGTTGGCAGGTTTTTACAATCGTTTCAATATATGTATTATATTTAACTTTTGATAGTCACGACATGGCTGAAATATTGCCGATGTGACTTAAATTTTTAACTCACTCACTCAATCATCGAATCTAATACAGTGAGTGAGTGAGTATGGTTTTACGTCGCTTTTAGCAATATTCCAGCAATATCACGGCGGGGAACACCAGAAATGGGCCGAATCTAATACAATGGAGGTATAGATGAATAACTATAATGATTTGCAGCTCTTAATTCTACGATCATAAGTTTCAAAAATATCAAAAACCACAGGAAAAGAAGAGGGTTGATTTTACTTCTCAAAATGGAAAGGATTATAATGAGGTATTTTCGCTCTACGAGTTAAATACTGCGCAAGGTCAAGCGCACGATACTGCAAGGTGAGTTGATAATATTCACTATCAGCTCCTGAAGCATTTGCCTGATTCATGTTTAGAGACGCTTCTTGATATATTTGATCAGATCTGGACGTCTTGAAATTTTCCTTCTTCGTGGCGTAATGCAAGTTTGTCCCCATATCTTAACCTGGTAGGGATTACACTGATGCATCTAATTATCGACCAATATCACTACCCACCTGTGTGTGCAAAACCATTGAACGAATGGTAAACAATCAACTGGTGTGGTACTGAGAAACTAATAATCTTAAATGTAACATTCAATGTGATTTCCGTCAAATAGAAGTACCATTGACCATCTCGCACGTTTAGAATCTTTTGTCAAAAATGCTGCAATTGTCAATAATCAGCATGCAGTATCAATCTTCTTCCATATAGAAACAGCGTATGATACCATATGGAAGCATGTTACTACACGATTTGGGGTTAAGAGGTCGTTTACCTCAATTTATATCCCAGTTTTTAACAGACTTAAGCTGTTCCCAAACCCACAACACAGCTGCAAACATTGAGTTGGATAATATTGCTACTTTCAGGCATTTGTCTTCTCCTCCTTGGCAACTTGTAGGACCGGAAGTAGACTTTACTCTTACTCATTTTAAAAAATCTGACACAAATCAATTAATATATCAACAAGAATATATACAAGTTAGAAATAAATATGAATCCCACCGTCCCATTTTTACAGATGGACCCATGGATCGTAGCACAGTCTCCAATGCTGCTGTCATTGGATCCAAAACCGTATCATCCCAATTACCAGACCATAGCTCAATTTTCACCGCTGAGGCCAAAGCCATATTGACGGCTTTGGAATATATCCAAAAACAACCCAGCAGCCAATGGTTGATCATCTTTGCAGACACACTATCTTGTCTACAGGCCATAAAATCGAGCTCTTCACGTCTCCCGTTCATTTTATATAATTCAGAACAATACAATGACCTTGCTACTGGCCAATACGACATAGTCTTATGCTGGTTGCCCAGTCATGTTGGAATCACAGGTAACTCTATGGCTGATGCTGTAACAAAGGCAGCTCTCAACAAATCTGTGACACCACTTTTTGTACCACACAGCGACTACAAACCTTTAATTAGATGCTATATCAAAGGCCTTATGCAAAATAAGTGGGGCACCCAAGTAGGTACTAATGAATAATGCAATAAAACGAGCTAATGGTTACACCTACTTGGGTTGTCAGTCAAGATTTGAAGAGGACATTATGCAACGATGTTGTATTGGCCATTCGCGTTTCTAGGTTTCATACATCAAGGATTTTTTTGATCAGGTAAGTACTCGTTAAATTGTTGTTGTTTTTAAAGAAATTGACTTAAAAGACAAATTTTGATAACATTCATGCAAAAGGTATGTGATTTTTAATTTGGTAGAATGATTTTACAACTGTGATTGTTAGTGGTGGTACCTTCAAAGTGGGCTGAAGGAACGTAAAATAATTGTCCCCCTGAGGGGGTACGTAAGTCCCACTTCATTCAAAGTATATTTCATTTTCCTGGAATTTAATCGTAGAATATTTGTGTTTTTTTAATTCTTTGGCTTACACTTAACTAATAAAGACAGACAAGTATTAATAATTTGGCGTCCAATTACATTGTTCATTTTCCTTTATAAAATGATACGTACATGTATTGCAAATAGACTAAAGACAACATTGAATACAGTTATACATGACAACCAAACAGGATTTATTCCTGGAGTGAGTGAGTGAGTTAAGAATTAACGTCACATCGGCAGTATTTCAGCCATATCGTGACGAGAAGTACATTAATAATACATTGATTAAGTTTAAATAAAAAGCTGTCAACGAAGGACAGTACAATAACTAGAATATCACAGATTCAATTTAAAACTAGTTGAGAATATATACAAGCCATAAGTATCAGTGTACAACACAATATAAAAATGGGCTAGGTATCGTCAGTAACTAAAGGGAGATCACCATACTAGGGACCATGGGGTTTATTCCTGGAAGATGTATAACTGGAAAAAAAAAAACTCTTTGTTATTATCTTTGAAACTGGAGAGTTAAATAAGCCAGGCTTGATGTTATTAATTGATTTTGAAAAAGCTTTTGACACAGTCTCAAAGCAGTTTAATGAACAAGTATTAGATTTCAATCAATCAATGCCTAATTCAGTGTGAAGGGCATACACCTATATACAAGTTTGGTAGTGACAGAATACATAATTTTAAGCATTGTTTAACAAATAGCTCTTCTATCATACGCATGATACATAGAAGTAGATGATGATATTCATCCTATATACCTTGATCACAAAAAGGACAGTTTTTGATGCATATATCGATTTTTTGCCTCCTGCCTTCATTATTATGGGGATATTTAATCTTTTTTGGTTAGAAAGGGGTGTAGACAAGGAGAGCCTGTATCTCCCTATCTATTCATATTTGTATTCGAAATATTAGGTATAATGATCAGGGTTAATTCTAACATAAAGGGTATGACAATAAACTTGAACATAAATTAGGACAATATGCTGATGATACCCAACTCTTTCAGAATGGACCCGAAAATATCCTAAATGCTGCCATAGATACACTATATAAATTTTGTTGAATGTTTGGCCTTATAAAGAATGTTGATAAGACTAAAGCAGCCTGGATATGTGCAATGTCGAGAAATAATATACCTTTAAGTAATGATTTAAAACTAGACTGGTACAAAGGAGATTTTGAAATCTTAGGTATTGAACTAAACCCTTCATTAAAAGACCTATGAGTACTCAATACAATGAACCGACAGTAGACATTATAAACAGAATACTTGCCTTATTAGAGGGATAGTTGACTGTATGGGGCATATTTAATAGAAACATGAGTTTGATAAGGATGATATAGAACAAATCACGGTTTAACCACTTTGGTTAAATGATCATTTTGAATCTTCATATGAGGCATTTGGTTTCATCATGGTGTGCATTTTATAAGCGATAATTGTAATGAAAATGGAATCATAAATTTTGCCGATAGAACAAGAAAGAATTACTTGTGATGAACTTAGTTGATGGTGATATTTGTACATTCTGTAAGTGCTATAAAGAAGATTTATCACATAATTATTATGAATGTGAAAACGTCAAGTATTTCTGGTCACAGGTAGAAATATTAATCAACAGTAATACTGAACTTGAATTCACAAAATATACTGTCATGTTTGGAGTTTGTACATACAATCATGTAGTTAACCATATTGCTGTCTGAGCGAAAAGAATCATTATCAAGATCAAGTACTAAAAACGTCCTTTGATGCATTCATCATTGCAAACAAAAACAACAGAATCCATTGTTATCATAAGAAATTGAAGCAACTGACTTCTACTCTCTGTCCATTGTCATGAAGCGTTACAAATATTGTACCCATGTGTAAGACTAATCACTTTCTACTTCAAACATTGCATTCAATAGTTTTTCATTATGTCTTCTGGGGCAGTCGGGTAGCCTAGTGGTTAAAGCGTTCGCTCGTCACGCCGAAGACCCGGGTTCGATTCCCGACATGAGTACAATGTGTGAAGTCCATTTCTGGTGTCCCCCGCCGTGATATTGCTGGAATATTACTAAACGCGGCGCAAAACTATACTCACTCACTCACTCACTCATTATGTCTCCTACCTTGATTGTAAAAACATATATCGAAATACTTAATATTGAACAAGTAATATGAATATCTAGCATAGTCTATATGAAAACAAACTTACAATGAGAACACGTAGACATGCTACTTTTCAATAAGTTTGTAAAACCACAGATGATACAGTCCAGTCTTACTGATAGGTTTGTGAAATGACCTTCACTTCTGAAGTTCTTCTAATACATAAATTATTTCCATCCTACATCGGAATCCGAACATCACCATACTTGCTATTTTCATTGTAAGAAGGAACAACATTGCTACACTGATCGTCTCTCCACAGGCCCTTGGCCATTTTCAGATGCCTGAATCATCTACTGTTGTCAAACTGCATCCTTTGTTCACCAGTAGATCAAAGACGTTCTTGTGGCCATTCTTTGCTGCTAACATTATCGGTGTTTGTCCTTCTTTATCTTTGCTGGTTAGATCAACTGAGCCTTGTGAGATAATGTACTCAACAATCTGTACATTGCCACCAACACAAGCGCAATGAAGGATATTTCTACCTGAATGATCTACTGTTGTCAAACTGCATCTTTTGTCAACCAGTAGATCAAGGACGTTCTTGTGGCCATTCTTTGCTGCTACAAATATCGGTGTTTGCCCTTCTTTATCTGTTCTGGGTAGATCAACTGAGCCTTGTGAGATAATGTACTCAACAATCTGTACATTGCCACCAACACAAGCGCAATGAAGGATGTTTCTACCTGAATCATCTTCTGTTGTCAAACTGCATCCTTTGTTCACCATTAGATCAAAGACGTTCTTGTGGCCATTCTTTGCTGCTAACATTATCGGTGTTTGCCCTTCTTTATCTTTGCTGGTTAGATCAACTGAGCCTTGTGAGATAATGTACTCAACAATCTGTACATTGCCACCAACACAAGCGCAATGAAGGATTTTTCTACCTGATTGATCTACTGTTGTCAAACTGCATCCTTTGTTCACCAGTAGATCAAAAACGTTCTTGTGGCCATTCTTTGCTGCTAACATTGTCGGTGTTTTCCCTTCTCTATCCTTTCTGGTTAGATCAACTGAGCCTCGTGAGATAATGTACTCAACAATCTGTACATTGCCACCGACACAAGCGCAATGCAGAATGTTTCCACCTGAATCATCTACTGTTGTCAAACTGCATCCTTTGTTCACCAGTAGATCAAAGACGTTCCTTTGGCCATTCTTTGCTGCTAACATTATCGGTGTTTGCCCTTCTTTATCTTTGCTGGTTAGATCAACTGAGCCTTGTGAGATAATGTACTCAACAATCTGTACATTGCCACCGATACAAGCGCAATGAAGGATGTTTCTACCTGAATCATCTACTGTTGTCAAACTGCATCCTTTGTTCACCAGTAGATCAAAGACGTTCTTGTAGCCATTCTCTGCTGCTACCATTATCGGTGTTTGCCCTTCTCTATCTGTGCTGGTAAGATCAACTGAGCCTTGTGAGATAATGTACTCAACAATCTGTACATTGCCACCCACACAAGCGCAATGAAGAATGTTTCCACCTGAATCATCTACTGTTGTCAAACTGCATCTTTTGTCAACCAGTAGATCAAAGACGTTCTTGTGGCCATTCTCTGCTGCTAACATAATTGGTGTTTGTCCTTCTTTATCTTTGCTGGTTAGATCAACTGAGCCTTGTGAGATAATGTACTCAATAATCTGTACATTGCCACCAACACAAGCGCAATGAAGAATGTTTCCACCTGAATCATCTACTGTTGTCAAATTGCATCTTTTTTTCACCAGTAGATCAAAGACGTTCTTGTGGCCATTCTCTGCTGCTAACATAATCGGTGTTTGTCCTTCTTTATCTTTGCTGGTTAGATCAACTGAGCCTTGTGAGATAATGTACTCAACAATCTGTACATTGCCACCCACACAAGCGCAATGAAGAATGTTTCCACCTGAATCATCTACTGTTGTCAAACTGCATCTTTTGTCAACCAGTAGATCAAAGACGTTCTTGTGGCCATTCTCTGCTGCTAACATTATCGGTGTTTGCCCTTCTCCATCTTTTCTGGTTAGATCAACTGGGCCATGTGAGATAATGTACTCAACAATCTGTACATTGCCACCAACACAAGCGCAATGAAGAATGTTTCTACCTGATTTATCTACTGTTGTCAAACTGCATCCTTTGTCCACCAGTAGATCAAAGACGTTCTTGTGGCCATTCTTTGCTGCTACCATTATCGGTGTTTGCCCTTCTTTATCTTTGCTGGTTAGATCAACTGAGCCTTGTGAGATAATGTACTCAACAATCTGTACATTGCCACCAACACAAGCGCAATGAAGGATGTTTCTACCTGATTGATCTACTGTTGTCAAACTGCATCCTTTGTCCACCAGTAGATCAAAGACGTTCTTGTGGCCATTCTTTGCTGCTAACATTATCGGTGTTTGCCCTTCTTTATCTTTGCTGGTTAGATCAACTGAGCCTTGTGAGATAATGTACTCAACAATCTGTACATTGCCACCAACACAAGCGCAATGAAGGATGTATCTACCTGATTGATCTACTGTTGTCAAACTGCATCCTTTGTCCACCAGTAGATCAAAGACGTTCTTGTGGCCATTCTTTGCTGCTACCATTATCGGTGTTTGCCCTTCTTTATCTTTGCTGGTTAGATCAACTGAGCCTTGTGAGATAATGTACTCAACAATCTGTACATTACCACCAACACAAGCGCAATGAAGAATGTTTCTACCTGAATCATCTACTGTTGTCAAACTGCATCTTTTTTTCACCAGTAGATCAAAGACGTTCTTGTGGCCATTCTCTGCTGCTAACATAATCGGTGTTTGTCCTTCTTTATCTTTTCTGGTTAGATTAACTGAGCGTTGTGAGATAATGTACTCAACAATCTGTACATTGCCACCAACACAAGCGCAATGAAGAATGTTTCCACCTGAATCATCCACTGTTGACAAACTGCATCCTTTGTCCACCAGTAGATCAAAGACGTTCTTGTGGCCATTCTCTGCTGCTAACATTATCGGTGTTTGCCCTTCTCTATCTTTTCTGGTTAGATCAACTAACCCATGTGAGATAATGTACTCAATAATCTGTACATTGCCACCAACACAAGCGCAATGAAGAATGTTTCCACCTGAATCATCCACTGTTGACAAATTGCATCTTTTCCTCACCATTAGATCAAAGACGTTCTTGTGGCCATTCTCTGCTGCTAACATAATCGGTGTTTGTCCTTCTTTATCTTTTCTGGTTAGATTAACTGAGCGTTGTGAGATAATGTACTCAACAATCTGTACATTGCCACCAACACAAGCGCAATGAAGAATGTTTCCACCTGAATCATCCACTGTTGACAAACTGCATCTTTTTTTCACCAGTAGATCAAAGACGTTCTTGTGGCCATTCTCTGCTGCTAACATTATCGGTGTCACTGCAAAAAAAATCCATATATACAAGCTTGTATATCCTTTGGAAAGATGATATTTCCAAAGGATATACAAGATTGGAAAGATGATATATACAAAATATACAAGTTTGTATATATGACATATACAAAATATACAAATTTGTATATATGGTGTATCCAAATTTGTTTTGTTTGTATATATTGGTAAAGGGAGATAATTATTATGTATTTGTGTATAATTATGATATATGTGCAAATTGAAGTGTTTTAAGTTGAGCACTGTGTTTCTTTGTATATGTTGGTAAAGGAGGATAATTGCTATGTATTGCTCTATAAATGTTTTGTATGTGCAAAATAGTATCAGCAAGTTACAAAAAACTGATTTAGTGGCGGGTAACATTACTGGAAGGTTTAATTAGTACTCCACACTGTTAGCGGGAGTACATACTGTCCTTGCAATGATATTGACGGGTGGGCGGTTGAGGCGTCTGGTACTTTTCCTGGCGCGGTGCTTGGTATGTGAGTAGACTTTATGGTCAAATGCACAGAGGGGATTAGCTGTCGGGGGCGATTGCTTTGGCGGTAACTTCTGTATTGAAAGTGTTTGAGCTTGGATTTGTTTTACGGGGAGGCCGCGATGTGTTTTGTAACATGCTCTCGTGCACATATGCCAACAGAGTGGATTGCACAGAGGATGAAAACTATTTTATCACTACTTAAAAGTGTTGAATTTGGTTTGTTCTGAGCTGTCGGTTTCATTGTAGATATACATTGTTATAATGTGAAATCTCGGCGGAAACGCGGAAAATCGCGTTTTGTAAAACGGTAGTCCTTGGGGAAAATTGTATTATGAGCAACCGGATGCGTAAATAACGTGTGTAATATATTCCCGTATTATATTTTATAATACTTGTTCTTTAAATATTGTTATCAATGCGAGAACGAAGATTACCTTGAAAAAACACAACAGCATGCATATGTTCTAGCAAAAGGAAACTTGATATATATTCATTTGGCTTAATTTCTACTTTGGAAAACTTAGTTGGCGCTCTAAAAGCTTGACGCTGTATAATTTGGCACGCGCATGGTTGGGTGCAAACCATATGTACATCAATAATAATAGTAAAAATAATAATAATAATAATAATAATACATCATGATGGCAGTTTCAATGTAAAGATTAAGTATTTTTAAAGATATGGAAAATAAATCTTGATAACTGCTTTAATCTTTGATCTTTGGGAAAATAATAATGGAATTGGTTGAGTGACTAACGTATTCTACTTTAAAAGTGACAGGAACGTGATTTACATAATTAAAATATAGAATAATATACAAATTATAAGAGAGGGTTTGTGATTTATTTTGGGATGAAGTCAGTATTTAACTTGCGCTTTCCGACATTATGCGTATTTCGCACACGGTTAAGAAAAAAAATGCAATTCATTTATTTATAAAAAGTACGAATGCATCAATCCTACATCACAGGACCATGTACATAATTTGTTGAATGTTATTTCGTGAATACACAAATTGCATAACACATTCCCTGAGGACAAACCCAAATTGCCCGTCCCTTTGTGACAGGTGTTAATTAGAGAATGTATTGCCACCATATTATGTCCCGGCACTTTTATGACATGTAATGAACCTAGTCAATCCCTGGGTCTGTAACAACAACATGGGTCTAATAAAATCAAAGTAACATAAATGTTACGTCATTCGAATTAAAAAAGAGACTGAATGTAAAAATGTAACATGAATATAATTGCCCTTTTGAGGGTAATATAATTTTGGGAAAATATACGTTTTCTTGTATTTATGGACGACTTCACACAAGCTGAAAATTAAACATATGTTTATATAGCTATATTTACATACATGGCATTAACATGTAATAATAATATTGATCATGTTTGTTAATTTGTACATTTCGTTGTTATTGGTATCCTGAGTATGTTGTAATAATGCATGTGTTCTGATCTTATTTGACGTAGATTACATGAACTAGTAGAGTGACTTTCTTTCATCAGCGTGGAAGGATTACCCACACATATACCCTTAATCCTTTGTCAAACAGAAAGAAGTCATATAGATATCATATCTAACTGGTACTAAAAGTTCACTATCAATCTCCTCTGATAACAAACTTACATTTAATATCCCCAAGCTACAATACCAAGCATGCTCATGGAGTAATTATGAGAAACCCGAATGATATCCTGTCTACGTGGTCACACCCGGTGATTGTTAAGACATTCAGACAATATGGCAGACTGTATTCATTTCTTATATCCCAAAAGTCCCCACCAAGCTTCCTTTTATTAACATTGGGATGAGGGGAGATATACATATTGTATTAAATAATACATCAATACATCAAAACAGAACAAAAAAGATAGGTCAACAGTGCGGTTGATGGAAAGGGGTTTCCTAAGAAAAGTTATTTAACTCTTTAATACTTAATACGTGTCTCAAAGTATGTATTAAGTCTTACTACTAGTTATTATATATGTGCAAATCCACCCGAACGTCGGATGTACATGGCCGATTTCAAAATAGGTAAATTAGGCACTGTTCAAATTGTTTCCAATAAACCACTGATTAGAAACTCACTTAACCTTTAGAATAGAATCGTTTCTAAATATATTGTAGTTGGGGCATGTGTAAAAATTAATGCAGTGTACCATTGTGACAGCCACAAGAGCATGCATGATGTGTTATCTGAGATGTGTTTTTTAAGCCGATGGAAGTTTAAAGTGACAAAATCTGGTATCATAGCTTAACTGAATATAACATTGTCTAAGTTTAATAATCCTCTTTTTCCGGTGACTATTCCAATTATTAATGGTATCATGTAGGAATGACTTGCATTCAGTTCTACAACGTATAGCCTGTGAATTGGTTAGATTTCTTTATATGTAATCACTAACAGCAAAGATGTTTTCCATCTTGTAAAAAGGTGTAATGGCTACGTTGGTCTCACTCTACATTTTCACGTGGCTTGTACCTCTTATTGGCCCACAAATAGTCCGTAATCAGTGAGTGGGCGAGGTAAAAATTAACGTCTCATCGGCATTATTTCAGCGTCCGTGATGAATTAATGTGTAGACATTCTAGGATTAATTCTTTTTCTTTGGTACAATTATCCAAAACATGGGAGCAAAATATTGGCAATATATATATGCTTGTTCATGACTTATGTAAAAGGGGTTATTTATCTGAGTGATTGAGTATGGTTCACGGCGGTGGACACCAGAAAGGTATTTAAGACAATTAATCATAGGGCTTACCTCGTTAACTCGCCAATATCATAATCTGACTGAAATATTAATACCAAAGTCCTTTCATTTTAAGATTAGGTTTTGCACTTGGGCACACTTTGACGTGATATTGAACAGTTTTCTTTTCCCCTGGATTAAGTTTTACTTGCATTCATTCATTTGGTAATTTTCTCCAAATTGGCATTAATATTTTATGCAGTAGTATTTGGAACTGTCCTTTTTGGGAATAGGGTTGACCCCACCGCAAGCACAGTAAACAGAAATTCCAAGGTGAATAATATGTACTATAGTTTGTTGGCTCGACATGCAAGACTCCATAATTTTAGCTATAAATTCATAGTAATATTAAATTAAATTTTTTTTATAAAGAATTCATTGATGTATTTGACATGAGACGTAGCGACACTCATGTATTTTATAATAATGTACAATTTCAATGCCTTAAATCTGTTGCATTAAACAAATTCTTTGATTTGATGTTGTCATATTGTGACTCAATTTGTGTCTAGTCTTCCAAATGTTCTATTGCGAATACATATAGTGTCAGCGCTCATGATCGCCATATCTATGAATGGATGAAAATATCATCATTAATAAACTTACCTGAGCTCAATATGTGTTCTGAAGACAAATCGCTGTCAAGCATCTTGCACGGCTTCGTTCACGTTCACTCTCAAATGTACGAAAGGAAAATCTGCAACTGTGCGTGTTCAATGTTCGTTTGCATTTTTTGACAGGCGGTCGTTATTTTCATTAAGATTCCACAAATTCATAAATCACAACTGATGTAGCTGCCTTGGTTACTTACTTACTTACTTTGGAGATTTAACGTGCGCTTTCCGACTGATGCGTATTTCGCACACGGGCCCGGCCAGGCCATTTAATGTGTTTCCGAAAGGGGCTGCCTTGGTTAACTGGAGTCAGGATATAACTAATTACACATTCTGTTCTAATTATGCTAATCGAGGAAGTGCATTATACTGGATGACAAACTTAGTAATCCTTTCACACTAATCCTTGTTTACAATGAACGCATGTCAAATGACTAAATAAACATCCTTTTTTATTTTCTTAAGTAGAAGTATCACAATGGGCGGTGAACACAACTGTTTGTAGAATGATAGTTTCAGAAAGGAATACAAATACAAATATACAGAAAGGGGTTTAAAATGGTTTCTTTCTTTGCATCCACGCATTGTTGTTGTGGATGCGGTTATTTGCTGTCGGAATTGTTTTTGCAATTCAATTAGTTAATTACATGTCACATGACAACTGCATGTCACGGGGGCCTGGACATAAATCACGTGGTGCACTATTAGGCCTATAATAACCCCCAACCTTGATTCTGCATCAATTCGAACGAGATTTTCCCCCCACAGATTTTACACACACCACACAGTTCTAACCATTATGGAGTAAACACCATATCGGATACCAAATCAAAGATCACACAGATTACTGCCCCAGAGCAACGTAGTCTCCTAAATTGGGATATCGAACAAACACCCCAAGTGGGAACAGTCAGCAAAACTATACCAAGCCGGCAGTCGGCGGCCATCTTGGCCAGGGACTGACCCCCCAGGGCGACCCCCAAGGACAAACTTGATAAGTGCCTTTATCATCTCCCTCTCCCCTCTATTCTTTCTAGATTTTCTGGTAACTGTTGTATTTATATATTCTCTCTTTATATTCTACTGATAGTATCTAACTCAACCCTGTGTTATATTGCCATTACCTTGTTCATATCAACCATGTCAACCAACACCCCCCCACCTACATCCCCCCATACAGACTCCATATTCACAACACCCATACACTCAGACACCCACTTCCCGGGACTCACACCCACACACAACCAAAATCCTGTCCCCTTCGACTTTGGTATTGATTTTCAAGAATTCTCCTTCAATCAACCCCATAGCAGCATCACATCCCCCAACAGCCAACCCCAAATTCCCCCCCATCATCCCCAAACACAGCAAACCAAATCCAAAACAGCCCCCAAACCCCCATCTCCAAAACCCACAAAACGACCTCACCAATCCCCAGCAGAATCCTCACTCACTACAAAGAAAACATGTGCCAAGCAAACACCCCCAACCACATCAACATCCGAACAATCTCCAGCAACAGAACAAAACAAACTTATATTATTGGCTTTTTCAACAAACACTACACCACTCAACGACACCTTCTCCAACAATAAATTCGCCCTCTGCCTGAAAAAAGTACACGTAACATACAAATACATTAACAGATGCGGCAGGGGGTTTAAAATCACCTTCCCAACACAAGACACACTAAATCAAGCACGCAGACAAACAATGATCGACGGTCTAAACATTACATGGCAAACACCAAAATGGCTTACATCTATACAGGGGGTAATATACATAGACCATAGGGATACACAAGATGACATACTAGAATACATCAAAACAGCAAATCAACCACACACACAACCCCAAATCACAGACTACAAAAGCATTAACAACAGAACACCCATACCAGGCAGAACCACTACACAAACTATCTTCCTTACATTTAAGAGCACCACATTACCAACACACATCATTTTCGGGGCACTTAGGTACAAAATCAATCCAATAAGAAAAAACCCTCCACAATGCAACATATGCCACTCATATAATCACACCACAGCTACATGCCGACAACCGTCCATGTGCCAGAAATGTGGGTCCCTCAGACACGATACCCCAGAGTGCACATGGGCGGCCTACTGTATACAGTGCGAAACCGAGGGACATACAGCCACACAAAATACTTGCCCACTCAAACAACAACACATCCTTCGGCTCAACAAACACATCAAACAGGAACATCTACCTAAACCGGCCAGAATACTACAAACATATAACAGCCTTCCAGATTATGAAGATATATCAGATACAGCATCCTCCACATCATTCCCTCCCCCTATTCCCCCCACCCAGACCCGACCCACCCAGTCCAAACGTAAACAACTTTTCTCCACTCCAGCCCCAACCCAACAGACCCTCCCCCACCCAATAAACACCATCCCACCCACCCAAGCAGTAAACACTGCCCCACCCCACACAGACAACCCAACACAGGCACGGCCCCTTCAACCAGTACCCCCACCCACAACATACAACACCCTCCCCAAGACCACCACCCCCCTGCTACCCACCCCTACCCCCCACCCCTCCATCCTACCACCCCCCCCACAACCCAGCCATACTCCCCTCCCCCTGTCCATCCCACCTCCAACCCAACCTGTCTCCCTACCCATCCAAACCCCCATTCACACACTCTTCAGATCTGCTATACCAATTCTAGCCACCCAACTACAAATCCAGTCTAAAACACACAAAGCCAAAGCACATCTAGCTAGAAAACCACTACTCGCACAGAAAATACAATCACTCAGGTCCACCACACCCAAACCAATCACCCCACAAAAATTTCACTCCAACACAAACAAAATCATAGAATTCCTGTCAGCAATTCTTCTTATTAAAAACCCCTCCCCCAAAAAAATCCACAACATAGCTTTGGTGTCTAACCTATACCAAAAACCATATCATCACTTCCAAACTGCAATAAGAGCTCTCAAATAACAAGCTAAATTAGTCCCAAACCCCTCTTCCAAATTAGCCCCATAGCACCATGCATTTGGCTTTAACATCCCCACAAAATCTACAAATCAGAACATGGTGTTTTTACAGTGGAATTGTAATGGTCTCAATACTAATGGGCATGAACTTAAGGCCCTCATTGCCCTAAACAAAATTGCCCCATATGTAATAGCAGTACAAGAAACAAAACTATCCCCCCAAAAAGCCTTCAAATTGCCGGGCTACACTTTCATTCGACAAGATAGAGTCAGACCACCCAATAAACCAGGCCCCCCCCCATGGAGGGTTAGGGCTGTTTATCAAAAATACTATCCAGTTTTCAGAACTACCCATCCCCACTCCTAACCTAGAAGTCCTGGCAGCTAACATCACTATTAATGACACTAAAATAACTGTAATTAACTGCTACCACACTAAAACCAAACCGTTTAAACCTGAAGATTTAGAAGTTCTCTCCAAATTTATAGGCCCAAATACCCTCATTCTAGGAGACTTTAATGCACATCACCCACTGTGGGGCACTAAAAATTACCAAGATAGATTTGGAAAATATATAACTGAATGGTTAGACACCAAAAATCTCATTAGCTTAAACGACAATAGTGCCACTAGAATTCCTATTACCCACCTACAATCCCCCACTGCAGTAGACTTATCTATCACTACCCCCCAACTCTTTCAAAAACTCACATGGGACCCCCACAATGACACCTGGGGTAGTGATCATTTCCCCATAAAAATCTCTATAAACATTCCTTCTAATAAACCCATATCTGACCCCAACCCGACTTCTGACAACCCCACACAAACTAAATTCAATTTTACCAAAGCTGACTGGCAGGAGTTCAATATACTATGCAACCAGATAGACCCCCACAATATACATAGCACTGACATCGACACCTTCAACTCAAATCTAAGCAATACCCTATACAATATATCCATTAAATGCATTCCCACAACCAAAACAAAACCCACACATAATACAGTACCATGGTGGAGCCCTGAAATTATTCAATCTAGAAAACTCAGGAAAAAAGCTCTTAATAAGGCAAAACATGATAGAACTAAACTCCATTTGGCCCATAAACAAAGAAATCTTACCAAAGAACTAATAATGGCAACAAAAAGAAATCATTGGCAAACTTTTACATCAACCTTGAAGATGGGCAAACAAAATTCAAAAATTCTGTGGAATAAACTTAAAGCAATAAAAGGCATCGCTAAATCCTCCAACTCGCCCAATTTTCCCTTACTTAAAACAAATAAAGAAAAAGCCAATGCCATGGCCGCCCATCTTTCGACCGTAAGTAGCTCCGCCAACCACTCCAAACACATACAAGACACAATAAACACACAACCTGCATTTCAAAACAGATCTCCACTCTCACATCTCGCAATAAACAAACTCATTAACATCCACGAACTCCAATACGCCCTAAAAAACAAAAACACAGCCCCAGCCACTGGATTAGACAATATAAGTTACAAAATTCTAAATCATGTCCCCATCAAAATTCAAAAATTAATACTTCAACTTTATAATCAGATTTGGACTTCTGGCCACCTCCCCAAAACATGGAAAAATGCTCTAGTGGTGCCAATCCTAAAACCAGGGAAATCCCCAAATGACCCTGACTCCTACCGCCCTATCTCTCTCACATCTCACCTATGTAAAATCATGGAAACAGTAATAAACAACAGACTAAAGCATAAAATACAAAACAATAGCCTGATAAAAGAGGACCAGAGCGGCTTTACAGCAAACAGACAGACCCTAGACCATATTTTACATTTGGAACATGATGTTAGGACAGCCCAAGCACAAAAACAATACACTGTGGCCATTTTTATAGACTTTTCTAAAGCATTTGATATGGTTTGGCAACAAGGCCTAATTCAAAAATTAATAAATAAAGCAATTGATGGGAGAATTCTAAATTTCATTCACTCTTTCCTAAATAACAGAAACATAACAGTTAAATCAAGCAACACCCTATCAGACCCCCACACTCTTGAAAATGGCACCCCCCAGGGAAGCATCCTGTCCCCCACTCTATTTAATCTAATGATTGATGACATATTCCCATCTGCCCCCCAAAAAACCACCACAGCTAAATTCGCTGATGATATATCATTTTGGTCGTCATCAACATCCATAAAACAAATTGAAAACAGAATTAAACCAACTCTTGCGAAAATAGAAAACTGGGCTTCCCAATGGGGGTTCAAAATTAACACCAAAAAAACCATCGGCATTGTCTTCAAAAAAACTTTCATGACAAATTTAACACCCAAACTTACACTCCTTAAAGAAAATATTAAATTTCAAAAAGAAGCAAAATTCCTTGGAGTCACATTTGACCAACATCTCACATGGGCTCCCCACATCAATAACGTGGTCAACTCCTGCCAAAAAGATATTAATCTAATGAGAGCCATCAGCGGCTCTCACTGGGGAGCTGACAAACAAACATTATTAAACATATACAAAACCCTTATTCAATCAAAAATAGACTATGCCGCTCCGGTCCTCCATTCTTTAACAGATAAATTGGAAAAAAAGCTCAATTCAATACAATATAAGGCCCTCAAGATAGCCCTGGGGACTAGAAATGGCACCTCCCTTAATACACTGCAAATCATCACAGGCATTACATCAATTCAACTCAAACGACATCAATCTATACTCAATTACTGGGCTGGGGCACAACAAAACCCTATTTACAACGAAATACTACACAAATACAAAAACTCAAGACCAGCAACCCTCAAAAAGTTCAAAAACAAGACAAATATAGCACCCTTCATAACACACCTGCAAAATCTCATTAAAACACACAATCTAGGACACATAACTCACTCACCCCCAGACAACACTTATATTCTTGACCTTCCCCCCCCCCCCCCCCCCCCCCCCCCCCCCCCCCGAAATAGACATATCCCTAGCCAAACTACTAAACAACCATATCAAACCCACAAATATAGAAAAGGGAACAATATCACTTAATTATATTCATGACAACTGGCCGGAACATACACACATCTATACAGATGCATCATACAACAGCAAAAACCAAAAAACAGGGCTGGGTGTCCACACAACACAGCCCATACAAAGCACAAAGAAATACCAATATACAAACTACTCACATACAAACACAGCAGAGCTACTAGCCATTCTACAAGCCTATAAACAGGCAGAAACATCAAACTATAACAAAATTATCATAATTTCTGACTCACTAAATTCAATTAAACAAATATCAGACAAATCTTCCAAATGCAGACCCGATTTAATCAAACAAATAATAAACACCCATACAAAACTCAAAACATCCAACAAATCAATAACATTAGTATGGATACCCAGCCATACAGGCATACCAGGCAACCAGATTGCAGACCAAACAGCAAAAACAGCAACTACTGACCAAACACCCACTTTACAATTTCACACAAGCAAAGCCGAAACAAAAACTCTAATAAAACACAATATAATACAACAAAACTTTAGCAATAACATTCAAAAATGTAAATCCCAATGGATCAAAACACTATTCAGCAAACCAACAACAAAATGCAAAAATTACACAAACTCCATTTTAGCAGACAAAGCCATAAACAGAATACAAAGTAACCAAACAAACTTAAACGCAACCTTACACAAACAAAACAGACATACAAGCCCAAACTGCATTCATTGCAATACAACAGAAGACATAAAACATATATTCACCACCTGTAGTAAATATAAACAACAACAACAAACACTTTACAACTCACTCCCACCCAAATACAACAATAATATAACACTGCTATTCAAACCCGACAACCCACCAGCGATTTACCTACAAATAGCCACTTTCCTTACTTACTTACTTATATTAGGGGATTTTACGTGCGCTTTCCGACTGGAGCGTATTTCGCACACGGGCCCGGCCGGGCCATTTAGTGATATAAAAGGGGAAGCGAGAAGAGTGCAACCAAGGAGGGGGGTTTAGTGGTTGCTTATATAAAGTTTTGAAATTTTGAGATTTGGAAGACATGCCTTGGGGGAGTGGTTGGGACTAAGGGAGTGTGTGGGGGTGAGTTGTTGTTTTTAGATGTTTACTGTTGGTGGTTTAGTGAATTTTTAGATACGATTAATTAGGTCTGTTTTGGTTAGGTAAATGCCTAGGGCTTTGAAGTTTTCTATTTTATTTTGGGGGTTGAGGATTGCTTCTAAGGTAAGAGCTTTATTTGGATTTAGGTTGGTTTGTAATGTTGTACGTTGGATGAGGTAGTGGGTGCAATGTAGTAGTACGTGGTCTATGGTTTCTGGGTGAGTGCAGTGTGGACACTTCCCGTTTGCGTGTTTTTTTAGTTTTAGAAGATGGTTATTTAGTTTGGTGTGTCCTGTTTGGAGTTTGGTGATTATTCTATCGATTTTTTTGGATGGATGGAGGATTTTTGGTTTGGTAAGGGGTTTTTTGAGGACTTTTATGATTTGGGTGTTTGTGTTTTGATAGAGGCTATGCCATTTTTGGGTGATTTTGTGTTTGTTGATACTTTTGATCTCTGATTTACTTATTGGTAGCTTAAGGCTTATCTCTGGTATTTTTAGGGACTGTTTAGCGGCTTGGTCGGCGTTCTCATTACCGTATATTCCTACGTGGGCTGGTATCCAGGTGAGTACTATGTTTTTGCCTGCCTCTGTTAATTTATCTATACTTTTGAGAATTTGGTTTATTAATTTGGGGCGGTTTTTGGTGTTTTTGCTTTGGAGGGCCTGGAGTCCACTTAGTGAGTCTGAGAGTATTAGGATTTTATTTTGGTTTTTAGTGTGATGGCTGTGGAGGGCCGTGGCGATACCCATGAGTTCTGCGGTGAAGATAGATTGGTTGTTTGGGAGTCGGAAGGATTGCGTATTTCTTATTGGTTGGGCTATGTGGACTCCGAAACCTGTGTGATTTGTGAATGGATCAGCAGATCCATCTGTGTAGATGTGGCACCAATTTGGCCAGTTTTGATGTATGTAGGCTAGTGAGGTGGATTTAGCTATGTTAGGGTCAGTTTGTTTGTTTATTGTTTTGGCTAGGGAAGTGTCTATTTTGGGGATTTTAAGTTTTGGGGTGAATACGTTGGATTTTTTGCAGTTTTGTTGTAGGTTCCCTATTTGGTGTTCGTTGCGGTAGTTTATAATACGTTGGGAAATTGGAGTGAGTAGAGGGTGTTTCCTAGTTAGTGCCTGGTTTTTGGGACGTATGTTTAGGTTTAGGAGATTTTGTAGAAGAGGGTTTGATTGAGAAGCTGCCCAGAAGTTTAGTGTTAAGTGTTGCCTACGTAGGTTTAGCGGCATTTCTCCTGTGAGGGCCTGAAGTGACGTAAGGGAGGTGCCTTGTTGGGTACGTGTGACTAATTTGAGGGCTTGGTATTGGATTGAATCTAGTTTTTTGGTTAATGTTTCGTTTAAGGTATCGTATATGGCACAGCCGTAGTCTAGTTTGGATCTGATTAGGGATGTATAGAGGCTGAGGAGGGTATCTTTAGAGGCACCCCAGTTGGAGCCGGTTAGACATCTTAGTGTGTTTAAATCTTTGCTACATCTTGTGGTAAGGTTTTGGACGTGGGCATCCCAGGAGAGATGTTCGTCGAATATTAGTCCTAAGAATTTAGTTTGTTTCTGAAATTGGATTGGTTTGTTGTTTAGTTTAAGGGTGGGGGTGGCCCGTGTCATATTTTTATGTTTAAATACTATTCCTGTGGTTTTTTCAGTGTTTAGGGAGAACCCCCATTTATCGGCCCATTGTAGTATTTTGTTTAGTGATTTCTGGAGTAAGTCCTGGGATGTTAAAATACTTTTAGAACGGATCCAGAGGGCTCCGTCATCTGCAAATTTGGAAGTATTTATTTTAGGGGATAAGCCATCAAAGAGATCGTTTATCATTATGTTGAATAGTGTGGGGCTAAGAATGCTGCCTTGGGGTGTGCCGTTTTCTAGTGGACACTGGTCCGACAAGGCCTGGTCTATACCCACTGTGATTTTACGGTTTTTAAGGAAACTTTGGATGTAGTTTATGATTTGACCTTTTAGTCCTATTTTTTTAAGTTTTTGGATTAGCCCGTTGTGCCATACCATATCGAAGGCTTTGGAAAAGTCCAGAAAGATGCCTGTAGTATATTGTTTATTTAGTTGTCCTGTTTTAATATCCTGTTCTAGACGTGCTAGGTTATCTAGGGTTGAGCGGCCGGGAGTAAAACCGCTTTGGTCTGAATTAATTATATTATTTTGGGTTAAGTAGTGTTGGAGTCTATTTTTTGCCATGGATTCCATTACTTTGCATAGGTTAGAGGTGAGCGATATTGGCCTATAGGAGTTGGCTTGGTTGGCTGGTTTACCGGGTTTAGGGATGGGGATAATGAGAGCTTCTTTCCAAGGATTTGGAACCTGGCCGTTTAGATAAATTAGATTATAGAGTTTTAGTAGTGACTGGAGTAGTTTGGGCGGGAGTTTTTTGATTATTTGGTAGGAAGTTAAGTCTAGACCTGGGGCTGTTCCTTTTTTCCTATTTTGAAGTACGTGGTTTAGTTCTTCTATTGTGTACGGTTGGTTTATTTCTAGGTTGTTATTGTTTGGTTCTTGGATAGGTTTGGTTTCTGCCTGGAGTTTTTGTTTGAATTTATGGCTGAAGTTGTTATTGCTACTTATTGCCGAAAAGTGGTTTGCTAGGTTATTTGCTTTTTCGCTGGGAGTATTTGAGTTGTTTATGTTAGGCGTTTTTTTTTGTTTTTTTAAGCCTCTGACGGCGTGGATTTTGCGCCAGACTGTTCTGGCATCTGTGCGATTATTTAGTCCCTCGCAGAATTTTTTCCAGTCTCTGGTTTTTGCTATTTTGACTAGTGTTTGGACTTGGTGGTTTAGTTGGTGAGCTACCGGTATGTGATTATGGTCGCGTTTGGCTTTATTGAAGGCTGATTTACGTTTTTTCCTAGTTTGTTCTATTTCCTCGTTCCACCAAGGTACCGAGGGCCTACCTGATTTATTTGGTTTTTTGAAAGGGATTGCGCTTTTGGCTGTGTTAATTATGAAGTTGGTTAAGTTCTGGCAGTATATTTCTGGGTCATTATTTTCTATGTTTTGTAGGTTTACTTGATTGCAAATATCTTGGAATTTGTCCCAGTTAGCTTTATTGTAATTGAATTTGGGCTCTGAGCTTTCAGTTTGGTGGGGGACGTTAGTATTTCCTATGGTTATATTTATTGGGAAGTGGTCACTTCCTAGGGGGGCGTCGTGAACTTCCCATTGTGTGCTTTGAGCTAGATCTGCTGTGCAGATTGTTAGGTCGATAGCCGACATGTTGTTATTGCTTTTATCGTATCTAGTGGGTTGGTTATTATTTAGAAGTACTAGATCGTTGGCCTCTATCCATTCTGAAATTAGTTTGCCGTGGTTATCTAGTTTATCCCCCGTGCCCCAGGAGGGGTGGTGGGCGTTAAAGTCTCCTAAGAAGATGGATGATTTGGTGCTTAGTTGTTTGAGAGTATTTAGATCCTCCGGTTGGATTTTTTGTTGTAGCCAGTGGTAGATATTTACGATGTTTATTTTTTTGTTTTTTAAGGTGACTTGGACGCCATTGGCTTCTAGGTTTGGGGTATTGACTAAGATTTCTTCGTAGTTTATGTCCTCACGGATAAGTATAATTAGGCCTCCCGATGCTCTTAGTGTTTTTGATTTAGGTCGGTCTAGTCTGACTGTGTTATAGTTTGGAAGGTTAAATTTGGATTTGCTTGAAAATTTGGTTTCCTGGATACACGCTACATGTGGTCCCTGTTTAAGTTTAAATCTAGCTTTAAGTTCGTGGCTGTGGGAGTTAAGCCCGTCCGCATTCCACTGGAAGATATTTAGGCCTGTCATTATTTGGGCTTTTAGTGTTTGGAGATTATGATTTTGGTTTAGGTTTTAATTTATAGTCCTGCGGTAGCTAGGGTGTAGCTTGCGTAGAATTCTGGGTAGGTTTGGGTTGTAAGATTTAGTCTACGAGCTACTTGGTGTAGGTTAGTGGCTTTAATGTCTGGTTTGATTTCTTTCAGCAGGTAGAGTAGAAGGATTGTGAAGTTATTTAGTTGGGTATTTAAGGGTGTTTGGGGTTCAGGTTGAGTTTGAGGTTTGCGTTTGCGGTTTTTGAGATTTTTGGGGGCCGACCGTGTTATATCATTTATGTTAATCTGAGTTTCGGTTTGGGAGTCATCTAAGTTAATTAGATTAGTGTCCTCACTATCCATGGGGGTTGTTTGAGTGTTTGGTTGTGTCGTGCTGGGTATTTCAATGGGTTGAGTTATGTTTGTGTTTTCGGGTGTTGCTTGCTCGTGTCCGATTGTTGTTGCCCTGGTGGCTGTGGATTGTATGGTGTTTGGGTGGGATATGGCGGGTATGGTGAGTTTTGGTTTGCGTGCGGGAGTAGATGCAAGGACTGGTTTGGGTGTGGCGAATGTTGGCGGGTAGTGTGGGGTTTGGGTGTTTGTGGCTGTTGCGTGTGGTATTTTCATGGGGACGCCGTCAAACGGGCTCTGTAGGTGTGGTTCGTTGTTTGGTTGTGGTGTGGGTAGCAAGGGTGTTCTTGGATGCTGTGTCAGTTTTCGTGTTTGTAATTTGGCCGAGTCGATGTCTATGTGTCTGTTGGCCCGGTAGGTGAGGGTGTGTTTGTGGGGGCATTTGTTGGATAGTGAGGAGTGATTGGTTGTTTTGCAGTGAATGCACCAGGGAGTGCAGGATCCTGGACATTGAGGTTGAGCGCAAGTTCTACATTTAGTTTTTTGATATTTACAGTCGTTAGCGGTGTGGTTATATTGAAGGCAGTTAGTGCACTGTTTAACTTGTTTGATGTAGGGTTTAACTTCTAATTTAGATGACGCTCCGAAGGAGATGTGTTTAGGGGCTACTGGATATTTATCTGATTTTTGGAAGTTTATGATGACTATTGGCGTGTTGGTTATTCTACCGTTCCTATTTGAGGTAATTCTCCTAGTGCTGGTTATTTTAGGTTGGAGGGTGTCTGTGTTAAGATTTGCTTCGTTACTGTATAATTCTAGGTCTTCCTCTGACTCTCTAGGGTTTACTCTGATTACTCCTCTAGTGTATAGTTGCCAGTTTGGGGTTTGGTGGGTTACTGTGTATTGAAAAATTTCCGTTATTTTTTTGGCTGCATTAAGTGAGTGTTGGTCCGGAAAGATGATTTGAAATCCTTTGTGAGCTTCCCTGATTTTATCGAAGTGTATTTTTTGTTTTTTAAACCATAGTCCTACTTAAGTACCTTACTTAGTGTGTTAATGGGGCCAGCCGCGCAGAAGTAGAGAGCGAACGTGACCATGGATGCAGGGATGGAAGGTGATGTGGGTGTTGTGTTTGAAGCGTCCAACTTCCGTTTTTTGGGGTTTGTTGTGGTTGCGGGCGAATCCGAAGTTTTGGTAGGAGAAGCGACTGTAGTTGGCTTTCCGAATTCGTGTGGGATGAGGGTTTCAGGTGTCCGATCGGAGGTGTTGTGGGCCTCCGATGGTGTGGGTGTCTCTGTGCAGTGGATGTCTGCCTGGGTGATTATACGTGTGTCGGCCATGTCTGTGGTTGTGCGTAGGTTGATGTAGTGTGTTTAGGTTTTGTTTGGGGGGAGGAGAGTGAGCTGAGCTTAAGAGGGGCTTTTGTGTGTAGAGTGGGTGACTGGGTGAGTGGTGTTTGGCTGGCTTCTGCGCTGTTTGGGATTGTTGGTGAGTTTGTTTATTTAGTTAGGAGATTTTTTGAGGGTTGGTGTTTTAAGTGGGCTTGGGGGTGAGTTACTTTTGCCTAAGTTTGAAAGGGTGTGTTTGGATAGTAACTAAGGGATTTGTGGGTTTGGTATTTTAAGTGGGCTTGTGTGTGATTGGTTTTAACCTAAATTGTATGGGTGTGTTGTGATAATTACCGAGGTGTTGCTCTTGGGCTGGCTATCAGTGGAACTGTGCTGGCTTCGGAGGCTTGCTGGGTGAGGTTGGCTTGGTGGCTGGATGGCTTGGGTTGCTTCGTAGGCTGAGGAGGTGTTGCTAGCTTGGAGTACAAACTGCGACTGAAATGCCACTTTCCTTAAAGACACAAACCTGATAGAAAAAATTTAGACCCTCCCAAACAAACTCAGCAAGTAACTTTAACATAAACAGCAAAATTATAGATTCGGATCGGGATCGAAATTCTCAGCGCGGATTGTCTTCTACGACGTCCGCGCCTCAAAATTCTATAGCGGATAGTCTACAATGACGTCCGCGCACTCAACCTATAGCGCGGATTGTCTACTCCGACGTCCGCGCCACAAACTCCTATACCCATACTCAGTAACTCTATAGCCGCTTAACCAGCCATCCACCATCAGCCATCCATAAATCATCCATAAATCAGCCGTACACAATAGAAGAACTCAATTATGTACTCCAAAATAGGAAAAAGGGAACAGCCCCAGGACCTAACCTCCTACCAAATATTAAAAAAACTCCCCCCTAAATTACTCCAGACACTACTCAAACTATATAACCTAATCTACATAAAAGGCCATGTACCAACCCCCTGGAAAGAGGCGCTAATCATACCTATTCCCAAACCCGGTAAACCAACCAACCAAGCTAACTCTTATAGACCAATCTCTCTTACTTCCAACCTTTGCAAAGTAATGGAATCCATGGCCAAAAATAGACTTCAACACTATCTATCTCAAAATAACATAATAAACTCAGATCAAAGCGGTTTCACTCCTGGCCGCTCCACCCTAGATAACCTCGCTCGTCTCGAACAGGATATTAAAACCGGTCAACTAAACAAACAATACACAACAGGCATCTTTCTGGACTTCTCTAAAGCCTTCGATATGGTATGGCATAACGGATTAATCCAAAAACTTAAAAAAATAGGACTTAAAGGTCAAATCGTAAACTACATCCAAAGCTTCCTCCAAAACCGCAAAATTACAGTGGGTATAGACCAGGCCTTGTCAGAGCAGTGTCCCCTGGAAAACGGCACCCCTCAAGGCAGCATTCTTAGCCCCACACTTTTTAACATAATGATAAACGACCTATTTGATGGCTTATCCCCCAAAATAAACACCTCAAAATTTGCGGATGACGGAGCCCTATGGATCCGCTCCAAAAGTATCTTAACATCTCAGGACTTACTACAAAAATCCCTAAACAAAATACAAAACTGGGCAGACAAATGGGGCTTCTCCCTAAACTCCGAAAAAACGACAGGAATAGTATTCAAACACAAAAATATGAGACGGGCCTCCCCTCTCCTCAAACTAAACAATAAACCAATCATATTTCAAAAGCAAACTAAATTCCTAGGTCTAATCTTCGACGAGCATCTCTCCTGGGATGCTCACGTCCAAAACCTAACCACCAGATGTAGCAAAGATCTAAACACACTAAGATGCCTAACCGGCTCCAACTGGGGAGCCTCTAAAGATACCCTCCTCAGCCTCTACACATCCCTAATCAGATCTAAACTAGACTACGGCTGTGCCATATACGATACCCTAAACGAAACCCTAACCAAAAAACTAGATTCAATACAATATCAAGCCCTCAAACTAGTAACACGTACTCAACATGGCACCTCCCTCACATCACTTCAGGCCCTTACAGGAGAAATGCCACTAAATTTACGTAGACAACACTTAACACTAAACTTCTGGGCAGCATCTCAATCAAACCCCCTTCTCCAAAACATGCTAAACCAAAACATACGTCCCCAAAACCAGGCACTAACTAGAAAACACCCTCTACTCACCCCAATATCCCAACGAATAATAAACTACCATAACGAACACCAAATAGGAAACCAACAACAAAACTGCAAACAATCAAACGTATTCACCCCAAAACTTAAAATCCCCAAAATAGACACATCCCTAGCCAACACAATAAACAAACAAACCGACCCAAACCTAGCTAAAAGCACATCACTAGCTTACATCCATCAAAAATGGCCAAATTGGTGTCACATATACACAGACGGATCCGCTGATCCGATCACAAATCACACAGGTTTCGGAGTCCATATAGCCCAACCAGTCAAAAATACTCAATCCTTCCGACTCCCAAACAACCAATCTATATTCACCGCAGAGCTCATGGGTATCGCCACGGCGCTCCACAGCCATCACACCAAAAACCAAAAAAAAATCTTAATACTCTCAGACTCACTAAGCGGACTTCAGGCCCTCCAAAACAAAAACACCAAAAACCGCCCCAAATTAATAAACCAAATTCTCAAAAGCGTAAACAAACTAACAGAGGCAGGCAAAAACATACAACTTATCTGGATACCAGCTCACGTAGGAATTTACGGGAATGAAAACGCAGACAGAGCCGCAAAACAATCCCTAAAAATACCAGACATAAGCCTTAAGCTACCAATATCTAAAGCAGAAATCAAAAGTATAAACAAACGTAAAATCACCCAAAAATGGCATAACCTCTATCAAAACACAAAAACCCAAATCCTAAAAACCCTCAAAAAACCCCTCACCAAACCAAAAATCCTCCATCCCTCCAAAAAAATCGATAGAATAATCACCAAACTCCAAACAGGACACACCAAACTAAATAACCACCTTCTAAAACTAAAAAAACACGCAAACGGGAAGTGCCCACACTGCACTCACCCAGAAACAATAGACCACGTACTACTACATTGCACCCACTACCTCACACAACGTACAACATTACAAACCAACCTAAATCCAAATAACGCTCTTACCTTAGAAGCAATCCTTAACCCCCAAAATAAAATAGAAAACTTCAAAGCCCTAGGCATTTACCTAACCAAAACAGAACTAATTAACCGTATTTAAAACTTCACTAAACCACCAACACTAAACATCCAAAAAACATCAACTCACCCCCACACACTCCCTTAGTCCCAACCACTCCCCCAAGGCATGTATTCCAAATCTCAAAATTTCAAAACTTTATATAAGCAACCACTAAACCCCCCTCCTTGGTTGCACTCCTCTCGCTACCACTTTTATACCACTAAATGGCCCGGCCGGGCCCGTGTGCGAAATACGCTCCAGTCGGAAAGCGCACGTAAAATCTCCTAATATAAGTAAGTAATCAGCCGACACAAACAAGCCCACTACCAATCACGCCGACACAAAGCCTTACCCCCACCACCCACCCCCGCGCTAGGCCCCCGTTTTCTAACTTAGGTTACTCATATTTATTCATTATTTCCCCCCCCCCTTGATTTGTTTTAATTTAATCTATCTATTAATAGTAGCTATACATCAGCTTAACTGATTACTTCTGTCACTCTATCTATCCTAGTAACTATAACCCAATAAACCTGGCTAATGTAGAACTTTACTATCTCTCTACGGCTCTCTATGGCCACTAAATCCTAAACCCCTCTTCTCATTACTTTATCCCCCTTCACTTACAGTTTTTTGGGCTAGACGTTTATATTTATTCCCACTATTCTATATTTTATAAGAACCGTCTGCCCCGAGTGCGAAATAGCCAGAGGCTGAAGCGCTCGTAAAATCTCCAAATATCTATCTATCTCTGCATCAATTCAAAAACTCCTGAATCCTCATCGACTCCTGAACACTTAGATTTTGACGTTGTCATCTTGATCATCAGAACCATCAAAGGCGGCAAAATACAGTAAGCAACTTTTCTCCCACTTTTCAATTCAGATGTAGACAAGTACAACACGTTTAGTAATGATTTAAAAAATTGTACGAGTTTCTTAGTGTCAATAATTAGTAGAACAGACGTAAAACAGACATACGAATGGACACGTTATAGACAACAATCCTATATATTTTAGTAACAATGATTAGTTGGAGTGACCAGTATATTTGCAAAAAATAGATTTATAAAAGTTCAGCTTATTAAGTACAATACACCCATCAAATAGAGCTGCATGTGTCAGGGACCCAATCTAGATAGCGCCCACACCTAGAACCGCTGCGCCGGAAGTAGGTAACGTTTCTAGCTCTTACGTCGAGTAACAGCCTCTCGTTATTAATTGTAGTCATCTTACTATTTGATCGTTTGTGCCACACAAAGCTATAAGTTCCGTAATAAAAATACGGAAAAATGAACAGATTAATCTCATGGACATGTATTCAAAAATGGTAGCATAACGAATGAAGTAATGTTTTAATTTCCGTTCCCATAATACTGTTTAGATGAAACACCGTTAGCAACTTGAATGGGAATAAACAGTGGTAGCTGTCTCTAGCCAAAGGATACTAGACTATACAAGAACAGTTTTAGCATCTCACACCGTCCCGACAGGCGCCAACCTCTCAAATATTGCACAACATATATTGATGGCGTAGTATGATATTAATATTACATTGTTTCTTGAATACTGTGCGAAGAATATTTTGTACGATGGCAAGATTCAAAACAAGTATCATTATCTTCTTTGCGAGGAATTTGGAAGTTGGAGTATTGAGAGAGGATAAGATCTGTGGATGAACAACATCACTTGCTTGATAATGGTGTTACAACATACACCTAAGCGTCGCTCCTAACTGTAATAAAGACGTTGTTCATCAATATATCTTATCTCTACTCAGTTTTCATTATCGCTAAAATTAGACAAAACTGTAAAAATGGTTTAACATGTGTGGTAGCACAGCTAGTCCCTGTAAAATTTTCATTTAAAAAAAATAAATAAAAAATCACAGCGCACAGGGAAATTGAGCGAGGCTCAATTCGAACGGTATTCCCATGTTATGTTATGTTTTTCTGAAAATGTACATGAAGCGGATTGGTCAAGAAGTTTATATGAAGACCACTCCGGAATACAATGATTCAAAAATGCATACATGATATTGTAAATATATCTAGATTTTTAGACAGGATAATGCATAGATAATATTCCAACAGTCAGATTAACCAGATTAAACAGATTCCTCTACGCTGGGCAAACACTGGTCTATGTAGAATCATATCGTTATCTGGGACTACGGGTTGACGAGCATCTAGATATGTGAAACTGTGAAAGAGTTGTACAATTCTGCCAGCCATGCTTTGTCTTATTCTGTTGGGTGTATGTCTTATTCTGTTTTTTATGAAACTGTATGAAAGTCTTGTTGAGCCGGTAATGATCTATGGCTCTGGTATATGAGGATAAAACATTAATCTAATCCACAATAGAGCCGGTAAATTATTTCTTGGTGTTAGTAACGGTACCTCCATGTATAGCCACTAATGGAGACATGGGTCTCTCCTCCCCGTTTGTTACATTACATGCTAATGTTTTTAGACTCCCCCAAGATTAATAACAGTACTTGTAACGCTTTGATGAAGAAAATGGTTACTATGTAAACGTTCATGGAGTACTAAAGTTGTTAAAATTGCCTGTAATCTTAATATTTATGATGTTATGAGTATTATGACTGTTCCAATGTCCCGAAAGAAGAAAATTGCCCATATTAAAAACGTTCTCGTAAACAAAGATGTACTGAGCTGGAGAACAGAGCTTTGGAACGATAAACATAACGTTAAGGGCAATACATTAAGAACTTTCATGATCGTAACGTTGTTGCTCCTTATGTTTTAAATACAGGGACCACCGTCGCATTTTAGCTAGTTTTAGATCTGGATCGAAACAGGACGATTTACAACCCCCCAAACCTTTTAGAAAATAGAATTTGCCCGCACTGTTTTAAAATTGTTCATTAAAGTTTGTCGAAAATGAATTTCACTTTATTAAATGTTATGTCCTTTATGATCTTAGAAGTATTTCACTTAGATAATGGTCATCTCTTTTGAAACACGTGACGCATTCATAAAATAACTTCCTCTGTAAGGTTCACACCCAATTGTCAGACATCCCATTTGGCAGGTGACCGAATCATCAGACAGACCAGTCAAGTGTGACCAGTGTATTCGCCTGGTCTAAACTACTAATTACTGTGCTGCTCTCGACTGTGGGCAGAGTAAGCTATTCACCACTCGTTAAGTGATACAGATTAACCAGATTCCTCTTCGCTGGGCAAACACTGGTCTATGTAGAATCATATCGTTATCTGGGACTACGGGTTGACGAGCATCTAGATATGTGAAACTGTGAAAGAGTTGTACAATTCTGCCAGCCATGCTTTGTCTTATTCTGTTGGGTGTATGTCTTATTCTGTTTTTTATGAAACTGTATGAAAGTCTTGTTGAGCCGGTAATGTTCTATGGCTCTGGTATATGAGGATAAAACGTTAATCTAATCCACAATAGAGCCGGTAAATTATTTCTTGGTGTTAGTAACGGTACCTCCATGTATAGCCACTAATGGAGACATGGGTCTCTCCTCCCCGTTTGTTACATTACATGCTAATGTTTTTAGACTACCCCAAGATTTAATAACAGTACTTGTAACGCTTTGATGAAGAAAATGGTTACTATGTAAAAGTTCATGGAGTACTAAAGTTGTTAAAATTGCCTGTAATCTTAATATTTATGATGTTATGAATATTATGACTGCTCCAATGTCCCGAAAGAAGAAAATTGCCCATATTAAAAACGTTCTCGTAAACAAAGATGAACTGAGCTGGAGAACAAAGCTTTGGAACGATAAACATAACGTTAAGGGCAATACATTAAGAACTTTCATGATCGTAACGTTGTTGCTCCTTATGTTTTAAATACAGGGACCACCGTCGCATTTTAGCTAGTTTTAGATCTGGATCGAAACAGGACGATTTACAACCCCCCAAACCTTTTAGAAAATAGAATCTGCCCGCACTGTTTTAAAATTGTTCATAAAAGTTTGTCGAAAATGAATTTCACTTTATTAAATGTTATGTCCTTTATGATCTTAGAAGTATTTCACTTAGATAATGGTCATCTCTTTTGAAACACGTGACGCATTCATAAAATAACTTCCTCTGTAAGGTTCACACCCAATTGTCAGACATCCCATTTGGCAGGTGACCGAATCATCAGACAGACCAGTCAAGTGTGACCAGTGTATTCGCCTGGTCTAAACTACTAATTACTGTGCTGCTCTCGACTGTGGGCAGAGTAAGCTATTCAAACTCGTTAAGTGATACAGATTAACCAAATTCCTCTTCGCTGGGCAAACACTGGTCTATGTAGAATCATATCGTTATCTGGGACTACGGGTTGACGAGCATCTAGATATGTGAAACTGTGAAAGAGTTGTACAATTCTGCCAGCCATGCTTTGTCTTATTCTGTTGGGTGTATGTCTTATTCTGTTTTTTATGAAACTGTATGAAAGTCTTGTTGAGCCGGTAATGTTCTATGGCTCTGGTATATGAGGATAAAACGTTAATCTAATCCAAAATAGAGCCGGTAAATTATTTCTTGGTGTTAGTAACGGTACCTCCATGTATAGCCACTTAGGGAGACATGGGTCTCTCCTCCCCGTTTGTTACATTACATGCTAATGTTTTTAGACTACCCAAAGATTTAATAACAGTACTTGTAATGCTTTGATGAAGAAAATGGTTACTATGTAAAAGTTCATGGAGTACTAAAGTTGTTAAAATTGCCTGTAATCTTAATATTTATGATGTTATGAATATTATGACTGCTCCAATGTCCCGAAAGAAGAAAATTGCCCATATTAAAAACGTTCTCGTAAACAAAGATGAACTGAGCTGGAGAACAGAGCTTTGGAACGATAAACATCAATGTTTAAAACTACTTTCAACTACTTGTTGCTGGCGTCATTTTATATTGATCAAACTGTTATTAAGATCTGTAAAACATAACGAAATACAAATTAGTTCATAACATCCTATAGTTGTCATAATGAAAATAGTATTAAAGCATTATTGTCACATGCAATAATTATACTGTTCGGTATCATTAGTAAACTTTGCAACCACATGTTATGTGAAACATTCTATAAGAGGTGAGGAAATTGAATGAAGCAGTGGTAAAATCTAACCATATATACAAAATTGTATATTTTGGAAATACCAACTATACAAAATTGTATATTTTGGAAATAACAAATATACAAAATTGTATATTTTGTATATATGGGTATTTTTTCTTGTGTGTTTGCCCTTCTCTATCTTTTCTGGTTAGATCAACTAACCCATGTGAGATAATGTACTCAACAATCTGTACATTGCCACCAACACAAGCGCAATGAAGAATGTTTCCACCTGAATCATCCACTGTTGACAAATTGCATCTTTTCTTCACCATTAGATCAAAGACGTTCTTGTGGCCATTCTCTGCTGCTAACATTATCGGTGTTTGCCCTTCTTTATCTTTTCTGGTTAGATCAACTGAGCCTTGTGAGATAATGTACTCAACAATCTGTACATTGCCACCAACACAAGCGCAATGAAGAATGTTTCTACCTGAATCATCTACTGTTGTCAAACTGCATCCTTTGTTCACCAGTAGATCAAAGACATTCTTGTGGCCATTCTCTGCTGCTACCATTATCGGTGTTACTCCATTGTTTCCACTGCTATCTTTGTCAGCTACGTTACGTGAAAGAATACGCTTAACAATCCGGACACTTCCACCATTAGATGCTACATGTAGGATGGTGTAGTTGTCATTATTGAGCACTGAAAGATCACAGTGTTTGTTGACAAGTAGATTAAACACTTTGCTCTCACCCTCTTGGGCTGCAACAATCACTGGTGTGTGTCCATTCTCATCGCGGCTGTTTATGTCAACTATCTCATGTAAGAGGAGATGTTCAACAATGTGTACATTGTCACCATAACAAGCAGCATGAAGGATGGTTCTGTCTTTGTGATCTGTAAGATTTAGATCACATCCTTTACCACAAAGGAGATCAAAGACTTTCTTTTGGCCTTGACATGCAGCAATCATCACTGGTGTTAGTCCGTCCTTATTTCTGCTGTTTATGTCAGCTATGTGATGTGAGAGTATGTACTCAACAATCTGTGCATTGTCACTAAAACAAGCAAAATGAAGTATGTTTCTACCTGAATCATCTACCATTGACATATTACAATGTTTGCTCACCAGTAGATCAAAGACTTTCTTCTGTCCAGTGAAAGCTGCTGTCATCACTGGTGTCACACCTGTCTCATTTCTGCTATCAATATCAACCATATTGCGACCCAGAAGATAGTCACAAGAAAGGATGTATTCAACAATTTTGACGTTACCACCTGAGGAACCTGCATGGAGAATGTTATTTCTATGATCATCCGTAACAGAAAGATCACATCCTTTTCTCACCAGTAGATCAAACACCTTCCTCTGACCATGCACTGCTGCTACCATCACTGGTGTGAGCCCGTTTTCACCTCTGCTCTCTATGTCAGCTAGATCACGTGAGAGAATGCAGTTAACAAAATTGACATTATCACTTGCACAAGCTGCATGCAGGATATTGTCACCCATGTTATCTACTACCAATAGGTCGCAACCTTTCCTGGCAAGTAGATCATACACTCTCTTATGGCCGTTTGCTGCTGCCTTCATAACTGCCGTTAGCCCGTCCGAAGATCGGCCGTCAATGTCAGCTATCTCACGTGAGAGAATGTCCTCAACAATCTTTACATTGTGACTACTACAGGCAGCATGAAGAATATTGGAACAATCATTGTCTTGCACATCTAGATTACATCCTTCACTTACAAGTAGATCAAATACTTCCTTATGCCCTTCTTCAGCTGCAAGCATCACAGGTGTTGCTCCGTCCTCATCCTTACTCTCAATGTCAGCTACACCACATAACAAAATGTGTTTAACTAACATTGCATCATTGCTAAGACATGCTGCATGGAGGATGTTGCCACCACTATCACTGACATCAAACTGATGACATTCATTGCTGACAAGTAGATCAAACACTTTCTTATTGCCTTCTTGTGCCGCCACCATCAATGGTGTATTTCCATCATAACCTTTACTGTTTATATCAACTAATTTCTGTGAAAGAATGTCCGTAACAATACTGACATTATCACTGTAACAAGCATTATGCAGGATGTTGTCCCCCAGATCATCAACAACAGATAGGTCACATCCGTTCCTTACAAGTTCATCGAACACTTCTGTTTGTCCTTTCATTGCTGCCACCATAACTGGCGTTAACCCATCCTCACCTCTCCTCTCAATGTCAACTATCTTATTTGAAAGAAGATATCTGACTATATACACGCTGTCACCACAGCAGGCAGCATGAAGAACGGTGTTATCTAGTTCATCCACTACCGATAGGTTGCATCCTTTTCCCCGAAGGAAATCAAACACTTCCTTCTGTCCATTCTTTGTCGCCACCATCACTGGGGTCACCCCATCCTCACCTCTACTCTCTATATCAGCTACCTTTTGTCGCAAAAGATACCTTACTATATACACACTGCTACCGGAGCAAGCATAATGAAGCATATTGTTCCCCTTATAATCCATTGCCGAAAGATTACAACCTTCTTTTACAAGTAAGACAAACACTTTCTTATTTCCAGTGCTGGCTGCTTTCATCAGTGGAGTTCTACCCAAAATGTCCTTTTTCTCAAAACTTATCTCAACGTTTGAAACTAACTCTTTGACAATGGCAGCATTGAGTCCATAACATGCCAAATGAAGTATGTTGTCACCATTATCTAACACTAATGAAAGGTCGCACTGTTCTTTCAGTAAAGTATTAAATACCTGTGTATGTCCTCGACATACTGCAATCATCACTGGAGTCCATCCTCCAGGGCTTATGTTGTTTATATCCACACTACCTTTGGATATCAGTTCTTTCACTCGATTATTTTTTCCTTCAAGGCAAGCTTTATTGAACAGTTGATTTGAATATGTTGGATTACTGGTCTCATGTCGAAATTGCGGCGTTGATGTCATGGGGTGTTCATTACCTGCAATAACATGAATGTTGTTATTAGTAGTTGATAATTGTAATACATTAGTCGTTCATAACGACAGAACAACATACACTTATTCTTGTGGATGTTCAAAAAGCTGTTTATGAATATTTGACCACTTCTGTTCATTACAAATGACTATTGTTATTACAAGCTAATAGTTTTACAATCGATCAAATTATTGATGCCCCACAATTGTCCCTGAACCAAATTCAGGACATCACTGACAGATACAATTATATAAAAACTACATAAGAAAAACAAATAAATAAATACAATGTTAACCATTGGAGCCATGTGGATATTCTTTCAGAAAACGTTAACATCTATAAGCATAACATTGTAGGATAATACATTTACAAATCAAATCAAGTTTATTGCAATACTTGTATGAGAATAGTATCACAATAATAATTGTTAATATTATGGTATTGTCACACATGATATCCCAAATATTGACTAGCAAGCATTCTTTTCTTGAAAAGATAAGCCATACATTTAAAGCTTTGTAGAAACTAAATTGAGAATGGTTGTAGCATGTGCTTCAACGTAATACGGTCACTGCTCTATGTGCTGGTTGATGACTTTGATACTGAATTGAGGGCAAATCCTTAAAAAGATTGGAGACTAACTTACGTAGTTCTCTTGAACTGTCTGTGGCAGGCAGTCCGTCTCGTGTCACATGAAGTACATTCTTTGTGTAGTTTTCTGAAATGTTAAACACACATAAGTATGTTTTGTCCATATCATAATGTTAGCATACGACTTCCTCAAAACTTGGGACTAACAGTGTAAAAGTATGCTCCAAACAAATACATTCGTAATGTTTGTAGTTTGATGAGTTTGATACTGCAAAAAGGCATAACTTAAACATATTGGTGATTAGCTTAATAAGTTTCCATCCAGCAGGAGGTGAATGAAAGTCTTAAACAGTTCCTCAAGTTAAGAGTATGGATGGTATAAACATTTTCTTTGTTCATACTATAATGTAAGCATACGACTTACACAGAACTGTAACTAAACATATTGGAGAATGTCAACACTTCAGTCCTTTATTGGAAAAAATACATGAAAAATAACCTCTGGTTGAAACAGATGATTCAACAGCTGCATTCTGATATGTATATGAAAGTATGTATTTCTCTTTCCAAATAGCGACATTTATCATTTTTAAAATATAGAGTTGCCGTTCCTACAATATATGGGGTATATATATTTTTAAGGCAGAATACGAGATATTCGTCACATTATACGTTAGGAAAACAGAGCCTTGAGCCTGGCACTTCTTAGTGATACTTTATGTACTCATTTAGTCTCATGCTAGGAAGTAACACAAAGTGCGATTGTAACTGAGTCTCAAACCATGCTGCTTCAAACATTATCTTCAAAAACACAACAGAGTTTGTGTTTGGTTGTATCTTGTAACAATCTAAAGGTAACAGGAATATGAATTGAACTCATATGGATGTTTGGACCTATTTATCGATTTATCATAAGGATACCAAATGGCCAGTATCTTACCAATATATTTTCCTATCCCAGTAGTATGGCTGTTTTCAATACTTGCATCACCAGTTCCGCCTAGAACATTCAATTGTCCTGAAAAAAAACCCATGCAATTTGCTATAGAAGCTTAGTGTGGGTCATCATAATATTGATAGTGTATTCTTGACTACATGATGCACTACATATGAAAAAATTCAGTACACACGACAAATTGTCAAATATACAAAATGTTTTGGTCACTAGTTTACATTTCAAGTAGATGTCCAATAACACAGTGTTTGTAATTATTGGAAGTACCACTACAGCTACCAGTACTACAAGTACTACTACACTACTGATAATAATGACAATACTGCATGTATCGAGCACATGTAATGAGTGCACTGTTATCATGAATCACTTTTCCATTTAGATAGGATTTGCCAAAAAACTCCCAAAAGATTTTTGAACACACAATTCAATTTAGAAAGTGGTCAAATGTAACAAATGTTATATTTGAGATAACACTTTCTTAGTAAAGAATAACTTCGGGCTTTCCTCACACATTAAGCTGACATGTACACGCCGTGATATAACTGAAATACTGTTAAAAGCGGCGTTAAACCCAACTCACTCACTCACTAGTAAAGTACAGATATAAATCTTGTTGATTGGTTGATTGAATTGACATAAATGTCTGATACTGATCCTCTCTTTGGTACATTTATGACTCGTAATACTCTTACTGAAATGATGATGTGTACTGTTTCCCATGAAATCCAACGGTTCTGTGGTATCTCAGTTGGTGACTTAAGTGACATTATCAAGACAATCTACTCAGCCTTAATTTACTACAGGAAATGAAGTTGATCTTATATCCAGGTACAAATACTGTAAACATTTTGAATGTGGTTATTTACCTATAGCTTTGGGTCTCCTTCTCTGTTTGGTTTGCGCAGCCTTAGATTGGAGAACTCCTTTTCGTGAAGCCATGATGCAGAACTCGAAACCACAGGATGAAAAGCGGAACAGTGCTGAAAGAGACATAATAGACAAGTTATGTTTTAGAGTGTCAGCGTTATCTCCATTTGACAATTCAATTTGAGCCGATATATCAAGTATTTGTTCGTCTGCCATTCGTCCGTTAGCACTTAACTAAATGCTTTTTCTCCTCCATAGTGAGTGAGTGAGTGAGTGAGTATGGATTTACGCCGCTTTAAGCAATATTCCAGCAATATCACGGTGGGGGACACCAGAAATGGGCTTCACACATTGTGCCCATGTCGGGAATAGAACCCGGGTCTTCGGCGTGACGAGCGAACGCTTTGACCACTAGGCTACCCGACCGCCCCGCATTTAAAGTAAAGACTACAACCATCTTGATATCTATGTCTTTCAAAAACGTTGAAAGTCTTCATTACATTGTAGCAAGTATTGTTTGACATGTCAAACAATGTGAACCTGAAACACAGACAATCTGTGCAAATTGGCAGTTTGGTGGTCTAAGAAAGCAAATCACTTCCCAATGTAGACAGCGCATTTGAGGTAAATGTTTTTTTTATTGTTAATTGACTGGTATTGAAACACATATACTAGTATTACATTTTGTTTAAAGATTTGTTTCCTTCACTACTAACACACACGTATTTGTTTGCATTGGTTTATTTTAGTATGGAATACATTATTCTATCATATCATCCCTTTTAACAATGTCAAATTTTGAAAATGGCCCCAATTGTGCCTGTGAGGAGGTTTTTGTATGAGTGCAGCGTCTGCATGATGATGGCTGTGATCAAGTTTCTGAGGGATAGATGCACCTATTGCACCTCAGATGATGTTGTCCCAGAATGCGTGACATCAGGTGATGCTGTCTCTGTTTATTAAAATGTGACAGTTTGGTCATTCTCTGTGCATGTCTCAGGTTATGGTTTTAGAGCCGAAATTGCCACTATCAGATTATTGTCACTCTGTAATATGGAATTGGAAATTGGAAGCTGTCAAACCAATGTTTGTCATCTGAACCTAAAAGTCAGCTAAAGGAATCCCCAAGATTCCTCTATGATGACAGGAGTCCTTCTGAAACTGGACAAACGTCAGTCCTACAGTCCTTCAGTTATTGGTATCGAAATCAGCTAATCAAGCAGCCAGTATGTCTTTCACATCACAGGTGGCTCTTTTGACAGAGCCTTAATGTCTGGACTTGCGATGTAACAATCAGGTCAAATTTGCTTCTACTCGTAATGATTGTAATCACATGTGCAGTGAATTTTGAACCATCGTCGCTCTGAATGCATTTTTGATGTTTGATGGTCATTAGGAAAATATCCAAGAACTGGTAATTGACTGATGTAGCTCATTTGGAGGGTAGAGGTCAGAGCCCACAGAATTTATTAAGATGATCCTGGTAGGTCATGATCCACCTATGATGTCTTTGTCACATCGAATGCATATCAACCAGATCAACATGAGCAGGGACATTTCTTTGACAGGATTGCTCTACAGAAATACCAAATGGATGAAATGACAAAATAAAAGAGTTGGCAGTCTTTCCAAATAACTCACTGTCAACGTCAATGTGTTTCAATGTGTCTCTTTCAGCACCACAAAGACGTTAGCACAGGCATAGACACAAGAAAGGACAATACATTCATCTGGAATAGTTGTTGTCTCTCTTTCAGGAACCGATTGGGTTGCACAAAAGGAGAACATGACTATACTCTGTGACATTGAAAGAAATTTAACTCCATCTCTATATAAAATCTGTACAAAGAGAGAGAGAGAGAGAGAGAGAGAGAGAGAGAGAGAGAGAGAAACAAACCACAAGGCATCATAGTGATTATATTCTATGTTGGCGAATACTGACAATATTGGCTACCACACTGTCATTGAGTAGCACGGTAGGGTCTAATAGTCATCATAATGTTATCAATGTTAGTGGATGCATGGTAATCACTCCTTTGCCTCTGTCGGCAGGTGGGCAGCAAAGTTCATGAAGATGATCCTGCGACCACTGAGGCAATTGTTGACCCTCAAATACATGCATCGTTTTGAAGCAAACCCAGCTGATGTTGTTCACAATCATTCATTTGTATATTAATATAGAATATCAAGGCATCATTTGCTGTCTATTAGATGATGGTAAGGTCCCGAATTGTTATGATTAGACCAGTCTCTTGACTGGCCTTACGTACGTGGCCTTGAATGTTACTAAACTATGATGATTAATGTGGCCACTGACGGACATTATTTCAGATGCACCGATACTGATCTATATAACCCAAGGCTGCCCGGACACTGAGTGGACAACGGTTCAAACAACAACATGCAGCATTGTCTATTAGCCTTTGATCTCAATTCCAAACATGATAGAACATTAGTTACATTGAATGAAAACAGCTATATGACTATATAAGTTTGAGTCTGAATAAAGCTCACCGTATTATAATAAAATTCAAATATACAAACTGATAAAGACTTACCTACACCACACCTCCTTAGCATGTACATGTACCACACTGGAGATAGAAACGGCAGGTGGTGACTGCATATGTGACCTGCATAGCCTATCTATTCAGCCAAGATATTGATTGGCAGTCATGTTGTTTACCGTTGACATAAATCTCCTACTGAGCGTCCTCTCAACGAAGAATTGTGTTTGGTGTCGTGTAGGGGTTGGTGTGGATTGGGTGGTGGTTCATGTGACAACGTACGGTGCTATTTGTTGACTGTTGTGCGGCGTCTTTGATCTCGGGTCGATATATTTTGATTCAGTGAAGAGGATACATGTGTAGACTTTTCTTGACAAATCGTGTGAAGTTGATTAGAAATCTACTTTTATATATCTATGGTAAAATGTTCACTCGCTGCACACTGTTTTTACGTTTATTATTGCACATATACGATGCTGCTACCCAAACAAAAAAACGAAACACCTTTAGCTTGATATAAATATGCCTGTCTAAAGAGAACGTGTAACCACCAACGCAAACATGTTAAGTCAATCAAGTACTATTATTGACCGCACTGAACTATGATAAATTTCGTCACGTATTCAGAATGACTTTTGCTAATAGTTATCTTCGAAGCCCCACACGACCACCGTGCACCCTAGCAACAAAACATAGCAACATGTATACCCCCTGTGCAGCACACTGGGAGAAAATCAATACACATGTTTATCTTGGCCATAAGGAAGTATGTTCAACTGCGGTTAGTTAAAGGCGCAAAGCAACCACATTGGAAGAAAAATATACTCTAGATAATAGTCAATAAATTACGTACGTGAAAAACACTAACTTTAGGGACATTTTGATTAACTTTCCATTCCACAAAAATATAACAGTAACAACGCCTTTAAACTCTATATTTTCTAACTGGGGCAGGTTGATCTTAGCCAAGTGCTGCTTATCGTGTTGTGAGTCAACCTTGATATTATGAATTTCATCCAGTAAAAAAGGTTACACTAAGTCTGATATAATTTATGATTTAATGTCATTTACATTGAAACATTATTTATATCTTGGCCGAGTAAATAAATCATTATACAGGAATTTCGTATCTGCAGTAATATTTTCCATATATTACTAACATCACAAACTTTGAGTATTTTAGTGGCATTCTGATAGTATTACTATACTCACGATCAGAAGAAACTATAAAATATATAGTGAGTGAGTGAGTGAGGTTTTACGCCGCTTTTAACAATATTCCCGCAATATCACGGCCGGGGACACCAGAAATGGGCTTCACACATTGTACCCATGTCGGGAATCGAACCCGGGTCTTCGGCGTGACGAGCGAACGCTTTAACCACTAGGCTACCCGACCGCCCCATAAAATATATAGAGATACATATAATATTCAATTCTTGTGGATTCATATATGAACATATAACATATATATTTAATACATAACTATGTCCTGTTGCAACACCTGTCTCCAGAAACCTTACGCAACCATTGCTAAGACATCAAAGGAATTGTAATCTCTTTAACATTTTAACATAAAGATGATCTCCAAACACATGTAAAGCTATATCACCTAAATGATAGAGATATCCCAAGTTGCCCAACTGTTCCTCAAGGGGCACAAATACTCACTTGTAGGGTAAGTCCTATCAAACGGATGGAGTTGAAATGAGATCTGGGGCGTGGCAGGCCTAACAAAACAACATCTAGACAAGATCGAAGCATTACTTTAATTGCACTACGCAATACATCTAGACCTGCTCCTGTTGTCAATAGAGATTTCGGAACAGTATCTGGTATGCGAATTTCAATATCTGGGGTTAAGAACTGAGAGCAAGGCATCCTGTGAAGGGTGTGACCCTAGCAGCTTACCATAGGCGGCAAAGATTGGTGTCGGCTAGGCAACACCAGTTACGGGTCCACGAATATAATTACCTACAGACAGCTCATATTCATACCCCCCTACAAAATGTCATTTTGCCAATATACCTCAATTGTTTACAGCCGATCAAGGTTTTGTCTTCAATTCAAAGATGGCTGAGAACGTAGTTGAGGTGAGCTACAATGCTTGACCACGATCGGTATGGTGGCGGTAGTGTCAAGCTGTTCAGCAGTATCACACATGACATGAAAAACTGATTTAATTATTGTGATTTTCATTTGAATGGCAGTGATATGTGCATCCTGTCATTTTTCGTTTCACTAGAATTGAACTGCAAGACGACATCATGCCGAGGTCGTCACAAAGTATCTCCAACGAGAAGACATGCGGACATGGCCTGACCAGCTACGTGCCCAGTCGTATCTCCAATAGAGTATCTGTGTATCTGTGTGTGCCTTTCTCAGGTGGAGATTGTACTCAAGAGGCCAAGCACCCGCCAACCTGGCACAGCTTAGGAAAAATCTTCATGTGAAATGGCGGGCGATATCAGGAAGACCTTAGGCAAGTTAAGCATCAGCGTGTCACTAAGGTGTCGAGCATGTATCGCCCAACATGGTGTACACACCAGATATTGATCTACATGCACGAAATTGGTTTTACAAAAATTTATCATCATTCCACCTTCACTACCATTTCACCAGTTACCTGATTTGTTTTGTGGGAATATTGATCAACTTTTATGCTACATACTTACTCAAAATCAATCTTTACTACCAAAACATCAGATAAGACATTAGAACTACTCATTGAAAAAGATATTTATCATTTCACAACTATAAATGTACAGTGAACATAGACTGTGGTCCTACCGCTAATCGAAGAACAACACAATGAATCCTCAAAGAAGAGCTCAACACAATAGATCTACGACTAACAGGACACATTCTTCGAGTCAAAAACGAAACACGAGTCATTCTTATGCTTGACCGATCACAAGTTAAAGCTTTCTGTGTCATAATTGCTCAAAACCATTCCTGACTGCAAAAGTGCTGAATAATCACGGTATAATATATACTCCGGAAACTCAGCATCTATCCAAAGTTGTGGTGGGGAAGACGGGTGCGCGGACAAGCTAAAATGGGCAAGTCTGAGCATATCCCCGATGATCAAGAAGAAAATAACAATCCAGTATATCATTTCATCAAAATTGACAATTTGAAGGTGGAAAAATAATTAAAGCGTTCCATCAAACAGGGCCTTTGTACCAAGTTGTACCAAATTAAGTTAACTGGATGCCGACTCCCTACTCCAGGACATAAGACAACGAGCACCCTTATGCTTAGCAACTTCTGATTCATTGCATATAGCAACGTTTCGGAGTGACAACAACCAGGTGATGAGAGGAATAAATGCATGACATATTGTGATAAGCAGCAGATATAGGTACAGGTACAGGTAATATATGACAAGTAGCATACAGATAACTGAATCAAGCCAAATGTACAGTAAGAATAACAAATATCACACAGGTAATGAAGCACGCGAGTAATAAAGCCACAGTTAGGATTAATGGATTAAACAGTTGTGACAAGCTGAGTGGATCCTAATTAACATTGTCTGTTGCTGTATTAGATTTGCATAGGCAGACGAGATTTAATACACTTGATCTTTGTTGATCAAAGGTTTGTAACAGTGGATTTCAAAAGCTTCTGAGTTTTCTTTGGATGAAATCTTGATGTTGGATAAATAATTATACGTCAGGATCCACAGAATACCTAACCTTACTAGAGAGTCTAGATAAGCGACCTGGTTTCACGTTCTGTCTGTGTGAGACTTAAGACTTGGTTTATCTATAGCGCAAGGCTTCAAAAATGTACCCCAGTCTCATTGTGACATCCAGATATTGAGGCATAATGTGACATGTGTAGCCCCGAGAAAAAAGCCTTGATACTACCTGTTACACCAGTTATAACATGGGAGATTATATTGTAGCGGGAAGATCAACAGCCGGTATTGCTACGTGCTGCACTAGGATTATTTGAACTACACTGGCCTTGTAGAATGTTATTAAACTTTAATTATTTATGTGATCATTTACGAATATTATTTCAAATTTATCGATACTGAACCCACAGATCCCTGGTTGCCTGGACACATTGAACTTTGTACCGTTGAGATAACTCAACGTTGATATCGTTTAACAGAGGTGGTTGGTGCTTCATGCCACAACGTACATCACTATCCTTTGTCCATTAGACATATAAGATTAAATAACAACCGTTATGTAAACATATATATTCGACTCTGATTTAAGTTCACAGTATCAAATTCAAATGTAAACATACACACTAACACAACTTACCTCCAGCACGCCTCCGTGTTTACTGCGCAGTGGGCAAGACCTACAGGTAGTGACTCCACAGTCACCTGCATAGCCTATCTACTAAACTAAAATCATTGAGGAAGGTAACTCACCCGACGGTCACGTGACTGGGAACAAGGATATAGTAGTGGTGTAGAAGCCGCGTTAGTGGTGGGTTTTGAAACTGGCCTGGGTCATCTTTGCTGAATTTTCCATGGCGACATCTTTTTTAACTGCTTTATTTATGACCCCCTTATATTACCTTTCTCAACGGCATAGCCTCTCTGTGTCCTCGCCCTGTCATCTAAGGTACAAATACATTCATCTGTCGCTGAGCGTGACACAACAGGGGTATTAGCTCTAGTCTAATGCAGATAACTAAACTAATATCTAAAAAAACTTTACTGGTACGGGTAGTTTTATTTTTGGGCACATTGAGATATTTTCCTTTCGCATTAAAACATTTAACTTACATAGTTCATATATTCATTAACTTACACATTTCAGATCCTGTTTAAGTGCATGGAATGTCAGATAAGTGATAGTATAGTTCAATAGAAGCTGAAAATGTAAAATCGTGGCAAGTTGCTGCGTCCGCGCCATTCTGCATGTATACAACGGTGGCATGACAATTGAATGTTATCAGTCAACAGTAAAAAGCCCGAGAACATGACAAGGTTCACTCCTGAACAATGAGAAAGCGCAATTGGTAGGGTTAAGGTGTGGGCAAGTTACACGCACGTCGTAGAATCATGCACTGTTCAAAATACAACTATCACCAAGTTTATGTAGCGTTAGTGGATGACTGTCAGAACTGACAGGCCACTGAGGACAGATATCACCGCACGTCATGTGCACTGACTGCTTGGGCGTGTCATCAGTTGTCACACAATACGTCGCTGGCTTCGAGAGCATGGTATCAAGGAGAGAGAATCCAGGGCAATTTCTGATGACGTCATTAGATGCCTAAAGAACTCTGTACGACGTCGTGTGAATGCCTGTATGTTGGCACCCGGAGTCACACACATTGACGAACTGGCATCTATTTAGTGACAATAATGTTAACTCTCATGTCGTCCTGGGTGTAACATGGGAAATCGACCATTTACTGTGTGGGATCTGCGATGTTGACAATAGTGTGTGTTTAACAGAGTTAATGTTACCTTAAATTAAAATACTAGCTTCTGGTTGGTTAAGGAGTGGGCAATTATTTAGACTGGTGTGCACGCCCTACTAGTGTGACAGTTCCGCCAGTAGGACAGGGTACTAGTTTACAGTCCATTTAGCCCGCTGACAAATCAATCTGAACGCATCTTAGGTAACTTATCTGCATAAAGATCGTTGAGTTTTCATAACTCGCCTTTTGCGTCGTCTGCTACGAGTACTGCTACCTCCGTGAAACTGAAACTATAAAAGAATGTCAGTAAGTTTAATTCGCGTACAACCGATCTCGAGGGGTATATAGTGTGATGTACCCAGAGCCGTCTAACTCTTATTACATCTGATTCTATATGATAACGCTTTCGTAAAACAGCAGTAGCATCAACATGTGCTTTGTGCTCTGTTTTAATCCTTTTACACTTTCATGTATCGCTACATGGCTGATATAATACTTATGCGACGTTAGATTTTAACTCACCCATTCATGAACGTCAGTTTAGGCTCCAATACCGACTCTCTGAAAGTGGACTATTATAGGCTTGTTCATACAAGCCTAGTAATGACTCCTTGCCGGACCAGTATTGGGTCCGTACAGAGCGGAAGTAGAGTGTCAGTGCATTGTGCGAAAATGTAGTTTGTTTGATTATTTTTTAATGCCGCATTCAGGAATATTCTAGCTATATGACGGCTGTCTGTAAATAATCGTGTCTAGACCAGACAATCCAGTGACTGCCATCATGAGGGGCGATCTACGCAATTGAGATTCGATAGCGTGCATTGACCAAGTCACCGAGGCAGATCACCCGATCCCGTTAGTCGCCTCTTGCGACAAGAACCGTTGCAGAAGACAAGTTGTAACCCGGATCTTCATTGGGCGAGAGAGACTTGAAGATTATAAGCCAAAAATTACATTGCTGCAGGCTGTTTATCTTGTAACCAAATTCTGGGACATAGTTATAAATGGAAAAAAAATCGGTTTTTGTAGAGCGTAGCTGAAAATAATATCAAATCCCGATACAAAATTCCAGCCCCCGACAATGTCAAATGGTCGGTCCCTAAGCATCTTCCCGAGGCAAAACTGTCCACTAGCCTTTTTATCAAAGTCTCCACTGGACACGCTTGCGTCCGGAAGATGATCCCTAAGTGACGCAACTCTTCTCAGAGAATTTTCGGCGCCTTGGGTGTCGGGATGAAGAATTGACAATTTTAATGACATATTAACTTATGGACATCTTGATGTCTACTTTTAAAGGTAATGCATGGGGTGAACCGAGCCCATGCTGGGTATATAGTAAAGGAAATATGTCCTTGTCAACATTCAAATCATGTCAAATAGGCTATTTATAATATAAATGTCACAAACTATTTGCATGTCGTTTTAAAGAAACGGAGGTGTCAAAGTGTAAATCCCCTGAGACACTTCAACATTCGCAGCGGGACAAGAAGATCACTATGCTACCCTTCCGGTAGTAGACAGTGAATGGGTACCCGGTAGGCCTGTTAGGCTTCTAGCCCCTCACAGGCATGGGGTGTATATACTCCTCAGGAAGCTGAGAATGAGTCTCGAGATGAGAAATCGAGTGGCAGTTGGTCGAGGTAATAATGTAGCACTTTGAGCATGGATAGTTGACATAACTCAGAGCTTAGTGAGTTAATTATTATTATGGTCATCGCTTATTTACTGCATCAATTTTCATGGCGCACAGTGTACAATCAACAGCATCTACATTCCCCATCTAAATGCATTGCGCGTGGACTCGTGAAGATTCGGGGTAGAATCGGTCTTCAGCAAACCATAGGCGACTATGCTCTCTCTCTCTCTCTCTCTCTCTCTCTCTCTCTCTCTCTCTCTCTCTCTCTCTCTCTCTCTCTCTCTCTCTCTTCATTGGTACTAATTTTCAGGCACACCATAGTTATGAGTATCTGTCTCTGAGTGTAAGAACACTGACACTGGTACACATACTAATATGGGGAAATTGCTGTACGAATTGTACACTAATATAGTACAACGATCGCCATATATACACTTTTCAGGCTTTCATTAAGCTACATAACTAAAGATTACGAATTTCTATATCTTTCACAACATCCAGGTGTCAGCGGTTTAGCGGTTGTATCCATTGAAGATGGTGTTTCTTAAGAATTGCATTCAAGTAGGCTGTTATCTGTCCAAACTGACCCTTATTGTACAGTCGGACTGACCATGTGTGCCGACCCTGTGACGGACGTAAACACACTAATCACTGGTTATCTGAGGGATTTACCTTTGCGTCCGCCTGGCCAGGTAGACGTGCGTAATGGTCCACTGGCTCTCAGCTGGGGTGACTGGTCAGTCGCATATCTGAAACATTTGCGCCGGTCAGTTAATGCAATGAATTTACTTTAAGAATATGCATATTAATTTACGGTTATAAGATGACAGGACGTTGGTGTTGTAAGAAAACTATGACACTGCATTAAATATCATTCATACACGATCGTCTTTAATTGGGTGAAATCAAACAATTTATGCACTTTTGTGTCTTTATTCTCCGTCGGTCTATAAACTGTTTTCTGTTTCGTTGGTGTGTCTTCTCACTGTGCACACAACTGTTTTACGGCGTTCAATTGTTACTCAAAGCGCCTGTAAATATGTTTCTGTCAAGAACACAAACAGTGCTCGGGAGAATTTGTTTCGTTTCTATCGTCAGAGTATGCTTACTTCTTATGAAAGCTGAGTGCAACATTTCAAACATTTTGAAAATACACAATAACTGTAAGAGTGTAATGTGGGAATTTACCGATTTAATGTTTTATTTTATATGGTGTAGGCGCGAGTTTAGATTAAAGTACTGTCGGAAATGGTAAAAATCTGCATTTTTGCTGTTAAAATAGGATATAATTGTTTTGTTATTGAAATACCGAGTAACTACCGATCGCTCTACCTGTGGTTCGAAGTATTTCAATCAAAAGGAGTCCTATCGACAAGTTTACAGGAGACAAATTCGAACGAAAACAGGAAGTCCAATGATGACAGTCTGAAACGGACTATAGAAATATGCAAACGTGACTCCGTTATAACGACAATAATATAGTTTTCATAAAACAGAAAATTCTAGATATGCATCTTCTTAAAAGACAAAATTACCCTGCGTTGTTTTTGTAACATAGCTCCCATGATGCATGTTACATTACACTTGCATAGCCATAACCACGGTACACGATATAGAGTCTGTACTAGGAAATGTATACACGTTTGTTACACTTTAGAGAAATAGAGGGAAATTGTTTATTAATTTTGGTAGGATGAATTACCGAACTGCCCATGCTATGGGGTTTTCAATTCATACCATCAAGTCTACGTTATGGTAAGAAAACAAAACAGGTATAGGGGTGGTCTCAAAAACAAAGCTGGGAAGTAAAAGGATATCAGTCAGCTTTGATACAGGGTGATAAGGCTATAATGTACAAGCTTTATGAGCAGAATGTAACCCTGACTTGTAGTAGAGTTTGGGAGGAATTAAAGATGCAATTAATGTTTCCCGGACTGCACTATTGCTCTCCAAGAGATGAGATATCGATCCTGTCTATGAGGTCACATTATCTCCGAACCATTCATAACTATCACATTCAGGGCGTCCAGATAATTTACCTTGATGCATCATTCCACTGACTATACGTGGCTTTCGGCAGATGGACAAAAAGCACCCATGGTACTATCAGGTAAAGGTAATCGTGTCATTGTTTTACACGCTGCAACCCATGATATGGGGCTTATTGATGGACGTGTGCTCGTTTTCCAGCCGAAAAAGAAAACATGTGATATTATAAGGAAATTATAGGAGGTGATGTGTTCTTAGACTGGTTGGAACATCAGCTTCTGCCCATTTTAAACGACGCCAGTGTTATTGTCATGGATAACGCATGTTAATATAACGTCCGGGAATCAGATACTATCACCCAAACCATGAATAGTCTGAAGGCGACCAAACAGGAATATATACTCAACAACAAAAGTTCCTGTGACACCAATATTTTAGTGTATTTTTCAAACAAGTAAAGTTTGGTTTTCAATATTGTAGTACATGTATGGAATAAAGTCACAAAAACGCAACTGCTACAGAAAAGCATGCATTCCATGCAAAAGTTGACTTTTATGCAAGCCCCATGCATTTCACTACCCAGGAATTGGTATAAAAACATGTGCGTTAGCGGGATTCCATATGCATTGTTTAGCATCATGGTGACAACAATCACTCAAAAAAACAAAAATACGCAATTATTCAACATTACGAAATGCCACGCCTGTCCTAAAATGAGTGTCTGCGAGTCATTGATATGCTTGAAGCAGTATCGAGTCAACGCGATGTTGTAAGACAATTTAGCTTCCATAGAAAACCATTTGGTGTTTATGGCAACGTTGGCAACAGACGAATACAGTCAGAGACCATCCTTGGAGTGGCAGGCCACGTGTAACCAATAATCGACAAGACGACTGTATTCGAACAACGCAGCTACGAAATCGATTCCAGCCAGCAACAGTGACTGCAAGGAGCATCCCTGGCCTTCGACGAATATCTTCACAAACCGTACGTCAACACCTCAGATGTGCAGTGATTGTCGCCAGAAGACCCGCCAGACGTCCCATTTTGACAGAAAACCACCGTCAAACACGTCTACAGTGGTGCAGACAGCGTCTACGCTGGACGGTATTGCAGTGGGGACAAGTTCTATTCACTGACGAGTCTCGCTTTCACGTCACAGCGATGGACGGATTCGAGTGTATCGACGTCGAAGTGAACGTTACGTCAATCATTGTGTCATGGAAGAAGATCGGTTCGGGGGCGGCAGCGTTATGGAATTGGATGGGATTTACAGCAAGACAGAGGACCCGTTTGATAGTTGTAGAGGGAAATCTCAATGGACAGCGCTACCGCGACGATATCATCGGGCCTGTTGCTCTACCGTTTTTGCGTCGTCATGCCCCAGGCATTACCTTTCAACATTACAAAGCCCGGCCTCATATTGCTCGTCATGTTCAGGAATCTCTTCAACAAAACAACGTGAATGTCTTATCTTATGGCCGGCTCGCTCCCCTGATCTCTCACCAATCGAGCACATGTGGGATGAGATGGATCGGCGCCTTCGACGTCAACCACGTGTTCCACATACACTCCAGGAACTTCGAAACATGCTCCAGCAGATATGGACAGATATCCCACAGGACTTTGTGTGACGCCTGGTCCATTCCTTGAAACGAAGATGTGTTGCTTGCATCGCAACCAGTTGAAGACACACACGGTATTGATTGTAAATTGATATTTTGTCATGTTCATGTTTTTTTTTTATGAAATCACGCATTTTCTGAAGTCAGTATGGCAAATTAAACCATTTGAACACTTACTTGAGTCTTGTATCTGTTGCCAACCGAAATTGTTTCAGATTTGGTAAAAAACTTAACTTTGCCTTAAATCTTATTCAATGTCACAGGAACTTTTGTTGTTCAGTATATGACATTGTCAACTTCAGACGATATGAACCGAAAGTTCAACTTATGCAGAAAATTCGGCTGAACAAGAAACCAGTAAAGTACAAGACATATGTGCTGGCGGCACAACACGGTTACGTTGTCTTTCGTACGCCAGTCAGACACTGTGAGCTGAACCCTGTTGTGCCTATCTTGGCTAAGTGTAAGGGGTTCGTAGTAAGACATAACACAACATTCAAAAGTACAAATTCATATACGTCATCAGCGGAGATAAATGCTACGTCAAGAAACCATTTGTAGAACAACAAATACTTCTGGATTCCAAAACCGCAACCATCCAATACTCATCACGTTTCATAGCCCTTAACTAGTCCATTATGTTTCAAAGCAAATATAATGCAGTACATTTCCTAAATTGCTACCTCATCAACGAATGTCAATTAAGTACAATAACAGCAATATTTTGAGACCACCCCCAACTCGGTGACATTTGCACCTGTGAGAATGCACGGGACGATGTGAGGTTTTCACCTCAGGACAGGTGTTAGGTAATTACCTCAGGTTATAGGCCATTTCATACATGCATGACAACACACGAATAAGTTTATCATCATTTTACCTTTAAAAGTATATTTTAAGGGTAATCACAATAAAAGTTAAGACAGGCTAGATTAGGTCAATTCGCGTTATTTTAATATATGCTTTTTTTAAAGTCCTATGACTTGTATTTATTACATGAAGCCAGAAAAGCAGTTTTCTAGCATTTCCGACAGTACTTTAGTGTGACCTGTTTGTAATTTGATTATTGCCTTGTCGATTCTTTTTGGTTTTTTGATAGATTTTGTTTTTTTGGGAATGGCTTTTGTAGCATGTGTTTTAGTTTGCATTTTGATTTCTAATAGTTGTTTTGCCACTTTTGGAAGATTGTTTCCTTAGTAGTATTTTTAATTTCGTTTTAATATATTGGAAGGCTGATGCTTACTTCTTCTAATTTAAGTGCTGAATTAGCTGCTTTGTCGGCATGTTCGTTATCAAATACTCTTATTTCAATGTCTTTGCTTTGTTTACGTAGATTATCTTAGCTTTGAAGTATCTGAAGTATTAGTTTTGGACCTTTTTTGTGTTTTTGTTTTTTATAGCCTGGAGCCCGAGTCGTTTTCTTTATTTAGTTTGGTGGAGAGAGATATATCGATTTGGGGAATGAAAGAGTTGTTTGGTGCTGCGTTTAGCTTTAAATCATTTAGGTTGTGAGTATTTAAGTAGTTTTGTAATCTTGAACGCGACGTTAAATCTCTTACGACAAGCATAGTCACCTTCTACGGCAAGCATGGGTTGCTGAAGACCTATTCTACCCCGGATCTTCACGAGTGGGTAGTAGGGGTAGATGTGTAGGAGAAACCATGTCTCCGAGGGATTACTAGAGATTGTAAACCCTCACATGAGGGACGTTCCCGAATGTGAGGGTTACAATAACTCGTAATCTCGAGGAGGCATGGTTTGTCGAACTTATAAACCGACTCATCGCATAGACAACATTTTTAATTAAATAACTGTAATACAAACTCTCAAATGTTTAACCTGTGTCGGAGATGAAATATCGCCTGCAGTCGTGAACTCGGTTCAATGAAACCGGTGACCTCAGCACTTGGGTTTCGCAACGGTGCGAAATCTGCACGTGCGTCTCGCAATGGCACGGAATCTGCACGTGCGTCCCGTAGGCTGTTCGTCGTTTTTGTTCTATCAAGGGTTTACAATGATTGTAAGCCCTCCTGCGCGGTGTTACCAATCGTTGTAATACCTCGTACAGTCCGTTGGATTCCATCTGAGACCGATTAATTGTTCACTACAGTACGAGGTGTTACCACAATTTACAAAAACTCCATATCGAGTTACACAAAAAGCCAATAGGCTTATAAGATGCTGTAATAGTAATAGTAGTGGTGGTTGTCGTCGTCGTTGTGGCGGTGTAGCAGTAGCAGTAGTAGTAGTAGTAGTAGTAGTAGTAGTAGTAGTAGTAGTAGTAGTAGTAGCAGCGACGGTAGTAAAGTACTCACGGAAATGAAAAAAACCCTGTTTTTTCGACCTCAGATCTTAAATAAATGCAGTTAATATACAAAATATGTAAATATTCAAACAACTAAATTCGTACTAATTGGGCCGTGTCACAAATACAGCGTATAAATTTTTGTTATGCCTTTTTACACGTAAAAGTGTGTAAAAATGTAGTAAAACAGACTATTGTGAAACAGGGCATAACCAGGTGTAAGTAGATCAAGGTGACCTATGACACCTTGACGACAGGTGAGAACAGGTGCATAATGCCTATAGTCTGTTTCTGCTATGTCAATTTGGACTTGTTTTATTTTTGAATGTTGAAAGTGCCGACAAATTACCTCCTGTAAAGTACATTTTGTATTGTTCACCGAGATCAAACTAGCAAATCCAGACTAGTACATTTCGAGTTGTTTTGTTATTTCGTATTTACAGCTACGTAACACTTTGTGACGATTTTTAAATTGAGAAAAAAATTTTTTTTTCATTTCCGTGAGTATTTTAGTACATCATTCTATCAGCAGCTAGTTTGACTGTTCAGATTACCGACAGCCCACACTGAAAGTTTGAGACTTACGTCAAAATTTACTAAACACAGAAACGAATGAATTAAACAAGATAACAGTGTCTGTGCCACATGTTGGATTATATAACGATTAACGACTCATTTACGCTATTCTCTATACACAACACAGGTGTACATGTAAAACCCATGTCTATGACATTTGTCTATGAACAGTCCGTGTTAGCATTCATGCGGTTTATGTCTCAATATATCTCACAAGATCGGGCTCTGTACTCACAAGGCCCGTGAAGATCCGGGGTAGAACAGGTCTTCAGCAACCCATGTTTGCCCTATAGGCGGCTGTGCCTGTCGTGATAGGCGACTAACGGGATCAGGTGGTCAGGCTCGCTGACTTGGTTGATGCATATCATCGATCCCAATTTCGTGGATCGATGCTCATGATATCAATCACTGGATTGTCTGGTCCAGATTCGATTATTTACAGATCGCCGTCATATAACTGGCATATTGCTGAGTGCGGCGTTAAACAACAAACCAACCAACCAACCAACTATACTCACAAAACGGTATTTTCAACATAAATCAAATAAGGTATGGTGAGGTGAAATGGGGTTTAACGTCGCGTCCAAGATTATTGCACTTAAAGCGACGTGCATGCACGTGTGTGTGTGGCTGCTTGTACTAGTCCGGACTGATGCCGAATTATAGTGCTAGCACACTGAGACACCATGCTGCAGTTTAACATAGTTACTCCACTCAGACACAGTATACTGACTCCGACTCGACCAATCCTTGTTTTAGCCCCTTAATGCCGAGCGCCAGACAGGGTAACAACAAGTACCATCTTTTAACGTCTTTTGGTATGACGCGTATCGAACCCATGACCTTCCGCTCTCCGGGTGGACGCTCTACCACTATACCACAGAGGCGGTCTAAATCAAATAAAGAGGGGGTGAGGTGAAATGGGGTCGTGCTCATATAGCGACGTAATTAGTCCGGACTAATGCCGGTTTTATATTGCTACCCTACTGAGCTACCATGCCGCAGTTTAACATGAATACCCCACTCAGACACAGTATACTGACTCCGAGACGGTCAGTCCTTGTATCAACCCCTTAATGCTGAGTGCCAGACAGGGTAACAACAAGTACCATCTTGTAACGTCTTTTGGTATGACCCCGACTGGGATCGAACCCAAGACCTTCCGCTCTCTGGGCAGACGCTCTACCACTACACCACGGAGGCTGTCCACCAATGTGAGGAATGGAACCGGTCTTCGGATGACCGAGCGAATGCTTTATCCTATAGGTTACCCTCCCTCCCCCTGCAAGTTAAAGTGCTTACTGGTAGGGATCCCTGTCAAATCAAATAACACGAACGTATCAATTAGGTTAATTCTGAAAATGTGTTTTAATGAAATCCGTAACACGTGATAATAAAGTTTACTAATATGACATGCACGCCAATAAGGAAAGGCATGAAAAGTACAACTATTCTAACAATACTGACTGAATATTGCAGCGATAGCTTGTGGACAATGGACGTTGAAACGTCGATATTGATCAAGAATGATCAACTTAAAATAATAGTATTGGTAAAACATTGCGTGTCCGATGATTTTACACGATGTTGATTTCCATTGTCTGGCTGATGTCCCATGAAAGGTGCAAGACTTGTTACTCGAGGAGAGCAGGGTCGACATGTCCACCCAGAGCGTCGTTGCATAACACTGTCAGATAGGGCGTGATGTTGGTGACGTCTCCCATTGTTTCAAGGCGCTTGCGACATGGCTGTATGTTTGAGCTGCACGAGAATAAATCAACCTACACGCTTTCAGTTGCTTGTCACTGAATACCCCAATAATCCCTGGGCACGTGCTTGCTGGTTTGACTGTAGCTAAGGGAGCAACCATCTTATTGTCGGTGGAGGGGGACGATATTTTCTTAAATAAGACTCAATCCCCTGTTTTACTTTAAAAAGTTATGTTCCTTTTTCTTATAGAAAGTGGTTATTGTATTATCGAGGAGTCAAATGTCTGTGTAAAGTGAACTGAGCTCAAACCCAAATCAAGCTCCGACACCACCCGACACCCCCACCCCCAACCCCCATGAAATCATATGAATGCTCCTTCGGGTTGGACTATAAAACATGGATCCTACCACAGTCGCATCGCGCATCTCGTTTTACGATCTCTGCACATCTCCATTCTGACAATTATTTCTAGCGTTTACTTTCAGTAATTATTACCAGTCATCATGTTTTCCTTCTTCAAGTCTCTTGGGTTGGCCCCGCAGGCTTCTCAGACCGGACACCAGGCACTCGCAGCGGCCCAGCAGGCACCCCCAGCGGCCCAGCAGGCACCCCCAGCGACCCAGCAGGCACCCTCAGCGACCCAGCAGGCACCCCCAGCGGCCCAGCAGGCACCGTCAGCGACCCAGCAGGCACACTCAGCGACCCAGCAGGCACCCTCAGCGACCCAGCAGGCACCCTCAGCGACCCAGCAGGCTACCAGGCAGCAGGCGGCAGACCAGACGCCATCAACGTCAAGGATGTCGTCGACCTCCTCGACCCCTTTCGCCACCCCGATGACGTCCACACCGGCAGTATCGAGGAGGTCAGCAGTGCCACGTCATCGGGGGGCGGCGCCAATGAATGTGAGTAAACACAATTGTTTTGGTTTGATATGTCTGCTTCAACCCATTCAACCCGTCTACTAGTTCTAAAGACACATATTATGTCTATACACGCCTACTAGTTCTATACATGCCTACTAGTTCTATACATGCCTACTAGTTCTATACATGCCTACTCCGTCTTACTTCTATGTGTTGTATGCTAGTTTTAATATTAATCTGTGATATTCTAGTTATTTTAATGTCCATCGATGACAGGAGTGAGTGAGTGAGTGAGTTTGGTTTAACGCCGCTTTTAACAGTATTCCAGTTATATCACGGCGTGTCGGCTTAATGTGGGAAGAAAGCCCGGAGGGATGCAGGTCTTAGACGTATACCACTTCAGTGAAACCCACGAGCACGGGTATCGTGCTGACAAACCTAGAAACATAATCAGCGCGAATCGGGATTCGAACCCACAATCACAGGTTTCTGGCGTGTCCAAGGGACGCAACTCTGCACAGCGAATCGGCGTCGCCTTAGACGACTGAGCCATTCGTGCCCCCATCGATGACAGGTGTTTTTTTAGTCTAAATATATGTATTTTATAATGTACAACTTCTCATCACAGTATGGCTGAAATATATATAGTGAAGCATTATAACTGCAATAGGCTGACATCTTACATTTGTTGGTGTGGCAGCTTGTCGAGGCCGAGCTGATCCAGCTCCGAGAGGAGAACCGGAGACTCCGGGAGGAGAACCGCGAGGTTAAAGAGGAGAACCGGAAGATAAAGGAGGAGAACAGGAGACTGAAGGCGAATGTAAGTCAGAAACAAGAATAAATTCAGGTTTAACACCAAGCGAACAGTAATATTCTTGTAGTGCCGTGACACCTTGATGTTGACACAGGCCGTACATACAGAATTGGTCATACGTCATCTGTATGCACAATGACGTAAGCGATCTCTGAACAGAGATATTCTCTTCGACTATTAATAAAACTACTAGATGTATTATAATCAGTTCTTGGAACTTCATAATTATGAAAACGAGAGATGTGCACATCAATTCGTATTCTCGTCTATATGTACTAATGAAATGAGCTAAGGAAGAATGAAGGTTTTGCCATTCAGTGTTTGACGTTGGTGACTAAGCGTTGTTTTATTGTCAGGATTATAGCTAGTTATTGTAGTCATATATTGTTAATGTAAATCTCCTTGAAGAAACAAGGTATGTTCGTCGGTAACAGGCATGGAAAACATTTGTTTTGGCCACCTGGAGTTTGTCCAGGCACGCTACACATATACACAACGAGCACGTACACAGTTTGTATACATGCATGTACACACGTACATAATGTCAACTCTTACATTCCTTCTTAGGGCTTCTCGGCGACAGCAACGGTAACATCGGCGACAGCAACGGCGACATCGGCGACAGCAACGGTAGCGACAGCCTCTACATCGGCAGCATCGGCAGCACACACTTCGGCGGCACCAGTGACGGCAGTGACAGCAGTCACATTAGGCACTTTGGCGACACAGACGGTTCCAACTGTGAGTATACTATGTAGTTAATCTCATTGACAGTATAAAATTCATCTTTGTTGAATAACTTTCTTGCCATGTCGTCCATGACATTGTCAAAGTGACCCCATTTTTTTTATTTAGCTTCACCATCGCTTTTTCTTCCTCCCCTCACCATTTCAGTTAAACCTCGTATTCAACACTCCTGTGCATAACACAATGTTCCACAAAAACATCTCGTGATTCCGGGAAAGAATGGCCCACATCAACATATGCTGCTCGTAAGGGGCGACTTAGTGGATCGGGGGATCAGGCTAGGTGACTTAGTGGATCGGGGGATCAGGCTAGGTAACTTAATGGATCGGGGGATCAGGCTAGGTGACTTAGTGGATCGGGGGATCAGGCTAGGCGACTTCGTGTATCGGGGGATCAGGCCAGGTGACTTAGTGGATCGGGGGATCAGGCTAGGTGACTTAGTGGATCGGGGGATCAGGCTAGGTGACTTAGTGTATCGGGGGATCAGGCTAGATGACCTAGAGGATCGGGGATCATGCTAGGTGACTTAGTGTATCGGGGGATCAGGCTAGATGACCTAGGGGATCGGGGGATCAGGCTAGATGACCTAGGGGATCGGGGGATCAGGCGATCAGGCTAGGCGACTTAGTGGATCGGGTGATCAGGATCGGATCGTTGCTCACAATATCGATCATGATTTTGTACATTGATGTGTTTGTTGTTAAACGCCACACTCAGCAATATTCAAGTCACACGAGACCCTAGCATGGTGATATACCTTCAGTTGTTGGCGATGTATAGACCTTTTTTATATTGTATTGTTACATATATTGATATCTTTTTATGGTTGTATGCTAGTTTTATATTTTAATCTGTGATATTCTAGTTATCGTACTGTCCATAGCTGCCAGGTTTTTAGATAGTCTAAATATCCGTATTGATAATGTATAACTTCTCGTCACAATATGGCTGAAATATTGCCCATGTGACGTTAAATATTAACTCGCTCACTCCAACAACATGACGGAGGTCTGTAAATAATCGAGAGGCGACTAACAGGATCGGGTTGTCACGCCCACCGACTTGGTTGATGCATGTCCTCGTATCCCAATTGAGTTGATCGATGCTCATGATGTCAATCACTGGACTGTCAATACTGTTTACAGATCGCCGTCACATAGCTGCAGTATATAGTACAGTTTATTCAGTAATTTATATAAATATCTATAATTACAACAAACCGTTATTTCGTCTTTATAAGATACCTTATACTATCCTATCTCTTTTTTTCTCAGAATCAGATAGTCAACAATAGAAGGGATCAACGACATAGACAGCGGACAGTAAACATGCTACGACAGCAGCAGCAGCAACAGCAGCAACAACGGCAACAACGAAGAAGGGAGGAGCAACAGAGGCTGGCTCGGGAACAGCAACGACAGCAGCAGCAGCAACAACAGCAACAATCCTACCAGGCTCTGCTGCGTGTTTTAGATGAGGCGCAAAGGACTTCGGTGAGATTTCGTTTCATCTGCACCGACTTCGTACCTTTTTGTACCTCCTTAATGCAACTACAACAAACACTCCTAATGCGCTGTAATCAGTTCATGAAAGAAGCCGACAGAGGACAATAGTGTGTTAGTGTTTCATTGTCACATTCGGTGCAGGGGTGGGCAAGTCATCTAAGGCGCCGCAATACGCTCTGCAGTGTTCCTTAATCACAGCGGCGGTAAAACATCCACTCACGTATTGCCATATACAGTGTTAGTCAAGCTGACTGCCGAAGCTAGCTACCACGAGACGCTCGTCCCACTTAAAGCTGATTCCTAACCGTAATAGCAATATATAGACACTTCTATTCAATAAACTGTCTGTCCAAAAATACCTGCAACAAGCGTGACCATGCATCAGATTTACAATTTGGTATTTCTTGTTCTATACATACAGCAATAGACGGACATTTCTTGTTCTACACATACACCAATAGACGGACGTTTCTTGTAATAGCAATGCTATCACTCCGTATATAAATAATAATTTTAATTTTATGATATTAATTGATTGTTTTACAATGAACTTGATCCTCAATTGTGAGTAGGAATTCGTCTCATTTAAGCGTGTATGACATACATTATCTTTCATCGTAAATGGTATTTCCGTTTCTGCCTGTTTCAACACCAAGCTTGAAATTGCGACATCAAAATCTGGAACCATGTTCTCAAATGTTGTATTAATATACTTGAACAATACACCCCCACTCGCTCACTTTCTACAATAGGAACACCGTCGATACATGATTAGTATCGTTATTGTTACTATATACTTGTAAAGGTGGCTGTTCCCTTTCAACTAGACCCTTGTCTCATTTTAATCCGATACTTCACCATAACACTGATGTACTCCGACAATAAACCCCAACTCACTGTCCACAAAACCCTTGAACATCCGGTTTAGAGTAGGTCTTTAGCAACCCTTGCTTGCCATGAAAGGCGACTTTGCTTGTCAGAGGTGACTAACAGGATCTGGAGGTCAGGGTCAGTAACATGTCATCGTGTACCAATTGCGTGATTCGATGTTCATGATGTCAATCACTGGATTGTCTGTTCTAGACTCTATTATATAAAGACCACCATCATATAGCTGGAATATTGCTGAGCGCGGTGTTTAATCACGAACCGACAGACGCCCTCTATAATAGGAACGTGATAAATGATTTGTATCGTTTATATATATATTCCTGGTAAGTCAAACTGTCTCTTAGTATTGTTTGTTTCATTACAGAGACGTGGACGCATCCGCAAACCCGCTGGTGCTCTACAGATGACCCTGGGAGGAGGCATCACCAGTAAGTTGACCCAATGTGTCGAGATGTATCGTTTACAACAGGTAATCAACACATCGACCTATTCTACGTGGGTTGACCTTGTCTCAACTGCTGGCTTGTCGTACCAGCTATTGTTACGTTATCCCATGTGTTGTGCCCATTCTTGTCCCCCTCTGGCGGAATAATGATATACAGTCACAGCACCGACTCACCAACCCACTCACATTTAGCCCCGTGAAGATCTGGGTCAGACGTGGCCTTAGCAACCCATACTTGTAACAGGCATCTAACGGGATCGGGTGGTCAGGCTCGTAACTTACTTGATGCATGTCACTGTATTCAAATAGCGCGGATCGATGTTCATGTCAGTGACTGGATTGTCTGGTCCAGACTCGATTATTTACACACCGTCGTCATATAGCTGGAACATTGCTGATTATGGCTGATATATACTTTTACTCCCTCAGACGTCCCAGATACCTATGATTTCGTGTTCGAATCCTGGTTTGACATGATTGTTTCTAGGTTCAACAGTACCATACCCTTCTGACCAAAGTGGTGAAATCTGAGACCTGCATCAATTCTTGCTTTCCTCCAACATCAAGCTGTTCTGTCCACTATGAAAATACATAGATATATTTGTACACCAATTACTGAAGTACTGTACGGCACTGAGCCAACCTCTCTTTAAATTGTGAAATTTTAAAGATTTACAGACAAGATCGATCTGTGTCGGAAATTGGTGTTGGAGATGCTTGCAGAAGTAGATTAGTGTGTATCTTGGTCAATGAATAGGTGTTTCCACCCTGGTGTTTAAATGGTATGTTTCTCCTTACACTTCAGGCATCGTAACCAACGACCAGGCTACGTTCATACGAAAAAGGCAGCGATAGATGTCCACCCTCGGGAGCCACAAGCTGTCATTGGCGACAAGGTTAATCTGGTGTTACATCCTCAAATGCGGTAAGTTAAACTATAGTTATAAACGTATTATTATTCTCTAGAAGTTAATTCTATAGAGCAAACATTTTCCCGTCAATTTGAAACAAGATTGATTTTCTGCTTTATAGTACACTTTAACAGCGGTTATGTTAGTGCATTCATTATCCATACTCGTCCGTCCACTAAAAACAACTTCAAGAAGGACATTACAGACATGATCTAAACGTGTTTATAGAAGTGATTGAATAATTCTGAAATTAACAAAATATTGTTTCTTCTTCAGGTGTGGTGCCATCTTACCTTCTGCAACACCTGCCAATTACACCGCTTCATGTGCAGGAATTGACACCCTCTGATACACTCGATATCCGTGTATCTTATCTATAAACTATTCAAAGAATTTCATCAATCTTGACAACTGGCATGATCCAAAGATACCAACTTAACATGTTGGAATGATCAGGATCTGTTTTGTATTTTTAAAACTTGGTACGACATCCTGCTTTTGACACGATCGTCCTCTTTCAAGTCCCGGATGTTGTCCATGCGTACTTCCTGATGACTCGGCAGCTCTGAGGTGTTGAGGGGTGTTTCATGTTTCATGGCTCACATTTCTACCTAAAACACCCGCTAACACTTTTTAGTTGAACGATGACTCGGTTGTATTCACAAACATTTTCTCGGGTAATTGTATTTGGTCAACGTCAGTCAGGGGATTGTTGTGAACGATTTTAATACCAGCATTGAAATGAGCGTGTCAGACCTTACTGGTTGCGTCACCTCAACAAAATATTTCAGTTTGTTTTCTTGATACACTGAGTTGAAGACGTCTCTTCCTAATCATGTGCGGTGCTGTGGTAGGATGTTGTCAATATCAGTCTACAACGAAGATGGATGTTTGTTGAACAGAACTTAGTGACAAGGTAAGTTTAAAACTGTGCGTTGATGGTTAAAAAGTGTCACTTACTTAATAGACAGTCCGTTCCAAACAACTGTCGTAAGACATTCGGAACTCCCAGACCTCTAGAACACCGCGATTGTAAATTCAATTCTAAATTCTATAGGCTGTTCCAAACAACTTTCTTAGGAAGTACAAACCGTCCTACCTATTTATTCCCTGACTCGACGCGACTTTGATCAATTCAGTTCTAAGTTTGTGTTCCTGTTTGTAAGAATTGACATCTGAACACAACCTGTACTTGTCCAGGCACCCTTGCCGCAGTTGTACACCGCACCGTCTACCACACGTCCGTCTACCACACCCCCGTCTACCACACCCCCGTCTACCACACCCCCGTCTACCACACCCCCGTCTACCACACCTCCGTCAACCACACCTCCGCTCTAGTCTATGGTGAGTACTAGTATATGAACGCTAGATCCATGCAATTTAACTGGATACTTTACATTCACGCCACTCGATTCCACCTAAAGCCTTAGACACCAGTGGGCAAATACTATCAATAAGTAAAAATAGAGGTTATCACGCAAGTGTATTTTTGGATAATAAATATCCTGTATTTGGAACAGACATTGCATTTAGCGAGTTCGGGCCTCACCCACTCACCCACATTTAACATGGTTCTTCTATATGCTCTCGAGGTGACCCAGGGCAGAATAGATAACCCGGTACCTAAATGTTGTTGAATACAATTAGGGCCAGTCACATGTGTGATTGTACTTACATTGATCATTCTACAATCCCATCGACCACTAGTCGCTTGTCAGTCAAATGTTAGCTGTAATATTGCTGTCTGGGGCGTTCTACAACATTCATTTCCTCACCTTTCCACATGCAATGGTAACACTACCACCCTTAGATGTTCCAGAAACTCCAAATCAATACACCTCGTCAAGGAGGAACAGGTCTAACGCATATGATATTAGTGTGTCAAGACAAAGCACAATAACACATGTTGACACAATTCTTGTCAAATAGAAAACTCAATGTATATCGAGTTTGGCAAGGGAATTCATGAATATGCTGAAATAACAAACGAGTCAACCAGTCTTTGAATTAAGAATAAGATTTTTTAAACTGTTACATTAATTTATTTGCTAAAGGTTGTGTCCAGCCTCAGTCGCCACCAGCCTCAGTCGCCACCTGCCTCAGTCGCCACCTGGCACCAGCCTCAGTTGCCACCAGCCTCAGTCGCCACCAGCATCTGTCGCCACCAGCCTCAGTTGCCACCAGCCTCAGTCGCCACCAGCCTCAGTCGCCACTAGCCTCAGTCGCCACCAGCCTCAGTCGCCACCTGCCACTAGCCTCAGTCGCCACAAGCCTTAGCCGCCACCAGCCTCAGTCGCCACCAGCCTCAGTCGCCACCAGCCTCAGTCGCCACTAGCCTCAGTCGCCACCAGCCTCAGTCGCCACCAGCCTCAGTCGCCACTAGCCTCAGTCGCCACCAGCCTCAGTCGCCACCTGCCACCTGCCACCAGCCTCAGTTGCCACCAGCCTCAGTCGCCACCTGGTACCTACAGCCTCAGTTGGCACTAGCCTCCACCTCCACCTGCCTCAACCTCCACCTGCCTCAGGTACATCACCTGACATACTCTAAACTCTTATCAAACTAATCCGGACCAGCCAACATGTCCAGCTGTCCATGGTCTAACCGTAAACAAAGTTATTGTTCCTAAAGTTATTGTTAGTAGATTAGTGATGGCTAGTAATAGATGTTCCTATCCTGATGCTTGTTAAATCCTCTTTCATATATGTTAACGAAAATCTCATCACTTCAGGTGTCGTTCCGACTGACCAGAGCGCAGCCTCAGTCACCTCAACAGTTGCCAGGCGTAGTTGCCGTCCACCCTCACTTTCCACCAACATCAGCCTCACCCTCCAGCTGCCATTGGTCTCACCGTCAACAGTCCAACAGTCACTGACTCATTCCTCCTTCAAGCCATCTGGTGTTACCTCCTAAGATGCAGTAAGTAAAACTGAAGCTGTAAAGGAATCATTTATACTGTAGGAATTAATTCTTAATGTATAAAGATACAGTTGTCATATTAGTGCATGCAATTCCTAAATTATTTATCCGTCTTCAAAAAATGTTAATTGATCGTCATATTTGTTTTAAAAAGTGATTAAATACTTCTGAAATTAACAAAATATTGTTTTTCTTCAGGTGCGGTGACAGCTACCTTCTCCAACATCCACCAATTACACCGCTTCATGTGCAGGAATTGACACCCTCTGATACACTCTTTATCCATGTATCTTATTACTAAACTATACAAAGCATTTCATCAATCTTCACATAACCAGGATGATCCAATGATGCCAACTTAACATGTTGGAATGATCAGGATCTGTTTTGTATGTTTAAAACTTGGTACAGCATCCTGCTTTTGACACGATCGTCCTCTTACAAGTCCCGGATGTTGTCCATGTGTACCTCCTGATGACTCGGCAGCTCTGAGGTGTTGAGGGGCGTTCCATGTTTCATGGCTCACATTTCTACCTGAAACACCCGCTAACACCTTCTAGTTGAACGATGACTCGGTTGTATTCGCAAACATTTTTCTCGGGTAATTGTATTTGGTCAGCGTCTTTAGTCAGGGGATAGTTGTAAAAGATTAATTTTTATTCAGGAATTATGTACTCGTTTTAAAATGAGCGTGTCATATCTCACTGGTATCTTCCGAGAACGTATGAAATTGCATTTGGTTAAAACAACTCAACAAAATATTTCGGTTGACATTCATGATACAATGAGTTGATGGAGAATATTCCCAATCATGTGCGGTGTAAGGTAGGATGTTGGCAGTATCAGTCTACCACTGACGTGCAGGGATGATAAGGTAAGTTTCAACCTGGGCTTTTTTGATGGTTAAAAATGTTTAGCCTCACTTATAGACAGTTTCCCTTTACAAAACACGCATTTGGTCAATTCAGTTCTAAACTTCTGTTCCTATGTAAGCAAATGACATCTGATCACAATCTCAACTTTTACAGGCACCCTTGCTGCAGCTATACACCGCCCCGTCTACCGCAACCGTCGCCGTTCTAATCAATGGTGAGTGTATGAACGCTCGGTCGCTGCAGTTAATGTCTGTAGTATTGATTGTATACCAGCTGTAGTAGTCACCGTGGCTCACCACAGAATGGTAGCGTGTTAGTGCCAGTCTCAGACATATTACCATTACACTTTCGTCGACGTATGCGATTTTAGATATTATATATACGTTTCTTTACTCAGACAGTGATATTGTCTTGTGAAGTTGCGACCCTAGTTGGACACTAGTTTATACAAACCTTTGTTTAGCTGATTCCTAATTAAATATTTGGCAGCGCGTTTATTTGGCCTTTCCATATTTGTATAACATACTCGAATCATTTCAAATTGTCAAACAATCAGCTCTGAAATAAAAACACAGATACTGCAGAATTGTACCTTCAGTGCTTCATTGGATTTGACGGGTATTGGTTTGAAAAAGTTTTATATAGTTTGGATAATTCTCATGCTTTCATATTCGCGTTTTACCTCCTAAACCCACTTTCAGTAATAGAGAAATCATGACAAACAACATATTCGAGTGATTTCTTCAGCTCCCATCATGTTGTAACTCAGCTAAAGGTTTGAGTAATGACCTATGGTTGTTTCTTTGTTTGTAGTTGGAGAACATTTTGTACTCACCTTATTACCATTGTAAAACAGTGTGACAATTCGATGAGGAAGATACTTTCTTCTATGTAGGACGCGAATGTGTTTGGGGATGGTAAATATCCTGTATTACGAATAAACACTATGTTTATCTCGCCAAGGCTCGCTAAATACGACGTTTGTTCCTGATGCAGGATCTTTACCATCCCCAAACACACTCGCGTGATAACCTCTATATACGTAGATGCTATATTTTAGACTGTTGCACTAATACGATTCCATACCACGGCCCTGTCATATATCAGTAGGCAAATAATGACAAGAAATTGTAGTATAGCATATTTATCCATAGGGCCAAAGGTACTGATACAATTATTTTCAGTAAAATGTCACTGAGCATTAAAATTTCTTCTCCATGCTTACTGTCTACGTCCTTCCGTTGTCACATTGTTTGCGACACGTACCCCAGCAACGTCACGTCATATCTAGTCACGGCTTGCATATAATGATTATTGATGCCATTCCTTGTTGATGACGTCTGTCTGTGACGTAGTCAATCTGTTATTGGAACTGAGATTATGTCTCCACTACTGATAACACAAAAACACCTGAGGTGACTGTGGTAATACATAGAATATCCCCCTACTCGCTACTCGAATGACGCATTATATGTCCCTAGTGAAATAATGTTGATAATAGAGATATGAATATACACATGCGTGATTAACCATCTTCCATCTGCATTCATATAAAACGAATGTATCTCTTCAACAGGCATTTCCCCCGAATACCAATGGACTAGTATGGACCCAGCTTCTGTCCTCCACGATGTATATCAACTCTCCAGGACTGGAGTGTCCCCATAGCCATGCTGCTCCCACATCTGTGCTTGTCACACTGAAGCCTACAACACGACAATCTGTATAATCATAGTTACAAAGGATGCTGACTACATCACATATCAGTTCATACAGTTAACCAAGTCTTTCTTTAATTCAAATCCCTTCTCCTAGATCGGTTATAATTGTCTTTCAACGTCACCTGTTTTGGGGTACAACGTAATTCTTACCCCCCTGTTCTATTACCACTAACTCCAAAACCGTCACATGATATTTATTTTGGTATCTATCAGATGGATGGATATATACAGGTGTAGTTGAGCCATGCTGCCCTGGATATATACATCTGAATACAAATAAGTACAGATCAAACGTGAATATGTTGACACTCGGGGAATTCAAAAGTTTAGTGTATATAGTTGTAGGATACACACAGGGTGCCGCAATGCTTCAAATTCTGTCTGCATTTTTCATCTTAATTTGGAAACTTTCTTTCGGCCTTTCATGAGAATGGATACATACAGAAGTGGTTGAGCCATGCTGCTCTGGATGTATTCATTTGATACCTTCCAAACAAGTATAGTCTTCAAAGCATCAGTAAAAAGAGAGGTATCAAACCATAATTAAACTGTACAAACAAGTCAAAAAGTAAATCGAAATGTTGATCTGGGTCACATTTGATCATGTCATTGTAAATTCCAGTGATATCAATGACGATAAATATTTCATATCTATAACCACATATTCATAAAGTATAAACGTTTTACCTTGAGGTGATATCTTCGTTGAAGTGTTTAAAGGGTTAGGTTCGATTGTTTACATGTCAGTGTCTTATTTTCTGATATTCTTAATATACAGCTAAGAGCAGTCAAAAGCCACAAAACCATGATAAAACATGTATATGTTTCTATATATTTGTCATACACCTTTCATTGTCTCATTGTAACATCTTGTAAGAAAACGTGTCTGTTTAAATGTGTGATTATTTGGTGCTTTCCCTTATTACATTTTTAGCGGTCGGGTAGCCTAGTGGTTAAAGCGTTCGCTCGTCACGCCGAAGACCCGGGTTCGATTCCCGACATGGGTACAATGTGTGAAGCCCATTTCTGGTGTCCCCCGCCGTGATATTGCTGGAATATTGCTAAAAGAAAGCGGCGTAAAACCGTACTCACTCACTCATGACATTTGTAAATTTGTTTTTAATAAAGTTTTAAACTCGGCTATATAATGTTGTCAAGTTGTCACCTGGTTACTAGTTGCTGCCACGTCTCCTGCCTGGATCCCTGAGCGTGGGTTCGAATCCCGGATCCCAATTTGTAAGCACCACGCTCTTTCTGACTGGTTTTAGTGCCAAACGTGTACGAACTGCATCATTTCAGGCTCTCCTCACACATCAAGCTGACACGCCGTGATATGACTGGAATTCTGTTCAACACTGCGGTAGCCTCCTACATGGGGTCCCTGACTATAATGGGGAGCGGTTTTCATTTATAACAGCCATTCTTAATGCCAAATTCTTCCCTATAAATTGGTATCAACAAAACATACAGAACAGGATTCATAGCTTTTATATGATGTACGACAACAGAAACACGAATAGTAAAATGTGTTACGTGATGTGTGACAGTTAACGCTAATGGCGGACACATACCATGTTGAATGCCATCTGAATTCTTCGTGACCAACTCGCGCCAAAAGGAGACTGGTTTCCCTTGAAGGAATGCAGAGGTATGAACATCAGATGCTGCTTCAAACAAGAACGATAACTCCTATTCTTCCAGCGTCAAAGCTTATCGACAAATGCATGTATTTTTTTAAAGAGCACATTTATCAACCAATTCAATTCATTTATCTTAATGTTTTACTTGCAAATTAAGATTGTAAACTTAGATGTTAAATAAAATGTCAGTAAGGTGGATTTTGGTTTAATAATAATTTCCACAATGTAATATTCAAACCCCGTGGTGATTCCGAGTTGGACGTGAGCTCCAGTTTGTAGTTAGAGGTGACAATGTATCGGTTGCAATTGGTCAGGCACGGCGACTTGGTTGATTGCGTGTCATTGTACCACCCCAAATTTTGATTTTGTGCATATTACCAACTTGCTTTTTTCGAAGTGTGTCAGTATATACAAGATCAAAGGCACATATTGTAATATATGTTGGACTAAGACTTTTCTTTCACAAATTTCGAAATCTTCTCATGTTTGTGCGTACATAATTCATGCTATACGATCCTCCATATAGTTGTGAATTTTATCCGAGGAATCTAAGTTTACAAACAACCTACAAAAATATATTTAGTTCTCTTATTAATGTAATAAAGGTATGTGATACGGATCAGACAACAGAGGACACACGTCGCCACTCGCCCATTTCCGTAACCTGCAAGAAGACTCTTGGCCCCATCGATGAATGTTATGCGCGAAAATACGACAAACCAATCAGAATGCGCGTATGATTTTAAGTTCTTCGTCAAAGAATCCCTCAGAAATTATTTTTGATTTTACATATGTCTTGCATCTAAAAATGTACCAAAACACAGTTAAGTGTGTTCAATCATACTGTATAATTCCGCATGTCCAGATGCACTTTAAATTACATCTGAAAAATATATAATATATGTGAACCATTACGCAACGTGTTGACAATTGTTTTAGCTATGCCCGTTTGCGCTAAGACAGTACCCGGTCGCAAAAATGGCCATGAGAGGGGTACGAGTTGCTATTCGGCTTGTCCCGGAATAACATGCTGTTCACGAATGCAGCGAGGAATCTATTAGGGAATTGCAAAATAATTCAACATCCGGAATAGTCTGCGTAACTAGTCCGGGCTAGTATATGCATGCACGCCCAACAATACATAAGTGCAACATTCGTGACCGGAATAGTAAACCCATTTCATCTCACCTTAGATGCACGGATTTTTTAAAGTGTAGCGAACATCAGATTTCCGAGGCCCGTGGTTGGATTCGAAACAGAATTTCTGATTCAATTTTGGATTGGTTTGATTGGTTTGTTGTTTAACGCCGCACCCAACATTCGAGCTATATGACGGCGGTCTGTAAATAATCGGGCCTGGACCAGACAATCCAGTGATTAATATCATGAGCATCGATCCATGCAATTTGGTTCGATACCATGCATCAACTTAGTCAGTGATCCCGTTAGTCGCCTCCTACGACAAGCATAGTCGCCTTTTACGGCAAGCATTGGTTGCTGAAGACACCAATTTTGGATGTCTTGTGGACATGGTCAAATGTCATGATTCAAGCTGCCGAGGTAATTACGTCATCTGTGGGAAAGCTCCACGGCTTTGCTACAAAGGTACAAGGAACACTGGTTGATTGTCATGTACTAGGCATTTAGACGCCCATTTCACGGAACACATGCTCTACAAATCCTGCAATCGACCGAAATCTGTACAGCAGTCGCCGTTGATATTTCAGACAAAAACAAAGTCAGCCGTCTTTTAACGTTCAAGGGAAAAGGGTTTGCTTTCACAATTGAACATTTGTTTTCACCAAAGGACAATCAAATCAAGCCAAAAACAGTAAAAATACAAATATAAGGATAGCGACCGTCATTATACAGCGAGGGGGGAAATTCGTCTGCTCTAACTGCCTTCACAAAAACATTCCAGCCCTTAATTACCGAGGCTGATGTGACGTAGTAGCATTACATTCGCTGCGTTTGCAGCATATAAGATGTGTAATCTGTGGAGTGACTGAAGTAATATTACGGCTGAAATCTTACTTGCATGGTTGTTTAAAAAGAAAAGTAACGGTTTAAAAACACAATTGTTCTTATATAATGTTTTTAGGTTTGGTTTATAAATACAAGAGAAGATTTTTTATACATATAAAACTGGTCGAAAATACAGTTGTGAATAGTGACAAATTTTAATTACATCACCGTGTCAATAATTATTGATTGATTCCGTCAAACAACTGTCAAACCATTTATTGCCATGTACGTACATGTACACAGGAAGTCGGCGCTGTCGGAGGCTCCAGGTAAATAAACACCGTGGTTTTATGACGGGAGATCAGACGAACCGTGAACCAGGGGCATGCGACGTAATTACACCTAAAGGTGGTAGAACCAGGGTATTGTCTCTTGGACTGGCTAATTGACCGTACGTATAATTGGTAAATATATTCGTTTTGACACCCGTGTTTCATGCGCATCCCGGCTCATTAGCAGAATACAGACAAATGAGGCCCCGTGATCAGCGGAGCGTGAACAACATGGATGCCGCCTTTCGGCCGTACCGAACAGTCAAGCTGCGATCTCGGAACTGAATCCAATTGCAAGCGGAGACAAGATTACTTCCCTTACCCAAACATGATCGTTGCTCAGAAATGTTCAAATCTATCTTCAGTAAATCATGAAATTAATGCGAGCATGACATTTATGCGAAAAATACGATCGGAAGTCCCTCTGATTATTTTAATATGTTTCATTTCATCATGATAAAAAAGTTAGTCACTTATAAGGTTACCACGTTGAAAATGGAAACGATCGTTAACAAAAACAACAAAATGTATTCTCTCATCACTCAGCCTAACAGTGATATAACTGCAAATTAAACAATCAAGTACGCTAAAGTATTACACATGGTGGGTGGAGGACCAGGGGCACTTTGAGTTTGACTGGTGTCATCAACTGGTCAAGTAACATCACGGTTTGTATATTCACGTTGATTGGACAGTCTAGACTGGCGCCAACTAATCATGACGGCGTCTTCAGAACAGAACAGAACTGTATTTCTCTCAGGTTTAGGCTTACGTGGATAACGGAAAATTTTGTTTAAGTGATAGCACATTTGTAATTCAATCTAATATACTTTCCTCGATTGATTATATGGCTGCGGTCGTAGATCCGGATGTATCTAAATATGCTCAGTATATACACAGGGTTTATTGTTATACTATTAGGATTAATAGATACAATTGAGTATTTATACCCTTGATCATAAAGTTAGTCACTACTTTCACACTTTGATTTGTATGATTTGGGTTATGATTAAATTGACAAAATAAGAAATCATTCGGTGTATATGTGTATTATATATTGTACCCCAATACGTAATTGAATTGTGTATATATAAGGACACTAGGTTAATTACTGTAATTGATTATTTGATAAAGATATTCACATTTAGTTGTGTGATATGTCACAGAGGTAAAGCTAATTCATTACAACTAATTGTCCCATTTATTTGGTTTCTATCTTTTATATGAAACAAATGCTATAACATGGGGTGATAAACTTCATTGGCAATAGACGTAGCATATAATTGTCCACATGAACAGTCTACTCTGTTCCAGATATGTTTATTCATTTTGTCAGCATTTAAATCGTTGCATTCCTGGCTCAATGATTCATTTGACGAAATATTGTTCCCTGTTTTGAATTACCGTCAGATAGTTCCAGAACAATTATAAAATTTTCAGCCCTAATTCCGAGATCATTCGAATTTCATATTCTTGTACGAACACTTATCAAAATTCATTTATACCTAGTACTATTATGTACATATGTATATTAGTTCAAATTATAATAATGAGGCCCTCTATATTCTCGAAACGGTCTTTGTTCTACGACAACCGTAAGTCGGTATGGGAAAACAAAATATTTGTTTAATTGTTCAAAGTTCAAAGTCAATGTCATATGATTATAGACAAGGAAGATAAGAAATTAGATATAAAGAGTATCCACTTTAAATGACAGAATTTCATTTAGTTAAATTTGCTCATAATTTGGTCTTTTCGTGGTACATAGTGCCAAAATACTCTTAATTATTTACTTTCATGTCATTACTAATCTCACATAAGGTCAAAAGTTGTACAACGTTTAACAGATATGATTATGACATGTTGTATCCAAACATTTCCAAACATTTCCAAACAAATCCAAGCTTGGAAATATGACCTTTCCAAATATTGGAATGGTCATATTTCCAATTGGAATGGTGGTATTTCCAAGTTTTGGATTTTTTTGGAATGGATGATATTTTGTCCAGTGCACGGCTCGGTGGCCCGTGCCCCTCCTTGGCATATCGCGGGATAACAGCTTCTAATATTAAACTCCAAGATATAGCCCCTACTCAACTTTTCTCATCTCCTCTTTGGCAAATGGTAAAGCCAGAGGTAGACCTGACATTAACAAAACTAAAGAAATCAGATACTAACCAATTAATTTACCAACAAGAATTCCATCAACTAAGAAACACTTACGACACTTTTAAATATATATTTACAGATGGATCCAAGGATGGTGGCGCAGTTGCTAGTGCCACTGTCATTGGATCCAGATCAATATCTTCACGATTACCCAATAATAGTTCCATATTTACAGCAGAAGCACATGCCATTTTTACAGCACTAAAATATATTGGTCATCAATCTAAACATAAACAATTCATTATTTTTTCTGATTCACTTTCGTGCCTTCAGGCGATTAACAATATGTCTTCGAAACATCCACTTTTAATCCAAATTCTCGAATTATTCAATGATCTTGCTACTGGCCAATATGACATCGTCTTTTGTTGGTAACCAAGCCATGTTGGTATCACTGGTAACACAATGGCCGATGCTTGTGGTAACGCAGCACTCACCAAATCTGTGACACCACTTCCCACCCCCTACACTGATTATAAACCTGCAATTAGATCCTACATTCGTGATCTGATGCAAAAGAAGTGGGACACCCAAGTAGGTATCAATAAATTACATGAAATTAAACCAAATATCGGTTGCACCTACTTGGGCTGTCAGTCCAGATTTGAAGAGGTCATAATACGACGATGTCGTATTGGCCATAGCAGATATACAAATGAATACTTATTGAAAGGTGAGGATCCTCCGTTTTGTGTCCCTTGTCATGAAAGAATCACGGTCAAGCATGTCCTGCTTGACTGTATTGATTTTTCCATCACAAGGGATACATATTTCAGTGTTAAAACAATTAAGGACCTTTTTAATGATGTTAATTCTCGTTTAATATTATGTTTTTTAAAAGAAATAGAACTTGTTCATAAATTTTGATGTTTTTTATGCATTATTTTACATATTGGTAGTGCTAATTATTAACTTAGATTGTTAGTGGCTATACCCTCAAAGGGGGGTTGAAGTAGCGTAAAATTATTGTCCCCCTAAGATGGTATGTAAGTCCCACATCATTCAAAGTATTGTTATTCATGCCAGAATTTTAAAACGTAGGATTTTTGTCATTTTAGTATAAGGCTTCACTGGTAAACTATCGCCAGTGACTGAAGGGTTGATATAAATCCTGCCAGGGTCCATGCAGGAAGCAAAGCTACTGTAAGTCCCCATGGTCCCTGGTATGGTGATCTCCCTTTAGTTACTGACGATCTCTAGCCCATTTGTATATTGTGTTGATCCTTAATACTTAATGCTTTTAAATGTTCCGCAACTAGTTTTAAATCTTATCTGTGATATTCTAGTTATCATACTGTCCTTCGATGACAGATTTTTATAAAGTTTAAATATATCTATATTTCATGTATAAATTCTCGTCACGATATGGCTGAAATATTGCCGATGTGACGTATGGCATTAACTCCCTCGCTCACTCCTTTGATTGTTTTAGAAAACTTAAGGTGCCTTGTTTTCTTGATATGCTTCACAAAAGGATCATCACACAAACAAATGTGTTTAAAAGTGCACAAACCAATTCTATCATGAAGAGCCTCCACAGTAATCAAACCATGCCCTCCCATGATATTTGGTAAATATCAGCGATTGAGGGAAGAACGTGGATGGGTGGATCTATTGTCTGACATGATTCTTCGTGTACCCTTCGTGTTCTGCAATACCCTGAATTTCTATCTATAGTATACTTAATTTTAATGACTTGATTCACAAGGATGTTGTAAATATACCCTTCAAAAAAAGAAACTTGACATGAGAACCAAATAAGTCAAACAGAAAGATGATGTGTCTATAATTCGCGAAAACACACGCAAAGCACATAAACGTAGCGTTTGGGGACTGAATGCAACTCAACGGAACAACGCCATTGGGAGATTACAAGCTGGATCAACTCAGCAAGAAGTGGTCAGGCACTTTGGTGTATCCAGACAGACAATCTCCGTACTGTGGACCCGATACAACAACACCAACAGAGTTGACGACAGACCAAGGGTGACAACCCAAGCACAAGATCGATACATCCGGCTGCGACACCTCCGAGACCGCACTACCATAGCCACGTCTACAACCACACAGATCCCTGGGGTACGCAGAATATCAGATCAAACGGTACGCAACAGACTGAGGGAGGCTGGACTTTTTGCACGAAGACCTGTTCGACGTCATATATTGACCCCACGCCATTGCGGACCGTCTGCTTTGGTGCCAACAGAGGGTTAGATGGGCACGTGCAAGGCGGAGAAATGTACTGTGTACTGACGAGTCCCGTTTCCTACTCACACGTGCTAATGGGCGCGCACGTGTTTACAGAAGTCGGGGTGAACGTTACGCCCCCAACTGTGTGCAGCAGGTTGTCCCATTTGGCGGCTTGACTGTCATGGTATAGGCCGGAATTCATCACGGTGGTCGGACACCTCTCGTGCAGGTGGCAGGTGCATTGAAAGGTGTGCGTTACAGAGACTTGATCCTACATCCTTACGTTCTTCCTCACGTCAACGTTCATGGCGGACAGTTCCAGCAGGACAACGCTCGACCGCATATTGCACGTGTTTGTCAGGACTTACAGCACAACAACATCCAGACAGTACCTTGGCCAGCCCGGTCATCAGATTTGTCCCCGATTGAGCATCTGTGGGACGAGTTGGATCGACGCGTTCGCAGAAGGAATCCACCGCCCCAAACACTTCCGGCGCTTCTTCATGCACTTCATCATGAATGGCAGCACATCCAACAGCGTGTTACTGACAACTTGATTGCATCTACGGGTCGTCGGTGTCAAGCGGTGATTGATGCACGTGGTGGGCACAACCGATACTGATATTTCTGTACCCCTGTGACATTAACTGTATCGTGTACGTGTGTCTGTCTAGGTGACACGATTAATGTTTTGAACATTGTGTACATTGATCTTCCAACAGTGTTTCAATTATGGTTTCTGTGTCCTATTTTGAAACAATCGCATTATGTTACATTTTGAAAGTCAGTGTCAAGTTTCTTTTTTTGAAGAGTATACTACCATCTTATGGATCTATGTTACCCAAATATCAAATATTGAACAAATAATAATAATAATGATAATAATAATAATAATAATAATATCAAGCGTGTCAATATGAAACCAATATTCTACTTTTCAATTAGCTTTCGAAACCACAGGTGATGGTGTCCACTCAATCCAACTGATTTGTGGAATGACCCATCACTACTTATACTCTTTTAGAGATCCACATAGGGTTTAAGGTGAAGATGTTGAAGATATCAAACATCACCATACTTGCAAGTTGAACAGTCCATAACTATATAACGTCCAAGTCTTCATCGTAAGATCAAGGTTGCTACATTGATCTCCTTTCTAACCATATGCCCTTGGTCATTTTCTGATTTTGAAGATGTCTTTGCCTCACTCCATTGGCTCTGGGATGTGAGAAAGGATGCTTAAATATCAACACAAGCAGCATCGATTATTTTGTCGCATCCTTCTCATGCCATATCCTTTGCTTTCAAGGAGTCTAATAACTTTCTCGTTACACTCCTTTTCCGCCACCATCATTGGTGTTAGCCCTTTCTTATTTTTGCTGTTTAGATCATCTAACTCTTGTGTGATAATGTACTCAACAATCTGTACATTGTCACTAACACATGCACAATGAAGGATGTTTCTATCTGAATTATCTACCAATAATAAATTACATTTTTTGCTCACCAGTAGATCAAAAACTTTCTTCTGTCCATTCACAGCTGCAACCATCACTGGTGTGAGCCCATTCTTATCTCTGCTGTTAATGTCAGCAATGTTGTGTAAGAGAATGTACTCAACAATCTGTACATTACCACCAACACAAGCATGATGAAGGATGTTGCTCCCTGAATCATCTACCGTTGACAAATTACATCCTTTGTTCACAAGTAGTTGAAAAACGTTCTTGTGGCCATTCATAGATGCTGTCATCACTGGTGTCTGATCTGTTTCATTCTTGCTATCAATATGAATCATATTGTGAGCCATCAGATAGCCACAAGAAAGGATGTATTCAACAATTTTGACGTTACCACCCGAGGAACCTGCATGAAGAATGTTGTTCCTCTGATCATCCTTAACAGAAAGATCACATCCTTTCTTCACGAGGAGATCAAACACCTTCCGCTGACCATTCACTGCTGCTTCCATTACCGATGTGAGCCCATTTTCACCTCTGCTCTCTATGTCAGCTAGATCACGCGAGAGAATGCAGTTCACAAAATTGACATTATCACTTGCACAAGCTGCATGCAAGATATTGTCACCCATGGCATCTACTACCGATAGGTCGCATCCTTTCCTGGCAAGGAGATCATACACTTTCTTCTGGCCGTTTGCTGCTGCCATCATGACTGCTGTGAGCCCGTCTGAAGTTCTGCTGTTAATGTGGGCTATCTTACGTGAGAGGATATCTTCAACAATCTTTACATTGTCACTACTACAGGCAGCATGAAGAATATTGCAACCATCATTGTCTAGTACCTCTAGATTACATCCTTCACTTACAAGTAGATCAAATACTTCCTTGTGTCCTTTCTCAGCTGCCAGCATCACTGGTGTTGCTCCATCCTCAACCCTACTCTCAATGTCAGATACACCGCGTAACAAAATGTCTTTAACTAACATTGCATCATTGCTAAGACATGCTGCATGGAGGATGTTGCCACCATTATCACTAACGTCAAACTGATCACATTCATTGCTGACAAGGAGATCAAACACTTTCTTATTGCCTTCTTTTGCCGCCACCATCAATGGTGTATTTCCATCGTAACCTTTACTGTTTATATCAACTAACTTCCGTGAAAGAATGTCCTTAACAATACTGACATTATCACTGTAACAAGCATTATGCAGGATGTTGTCCCCGTGATCATCAACTACAGATAGGTCACATCCGTTCCTTACCAGTACATGGAACACTTCTGTTTGTCCTTTCATTGCCGCCACCATAACTGGCGTTATCCCACACGCATCTCTTCTCTCAATGTCAACTATTTTATTTGAAAGAAGATAAGTGACAATATACACACTGTCACCACAGCAGGCAGCATGAAGAACGGTGTTATCTAGTTCATCCACTACCGATAGGTTGCATCTTTTTCCACGAAGGAAATCAAACACTTTCTTCTGTCCGTTCTTTGACGCCACCATCACTGGGGTCATCCCATCCTCACCTCTACTCTCTATATCAGCTACCTTTTGTCGCAAAAGATACCTTACTATAAACACACTGCTACCGGAGCAAGCATAATGAAGCATATTGTTCCCCTCATAATCCATTGCCGAAAGATTACAACCTTCTTTTACAAGTAAGTTAAACACTTTCTTATTTCCAGTGCTGGCTGCTTTCATCAGTGGAGTTCTACCCAAAAGGTCCTTTTTCTCAAGACTTATCTTATCGTTTGAAACTAACTCTTTGACAATGGCAGCATTGCTTCCAGAACATGCCACATGAATTATGTTGTCACCATTATCTAACACTAATGAAAGGTCGCACTGTTCTTTCAGTAAAGTATTAAATACTTGTGTATGTCCTAGACATACTGCAATCATCACTGGGGTCCATCCTCCAGGGCTTATGTTGTTTATATCCACACTACCTTTGGATATCAGTTTTGTCACTCGATTATTTTTTCCTTCAATGCAAGCTTTATTGAATATTTGATTCGAATATGTTGGATTACTGGTCCCATGTCGAAATTGCGGCGTTGATGTCATGGGGTGTTCATTAGCTGCAATTACATGAATAGTTGATAATTGTAATACATTAGTAATTCATAACCACAGAACAACATACATGTACACTTATTCTTGTGGATGTTCAAAAAGCTGTTTATGAATATTTGGCCTCTTCTGTTCATTTCAAATTACTATTGTTATTTCAGGCTAATAGTTTTACAATCGATCAAATTATTGATGCCTCACAATTGTCCCTGAACCAAATTCAGGACATCACTGACAGATACAATTATATAAAAACTACATAAGGAAAACAAATAAATAAATACAATGTTAACCATTGGAGCCATGTGGATATTCTTTCAGAAAACGTTAACATCTATAAGCATAACATTGTAGGATAATACATATACAAATCAAATCAAATCAAATCATACTTGTATGAGAACAGTATCACAATAATAATTGTTAATATTATGGTATTGTCCCCATTGACTAGCAAGCATTCTTTTCTTGAAAAGATAAGCCGTACATTTAAAGCATTGTAGAAACTAAATTGAGAATGGTTGTAACATGTGCTTCAACCGTAATACAGTCACTGCTCTATGTGCTGGTTGATGAGTTTGATACTGAATTGAGGGCAATCCCTTAAAAAGATTGGAGACTAACTTACGCAGTTCTCTTGAACTGTCTGTGGCAAGCAGTCCATCTGGTGTCACATGAATTACATTCTTTGTGTATGCTGAAATGTTAAACATACACAAGTATGTTTTGTCCATATCATAATGTTAGCATACGAGTTCCTCAAAACATTCGTAATGTTTGTAGTTTGATGAGTTTGATACTCCATCCAGCAGGAGTGAGTGAGTTAAGATGTATAGTCACATCGCCAGTATTTCAGCCATATCGTGACTAAATCAAGTAGTACATGAATAATACATAAATATAGACATTTACAATCTGTCGACAAAGGACAGTAGACACACTAGACTATCACAGTTGTAGATTTTAAACTAGCATATCATCATAAAATTTTATCAATTCAAAACAGTACACAATACAAATGGGCTATAGATCACCAATAACCAAAGGTAGGTCACCATACTTGGTACCATTGGGACTTATGATACTTCTGCTACCTACATGGTAACCCAGCAGGATTTACACCATCCCTCTGGCTACTGGTGATTGTCGGTAAGTTTAAGCCAAAACATTAAAAAACAACAAAAATTCTACGATTAAAAACATGGAAAATGAAAAATACTTTGAATGAAATGGGACTTACATACCTTCTCAGGGGGACAATTATTTTACGTTACTTCAACCCCCTTTGAAGGTACAGCCACCAACAATCTCAGTTATTAGTTCATTCTACCAAATTAAAATCACATACTTTTTACAATACATTATCAACATTACAAAATTTATCAATCAATTCTATTGCTTTTTAAAATTCCAAGAATTAAACGAGGACTTACAGTTCATCCAGGAGGAGGTGAATTAAGTCTTTAATATTTCCTCAAGTTAAGAGTATGGATGGTTTAAACGTGTTCTTTGTTCATACCAGAATCTAAGCACACTCCTGACACAGAACTGTAACTAACAGTATTGCAGTATATCAACACTTCAGTCCTTCATTGGAAAAATACATGAAAAATAACCTCTGGTTGAAACAGATGATTCAACAGCTGCATTCTGATATGTATATAAAAGTATGTATTTCTCTTTCCAAATAACGACATTTACCAATTCTTAAAATATAGAGCATATCTCGCAATATGTTTAAGGCAGAAAACGTCGTCACTTTACACTTTACGAAAACAGAGCTTTGAGCCTGGCACTTCTTAGTGATACTTTAGGTACTCGTTGAGTCTCATGCCAGAAAGTAACACAATGTGCGATTGTAAGTGAGTCTCAAACCATACTGCTTCAAACATTATCTTAAAAAAAACAACAGAGTTTGTGATTGGTTTTATCATGTAACAATCCAAAGGTTACAGGTCCAAACATCCATATGAGTTCAATTATTATTCCTATTTATCGATTGATCATAAGAATACCAAATGGCCAGTATCTTACCAATATAATTTCTGATCCCAGTAGTATGGCTGTTTTCAATACTTGCATGATCAGTGCCGCCTCGAACATTCAATTGTCCTGAAAAAAACAACCATGCAATTTGCTATCGAAGCTTAGTGTGGGTCATCATAATATTGATTGTGTACTCTTGACTACACGATGCACCACATATAAAAAATTTCAGTACACACGACAAATTGTCAAATATTGCAAATGTATTGGTCACTAGTTTACATTTCAAGTAGATGTCCAATAACACAGTGTTTGTAATTATTGGAAGTACAACTACAGCTACCAGTACTACAAGTACTACTACACTACTGATAATAATAACAATACTGCATGTATTGAGCACATGTAATGAACACACTCTTATCATGAAGCACTTTTCCATTTAGATGGGATTTGTCCAAAAACTCCCTATAGAGTTTTGAACACACAATGCCATTTAGAAAGTGGTCAAATGTAACAAACGTTATATTTTGGGTAACACTTTCTTAGTAAAGTACAGATATAAATCTTGTTGATTGATTGATTAAATTGACATAAATGTTTGATACTGATCCTCTCTTATTTATGACTTGTAACACTGGTACTGAAATGATGATGTCTACTGTATCCAATGAAATGCAACGGTTCTGTGGTATCTCAGTTCGTGACTTAAGTGACATTATCAAGACAACCTACTCAGCCTTCATTTACTACAGGAAATGAAGTTGATCTCATACCAAGATACATATACTCTTAACATTTTGAATGTGGTTATTTACCTATAGTTCCTTTGGGTCTCCTTCTCTGTTTGGTTTGCACAGCCTTAGATTGGAGAACTCCTTTTCCTGAAGCCATGATGCAGAACTCGAAACCACAGGATGAAAAGGAGAACAGTGCTGAAAGAGACATACAAGACAATTTATGTTTTAGAGTGTCATCGTTATCTCTTTTTTACAGTTCAATTTGAGTCGATTAAGTCTATGTTCGTCTGCCATTCGTCCGTCAGCACTTAACTAAATACTTTTTCTCCTCCAGAACTAATGAACACATCGAAATAACTTTCACAGAACATATCCTACTTTTCTCTTTTGTTGATTGTCAAACATTCAAAATGGCATCTACAGCTGCAGTAAAGACTACAGCCATCTTCCTAGATATGCCTTTCAAAAACGTTTAGAGAATGTTCGTGAAATCCTTCATTACATTGTAGCAAGTATTGTTTGACATATCAAACAATGTGAACCTGAAACACAAACAATCTGTGCAAATTGGCGGTTTGGTGTTCTAAGAAAGCAAATCACTTCATTGTTAATTGGCTTGTAATTGAAACACATATACTACTATTACATTTTTATTAAAGATTTGTTTCCTTCACTACTAACACACACGTATTTGTTTGCATTGTTTTGTTTTAGTATGGAATACATTATTTTATCAAATCATCAGCGTCTGCATGATGATGGCTGTGGTCAAGTTTCTGAGGGATAGATGCACCTATTGCACCTCAGATGATGGTGTCCCAGAAGGCGTGACATCAGGTGATGTTGTCTCTGATTATTAAAATGTGACAGTTTGGTCAGTCTCCGTGCATGTCTCTGAGGATGGTTTTAGAGCCGAAATTGCCACTATCAGATTATTGTCACGGAAAAGGAAATTGGAAGCTGTCAAACTAATGTTTGCCATCAGAACCTAATTAAAAAGCAGCTGAGGGAATCCCCCAGATTCCTCTGTGATGACAGGAGTCCTTCTGAAACTGGACAAACGTCAGTCCTACAGTCCTTCAGTTATTGGTATTGTAATCAGCTACTCAAGCAGCCAGTATGTCTTTCACATCACAGGTGGCTCTTTCAACAGAACCTTGATGTCTGGACTTGCGACGTAACAATCAGGTCAAATTTGCTTCAACTCGTAATGATTGTAATCACATGTGCAGTGAATTTTCAACCATCGTCGCTCTGTATGCATTTTAATATGTTTGATGGTCATTAGGAAAATATCCAACAACTGGTACGTGACTTATGATGGTCATTTGGAGGGTAGAGGTTAGAGCACGAAGAATTTAGTAAGATGATCCTGGTAGGTCATGATCCAGCTATACTGTATTTGTCACATCGAATGCATATCAACCAGATCAACATGAGCAGGGAAATTTCGTTGACAGGATTGCTCTACAGAAATACCAAGTGCATGAAATAACAAAATAAAAGAGTTGGCAGTCTTTCCAAATAACGCACTGTCAACGTCAATGTGTTGAGTCTCTTTCAGCACCACACAAGACGTTAGCACAGGCATAGACACAAGAAAGGACAATACATTCATCTGGAAGGGTTGTTGTTTCTCTTTCAGGAACCGATGGGGTTGCACAAAGTGAGAACATGACTATACTCTGTGACATTGAAAAAAATTAAACTCCGTCTCTATATAAAATATGTACAAAGAGAGAGATGTAAAGTAAATAGACAAACAAACATGATAGAACATTAGTTACATTGAATGACAACAGCTATATGACTATATATGTTTGAGTCTGAATAAAGCTCACCTTATTATAATCATATGCAAATATACAAACTGACAAAAACTTACCTACACCACACCTCCTTAGCATGTACATGTACTACACTGGAGATAGAAACGGCATGTGGTGACTGCATATGTGACCTGCATAGCCTATCTATTCAGCCAAGATATTGATTGACAGTCATGTTGTGTACCGTCGAGATAAATCTCCTACTGAGCCTCCTCTCAACGAAGAATTGTGTTTTGTGTCGTGTAGGGGGGGCGGGGGGGAGGGGGGGGTGGGGGGGTGGGGGGGTGGGGGGATGGGGATGTGGTGGTGGTTCACGTGACAACGTACGGTGCTACTTGTTGACGGCGTCTTTGATCTCGGCTCCATATATTTTGAACCAGTAAAGAGGACACGTGTTGACATTTCTTGACAAATCTTGTGAAGTTGATTAGAATTTTACTTTTATATATCCATGGTAAAATGATCACATGTCTGCACACTGTTTTTACGTTTATTACTGCACATATACGTATATACACAAAACAAAAAAACACATTAGATTGATATAGATATGCCTGTCTTAACAGAAAGTGTAACGACCAACGCAAACATGTTTAATCAAACAAGTACTATTATTGACCGCACTGAACTATGATAAATTCCTTCACGTATTCAGAATGACTTTTGCTAATAGTTATCTTCGAGGCCCCACACGACCATCGTGCACCCTAGCAACAAAACATAGCAACATGTATACCCCCTGTGCAGCCCACTGGGAGAAAATCAATACACATGTTTATCTTGGCAATAAGGAAGTATGTTCAACTGCAGTTACTTAAAGGCGCAAAGCAACCACATATTTAAGTAAATTGGAAAAGAATATTCTCAGGATAATAGTCAATAAATCATGTACGTGAAAAACAGTAACTTTAGGGACACTTTGATTAACTTTCCTGTCCACGAAAATATAACAGTAACAACGCCTTTTAACTGTATATTTTTTGTCTGTGGCAGTTTGATATCAGCCAAGTGTTGCTTATCATGTTGTGAGTCAACGTTCATATCAAGAATTTCATCCAGTAAAAAGGGTTACACTAAGTCTGGTATAATTTAAGATTTAATGTCGTTTACAATGAAACATTATCTACATCTTGGTCAAGTAAATAAATTCACTATTCAAGGAATTTCGTATCTATAGTAATATTTTCCATATATTTATAACATCACAAACTTTTAATATTTAAGTGGCATTATGATAGTATTTCTATACTTACAATCAGAAGAAACTATAAAATATATAGTGAGACATCTAATATTCTACTGCTTGACACATATTACATATATATTTTAATACATCACTATGTTGCCATAACTGTCTCCGCTTGTGAGGTTTAGCAGAAACCTTACGCGATCATTGCTAAGACCTCGGGGTCTTTCTACTCGACAATTCGACTGTGAAATGCCTTTGAAAACCTTTTAACATAAACATGGTCTCCAGCCACATGTAAAGCTATATCACCTAAATGATAGAGATAATGTGTTTCTTCGTATTCTCCTAGTACAACTCAATCGTTTAGAGTGAATGCGCTACCGTCAATAAATAAGGAAACTGATGATGTAGCTGTCGGGTACATTTACAATATCGTGGCAATGAGCTTAAAACTACCTCCAAGTATCTCAATGAATAGACAAAATGGCATGTTGTTGGAACAATAGATGGAGTTGGGGTGGGGAGGCTGGGGCGCCTGTATCCCGTGTTGCCCAAATGTTCCTCAAGGAGCACAAATAGTCAACTGTGGGGCAAGTTCTGTCAAACGGATGGAGTTGCAATGAGATCTGGGGCGTGGCAGCCATAACGACATCTAGACAAGATCAAAGCATTACTTTAATTACACTATGCAATACATCTAGATCTGCTCCTGTTATCAAAGGAGATTTCCGTACAGTACCTGATATTTCAATATCTGAGGTTAAAAACTGAAAGCAATGCATCCTGTGCCATAGGCAAAGGTTGGTGTGGGCTCGGCAACACCAGTTACGGGCCCACGATTAGAAATTATCTACAGACATTTTATATTTATACCCCCTACAAATTGTCATTTTGCCAACGTACTTCAATGTTTTACAGCCAATCAAGGTTTTGTCTTCAATTCAAAGATGTCTGAGAACGTAGTTGAGGTAAGCTAGAATTTTTGACCAAGATCGGAATGGGAGTGGCAGTGTCATGGTGTTCTGCGGTACCACACATGACATGAGTACTGATTTGATTATTGTGATTTTCATTTGAACGGCAGTGATATGTTAACGAAATTGTGCATCCTGTCATTTTTCGTTTCACTAGAATTGAACATCTGTGTATCTGTGCGACGTTCTCGGTTGGAGATTGTACTCCAGAGGCCTAGCACTCGCCAATCTGGCACAGCTTAGGATAAATCTTTATGTGAAATGGCAGGCGATATCAGGAAGACCATAGGCAAGTTAAGCATCAGCGTGTCACTAAGGTGTCGAGCATGTATCGCCCAACATGGTGTACACACCAGATATTGATCTACATGCACGAAATTCGTTTTACAAAAATTTATCGTCATTCCACATTCACTACCATTTCACCAGTTACCTTATTTGTTTTGTCGGTAGTATATTGATCAACTTTTATGCTCCATATTTACTCAAATGTAATCTTTACTACCAAAACATCAGATAAGACATTAGAACTACTCATTGAAATAGATATTTGTCATTTCACAACTATAAATCTACAGAGCACATAGACTGTGGTTCTACTGCTAACCGAAGAACAACACAATGAATCCTCAAAGAAGAGCTCAACACAATAGATCTATAACTAACACGACACATTCTTCGAGTCGAAAACGAAACACGAGTCATTCTTATGCTTGACCCATCACAAGTTTAAGCTTTAAATGTCATACTACTTGCTCAAAACCATTCCTGACTGCAAAAGTGCTCAATAATCACGCTATAATATATACTCCGGAAACTCAGCATATATCCAAAGTTGTGGTGGGGAAGAAGGGTGCGCGAGACAAGCTACAATGCGTATGTCTGAGCATATCCCCGATGATCAAGAAGAAAATAACGATTAGGCGGTTGATTGGCTATGGTGTGGGGTGGCATCACCATGTCTGACCCAACCCCACTCCATATTATACCGGGAAACAATACCGGGACAACATTCTTACACCCTTCGTTGTCGATTTGTATGGCTTTTTGGTCGACGTTTAATCTTTCAGGACAATGCTCACCTCCTGCAGCACAAGGTCCATAGAATGCCATAGTCAGCATTTACATTTACCCCATTGCAAACGTCCAGGACCCTTATGCTTAGCAACGGAGTGACAACAACCAAGTGATGAGAGGAATATATGCATGATATGTTGTAATAAGCAGCAGATTAACATTGACAACTACAGGTAATATATGACAAGTAGCATGTACAGTAAGAATAACAAATATCACACAGGTAATGAAGCACGCGGGTAATAAAGCCACAGTTAGGATATGGATTAAATGGATTAAACAGTTGTGACAAGCTGAGTGGATCCTAATTAACATTGTCTGTTGCTGTATTAGATCTTCATAGGCAGACGAGATTTAATACACTTAGTCTTTGTTGATCAAAGGTTTGTAACAGTGGATTTCTATAGCTTCTGAGTTTTCTTTGGGTGAAATCTTGATGTTTGATAAATAATTATACATCAGGTTCCACAGCATACCTAACCTTACTAGAGAGTCTAGATATGCGACCTGGTTTCACGTTCTGTTTACTCAAGCCTTACACTGTGAACATAGTGAGACTTAAGACTTGGTTTATCTATAGCGCAGGGCTTAAACAATGTACCCCAATGTCATTGTGACATCCAGATATAGAGGCATAATGTAACATGTGTAGCCCCGAGAAAAAGCCTTGATACTACCTGTTACTTACACCAGTTGAGACACGGGAGATTAAATTGTAGCGGGAAGATCAACAGCCGATATTGCTACGTGCGTCACTAGGATTATTTGAACTACACTGGCCTTGCAGAATGTTACTAAACTTTTATTATTTATGTGGCCATTTACGGATATTATTTCAAATGTATTGATACTGACCCCACAGGTCCCTGGTTGCTAAGACACATTGATTGTTGTACCGTTGAGATAACGCTATCGTTGCACAGAGGTGCTAGGTGGTTCATGCCACAACGTACAGCACTGTCCTTTGTCTATTAGACATATAAGATTACATAACAACCGTCATATAAATATATATATTCGACCCTGATTTAAGCTCATAGTATCAAATTCAAATGTAAACATACGCACTAACACAACTTACCTCCAGCACGCCTCCGTGTTTACTGCGCAGTGGGCAAGACCTACAGGTAGTGACTCCACAGTCACCTACATAGCCTATCTTCTTAGCTAAAATCATTGAGGAAGGTGACGGTCACGTGACTGGGAACAAGGATATAGTAGTGGTGTAGAAGCCACGTAAGGGGTGGGTTTTGAAACTGGCCTGGATCATCTTTGCTGAATTTTCCATGGCGACATCTTTTTAACTGCTTTATTTATGCCCCCCTTATATTACCTTTCTGAACGGCATAGCCTCTCTGTGTCCTCGCCCTGTCTTCTAAGGTACAAATACATCCATCTGTGGCTGAGCGTGATTCCAGTGCAATCTTTCGAGTTGAGTTGATTGGTTCAATTGTGTCATATGGCCCTGTGACGCAAGGGTAGGATTATGCAGATGGCTGTTACAATGAATGCTCGTTCCACCCGTGACGAACAGGTCTGGTTGTTGATGAAATGTAGTGATAGCTAAATAGACATACTTTTTATTCATGCACCGATTGCCCTTAAATGTAATATCCAGTTATGTATGACTGTTTAATAATCTCATACCAACTTTGACTGGAGTAGGTCCAATAGTTTTTCAGATATTGTAGTAATCGTCGGTACCTTAAATTAACTTCCAAACTATAGTTGTGTAGACAGGCTCTTGTGATCCGTGCTGTATGCGGTCGAGCGTTGTCCTGCTGGAATACACCCTTGCCGTTGGCTGCAATTAGGAGGACGTGTTGTAGGAGAATTTCGTTGATGTATTGCCCTGGGTATGGACCAAACCTGTCCTGTCATGATGACAACTAGCGCCCACATGATAACGCTACCCCCACCAAACCTGTCCACTTCCTGTACGCAGTTTCTGGCGTAACGTTCTCCCCGACGTCTTTGGACCTATGCTCTGCCATCCCCTCGACAGAGGAGATATCGTGATTCGTCGCTGACTCAGACATCTCTTCATCGCAGTTGCGGTCATAACCTATGTGACGACACCAATGCAGTCATTGTTGAGGATATTGTCGACTCAATATGACGCGTCGAACAGGACGTCTTGCTCGTAGACCTGTTGCTCTTAAACGGTTTTGTACGGTCTGGTCATAGATTCTGCGCAGTCCTGGTATTTGGATGCGGTTGAAGTGGTTGTGGTCGTCCTGTCACGTAGGTGGCGCAGTCGGATGTAGCGATCTATGGCGGGGGTGATTTCTCTTGGTCGTCCCGACCTTGGCCGATCCCGTGTTGACCCATACTGTTAAAACCGATCACATAGCCTTGTTATGGTGCTCGGCGCTACATTGAAAACTCTGGCTACAGCTGATCGGGATTCCCCTACCTGCAAGCGGCCTATGACGTTGTTTCATTGCACTTCTGTCAATCTTGGCATGTTGTTGAACTGTCACTGTTGATTGACGCAGATGCCAGGAAATCAAAAACCCTGCACTTTAATACCGTTCATAGTGCTGCTGCACGTGCAGTACGTGCAGCTCCATGACCCTTTTGTTAATGCACTGTGCGCGTTTTTTCCGAATCGTACGTGTTTCCTGACTAATGGTTTGCATGTCCTTGTTGTGATCATTTTGATCCGGGAAATTTGTCACTGGCACTATAACACATTAAACCTCTTCATTGTGCACCTCTTGGTCCGCTAACTTTTGCTTTTATGGCCTCAAATATCGGTATTGCGTTTCTCTCTTTTTTAACGTGTATAGTTAGACTGTTTTGCACGCCCCACATTTGAATGTGCTTTGTTTAAATCCTTTTGACCTTTATGAACGTCAGTTTAAGCTCCAATACCTACTGTTCATACAAGCCTAGTAATGACTCCTTGCCGGATCAGTATTGGGTCCGTACATTTGTTGTTTGTTTGTTTGTTTGTTAATGCCGCACTCAGCAATAGTCCATCAAGCAATAATCAAGTCTGGGCAAGACAATCCAGTGATTGACATCATGAGTATCGAGAAAAGCATTTGGATCAACCAGGTCAGCGAGCCTGGCCACCCGATCCCGTTAGTCGCCTCTTACAACAAGCATAGTCGCCTATTATGGCAAGCATGGGTTGCTGAAGACTTATAATCAGTCAACAATCATAAAAGGCAATGATTGTGTAGAATCTCTACACTCTACAGTATATATTTAATAATATTGGCACATTACCATCTCATCCTACCGGGTACCCGTTCATTGCTGGTGAACAGAGGCACATTTCGAACAGAGTCACTTTGCCCAAGGAGACACCACATGTGCTACAAGTGGTTCAGTTTGGGGCAGAAAATATTCAGGAGTCAAGCTGCCGAACGTGGTCACCCATCCAACTGTATATTCAAGTTCGTATTTCTGCTATTCTAAGTGTGACTGAGGCCGTCCTTTCAACAGTCATTTCTGAGACATTTATTCATTAATTCCACCCGCATTTTTTGCATTCATAATTAACTCTCAAGTTAATTTAAAGATTTATAGTTCACACTATTCAAAAGAAGTTAAAGAACACCCGATTGTTTCATATGACTATGGTCAGTTATGAGAGAAAGCGAGAGCGAGAAAGCGATATTTCCCATAATGCCGTACATTAAAACGTTTTTTGCTGATATACAGTGATCCATTCCTATATATAATTCTCATCGCTATTTTGCCTCTTATATTTAGATTTTTTAAACATCTTGTAGTAGATAAATATGTTACATATACATACTTAATGCTATCTCGTTTAGTTTTCATTCACGCATGTGTTTCTTTCCTTGTAGTGTAGTAAATTAGCAAGATTGACAGACTACAACAGAATAGTCGCTATTCAAATTTTAATTTTGTTCATAATACCACCCAAATCTTCCATCAATCTTAAAACTGAAACTTTAAAGGATAAATTGAACAGGAACAATAAAAAGATCATATATAGACAAATATTTGTCAGCATTATCATCAGCCACTGTTTGTATTGTTTGTAATGTCCAAAGAATTATTTTGTCGGTTAACAGATTTGGAATTAAAGCTGAATATTTGCTCGTCCGATTTCGGGATGACAATTATATTGTTAAAGATGCATGTACATCATGCAGACAAAAGTTATAAATGTGCAAAGTTATGTTTCCCTTACAAAATACAGATCGATTAGATATATGTCTCTACCTTAAGTCACATATAGGACTTTTGAGAGCGTCATCAACCCGTAACCTCATTCCTTGGACAATAGAAATGAAATGCGTTAAAAATAACATTTGAAAATAACTCGTTTATCATAATTCCTTTCGATCAAACTGTCTTCGGGAATCAAATTTAATGCTGAAGTGCTTGTAAAATAGACTATAACTTTCCCGCCAGGGGGGAGACTAGATATCCAATTATAGTATCGGCTCAAGCAGGAATATATATACATATTTATGTAACAATTCTCTATCTATTGATCTGTATGGTTAACAATTGTGCGTTGTGTTATGTAGTTATCTACCACATATATACACAATGACTCATATGACAATGAGTCACACACACACACACACACACACACACACACACACACACACACACACACACACACACACACACACACACACATACATAATTTTGACAAAACTATACTTAAGATATACATAAAATATTAGAATTATGAATTCCCCGAGGTGATATTTCTGGATTAATGTTAAAAGCGACGTAAAACCATTCTCACTCACTCACAGCGGTGTTTATCAAATTACAATATGCAGGTTCATATACTTGTAGATTTGCACAAGACAAGAGACACAATACAAGGTGATCATAAATCAAATATAAAAAGGAATATTTACGGACAACAGTATGACACACTGTACCATCATATACTACTGAAAACAAGTTATAGAACACCCACAATTATAAGATTGTATTTTGCAATACAGTCAGCCGTGACTTATTAACCATAGTCTTCTTACCTTATTTTGAAAAGTATATATTAACATTTTAACCTGATTTATTTAGAGCGTATTGACATGATCCGCCACGCGCTTTCGGCGTGATGGTCAAATAAAACTAAATAGGGCCATAAATAAAGGAATTACATATTATTCAGAAACCTGTGGATTGTTTTAAAATCACCTACGTCTGTACAGTTAAATTATTTTTTTAAGTAAATAGTGAGAAAAGTTCTCCATTCCCTCCCAATTGAAACAGATAACACCTGCAGCCTACAGTGGTCGTGAGGGGATATGGCTTTACAGCGAGAAAGCGGTGTCCCCTCTCGGCCACCATAGTATACAGGTACAGATAATTGTCAATTCATCGCCGATGAGTCTTCTCCTAAAATATTGCTGATTCGTCGTTGTGCAATAATGCTTTGGACATACTAAAAAAAGCGCCCTGAAAATCATCATAAGCTGAGCTTCGTCTCTTGATGTCCATAAGTAGACAAGGCGCATAGGTAGCCGGGAACTAATTTAATGTCATCCCACAAAGCTCTTCACAGCGATGTCGTAACCCGATCGATCTTCATCTGCCGAGAGCATTCCACGCGATGCATAATATGGGGCACGTGGTGATGTGGAGTGCGTATCTAAAGGTGAAGGTTGGATCCGAAATCACAAGTTGGTGAATCTGCTGGGTCTTTCTCAGGACGTGGAGTTGTGTTCCTCCGTGTGCTTGCAAGCAATAACAGGTGACAATGTCTGATCCGACGCCCAACCGCAACCCAGAAATCAAATACAAACAAGTAAGTAGTTGACACTGTCTAGAACCAGTGTGGAAGTCGGTCGCGTGTCGGCGGTTGTATTCAGGTCACACCCCCACATTGGGTCAATGATTGGCGACATTGTTTTGCTACTGTCAATGACAGTGTCATTTGTTGAACGGTCCAGATGAGTATTAGCCTCTCAGTCAACACGACACGAGTCAGTGAATCTTACTTTTGTTTAGTTTGGCCACAGGAATTCGTAACTGTGTGTGCTAGGGCTGGGCTGGGTAACTCGGGTATTTGGGTCGGGTGGGTACTGAGTAGGACCCGGGTACCCACAGGACTCCCCGGACCCGTGGTGAGACACGTGATAAATTGTTTAATGACAAAAAATATCTAGAACTCTATGGTTACACTACAAGTCACTAATGATCGCATTTCTTTCTGACTGTGCACCCTTCTGATTTTTCATGTGGTTGAATAAAGATATAACTTAATTCAACTTCAGTGTATGAATGACCAGATTGTTTAATATGTGTATCTAAATACGTTTTGCTCCCAATCGGACATTTTGAGACATCTCCTGAGACCTACAGTGGGTACCCAGGTAGGGTCAGGTAATAGGGGGATGGGTACCCGGGTAGTAAATTTGGACTCGTCCTAGACCAAGTGTGTGCAATTACAAATCATTATTACCCATGTATATGATTTGGCCGTATATATATATATATATATATATAATTATATATATATATATATACCGGTACCCTATCAGTTTTATTTGTGTGGTGTACAGCTACTAGTTCATGTGGTTTTTTCCCAACGTCAGCTAATTGTGAGGCGTACAATTTCCAGATCTGTGAATCATGACAATTATGATGCAGTTTTTCCATGCATGTAATACGTAATAGTGATGGTTCTTTCAAAGACTTGATTCTTACGTTACACGCACATATAAACTATAAGTGCTTTTGCCCCACCTTTCAACTCCATTGGTTTCTATGTTGGATCAGGTTCCACACAATTCATTTTCATATTTTAACAGTGAGCAATATGTTGAATTGAATTTGCATTGAGAGTCATAAGGCATCCTTGAAAATATTTCCAGTTATATGCAGTATATGCAGTAATTGTACACCTGTCGTGTGCATACTAAAAAAACACAATATATTATCTGCACTTGTTTTATATTCTCCTGGTTTTGGCATTCAATTATCTTCCTGCCATTATGAGTCTGAAACTAGTTACTGCAATGACATGTGTACAATATGATACATCAAAATTACTTATGTGGCCAGCCTAGATCTGTCACACACACACTGTCCCACATTGTCACATCTTACACAGTCCATTCAATTCTATTTCATCTGTATCATTTTGGACAAATCTAAACATTTAGATAAACATATTTCATGATTAAATACCCTAAAATTTGTGAAAAACTGTTTTCATTTCCGTATTTATCCTGTCCTCGAAGCCCTGCAGAGACCTGGCGATACAGTCACTTTGATGTAATCCAAGAGACCTGGCGATACAGTCACTTTGATGTAATCCAAGAGACCTGGCGATACAGTCACTTGGATGTAATCAAAGAGACCTGGTGTTACAGTCACTTTGATGTAATCCAAGAGACCTGGCGATACAGTCACTTGGATGTAATCGAAGAGACCTGGCGTTACAGTTACTTGGATGTAATCAAAGAGACCTGGTGTTACAGTCACTTGGATGTAATCGAAGAGACCTGGTGACACAGTGACTTGGATGTAATCAAAGAGACCTGGCGATATAGTCACTTTGATGTAATCGTAGAGACCTGGCGATACAGTCACTTGGATGTAATCCAAGAGACCTGGCGATACAGTCACTTTGATGTAATCGAAGAGACCTGGTGTTACAGTCACTTTGATGTAATCCAAGAGACCTGGCGATACAGTCACTTGGATGTAATCGAAGAGACCTGGCGTTACAGTCACTTGGATGTAATCAAAGAGACCTGGTGTTACAGTCACTTGGATGTAATCGAAGAGACCTGGTGACACAGTGACTTGGATGTAATCAAAGAGACCTGGCGTTACAGTGACATGGATGTAATCAAAGAGACCTTGAGTTACAGTGACTTGGATGTAATCAAAGAGACCTGGCGTTACAGTCACTTTGATGTAATCCAAGAGACCTGGCGATACAGTCATTTGGATGTAATCAAAGAGACCTGGTGTTACAGTGACTTGGATGTAATCGAAGAGACCTGGTGTTACAGTCACTTGGATGTAATCCAAGAGACCTGGCGATACAGTCACTTTGATGTAATCCAAGAGACCTGGCGATACAGTCACTTGGATGTAATCAAAGAGACCTGGTGTTACAGTCACTTTGATGTAATCCAAGAGACCTGGCGATACAGTCACTTGGATGTAATCGAAGAGACCTGGCGTTACAGTCACTTGGATGTAATCAAAGAGACCTGGTGTTACAGTCACTTGGATGTAATCGAAGAGACCTGGTGACACAGTGACTTGGATGTAATCAAAGAGACCTGGCGTTACAGTGACATGGATGTAATCAAAGAGACCTTGAGTTACAGTCACTTGGATGTAATCAAAGAGACCTGGCGTTACAGTCATTTGGATGTAATCGATGAGAACTGGCGATACAGTGACATGGATGTAATCCAAGAGACCTGGTGTTACAGTCACTTGGATGTAATCGAAGAGACCTGGCGACACAGTGACTAGGATGTAATCAAAGAGACCTGGCGATATAGTCACTTTGATGTAATCGAAGAGACCTGGCGATACAGTGACTTGGATGTAATCGAAGAGACCTGGCGATACAGTGACTTGGATGTAATCGAAGAGACCTGGTGTTACAGTCACTTGGATGTAATAGATGAGACCTGGCGATACAGTCACTTGGATGTAATCGATGAGACCTGGCGATACAGTCACTTGGATGTAATTGAAGAGACCTGGCGATACAGTGACTTGGATGTAATCAAAGAGACCTGGTGTAACAGTCACTTGGATGTAATTGTAGAGACCTGGCGATACAGTCACTTGGATGTAATCGATGAGACCTGGCGATGCAGTGACTTGGATGTAATCGATGAGACCTGGAGATGCAGTGACTTGGATGTAATCGAAGATACATGATAAGCCTACACCAGGGGTGTGGTCACAGGAGCAGAAACATCTCTTGTGGAATAAGGCGAGCAAAGCCTAGTGAACTCGGGGGTTATCGGCTGTTGTTTACAATCAATGCTTCAAAACGGTCAACATACTGACCCTTTCATACAAGAAAGTTCAAATCCTATATCATGAGAGCTACCACGTTTTATGTCATGTAAATTGTAAACCAACCATAGCGCTCTCAGAATCTGACTGACCCACTTCACATCACGTACCAGGAGGGTCCTGATGGGGGTTGTCACAGTGCAGTTGTCACTCAGATTTGGAACCTTTTGTCAGTTGTCATTAATTTTTCACCTTAGTAAAAAACGTCGAGAAGTTTTTCACATCATATTTAGTCAGTTAATTTTGAAATGTAAATCACTCCAGAAGAAAGTGTTGAAAATTACATTATCTAAGATGCGGGAACATGTTGCTTTTACTGCAGTAGAATATACATCAGCATAAAGGAACGCAGAAGAACTTCTGTGAATCATTCAGCTGAATAGAAATCAAATACTAGAACACCGCTGTTTCGAACTTTGATGTGTCGAACCTATGGTAGTCTTGAAGTAAAAGCTTGGTCTTTCAATGTGACACACACACACACACACACACACACACACACACACACACACACACACACACACACGCACACACACTGCAGCACATTAGGGGATGTAACTCTGACACTCCTTTTTATAACTTTGCCAGTAGACGCCTTGAGTGAATTTATTATGCGCATTCATGTTCTGTGAGTGATAATTAAGAAGCATGTGTGCATGAATTACAATGTGGCATTTCCTGTAGGTTAATTGGCCATGTTACGAGCTCTGTACATGCTTACCCCTATCCCCTCCTCATATGTTTAATAGTTATATATGTTTAGTCTGACCTGATGTTATGGGCCTTCATCAGCTCTAGTTAGTAAGCAATAAGGTTCTAATCCAGTGATTAATATAATGAGCATTGATCCACGCAATTGGGATCGATGACGCGCTTCAACCAAGTCAGGGAGCCTGACCACCTGATCCCGTTAGTCGCCTTTTACGACAAGCATAGTCGCCTATTACTTCAAGAATAGGTTACTGAAGATCTATTCTACTCCGATTCTTCACGGGTCTTGTCAGTTTAGGGCAAGGTATTTATATTAACAGGTTTTGATGTTGGATATGATCATTTAAGTGTGTCTTTTGTCAGCATGCATTATAAAATATGAAGTAATTACAAAACCAAAAATTAATTAATCCATTGTGTAGGGAGTTTGTTATTTATACAAATACCTGTTTGGCACGTCCTCCCCCTAACATATTGGGTCACTGATTGAAGGTGAGCCCCTGTACCTGCTGGTGGAATACTGTGGATAAAGAAATACTTTGAAATATGGGTTATCTAGTTTATAATAAAAATTGCATGGAAATGTGGGTTATCTATTAATCTCAGAGTTTCACAACCTTTTCAAAATTGAGATCAAATGTGTCACAAAGTCAATGTCACGTAAATAGTTTGATAAGAATCATGATCTAGCAACAAAAATAAATCTTACTGTTATTCTCACGAGGTTTTCCCAGATGCAATACATGTGTGTACAATTTGTAAAGGGATGAGGGGCGGTCGGGTAGCCTAGTGATTAAAGTGTTCTCTCGTCACGCCGAAGACCCGGGTTCGATTCCCGACATGGGTACAATGTGTGAAGCCCATTTCTGGTGTTTCCCACTGTGATAATGGTGGAATATTGCTAAAAGTGGCGTAAAACCATACTCACTCTCTCACTGTAAAGGGATGCACACAGGATGGACCTTGTGAGTCCCGGAGAACGTCTGTTTGAAACATCCCTTGGGCACGCCAGAAACCAAGGATTGGGGGTTCGAATCCCCACCCCTCTTATGTTTCTAGGTTTGTCAGCACCATACCCAACGTAATAAGACATGACATAGTGACGTGTTCCAGTTTCATTATACAATGACTATTGTTCCAGGTTCACCCTTGTGTTTAATCAGCAACAATTAAGTTATGTATGTCCCATGGAAGGCGGTGTGTTTGCCCTTGTGTTTAATCAGCAACAATCAAGTCATGTATGTCCCACGGAAGGGGGCGTGTTTGCCCTTGTGTTTAATCAGCAACAATTAAGTTATGTATGTCCAACGGAAGGCGGCCTGTTTGCCCTTGTGTTTAATCAGCAACAATTAAGTCATGTATGTCCCACGGAAGGGGGCGTGTTTGCCCTTGTGTTTAATCAGCAACAATTAAGTCATGTATGTCCCACGGAAGGCGGCGTGTTTGCCCTTGTGTTTAATCAGCAACAATTAAGTCATGTATGTCCAACGGAAGGCGGCGTGTTTGCCCTTGTGTTTAATCAGCAACAATTAAGTCATGTATGTCCCACGGAAGGCAGCGAGTTTGCCCTTGTGTTTAATCAGCAACAATTATGTCATGTATGTCCCACGGAAGGCGGCGTGTTTGCCCTTGTGTTTAATCAGCAACAATTAAGTCATGTATGTCCCACGGAAAAGGGCGTGTTTGCCCTTGTGTTTAATCAGCAACAATTAAGTCATGTATGTCCCACGGAAGGCGGCGTGTTTGCCCTTGTGTTTAATCAGCAACAATTAAGTCATGTATGTCCCACGGAAGGGGGCGTGTTTGCCCTTGTGTTTAATCAGCAACAATTAAGTCATGTATGTCCCACGGAAGGGGGCGTGTTTGCCCTTGTGTTTAATCAGCAACAATTAAGTCATGTATGTCCCACGGAAGGCGGCGTGTTTGCCCTTGTGTTTAATCAGCAACAATTAAGTTATGTATGTCCCACGGAAGGCGGCGTGTTTGCCCTTGTGTTTAATCAGCAACAATTAAGTCATGTATGTCCCACGGAAGGCGGCGTGTTTGCCCTTGTGTTTAATCAGCAACAATTAAGTCATGTATGTCCCACGGAAGGCGGCGTGTTTGCCCTTGTGTTTAATCAGCAACAATTAAGTCATGTATGTCCCACAGAAGGGGGCGTGTTAGCCCTTGTGTTTAATCAGCAACAACCCCTATGTCCATGCCCTGGACCCCTATGTCCATGTCTTGGACCCCCATGTCCATGCCTTGGACCTCCATGTCCATGTCTTGGACCCCCATGTCCATGTCTTGGACCCCTATGTCCTTGCCTTGGACCCCCATGTCCATGACTTGGACCCCCCCAACTTATTCCATAGTCTCCACATGAATCCCCCTTGTAATATCAGTAAGCTGTTAAAACACAGACTGATTTCTCTTTTCTAAATTCTAAATTTCTCTTTGATGTCATTATTTTGATGTATGTACAGAAGTGTTAAATCTGTCTTTGATACAGCATGATGCATAAATTGCTTCCAGATATGGATGCATACAAGGCATTTTTGAAATCAGTTTAGCAGCGTTTTGTGTTGTCAGTTATGTTACGATATGCACTTGCTGGAATGATTGATATGACTGGTATAATGTTGGTCACAAGATGTTTGTCATGTTAGATTTATCAATGCAGTATTGGTGAATGAACTATGAAAATATTGCATCACAACGTGGCCCTTGTTGAGAATCAGGGACTTCAGGAGGAGATCTGGATGGTCAGCTTGATTGACGTTATAACAATATTTTACGAGCTATGTTCAGTTGATTATGACTGATGTTTCTTCCTCCAGCTGTTCATCAACAATAAGTGGGTGGATGCTAAGAGTGGCCGCACCTTCACGACCTTGAACCCATGCACAGGGGAGGTAATCTGTGAGATTCAGGAGGCAGACAAGGTGAGCATTGAAAGCGACTTTGGTTGTGGACATTATGAAATAATATGAGTTCCTTTTCTTTATTGTTCAGAACGATTTTGTTACAAAACAAGAACTTTTACAGTATTTTCATATAGTTTATTTGTTTAACGTCACACTCAGCGATATTCCAGCTATATGATGGCAGTCTATACATAATCAAATCTGGACCAGACAATCCAGTGGCTAAAATAATGAGCATTGATCTACGCAATTGGGATATGCTGACATACATCAACCAACTACCAAGACAGTGAGTCCGACCACTGGATTGTCTTGTCCAGATTTGAATTTTCACGACCATATCGCTGGAATATTTCTATACAGACCTGCAGTGATTGGGTTGAAAGAGTTAACCAAAGTGGATGAGTGGCCAAGGCTGATTGCATGTCATCGCAACAAGACATCATGAGAAATTGCTCATAATATCAACCACTAGCTCAACTGGCCCCGATTCACATACTTATAGGTTGTAGTGACCATGGTGATATAGCTGCAATACCGCTGTGTCCTAAATTACAAACATAACAAACAATTGACATTTGACATGTTGTATGTTAACTGAGTGTACTTGTAAATTAAGTTTAGATCTACCCGTTTTGACCATGCAATCCTGAAGCTGGTCGCACGTATTACCATGGATACAGTCACATGAAGTCTGTCCAGACAATTCACTCATAACTCATGACATCCAGTGATAGAAACTGTTTTAGTCCTCCAGACCTTAAAATGAAAACACATAGCAAACCCCTTAAAACTGCAAATTTCTACTCGTCCTTGTGATACCTCAACCATTGGGTATTTTTGCAAGGACTACAGGACTAGTGCCAATTTCTAATTCTGACATCACTGTACAATGAAATTGCCAAACTGAGTGAGTGGTCTGGCTTGATGACGAGGCTGATTGCGTGTCATCACAACAAGATGGCATGAGACTTTGCTCATAACATCAACCACTAGGTCATGTGACCCAGATGCACTTACCTCCAGGCCGTCATGACCATTGTGACATGTTGCATCCTACAGATCGATGTAGACCTGGCAGTTGCAGCCGCCCGATCGGCCTTCAGGACGGGGTCAACATGGAGGACGATGGACGCATCCAAGAGAGCAGCTCTCATCAACAAGTTTGCCGATCTACTGGAGCGAGACAAGGAATACATTGCGGTAAGCAATAAAAACAAACTGGCCTTCCACCATCTTATTTCACGGATCTACTACGTTCCTCCATCGCCTGTGGCCACATTGTTCTGATATGAAGTGTGGTAGTGATGTGTGGCTACTTTTAGTTTGCTGATGAAATGAATGAATAACTCACAGAAGTCAAATGAGTCCTACTCCATTTTGTCATACAGACCCTGAAACAAATATATCCAATACAGCCCTTGCAAGTCTATAAAAGTGGGCAAGTCTAGATTACTGCAGTATCTGAAAATGAGGAGAGTCTCTGGAGTCCTTTTTATTCTTCGGGTCATAGGTTTTTGGACATCCTACATTTTCGAGCAGCCATGTTTATTGCGATTCCTCGTGCTATAACAAGGGGTGTGGGGTCACTCAGACATTGTAAATACTCAGATGATGATCTGTTTTTAAGATAAAGTTGTCTGTTAAAAGAGAGTGACTTGTTTTACAGATGTTCTTGTGATTAACAAAATAGCGACTACACCACAAAATGGCTGTGTGTATTCACGGATGATGGAGGAACGTAGTGTAGAGAAACCTTTTGATATGTTCATAATCACATGGAAAGAGATTTTGATTCCTTATAGGGCTTGGACAATACACAGTGTACTGATACAATATGAATACATCTTGATTCTGAAAGAACGTCCCAGGTGATAAGGGTGGTCGATGTGCAGTTCCCACCAATCACAGTGTCTGTCTGTCTTAGCATGATGTTTCCAGCCAATGCAACCAAACGCATAAATTGATGCTGTATCAGGATGTCAAACTGTTACATGTCATTTGATTGGCTGATCCCTGTTGAAGCATATTGGAGGACCTCCGAGACCTAACTTTGCATACATTATAAGTTGTAGCATCCCATGTTAGGTTTTATACTACAAGCCGGAGGGACACAAAACCCCTTGTACCCCTCATGATCCTGTTACAACATTTATCATACCTACATGTTTTAATATGAATATGTAAAAGAATTAAAACAAATTCAATATTGACAGAAAACAGCTGTTCATTTGAGCTGAGGTTATCTTATGCTATGTCACATGACTTCATTGACTCAGAAAAAGCATGCAGCTTTTTGCTTCAAAGCAAGGTATAAGGGATTTATTTGACCTCAGAAATCCTTGTGGAGCCTGACTTGCTCATGTCGGGGTATACGGGATTTACTCTCCCACTGTGAAATATATTTCCCTCCAAGCCAGGATACATCATATTTTGTCAAGACCATGTGAACCAATCAGGTCTCATCATTCTGACATGGATAACAGGTTTTATGCGTGACATGTGTTAAGAGTACCTCAGCAGTGTCACTATATTGGTAATGTTATGAGAACCTTTTTTACAATATTTTGATGCGTCAGTGTGTCATGATTCTGTTGGCTGTGTTGACATGATTCTGTTGGTTATATTGACATGATTCTGTTGTTGTGTTGACATGATTCTGTTGGTTGTGTTGACATGATTCTGTTGGTTGTATTGACATAATTCTGTTGGTTGTGTTGACATAATTCTGTTGGTTGTGTTGACATGATTCTGTTGGTTGTGTTGACATAATTCTGTTGGTTGTGTTGACATGATTCTGTTGGTTGTGTTGACATGATTCTGTTGGTTATATTGACATGATTCTGTTGTTGTACTGACATAATTCTGTTGGTTATGCTAATAGAGCCTGGAGACTCTGGACAATGGGAAGCCATTCCTGGATTCTGTGGACGACATTGGAGCAACCATTGACTGTTTCCGCTACTTCGCTGGCTGGTGTGACAAGATCACTGGTCAGACTATCCCTGTCGGTGAGTCGTCCAGTATGAGAGGGAGAGGGTTGCAGTGATTAACCCAGTGTTCAGATACTCTTTACTTTGACAGGAGAATTGTACTGGTCATGCATTGATACAAAGTGATAGATGTATGTAAGGAAACATGTAAAATTGTTTGAAATTGATTGTAATTTTTGCTTTTTTCTACAGTTATGTGCAATTGGTTTCAAGCTACTGTTTCATGAATTTAACTCAAAATCTATGTAAACCATTCATTCAATTGATGTTTGAATGTTGACAAGATTTGATTCTATGTGTATATAAGTTCCGGCGGAACCATTGTCTTTGGAGGTGCAGATCACGCCAAGGTTTGGTTCCTCGCACACTGACATTTGTTCATACAGGAACTCTCACACACATATGTTCTACCTTGTGAAACTGTCAAGTGTCTAAAAGAGGGATTACTTTTATGGGGATGTATTAAAAAAAGTGCTCGGTTATTAGGGGGTGAGAGAGAAATAGAGAAAGGATACAGGAATTTTAAGCATGGAATCAAACTTTTCAGTACAGGGTCAAAATTTTGTCACCACAATTTTATGTATCTGATCCTGATACTTTTTACGGGTGAGAACTAAATTTGAGCAGATCAAAAGCATGAAACAGATGTGATAGGGATAGCCATGATCAATATGTTACAGGTTTGTAAGCACTGTCACGGGTACATATGTATGTCCGCTTTGTGATGAAGTCACAGTTTAAAAAAATGATTCAATGATACAAGCCATGTCTGCTGTCCGTATGCTCAGATTAATCAGCAGTTTTCCTGGTGCAACATGTGCAATGTTTCTGCCTAGTCCCTGAGTCCACTGTTTTCACAGTTTCATCTTGTGTCATGTTGTGTTTGGGTGTGTAACCCGATGTGTTGATGCTGCTTCATCTTGTGTCATGTTGTGTTTGGGTGTGTAACCCGATGTGTTGATGCTGCAGATGGAAGTTACTTCACATTCACTCGGCGTGAGCCTGTTGGTGTCTGTGGACAGATCATCCCGGTGAGTTATGCATACTTAGTTTACACAAAAATATTGTCTTTTTCTAAAAAATCATCTGTCTTTCATGCAGTGTTTGTTTGTTTGTTTGGTTGGTTAAATCCGTACTCAGCAATATTCCAGCTTTGTGATGGCGGTCTGTAAATAATCGAGTCTGGACCAGAAATTCCAGTGACTGACATCATGAGTGTCGATCTACGCAATATGGATACGCTGACATGCATCAATGAAGTCAGCGAGCCTGACCACCCTATCCCATTAGTCACTTCTTATGACAAGCATAGTTGCTGTTTGCGGGAAGGATGGGTTGCGGAAGACCTGATCTTCACAGGTTTTTCCATCCAGTGTGATACATCATTTGCTGCCTGATATGGAGATGTAACCTGATGCCATTAAGAATAATGTGAAAAGATATCAGCCAATAACAGTGATTGGACTTCTAGAATTTTTAGACTAGAATATGCATGATTATTAGAAAATACCACAGCACACAGTGATCTTTTGTGCTTTTTGTCTTTGAAAATATCAATGAATTGGTTTATGATTTACAATACATATAGTAAAATATAGATGTGTTTTAGTTATGTTATTGATGATATAATGACACGGTTATTTCAGTGGAACTACCCCCTGGCCATGGTGTCCTGGAAGTGGGCTCCTGCACTCGCCTGTGGCTGTACCGTCGTGATGAAGCCTGCCGAGCAGACCCCCATTACTGCCCTGTATGCAGGGGCACTTATCAAGGAGGTAGGTGAAACCAGGACAGATCCCTCACAGACCCACTCACAGGCCCCCTCACAGACCCCCTCACAGACCCCCTCACAGACCCTCTCACAGACTCCCTCACTGCCCTGTATGCAGGGGCACTTATCAAGGAGGCAGGTGAAACCAACAGGACGGACCCCCTCACAGACCCCTCACAGACCCCCTCACAGACCCCCTCACAGACCCTCTCACAGACTCCCTCACTGCCCTGTATGCAGGGGCACTTATCAAGGAGGCAGGTGAAACCAACAGGACGGACCCCCTCACAGACCCCCTCACAGACCCCCCTCACTGCCCTGTATGCAGGGGCACTTATCAAGGAGGCAGGTGAAACCAACAGGACAGATCCCCCTTACAGACCCCCCTCTCAGACATCCCTCACAGACCTCCTCACAGACCCCTCACAGACCCCCTCACAGACCCCCATCAGCCCCCCATCACTGCCCTGTATGCAGGGGCACTCATCAAGGAGGTAGGTGAAACCAGGACAGATCCCTCACAGACCCACTCACAGGCCCCCTCACAGACCCCCTCACAGACCCCGTCACAGACCCTCTCACAGACCCTCTCACAGACCCCCTCACAGACCCTCTCACAGACCCTCTCACAGACCCCCTCACAGACCCCTCACAGACCCTCTCACAGAAACCCCTCACAGACCCCCTCACAGACCCCCTCACAGACCTCTCACAGACCCTCTCACAGACCCTCTTACAGACCCCCTCACAGACCCTCTCACAGACCCTCCCACAGACCCTCTCACAGACCCTCTCACAGACAAACCCCACAGTAACAACATCCCCCTCCCCAAAGCCTCCCTACCTCTTCTTCACCTCTAGACAATAACACTACAGTTACATCAGCAGTACCTTAAAGGGCTTCAACAACTGAGTTGTCAGTTTCACAGCATGAAGTTTTGTCCTTATTTGAGCAATTTCTGTATTTTTTTAAAACTGTGGAATTTCTGATGATTTAGCCATATATTTTCAATGGATAAAATTTATGTAAACGTGCTAATGTTTAGCACATGATTTAGTGCTTTTGTCCCATATACATGTTTAAGAAATACAAACTTTGATGATAACTGACTGTGAGTCTTGTGTTGCAGGCTGGATTCCCCCCTGGGGTGGTCAACATTGTCCCTGGATTTGGTCCCACAGCCGGCGCCGCCATTGCTGAACACATGGACGTGGACAAGGTGGCCTTCACAGGCTCCACTGAAGTAAGCAGGGTGTTACACTGTGCGGGGCCTTCACAGGCTCCACTGAAGTAAGCAGGGTGTTACACTGTGCGGGGCTAACCCCGTGGACAAGGTGGCCTTCACAGGCTCCACTGAAGTAAGCAGGGTGTTACACTGTGCAGGGCTCACCCCGTGGTGGCCTCCACAGGCTCCACTGAAAGAAGCAGGGTGTTACACTGTGCGGGGCTCACCCCATGGTGGCCTTCACAGGCTCCACTGAAGTAAGCAGGGTGTTACACTGTGCACGGCTCACCCCGTGGTGGCCTTCACAGGCTCCACTGAAGTAAGCAGGGTGTTACACTGTGCAGGGCTCACCCCGTGGTGGCCTTCACAGGCTGCACTGAAGTAAGCAGGGTGTTACACTGTGCGGGGCTCACCCCGTGGTGGCCTTCACAGGCTCCACTGAAGTAAGCAGGGTGTAACACTGTGCGGGGCTCACCCCGTGGACAAGGTGGCCTTCACAGGCTGCACTGAAGTAAGCAGGGTGTTACACTGTGCGGGGCTCACCCCGTGGTGGCCTTCACAGGCTCCACTGAAGTAAGCAGGGTGTTACACTGTGCGGGGCCTTCACAGGCTCCACTGAAGTAAGCAGGGTGTTACACTGTGCGGGGCTCACCCCGTGGACAAGGTGGCCTTCACAGGCTCCACTGAAGTAAGCAGGGTGTTACACTGTGCAGGGCTCACCCCGTGGTGGCCTCCACAGGCTCCACTGAAAGAAGCAGGGTGTTACACTGTGCGGGGCTCACCCCATGGTGGCCTTCACAGGCTCCACTGAAGTAAGCAGGGTGTTACACTGTGCACGGCTCACCCCGTGGTGGCCTTCACAGGCTCCACTGAAGTAAGCAGGGTGTTACACTGTGCAGGGCTCACCCCGTGCTGGCCTTCACTGGCTCCACTGAAGTAAGCAGGGTGTTACACTGTGCAGGGCTCACCCCGTGGTGGCCTTCACAGGCTCCACTGAAGTAAGCAGGGTGTTACACTGTGCGGGGCTCACCCCGTGGTGGCCTTCACAGGCTCCACTGAAGTAAGCAGGGTGTAACACTGTGCGGGGCTCACCCCGTGGACAAGGTGGCCTTCACTAGCTCCACTGAAGTAAGCTGGGTGTTACACTGTGCGGGGCTCACCCCATGGTGGCCTTCACAGGCTCCACTGAAGTAAGCAGGGTGTTACACTGTGCAGGGCTCACCCCGTGGACAAGGTGGCCTTCACGGGCTCCACTGAAGTAAGCAGGGTGTTATACTGTGCAGGGCTCACCCCATGGTGGCCTTCACAGGCTCCACTGAAGTAAGCAGGGTGTTACACTGTGCAGGGCTCACCCCGTGGACAAGGTGGCCTTCACTGGCTCCACTGAAGTAAACAGGGTGTTATACTGTGCAGGGCTCACCCCATGGTGGCCTTCACAGGCTCCACTGAAGTAAGCTGGGTGTTACACTGTGCAGGGCTCGACCCATGGTGGCCTTCACAGGCTCCACTGAAGTAAGCAGGGTGTAATACTGTGCAGGGCTCACCCCATGGTGGCCTTCACAGGCTCCACTGAAGTAAGCTGGGTGTTACACTGTGCGGGGCTCACCCCATGGTGGCCTTCACAGGCTCCACTGAAGTAAGTAGGGTGTTATACTGTGCAGGGCTCACCCCATGGTGGCCTTCACAGGCTCCACTGAAGTAAGCAGGGTGTTACACTGTGCAGGGCTCACCCCGTGGACAAGGTGGCCTTCACTGGCTCCACTGAAGTAAGCAGGGTGTTACACTGTGCAGGGCTCACCCCGTGGTGGCCTTCACAGGCTCCACTGAAGTAAGCTGGGTGTTACACTGTGCAGGGCTCACCCCATGGTGGCCTTCACAGGCTCCACTGAAGTAAGCAGGGTGTTACACTGTGCGGGGCTCACCCCATGGTGGCCTTCACAGGCTCCACTGAAGTAAGCAGGGTGTTACACTGTGCGGGGATCACCCCGTGGTGGCCTTCACAGGCTCCACTAAAGTAAGCAGGGTGTTACACTGTGCAGGGCTCGACCCATGGTGGCCTTCACAGGCTCCACTGAAGTAAGCAGGGTGTTACACTGTGCAGGGCTCACCCCGTGGTGGCCTTCACAGGCTGCACTGAAGTAAGCAGGGTGTTACACTGTGCGGGGCTCACCCCGTGGTGGCCTTCACAGGCTCCACTGAAGTAAGCAGGGTGTAACACTGTGCGGGGCTCACCCCGTGGACAAGGTGGCCTTCACAGGCTGCACTGAAGTAAGCAGGGTGTTACACTGTGCGGGGCTCACCCCGTGGTGGCCTTCACAGGCTCCACTGAAGTAAGCAGGGTGTTACACTGTGCGGGGCCTTCACAGGCTCCACTGAAGTAAGCAGGGTGTTACACTGTGCGGGGCTCACCCCGTGGACAAGGTGGCCTTCACAGGCTCCACTGAAGTAAGCAGGGTGTTACACTGTGCAGGGCTCACCCCGTGGTGGCCTCCACAGGCTCCACTGAAAGAAGCAGGGTGTTACACTGTGCGGGGCTCACCCCATGGTGGCCTTCACAGGCTCCACTGAAGTAAGCAGGGTGTTACACTGTGCACGGCTCACCCCGTGGTGGCCTTCACAGGCTCCACTGAAGTAAGCAGGGTGTTACACTGTGCAGGGCTCACCCCGTGCTGGCCTTCACTGGCTCCACTGAAGTAAGCAGGGTGTTACACTGTGCAGGGCTCACCCCGTGGTGGCCTTCACAGGCTCCACTGAAGTAAGCAGGGTGTTACACTGTGCGGGGCTCACCCCGTGGTGGCCTTCACAGGCTCCACTGAAGTAAGCAGGGTGTAACACTGTGCGGGGCTCACCCCGTGGACAAGGTGGCCTTCACTAGCTCCACTGAAGTAAGCTGGGTGTTACACTGTGCGGGGCTCACCCCATGGTGGCCTTCACAGGCTCCACTGAAGTAAGCAGGGTGTTACACTGTGCAGGGCTCACCCCGTGGACAAGGTGGCCTTCACGGGCTCCACTGAAGTAAGCAGGGTGTTATACTGTGCAGGGCTCACCCCATGGTGGCCTTCACAGGCTCCACTGAAGTAAGCAGGGTGTTACACTGTGCAGGGCTCACCCCGTGGACAAGGTGGCCTTCACTGGCTCCACTGAAGTAAACAGGGTGTTATACTGTGCAGGGCTCACCCCATGGTGGCCTTCACAGGCTCCACTGAAGTAAGCTGGGTGTTACACTGTGCAGGGCTCGACCCATGGTGGCCTTCACAGGCTCCACTGAAGTAAGCAGGGTGTAATACTGTGCAGGGCTCACCCCATGGTGGCCTTCACAGGCTCCACTGAAGTAAGCTGGGTGTTACACTGTGCGGGGCTCACCCCATGGTGGCCTTCACAGGCTCCACTGAAGTAAGTAGGGTGTTATACTGTGCAGGGCTCACCCCATGGTGGCCTTCACAGGCTCCACTGAAGTAAGCAGGGTGTTACACTGTGCAGGGCTCACCCCGTGGACAAGGTGGCCTTCACTGGCTCCACTGAAGTAAGCAGGGTGTTACACTGTGCAGGGCTCACCCCGTGGTGGCCTTCACAGGCTCCACTGAAGTAAGCTGGGTGTTACACTGTGCAGGGCTCACCCCATGGTGGCCTTCACAGGCTCCACTGAAGTAAGCAGGGTGTTACACTGTGCGGGGCTCACCCCATGGTGGCCTTCACAGGCTCCACTGAAGTAAGCAGGGTGTTACACTGTGCGGGGATCACCCCGTGGTGGCCTTCACAGGCTCCACTAAAGTAAGCAGGGTGTTACACTGTGCAGGGCTCGACCCATGGTGGCCTTCACAGGCTCCACTGAAGTAAGCAGGGTGTTACACTGTGCGGGGCTCACCCCATGGTGGCCTTCACAGGCTCCACTGAAGTAAGCAGGGTGTTACACTGTGAAGGGCTCACCCCGTGGTGGCCTTCACAGGCTCCACTAAAGTAAGCAGGGTGTTACACTGTGCAGGGCTCGACCCATGGTGGCCTTCACAGGCTCCACTGAAGTAAGCAGGGTGTTACACTGTGCGGGGCTCACCCCATGGTGGCCTTCACAGGCTCCACTGAAGTAAGCAGGGTGTTACACTGTGAAGGGCTCACCCCGTGAACAAGTTGGCCTTCACTGGCTCCACTGAAGTAAGCAGGGTGTTACACTGTGCAGGGCTCACCCCGTGGTGGCCTTCACAGGCTCCACTGAAGTAAGCAGGGTGTTACACTGTGCGGGGCTCACCCCGTGGTGGCCTTCACAGGCTCCACTGAAGTAAGCAGGGTGTTACACTGTGCGGGGCTCACCCCGTGGTGGCCTTCACAGGCTCCACTGAAGTAAGCAGGGTGTTACACTGTGCGGGGCTCACCCCGTGGTGTCCTTCACAGGCTCCACTGAAGTAAGCAGGGTGTTACACTGTGCGGGGCTCACCCCGTGGTGTCCTTCACAGGCTCCACTGAAGTAAGCAGGGTGTTACACTGTGCGGGGCTCACCCCGTGGTGGCCTTCACAGGCTCCACTGAAGTAAGCAGGGTGTTACACTGTGCGGGGCTCACCCCGTGGTGGCCTTCACAGGCTCCACTGAAGTAAGCAGGGTGTTACACTGTGCGGGGCTCACCCCGTGGTGGCCTTCACAGGCTGCACTGAAGTAAGCAGGGTGTGACAGTGTGCGGGGCTCACCCCATGGTGGCCTTCACAGGCTCCACTGAAGTAAGCAGGGTGTCACACTGTGCGGGGCTCACCCCGTGGTGGCCTTCACAGGCTCCACTGAAGTAAGCAGGGTGTTACACTGTGCGGGGCTCACCCCATGGTGGCCTTCACAGGATCCACTGAAGTAAGCAGGGTGTTACACTGTGCAGGGCTCACCCCGTGGAGAAGTGGGTTTGAATCAGCTCCCCAGGATCCTATGTGTGTGGACGGGGAGACTGTGGGGGATTGGGTGTCATGGTAACTTGACGACCTGAGATTGGATTCTTCTTTGGTTGACTACAGTCCTCAAAGTTTAATTTTTTACCAAGTAGCCATATGGCTGCAAGTATTTTTTCCAGGTAGCCAGTGGTAAAATTATGAAGTGTTGGTAGCAAAAAGCATTTGAAATTGTCTTTTATCAAATAATTATTATATGTACAAGTCATAGCACTAGTCTTGGAATTGTATATTAGTATAAACTGTACTTGAGTTATTTGTGACTCGAACAATGATGCTAGATTGTATAGGTATATCCTTGCTTATCCAACTATCAACTAAAATAAAATACTAATTACATTCATATTTATGTATTTCGGTTCATTATTTGCGGAGGAATTATTTGCCATTACAATTAGTAGCAGACATGTTTATTTTTGTGTCTACATATGAGTAGCAATAGACTTTAGTTGCCACAAGATATTTTTCAAGGTAGCCATTTGGCTACCTCTGAATTTTAGACAGCGGACAAATTGAAATTTAGGTTTTGAGGCATGTTGCCTATGATACTGCTATGTATTCTGACAACAACATGTACGTGTCTTCCCTGCACAAGCTACTAAAGGGAGGCAACTCTTCTCTGCACAAGGATAGCTACGAAAGGGAGACAACTCTTTCTTAAAGAAAATAGCCGCTACAAATAACAGTGCGCCATATTTACATGCTTCAATATTATAATCATAAAATAACAATTATTTCCCAGTCATAATCCATGATTATTGACATATTTGTTGACCAAACATTACCCTGTGTGTGACTGCCTGCTCCCCACCTAGGTCGGCCACCTCATCATGCAGGCTGCGGGGAGGAGCAACCTGAAGAGGGTCAGTCTGGAGCTTGGGGGGAAGAGTCCCCTCATCATCCTGGCTGATGCTGACGGTGAGTCTCTCAGTGTGACGACCCTTGGAGCATCCTGATTTCCTGGCATGATAATAATATATATATTGAGCTACATCACACAAATCGCTAAACTATTTAAACCGGTCACTAGATCAGTTTGTGATGAGTTTTCGTTCTCTGCTCACTGAGGAGTATTCAACCCAAGCTGCCTGTGATACGTTAGAAGGTTAACAGTCACATCACCACTCATCCTGGGTGAGTAGAGGCACATTTCGAGTGAAGTCACTTGCTCCGGGAGACTCCACGTGTACTATTATGTGCTTCAGTGTGGGGCAGGACTAGAATCCCTCATTTGGCCCCGAACAAGGTCACCCATCCACCTACTCACCGGGACCTACTTTGCTTAACATCACAACCACAGTTTTCAGTAAAAATGTGTTTGATTTTTATGTAAATAAATTGGAAGTGAATCTGTGACATTTGATTGGTTAACCAAGCAACGATAGTTTGCATTTATATGTTTCAATAAACCTCCAAGAAACTGACCACACCCACTAACGGCTTGCTTGTTCCCTGATTGGTAGTTTGGGTTGCATTATTACGCTGTATGATGTCACTCATTCCCTGTTGTTGTCCTCAGTTGTTTGATGTAAATGACGAAACAAGCATTCTGTGAAGTTCTTTTTGTTGGCATTTTTATGTTATAGGAATTGACTTAAGTATTTTTGCATTTTTGCTACAGATATTAATGCACACCAGTTTCTACTCCAGAAGTTGAAAGAAATATTGAATTTCAATTCTTATTGTGTGTATTTTTACAGTTGAGGATGCGGCCATGTGGGCCCACGCAGCCATCATGACCAACCACGGCCAGAACTGCTGTGCAGGGTCAAGGACGTTTGTGCAGGAAGGGATCTACGACAAGTTTGTGGAGGTTGCGAAGACCATGGCGGAGAACCGAGTTGTCGGAGATCCGTACGATGTCATGACGCAGCAGGGGCCTCAGGTAATAACTCTTTGTGGTCAAAGTCTGGTGTATATGACATCATTCAATTTCAGTGATATTGTTGTCTGCTTACTACAGATGTCCGGGCTAGACATGGCCACTAGCCTGTTAGTCAGAGACTATAGTGTATTCTACCAAAAGCTAGTATATTTCACAAACACCACTTAAAAAAGTAAAAAGTAGCCCCTGACAAGTAGTCTACTCCTGAATGTGTATCAACATAATAAAGGAGTTGGTCAAACATTAGGAATATGCCATGGGTGTTACTGAAAGTAAAACGAATATTTATGGCAGACACATGTAACCCTAAAGATGCCACAAAGTTTAAGTGATAGAGGATGAGTAGCAGTACTATTTGATATGAAGGTACAGTTGGGAGTGAACAAACGACAACCAACTGTTCCTGTTAATCATAATAAAATACTATCACATGTCCTCTATGTGACTGAGAACATTCGAAATTCCTGTCTAGCAACAATTTTGATCCAGATTCCACTAAAACTCATGACCTTTGCAAGTACTGAGGTGCATGCGACTCAAGTGGCACCGTTGTATGAAGTGTATGGATTGGAGAACATTATCGGGGTACATGTGGCCCAAATAATAAACGTCCTCTGGATCAGAGCCATAGGCTGTGTTCTGATGTGATGAAGATGTGGGTTTGGTGTTGGGAGTGACAGGAGTGTTTGGGAGGGGCTGAACCAGAACACGACTGTAGGGTGCTGGCGCTATTGGCCTATTTATCTATGAAATTCATGGTTCAGAGTTGTGTCTCTTAGTGATGCCAGAATTTGCTGATCATTGGTGAGACTCCAAGATCCTGACTGATCATGGTCCTTGGTTTGTCAGCATCATCCATGGAAACTCCTCTAGTATTTTGTCTGACTCAGAACATAGGCTGCAAGTCCTCCACCCTGTTGTTGGAGCTGACTTATACGCAAGTTGTATTGAGTCTGTGGTCAATCCTGACTTCTGTTTGCTGTAGGTTGATGATGCCCAGTTCAAGAAGATCCTGGACATGATAAAGAGTGGCAAGGATGAGGGAGCCAAGTTGCAGTACGGGGGAGAGAGGTGGGGCGACAAGGGCTACTTCATCAAGCCCACAGTGTTCTCCGATGTGACGGACAACATGAGGATTGCCACGGAGGAGGTAGGTTGTAGGAGAGAGGTGGGGCGACAAGGGCTACTTCATCAAGCCCACAGTGTTCTCGGATGTGACGAACAACATGAGGATTGCCAGGGAGGAGGTAGGTTGTAAGAGAGAGGTGGCGTACATGCCTGTATCAGGATTCATAGGGAGGTGTGCCCTGCTGAGTGCTGTTTGTGGATTATGACACAGGATTATTCACAGGCTTGAATATTGCTAAGATGTAAAACAACATTCACTCACTCACTCACCCACCTCACACAGTTGGGGGCATGGATGACCAAGTATCCGAAAGTGCTGCAAGTCTCTGAGCGTAGTTGTGTCCCTTTGACATGCCAGGACCTTGTGATCATGGGTTTGAATGCCACATTTTCCAAAAATATCGTCATTGGTTTGTCAGTACCAAACCTATACTTGTAGGTTATAGTAAAAACATCTTAACACATCACTTTTTCCCACATTAAGCTGACACAAAGAGGTACGACTGAAACACAGCTAGATTTGGTGTTACGCTGAGGCCACTTCCTCACACTCTAATTGTAATCTAATTGTAATCTAATTGTAATCTAATTCTGTTGCAGATATTCGGGCCTGTGCAGTCTATCATCAAGTTCCGTGACGTGGAGGAGGTTCTGGAGAGAGCCAACGCCACCAAGTACGGTCTGGCGGCAGGCGTCATCACAAACGACATCAACAAGGCGCTCGTGTTGTCACAGAAGCTCCAGGCTGGCAGTGTATGGTGAGTAGGTGTTGTCATGGAAACCATTCAAATCTTAACCCTCAGCTATTTGAGATGCTTGTTTGGACACTTGTGATGACTTTTAGATATCAGTCAAAAGTCATATTTGTTATGAATTAATGTCACATGTCATTGTCTGGAAGTTGTTGACAAAGATCAGTATGTTCTAAAGAAGCGTGCATGTGAAACTGCTGTCTATGGCACTGGATGAGGTGAGGTGAAACAGGGTTTGATGTCACATTCAGGATGGCTGTGGTTATATGGCAACGTGCATGAATGTATGTGTGTTGCTACTTGTTCTGGGGGAGCACGGGTGGCCCAGTCGTCTAAGGTGCCGCAAATCGCTGTGCAGGGGTGCACGCCAGAAACCTATCTTTGGTTCGAATCCCGGTTCACCCCGATTATGTTTCTAGGTTTGTCAGCACCATACCCGTGCTCGTGGCTTTCTCCGAAGTGGTAAACGCCTGAGAACTGCATCACTTCGGGCTTCCCTCCCACATTAAGCTGACATAAACTGGAATACACTTAAAAGCGGCGTAATCCCAACTCACTCACTCACTGCTTGTTCTAGTCCATACTAATGCTGGTTTCATAGTAATATCCCACTGAAATGTGGCAGTTCTAACATCAGCTACACGGCACAAGCACTCTATACTGACTCCGAGACAACCAGTTCATGTTATATGTCCTTAATGCTGAGCTCTACGTAGGGTACATGTACCATCTTTTAACATCTTCTTGGTGTGACATGTCTTTGATATGCTCACCATACAGACGTTTTATTCACAAGACAACTGATGTCGCCTTGATGCTGGATGAAGTAAAGGATCTACCAGACATTTCTCTATATAACAGCAATTGAACAAAATACTGCATTCCAATCTCTCTATCCATTAACATTTTAGATAGATCAAAATTATGTTTGTAATATTTTTATATCCCCGACAAAATGTCGGGGGTATAAAGTTATACCAAGATTCCGTCCATCCGTCCGAAAACTTTGTCCTTGCGATTTCCCTTAAACTATTCTGGGGATTCATCTCAAACTTAGTACATATAATTTTGTCATATGGAGGGGTGCCGTCAAAAGAAAAAAATTCTTGTTATTAATTTTCCATTTTTTTATGAATTTTTCAAACCCTAACGTCCGTCTGCAAAATTTGTCCGTACAATTTATCTTAAACTATTCAGTGGATTCATCTAAAACTTACTACATATAATCTGTGTCATATGAAGGGGTGCAGTCAAAAGAAAAAATTGTTTTTATTAATTTTCCATTTTTTTAATGAACTTTTCAAACCCTAAGTTGCCCTAACCCTATCCTAGCTATTTAATTTGTAACTACTGACACACTAGGCGGGTTGGGGGCATTAGCGAGCCACGCTCACTTATGCACTTGTTAATTATTATATTCATATTGAATTTGTTAGGTTTTGTGATGTCTTGGAGGTCAACTGGTGAATATCTGAGGATCAAGTTTTGCAATGTTAAAATAAATGAAAAAATAGTATCATTTTCTTGTGTTTGTAAAGAAATCAAGCTTTCACCATTTCTATTTTCATCTGTTTTGAAGGGTGAACTGCTATGACATCGTCACCTGTCAGACACCATTTGGAGGCTTCAAGATGTCTGGGCAAGGGAGAGAACTGTAAGTTGACAACACAGTGGACTGTTATCAGTAATATCTTGGTTACAGATTTGTATTATTTCTCTTGATGGAGGGAGGTGGAGGGATGTGTTTCATCTAAGGGTTTAAGAGTGGGAAGAAAGGCACGTACAATGGTTGCCAAGTGAACCAACAAATGTGACTCTGATTATTGTGTCATTGTTTGAGATGGTGTGGTTCATTATTCATGCAGTCAACCCTCCTTCGCCAAACAAAGGCGTAATTATTTACAGGCTGCCATGATATAGCTTGAATATTATTTCAACATTCAATCTATCTATTGACAAGTCAAACATACGATCACACAACGTAAATCTATGTGTTTAAGTCCGGGTCCCAGACATGTAAACCAGGAATGTCTGCAGGTATGTTGTTCATTGCTCAAATCACATTGTTGTGTCTAGATAATCTTTTACGTTTTTATCAATCACGAATATGGAGTGATACTGCCAAGAAGTTGTGATAGACTAAAAGTTTCATGGTCAAATACACAGTGACTTTATCTAGAGTGGAGTCTCCAAGTTTATACCTCCCACTGTGTGCAGTTTACCTCTTCCTCCTCCGGGATTGGATGGAATCATTTTAGACTTGATGCTGAAACTGCAAGCAGTATGATAGGTGGAAAGTGGTTGGTCAATAGGAGGGACTTAATGGCAACTGGTTGCGCTAAAGTCAGGCCACAACATTGCAGCCTAGTTCCTTCGGCAAGGCTGGAAACTAGACTTTTATAGTCAGCTAACTCACTTGCCTCGGGAGGGTGAGAAATTGTTGTGACAGACTAAACGTTGTAAGACACAGTAACTTTACATGGCATGGAGTCTGTATGTTTTACTTCCCATTGTATGTAGGCAGTATACAGTCTCCCTCCTCCAACATTGCATGAGGTTACATTAGACTTGAAGCTGAAACTGTATTGATGTTTGTGGTTTTCAATTTTCAGGGGTGAGGAGGCCCTAAAGCAATACACAGAGACCAAAACAGTAAGTCAGTGTGATGATTGCAAACATATATCACTGCTTTTCTGGCTCAGAGGCGATCAAGTACAGGTCACTGTGATGGAATATCGCTGACTCAGCGTAAAGCATGATGCACTCACTCCAAGTCCCGTGGGGATTCTGGGCAACCTATGCTTGGCATACGAAGCGATGTCATGGATCAGCTTTTTGATTGAGTGTCATCGCTCCGAGACGAAATAGATCCTTGCTCACAATATCAACCACTGGCTTGTCTATTCAGACTTGATTATACACAGGCCAAGTCATTCAGTTCGAATATTGCAGCATGTTGCATTGAACAACAAACACTCAACATGCTCAAAGTAGCATCTTCATATCTATTTTTATCTTGCTACCTGGACAAATGTTTTAAGCAATTAATTTTAATAATAACCAATTTATTGGAATATCAAATTCAGCCACCAAACATGATTTTGATTAAAAGATTATGAGCCAAGGAGTATAAAAAGCAAAGGTCTAACTTCAGTTGGTTTGTTTCCTCAGGTGACCATCAAAATCCCACAGAAGAACTCTTAGCAGCCATCTTGGAAGGAAGAGCTTTGATTCTATGGAAGAGAAGTTGTGCCATAATTGTATGGTTAGCTTCAATCACATATATACAAACAGATGTGTGTGAATTGTTGCTTTCCACTTTACACATTTTCCAGATTATCTGTATCCATGGTAACCAGTTTTCTAAATCTATATATTTACACAGATATCTGTCTTTTAGTGCTCTGTGCACTGAACAAAGTATTTCATAGATCACACAGAGTGCACGCAACCCAGAAGTCCTGCAGGGTACAATATGAATGGGTTACAGTTCACCTCCCTGTTGTTGCTCCTATACTGTAACATGGACGAGACTGTCATTCAATAAAGCCTTGTTTTTCTGGCATATATTTGTACGCACAAAGACGAGGTGCCGAGAACTTTGACCCATGGAGTGTCAGTGACTGTTCTGGCAGGGGTTACTACAGTGAAGGGGTGAGTGCATGGTCAACAGTTGACCTATACTAGATGAAGGGCATTTATTTCAGGAATAAAATTGTGTTTATAGTCATAGAACTTATGTTAAAACATTACCAGAGGCATACATTCAGTGTTGATACATATTTACTCAAGTGTACCCATTTTCCTTCAAATCTTCAAATGAATTCGACCCGTGAAGATCCGGGGTAGAATAGGTCTTCAGCAAACCATGCTTGCCGAAAAAGGTGACTATGGGATCGGGTGGTCAGGCTCGCTGACATGGTTGATTGCGTGGATCGATGCTCATGTCAATCACTGGACTGTCTGGTCCAGACTAGATTATTTACAGACCGCCGTCATATAGCTGGAATATTGCTGAGTACGGCGTTAAACAAAAAACAATACAATACAATCAAAGAATTCTTTTGTGTTTTTCAAAAAGGGTGGTGTTCAGAATGCTCAACCAAATCGTTTGTCCCAAAATGTCCCCATCATGCATTGAGGCCACTTTCCACAAAATGGATCTCTGCGAATAGTCAACACATCTATTTACCATATTTTCCCATACCTTCCAATCAACAGGTACTTTGTAAGGTCTCCAGTGCAGCCGTTCATGCTAATTGTGTGCAGGAGACTTGTCATTAACCAGCACAAATTTGTCATCATTAATCAGAACACAACTTCCTGACATTATTGTCATTAAACAGCTGAACTTGTCTCTATTAAACAGAACTTGTTATCATTATTCTCAATCAGGAAGTAAAATTGTTTTTTTATGACTGTCTGTTGTGAATAAAGGACATATTTCTCCTGCAATGGTTTGCTGTTGTTTTCACAACAACCAGTAGCAAATATGTATGTAGATGACGGGTGGGAGGTTTTCCCTACACTTTTTCTGTAATATGACAGCAAGCAGAACAAGAGCTTTTCAAAATCACAAATTATCAAAAGGCACAAGTTCAACACTAGATTGATCTATGTAGCAAGTTTCTGCCTGGGCCCACTTGCACAAAACGATCTTAGCGCTAAGACTATCTGAAGCCTTTGTTAATGTATAGGAGTTAGGAGCACTAAGATCGCTTTGTGCAAGTGGGCCGTGGTGTCTCCACGGGCACACAATCATTGGGTATTGGGAATCTGTTCTGCCCTGGTATCTCCCGTCCCTTTTCGCCATATTATTACATCATGATCAGATGTTTCTTGTTATATATTCCTAATTTATACAATATTGAATTCATCAACCAATCTCAGTCTGTATCGTTTTTGTGTGATGTAATCAATCCTTTCTTACTTAAGTACAAAAGACCCTCTTGGCTGTGCAATGAGCGTCTGGTAGGAGATATTTTTAACGTTCCCTTCTCTGCGGTAGTCTTAGGTAAATGTGTTGCACGTTTCCTGTCGGAGGTAAACATGTTTCACCTTCTCTTTCCGAGGTATATATGTTTCACGTTCTGTCTGAGATGTTGCCCACTGTTTGTATGAGGTAAATTCTTGTTGCCCGTTCACTGTCTTATGTAAACGTGTTGACGTTACCTGTTTGAGGTAAACATGTTGCACGTTACCTGTCTGAGGTAAATAACACACAAATGGAAATTATGAATAAAATGTATTCAGAAACATTTTCAAGTACTTGTCTCAGCACCTGATAGATCATTAGTGTAGTCACACATTGATCGATAAAGACGCCTCTTATGTCCCTCCCTAAGGTGGTCGGGTAGCCTGGTGCTTAAAGCGTTCGCTCGTAACGCCGAAGACCCGGGTTCGAATCCCGACATGGGTACAATGTGTGAAGCCCATTTCTTGTGTCCCCCGCCGTGATATTGCTGGAATATTGCTAAAAGCGGCGTAAAACTCACTCACTCACTCTTATGTCCCTCAAGTCCTGCAAAGGGTACTTGTTGGTGTTCATATCAACAAGGACGGTCTCTTTATAGTCAACAGAAGCATCCACGAGGAACCAATTCCTGTGGAATATTTAATCTCTCTGTTTCATACCTTCCCCACAGCTTTGATCAGCTGGCTACAGCCTACGGTGATACTGAACCATCATTTTCAAATATATACACATATATCTGTTGTCAAATAAATCATGCCTTGCGCTTTTGATCTCTGATCTCTCAACCATATCTGATAGATTTAAACTCAAATATTAGTAGTAAGACATTTGTTGTCTGAAAAAGGATGCATAGCGCTTTCAATCTGGCGTCGATTCTTTACAGATTAATATTCAAATATCCATAATATTAATATGTCTGTAACATGGTGCCTTTGATCCTTGACATATTCTCACTCAAGTGGGTTTTCTGCAAGTAGTTTTCCAGCAGCATCTTTATACATATGAATAAGAAAAATGGATAAAAAGGACTTTAAAAGCATACAACACCATCAACTCTAATAATTGGAAAATGTGAAAGATATACTTTACATTTATTTTGCAAAACAACCACTTGCTTAACGGCTACGTTAAGAAAACTATCATATTCAAAACGTCTAATAAATGTTGCGTAGCGCCTGCCTCTCCTCTCCTCACCATCTCAGACATATTCATATGCAAATATATATAATGATATAACTGTTGTCTGCTTTATATCGCGTCTCCATCCTTGATAGATTAATATTCAAGTTATGTAATATATCTGTTGTCTGATGAATTATGCGTGACGCCTTTTGTCTCGCCTCCATGCTTGACAGATTCATACTCAAACATGCGAGGGTTTTTTCAGCAGCATTTTATTTACACGAACAAGAAAATTAAACATCCACAAATGTATCACCATTCACCTCTAAAATTGGACAACGAAAAAAAGAATAATATACTTTAAATGTATTTTGCGAAACTAATTATAAGCGTTTATAGATGATAATGATTTGGGACATATTAATGCTCTTCTTGTATCCTCACTAACCATATACTTAACCAAACGTAGGGGATAATTTTAAATTAACTTCACGCGAAAAACAAAAGATTACCTATTTTGCAATAAAAAAAACGCATATACATATTGAAACGATACACTTTACTTTGCCATCGGCAAGAATCACTTTATTTATCATATACCTGTCTATGGCAAGAGGCATTTCAATTGCATGTCCGATGGAGCCAACAGAGAACATATGTCAACATATCCAGGAGGTGTAATAACCAAATCCGTATTACACTCGTCTGCTGGGCTGTTATGATGATCGATATCAGCCCAGGTGGTACGAAATTGGAGTTACGTCCCTTAGTTCGCCGTCTGTTCGTCTGCTCGGGCTCTCCTCACACATTAAGCCTACACAACGTGATGTAACTGAAATGTTAAAAGCGGCTTTCAAAACCCAACTCATTCACATACTCACTCCACAGATTCACAGGATCTCCAAGCAGGCGGTGACAATACATATACCAGGATACTCTTGAAAGAGAACTAAATACTTTGTATAACACCTGACATAATTTTGGTGTTTGATGCTTGTGTTAACATTTGACATAAATCATTAAGAGCCTCTCCTGAAAGCACGTTGCGAGTAGGTACTGTTCATATGAAAAAAGTTTCCCCATATGCTCGGATATCTCCCTTCATTTGTGATATTCATAACTGGCTTCTAATTCACGGGCCAACGGGTCTCTGACAGGGAGGGGGTCGCCAGCGGCTTGATCGTGCCTGGGTTGGGAGGCTGTGCCTTCATGTTTAACTATATCCAGACTAGACGATCCGGGCTAGAATTGCGAGGATCCATACTCATGAAATTGATTACTGGGGTCTCTGGTCCAGTCTCGATTATTTACAGACTGCCATCATATATGTAGCTGGAATATCACAGGCTATTTTGTATGAGATTTATATAATGCAAGGTTCACCAACTTTGTGACAAGACCTAATTATGAAAAAAATGAAATATACATGTAAGTAGAGGTATTGTTAAAACAAAAGAAAAGAGTTTGAAATGGAAATTATTAATCGCCAAATGTTCAGTCAATGATACAGTCACAGAGTTTCATGTGTAAAATATGATAATGATGTCATCTGCCTACTTGGAGATCAATATCTCAGAAAGAAGAAATGGAGAACTATGAAACAGCAGAGAAAAGCTTCCAAATTACTCCATGTGGAAGATATTATGAGAGAGAAGAAGAGATGGAGTCATTAAACAAGTGCGGATACCAATTATGACTTAGCCCCGGAGATAAAGCTATGTACATATTTGAGAATAGCATATATCATTTTTGCGTGCCATATATGCAGCCTCAAAAGAAGACGGGCGACTGGCTCGGTAATAAGTATACACAATGTCAGAGGTCAGCACACCCGTCCCCAGCCCAGACGTGTTTCTTCCATGTTGTATGTTTAACTTATTTGTTGATCGCCTAAGTTGTGGTAACTTGTTCCCAATCCACAAATGGAAACACAACAACATATTTATACTAAACAATGTTTTCAAGTGCTCAGCAGGGATTGTTTCCACAACATTGGCACTACTTTTTGTCTTGTGATGAACGACGCACTACTTTTTGTCTTGTGATGAACGACGCTCTATGTTGGGGTAGGTCATGGTAGGACCACTGCGTTTTGAGGCAAAACAGACCTTGTTTACGTGTAGAGAAAAAAAAGCTTGCGCTGACAAATTGAGATTTTACGTAGGCAATTTTAAAGATGAACATCAGTGTAAAAATACGATATTTTTGGGCTTGTAAGATACTTTAAGGACATGTAAGGAATTTTACGACCCCCTACATGTGAAAAGCGTTTGATAACAGTTGTACAAGAACGAGTGCATTACTCTAAAGCAAAATGTATAAAACAAAATGTCAATGAGTCTCGAAATAATAGGTTGTAAGCACCTCTCAACTATCTTCTGCTGTCGTATCTAGCAGCGTCTGAATTTTTCTACAGTTCCGCATGCTTTGTATTTTATCTTCTTTCCTTGAAGTTTCGTCAACAACTTCACGATATTTTCACCATCATCGATTGATGGAATCGTCATGTTGTATATCTCGAACAGTTGGATCAGCTGGGCGCAAAAGACCATGACTGTGTCCAGCTTTCCTCCTTTTCTACGCATATCGATATCAACTCGTGTCATCGTGTTCGGTTCTGAATCGAGCTTGATGTCTGAATCTAGGTCAACATCAAATGCCTGAATAGTTCCTCTTCTGTACAATTTGTCGACATCATTTTGTTTTAGTTCTAATAAAGGCAGTTTCTGAAAACGTACGAGAATTGACTTTAATATATGAATATTTATTTCTATGCATGGTGCTTGTCAAACGACTGTTTAAAGCTAAGAGCCCCTGTTATGACGTAAATTGTAATAAAAAGGTAAATTGTAATACTTGCAGCAAATTGTAATAATTTTGACGTAAATTGTAATAACAACGTAAATTGTAATAATATTTGACGTAAATTGTAATACGCAAATTGTAATAAAAATTGACGTAAATTGTAATAATCTCTACTTGCGGTAAAATGTAATAAATTCTTACGTACATTGTAATAACCGTACTACCGTAGTGTCCAAGACGCCAATTGACTAGAAATGATCTTTGTCAGTTGAGCTTGCGTTTCACATGTACAATTCGAGAAATACTGTGTATGATGACAAACGTACAAAACTGTTAAGTTAGGGATGGTTGGTATAGGCTTTATCGTACAATCGTCATTAAAGGGTGGTGTCAACATAGTGAAAGACATTTATTGGAAGTGATGTGATGTTTGTGGCATGCTATCATCTACGTAGAAGATACTACCATCTGCGTAGAAAATACTATCATCTACGTAGAAAATACTTTCATCTACGTAGAAGATACTTTCATCTACGTATATGATAGTATCTTCTACGTAGATGATAGTATGCCATCTAGATACTATAGTCCACTTACATACTTTCATCTACGTACATGATACTGTCATCTAGAGTATGTAGAAGTGCAGTCATATATGTGATACCAATGACATAGAGTTCACATTTATATATATATATATATATATAATTACTGTCATTACATACACACCTACATGCGCGCACATACATACATACATACATACATACATACATACATACATACATACATACATACATATAGTGTTTGTGCGGGGGTGTTTTTGTATGGGTATGTAGTGTGTGCAACACGTGTTTGTGTCTGTATCTCGGTGTGTGTGTGTGTGTGCGTGTGTGTGTGTGCGTGCGTGTGTATGTGTGAATGTATGTATGTGTGTGTATGCGCGTGCGTGTGTGTGTGTGTATGTTTGTGTTTGTGTGTCTATGCTGATGAGCCCAAGTATCGCAGCAACAGTATGATTTGGTTTCTTAGATAGTTACTAGTCTTTTCATCAGAATTTTAACAAAGTATGTTGTAATTTCATTACAGTGCTTGTTGTTTGTTGGAATTACTTTAATCAGGGGATTTATTGTCCGTCTCAAATTAGTGATAAAAAATGAAAAACGTATTATCTACGAAGAATATACTTATGTCTTCGTTGGACATACTTTTATCTACGTAGAAGATACGTTTATCTAATGTATTTGCTACATTCTAATTCGTATATCTACAGGTTTGTGTTTCTATTTTCTATTTTAAAATATCTTACTTTGTTCATTTGTTACATTTTGTATAACCTTTAATTGCTCATATCAGCATTTTTGTGGGACCTCTCACAAAGTAATGTCACTTATCTTTCACTTGGAACTATATGTAGAAGTGCAGTCATAGATCTGATACCAATGACATATAGAGATCGTATACACACACACACACACACACACACACACACACACACACACATGCATAAACACACACATGCATACCTATGTTTGTATGCATTTATTTATTATTATTTCTTTATCTGTGAGAAGTTCACAGAGATCGAGAATACGCAATATCTAATAGTATATGCAATGTAGGTAAAGAATATCTACGCCCCTCTTTTGATATTAATAAAAACATTGTATATAATGTTATGTATTAAGTATTCTTCTTTCCCATGCATGGGAAATCTATGCTGCATTTGCTGACGACCGTTTTTTTTCATTTGACATTGCACAGATCTGTCACTCATATGTTGTATTTGAATTCTTCGTCAAAATATAATACAAAACACACAGAGTATTTCTCAAATAAATAAGAAAACTAAGTTCATTCTAGTAATTAATCCTCTTCTGGACAACCATAGAAATGAAATTCCAATGCATTTATATATACATATAATTATACAACAATGTACGATAACGACCTCAATCCTCCCCCACACACATACTTCAATGACAATTGTATGATAAACCCTGTACCAACCCTGACAAGGATAGGTTCTAGTCATTTAACGCCTTTGACACTAAACTTATAAGGTTATTACAATTTACGTAAAAGGTTATTACATTTTACCGCAAGTTGAGATTATTACAATTTACGTCAATTTTTATTACAATTTGCGTATTACAATTTACGTCAAATTTTATTACAATTTACGTTGTTATTACAATTTACGTCAAAATTATTACAATTTTCTGCAAGTATTACAATTTACCTTTTTATTACAATTTACGTCGTAACAGCCCCCTCAAATGAATAAAACGAGGCAATGGAATATGAATTTACCAACATAATTTTGGTTCGATTCTGATGAGCATAGTTTTTAAATATCAGTGGAATAAGGTGTATGAATGTCTTTAGATTTGATGATACACATGAACAACGCTCTGATGTGCCAAGGGAAGAGGGAGAGCAATGCAGAAAGCACAGTCGTTACTATTTAGTTCTGACGTTGCAGAATTATTTATATTTCTAAAAATCACTTATTACCTTAACCAATGTGTCTGGTGTTGTGGAGATAGGTGGTCCGTCTGGTCTCTGGGGTTCCCGCTTTCTACAGCTTGTCATTTTGATAACAATTCCCCTTTCCATGGCTTCCGCAGCGTCTCCCCAGACATCAACATCGACGAATCCTTTGTCATCTCTCAGCTTAATTTGACAATAATTCAATATTTTCTTTTTAAACGGTCGGATCAGAAGAAAGGATTTCTGTATTTGAAATAAAAAGGAAACAAATATAAGACATGGCAAAAACGCATGTGAGTTGGTAAGATCGTGACTCCTCATACGCTCAAATTACTTTCACTGTCTTTACATCAATAAACCACAAAGCGAACAAATATTTCTAATGTCTGCTGTGACAACACTGAAACATATATGTTCTTAGGCATAGCTATAAGTACTAAATCCGATCATTAACCAGTGCATGGGTACTTTAACATCACGATAGGAGAGCTCTCTTTATTCGTGGGTTACAACACTCAGTATTTCAGTGAGGCATATTAGGTGATGAACGAACCTTCACAACTTTCCCTTTCAAGCACATCAAGCTCAGGTCAGGTAATGCATTTGCTCTCTTGATGGAAATAGGTTGTCCTGTTCCTAAAGCTTCTGTAATAATGTGCTCTGGGATCTTGAATCCCGAAAATTCCAAAATACTTCCATTCCATCTAACATTTCGCAGAATAACACTGGCCTGATCACTAAAATGTTTGAAAAGACTGTCATCGTAAATCCAAAGGTTCACCGCAGACGTTTTATCAGCGACAACGGCTTTCATCTTAGTGGAGGTCTTCCTTTCCGGTTCCCCAATCACCATTACATGCACGTCTACACGTCTTTCCGTTGAGTCCAAAATAAAACTTTGATTTGGCACCAGCTGGAAGGTAAGAAAATAATATGTTGTAATTTACCCAATACACCGTTAATCTTACTTTTTGTAGTCATTCATATTTTATCCCACCTCCGCAGACTGGTCGGCATGTAGTCACTATAGTGTAAGTAGTGTATAGTTAGTGTGGTATCATGTTAAACTTTAGTATAATATCTCAGCAGGGTAGGATTATAACACCTGCATAAGTTAGAACTAGTACAAATTACTACAAACGCGCACATACGCTATATTAGTGCAATAATCTTGATTGTGACGGTAACCCCAACTTAATCTCATCTCACATTTATGTATGGGTAGCGAGGGAGTGGATATAGGAGGCGGCCTGTAAAGAATCAAATATTTAAAGGGCAGTCCAGTGGTGGACTAAATAATCAGTTCACCACACTGTGGGGTTAGGATGAAACACAGTCTGTCAAATCATACACTTTCATATTAATGACTGTGGTATTGAATAACATTCACTCACTCATACAGCTGACATGATTGATAAATAATGAATGAACACTAATGCGTACTAGCAGCATGTCTACATTCTGTTGATTGGATATACAGCAGGAAACAAATTGTCTTTACAAAGTTGGCGTTGACGTTAATACAGTTTAAAACAATGACACGTCTATTTTCAAACGAAAACCAGCCTTTCTACTGCAACAAGCTTCCTCTTCCTCCTCAGTCTCGCTGGTACTGTCACCATCAGAACCTTCATCTTCCTCCCTTGCTTCATCTTCACCGATTGATTCATCTTCCTCCCTTGCTTCATCTTCATCCCTTGATTCATCTTCACCGATTGATTCATCTTCCTCCCTTGATTCATCTTCCTCCCTTGATTCATCTTCATCCCTTGCTTCATCTTCATACCATGTTTCATCTTCCTCCCTTGCTTCATTTTCACCGATTGATTCATCTTCCTCCATTGATTCATCTTCTTCCCTTGATTCATCTTCATCCCTTGATTCATCTTCATCCCTTCCTTCATCTTCATCCCTTGATTCATCTTCATCCCTTGCTTCATCTTCCTCCCTTGCTTCATCTTCCTCCATTGATTCATCTTCCTCCCTTGATTCATCTTCATCCCTTGATTCATCTTCCTCCCTTGATTCATCTTCATCCCTTGATTCATCTTCCTCCCTTGATTCATCTTCCTCCCTTGATTCATCTTCCTCCCTTGCTTCATCTTCATCCCTTGCTTCATCTTCCTCCCTTGCTTCATCTTCATACCTTGCTTCATCTTCCTCCCTTGCTTCATCTTCATACCTTGCTTCATCTTCCTCCCTTGCTTCATCTTCCTCCCTTGATTCATCTTCATACCTTGCTTCATCTTCATACCTTGCTTCATCTTCATACCTTGCTTCATCTTCATACCTTGCTTCATCTTCCTCCCTTGATTCATCTTCATACCTTGCTTCATCTTCCTCCCTTGATTCATCTTCATACCTTGCTTCATCTTCCTCCCTTGCTTCATCTTCATCCCTTGCTTCATCTTCATACCTTGCTTCATCTTCATCCCTTGCTTCATCTTCATACCTTGCTTCATCTTCATACCTTGCTTCATCTTCCTCCCTTGCTTCATCTTCCTCCCTTGCTTCATTTTCTTACCTTGCTTCATCTTCATACCTTGCTTTATCTTCATCCCTTTCTTCATCTTCATACCTTGCTTCATCTTCCTCCCTTGCTTCATCTTCATACCTTGCTTCATCTTCATACCTTGCTTCATCTTCCTCCCTTGCTTCATCTTCATACCTTGCTTCATCTTCACCCATTGATTCCTCTTCCTCCCTTGCTTCATTTTCCTCCCTTGCTTCATCTTCATACCTTGCTTCATCTTCACCCATTGATTAATCTTCATACCTTGCTTCATCTTCCTCCCTTGCTTCATCTTCCTCCCTTGCTTCATCTTCCTCCCTTGCTTCATTTTCTTACCTTGCTTCATCTTCATACCTTGCTTTATCTTCATCCCTTTCTTCATCTTCATACCTTGCTTCATCTTCCTCCCTTGCTTCATCTTCATACCTTGCTTCATCTTCATACCTTGCTTCATCTTCCTCCCTTGCTTCATCTTCATACCTTGCTTCATCTTCACCCATTGATTCCTCTTCCTCCCTTGCTTCATTTTCCTCCCTTGCTTCATCTTCATACCTTGCTTCATCTTCATACCTTGCTTCATCTTCCTCCCTTGCTTCATCTTCCTCCCTTGCTTCATCTTCATACCTTGCTTCATCTTCATACCTTGCTTCATTTTCCTCCCTTGCTTCATCTTCATACCTTGCTTCATCTTCCTCCCTTGCTTCATCTTCATACCTTGCTTCATCTTCATACCTTGCTTCATCTTCATACCTTGCTTCATCTTCATACCTTGCTTCATCTTCACCCATTGATTCCTCTTCCTCCCTTGCTTCATTTTCCTCCCTTGCTTCATCTTCCTCCCTTGCTTCATCTTCATACCTTGCTTCATCTTCATACCTTGCTTCATCTTCATACCTTGCTTCATCTTCCTTCCTTGCTTCATCTTCCTCCCTTGCTTCATCTTCATACCTTGCTTCATCTTCATACCTTGCTTCATCTTCCTCCCTTGCTTCATCTTCATACCTTGCTTCATCTTCATACCTTGCTTCATCTTCCTCCCTTGCTTCATCTTCATACCTTGCTTCATCTTCATCCCTTGCTTCATCTTCATACCTTGCTTCATCTTCACCCATTGATTCATCTTCCTCCCTTGATTCATCTTCATCCCTTGCTTCATGTTCCTCCCTTGCTTCATCTTCCTCCCTTGATTCATCTTCATACCTTGCTTCATCTTCATACCTTGCTTCATGTTCCTCCCTTGCTTCATGTTCCTCCCTTGCTTCATCTTCCTCCCTTGCTTCATCTTCATACCTTGCTTCATCTTCATACCTTGCTTCATCTTCACCCATTGATTCATCTTCCTCCCTTGATTCATCTTCCTCCCTTGCTTCATCTTCCTCCCTTGCTTCATCTTCCTCTCTTGCTTCATCTTCATACCTTGCTTCATCTTCCTCCTTTGCTTCATCTTCACCCATTGATTCATCTTCCTCCCTTGCTTCATCTTCCTCCCTTGCTTCATCTTCCTCCCTTGCTTCATCTTCATACCTTGCTTCATCTTCCTCCCTTGCTTCATCTTCATACCTTGCTTCATCTTCCTCCCTTGCTTCATGTTCCTCCCTTGCTTCATCTTCCTCCCTTGCTTCATCTTCCTCCCTTGCTTCATCTTCCTCCCTTGATTCATCTTCATACCTTGCTTCATCTTCCTCCCTTGCTTCATCTTCCTCCCTTGCTTCATCTTCCTCCCTTGCTTCATCTTCCTCCCTTGATTCATCTTCATTCCTTGCTTCATGTTCATCCTTTGCTTCATCTTCAACCATTGATTCATCTTCATTCCTTGCTTCATGTTCATCCTTTGCTTCATCTTCAACCATTGATTCATCTTCATCCCTTGATTCATTTTCTTCCGAAGTTTCCATATCTGTATGATCAAGCAACCGCTGTTTTTCTGAAATAAATAAAGTGACAGATCAGGTATTCACAGCAGACAAAAAGTCCTGTTTTGTTTCATAACTTTATGGCCACAAAATTATTTCCATGCTTGTTTACCTTTTTGAAGCAGTTTTTCTAAACGTTGCTTTGCAAGTTGTGGAACTGCTGACATGAAATGTTAAAATCTTTTAACGGTTTTCTTTCCATGTAAGATATCAACTTCCTTTTTTTGACGACGACGAGTGTCTTGCTTTTCTATTATTTCCTGTTTGTCCTCGCCAGTGGGATATTTTTGATAAGGTTTATCAAACAGATATGAGTTTGACATATCTAATTCCTCTTTAAGAAAGCAAACATCTTCCCGGAGAACTGTCTTATGGAGATCATCCAAGCCCATTTGTGAAAAATAATGTACATTAGTATTGTCACACGCCAAGTCTATTTTTGTCTAAGTTGGAAAAACATGAATACATGACACCTTTCATGGATGATGACTCCTACTATTTTTTGTAACGAATTTTCCGGGTGACTTCCTCCCCCTTCAGGTGAGTACTGAAAAAGCATGTAAAGTTTATATATTGTTACGGGTCAATTCCCACACTGAAGCAAAATGGTAACCCAGAAAGCTTGTGTTTGTGTAGACTGTGCAGTGTACATGACCTGTCTCTTTGCATAGACTAACTGCCTTGATCTGATCATCGGGTTGTCCCTACTCAAAATGGGTAAATGAATTAAAATGTTTAAAATGTCAAATTCAAATGATTATCATTATCACAGGATAGGTTGAATTTGTTGTCTCCAGTATTTTCAAGAAACATATAAATACCCACGCAAGTCACCTTAATAACAGATAATCTTGTACATTTTTCATGCCACACTCACAGTGAGACGTTGATACTCACTCGGCTATACGGTGAATGATCAGTTATTTTCTCAGATATGTCATACATCAATACACAGATGACAAGTAGAACGGGCAGATCAACCATTTCTGTGAACAACTTTAGCCTGTCAACAGCCACTTCATATCACTGCGCACATTATCTAATATTACAAATATATAATCAGTATGCCATCATATAGGTTAGGACTCTTAATACCAAAGAACAACAGGTTCATTCATATAGCACAGATAATTCAATCTGTACCATTTTCATCTCATGGCAAGTAACACTTGCAAGCAGGCTTGGTTGGCGTATGGTATAAACACGGATTGCAGGACACGTATTGGTAAATACCAGGGCTGCAACGAATGCACTATGGCAGCCCTAGTAAATACGTGTGATATGTTCCCTAATAACCATCAGTTTATCAAACTAGACTCACTCGTTACACTTTCAATGGCTAAATGTTACTTTAATCGTACAAGACTCTGCGCTCGGCAGAGATTTCTTATGACTATGTATTCCAAAGAGATTACTATGGTGAATATCATTTTCTCTAAATCGTCAGTTATTTTGAGCATGACATTATGTCATGAACACATCATTACCCCCATGTGTGTCCACATCGTTAATATCATATATAAGGACAAACGATATGTATTAAGCTCATGATTATGTCATGATTACGATACAAAGACACACTATGCTAATAATCGTTGTCTCCCAGTCTATGGGCTCTCACCTTGCCCGAACCTACCATTCAACCAGACACTGAACCAGACACTGTACCTGACTTGAGAACAAGAAGCAAGGGCCCTCAAACATGTTGAGGAGTCTTTGCCTTTGAATGTTCCTCTGGAGGTTCATAACCCTTTTGAACCTCTGGATATGGAGGTTACTCCATCGCTGCCATTACAGCGTAGAGGACCTTCCCCCCGCTCACAATCTCCAATTGAGCCTCGATGATTTGTTCTCCCAGTTTAATCCAATGGAATTGTAGAGGACTTCGGATCAAGTTTAGCGACCTTCAGCTATTATTTCAGGATTTAAAACCTTCAGCATTTTGTCTTCAAGAAAACTTTCCTCAAATCAACAGATAATTTTATTTTAAGACAGTATGATTCCTACCATTGCTTTTCTCCTCCGAGTGATTAAGTGAGTGAGTGAGTGAGTGAGTTATGGTTTATAGTCACATCGGCAATATTTCAGCCATATTGTGACTAAATCAAGTTATATAGTCATGAAACACAAAACTGAACCTGAGTGATAAAGCTACTGGAGGATCTTCTGTTATGGTGAGGCAGGGCGTCATTCATAGTCCTGTTCCTCTAATTACTCCTCTTCAGGCTGTTGCAGTCCGTGTCACTTTGAATGTTGTATTTACATTGTGTTCTTTATACATTCCACCATCTTATTCTCTGCGACAGTCCGATCTGCAGGCACTTTATGACCAACCCCTAAACCCTGTGTTCCCATGGGAAATTTGAATGGCCACAACCCACTTTGGGGTAGTACTGACAGCAATACAAAGGGTAAATTACTTGAAGATTTTTTCTTAAATAATGATTTATGCATTTTGAATGACGGTTCTACCACATATCTACATCCGGCAACTGGTACTTACTCTTGTCTGGATTTAGCAGTTGTAGATTCTAACTTCCTAAGTGTATTTGAATGGTCAGTCCACGATGACCTTTGTGGAAGTGGCCATTTTCCAATCATTTTAAAATCTGTAAATCCATCTGATGTTCCTTCATCTTCACGTTGGAATTTTACTAAAGCCACCTGGGCTTTATATGAAGTACTTTGTTCTACAAACTAAAACCTGAAGTACTTCTTTATGTTCCCGACTCCCGACTCTGATTAACTTACTAAAATAGCTGATGAATGTATTCCGAAGTCCTCCTTAAATCCTCACATACATAAACCATGGTTCAACAATGATTGTAAACAAGCTAGGAAGGCAAGGAAAAAGGCTGAACAATATTTCCGACGCCATCCAATGGTCCATAATCTCATTAAATTTTAAATTGTAAATGCTAAAACCCGGCGCACTTTCAAACAAAACAAACTTCAATCTTGGCAAAATTATGTATCCAAGATAAATTCACACGTATGGAACAGGATTCGGACTATAAATGGTAAGGGTTCTTAATCAAGCATCCATCATCTCTAAGATTGGGATCAATTATTAATTGATACATCAGATATTGCAAATAAACTTGGTGAAACTCTGGCTCAACATTCTTCCTCGTCTAATTATGTCCCTCAATTTCAAAAAACAAAAAGCTGCAGGAAAAGAAACATTTACATTTTAATTCAGATAACAGGGAAAATTACAATGAAGTCTTTTCCATTCATGAGCTCCATACTGCACTTGAACAGGCTAAGGACACTGCTGCAGGGTCTGATAACATACATTATCAACTATTAAAACATTTACCGCAATCCCGTTTAGAAACCCTTTTTGATAATATTTGATAACATCTGGACGTCAGGAGAATTTCCTTCTTCGTGTCGTGAAGCTATCATTGTTCCCATACCTAAACCTGGACATGACCATACTGATCCTTCCAATTATCGACCAATTTCATTGACTAGCTGGGTTTGCAAAACCATGGAACCCATGGTCAATAATAGATTAACATGGTACTTGGAATCCAATAACTTAAACACAAATATTCAATATGGATTTCGTAAAAATCGCAGTACCATTGACCAGTTATTTCGATTGGAGTCATTCGTTAAGAATGCCATTATAAATAAACAACATGCAGTGTCTATCTTTTTCCATCTAGAAAAACCCTATGACACTACAAGTAAGGACGGTATTTTAAAAGATTTACATGATTTTGGATTGCGAGGCCGTTTGCCTCAATTTATATCCAAGTTTTTAACTGACAGGCAATTTCAAGTCCGCGTGGGTTCAACCCTGTCTGATCTTTATAATCAGGATCAGGGTGTCCCACCAGGCAGTATTTTGTCTGTCACTTAGTTTAGTGTCAAAATCGACAGTTTAGCAAAGGTTTTAAACGATTCAATTGATGGATCGTTGTTTGTGGATGACTTTAATGTTTCTTGCCGTGGTAGGAACATGCATACGATTGAGAGGCAAATGCAATTGTGTTTAAATAAAATCCAAAAATAATGATTAGAAAATGGCTTTAGATTTTCTAAATCTAAAACTAACTGTATTCACTTTTGCAGAAAATATAAACCTCACAAAGACCCTGAACTAATATAAGATAACACCCCCATTAAAGTTGTAAAAGAAGCGAAGTTTTTGGGTATAATTTTCGATCATCATTTAACCTTTTTACCTCATATAAAATACTTAAAGAATAAATGTCTGAAAGCCCCAGATTTGTTAAAAGTTGTCTCTTATTCCAAGTGGGGAGGGGATCAGAAAACCCTCCTCCAGCTATACCAAGCTCTTATATGCTCTAGTCTTGATTACGGCTCCATCATCTATTGTTGGGGCTTGTACGAGCAATTTAAAATTATTGGACACCATTCATCACCAAGGCCTGAGGCTTTGTCTTTGACCCTTCCGAACTTCACCTATTCACAGTACAATAAAAAGACATCTCTTAATCCACCACTTGGAATAAGAATACAGTCTGATGTTTCTGCTGCCCAAATCAATCTTGAAACCATAGCCCCCACTCGGCCGTTCACTTCTCCACCTTGGCAGTTACTTAAGCCAGAGGCGGACCTGACATTAAGCAAACTAAAAAAATCGGACACAAATCAACTAATTTATCAACAGCAATATAATTAATTACGTAGCACGTATGATACTCACAGATCTATATTTACAGGTGGATCCAAGGACGGTGACACTGTTGCCAGCGCCACCATCATTGGATCCAGGACTATCTCAACCAGATTACCAGATAAATGTTCTATTTTCACAGCAGAGACAAATGCTATTTTAACAGCTCTAAAGTACACCCACAGCCAAACATAAACAGTTCATTATTTTTTCAGACTCTCTTTCTTGCGTTCAAGCTATTAAAAACATGTCTTCCACGCATCCACTTTTTTTAATTGTTTAATGATCTTGCTACTGGCCAATACGACATCGTTTTCTGTTGGTTACCAAGCCATGTTGGAATCACTGGTAACACAATGGCTGATGCTGTTGCAAAAGCAGCTCTCAACAAATCTGTGACACCACTTCTTCTTCCCTACAGTGATTATAAACCTGTTATCCGTTCTTACATCAGAGATCTAATGAAAAAGAAGTGGGACACCGAAGTGGGTATAAAAAAATTACATGCATCAAAACCAAATATCGGTTATACCTACTTGGGTTGTCAGTCCAGATGTCGTATTGGCCATTCAAGATATACTAATGAATATATATTGAAAGGGGAGGATCCTCCATTCTGTATTCCTTGTGATGAAAGAATCACAGTCAATCATGTCTTGCTTGACTGTATAGATTTTTCCGTCACAAGGGATAACTATTTCAAAGTTTCATCGTTAAAGGATCTTTTTAACAATATCAGCTCTCATTTAATCCTTAGTTTTTTAAAAGAAATAGATCTTGTACATAAATTTTGATAAATGTGTTTTGTAATTAATCAATGATCTTTTAATATTGGTAGAATAAATTGGATAACTAAGATTGTCAGTGGCTGTACCTCGAAGGGGGTTGAAGTAGCGTAAAAGAATTGTCCCCCCGGAGATGGTACGTAAGTCCACGTCATTCACAGTATATTTATTTTTAATCGCAGAATATATGTTCGTTTAATTCGGCTAAATTGACAATAATCGCCAACCACTGAAGGGATGGTGTAAATCCTGCTGGGGTCCATGCAGGTAGCGAAAGTACTGTAAGTCCCCCATGGACCCTCGCGTGGTGATCAACCTTCAGTTGTCGGCGATCTTATAGCCTGTTTTTATTTTGTGTTGCAAAATGATAATATATTTTTACATGTTCTCTAACTATGACACAACTAAACTGTCGTTATCAATACGTCTCCTCGTGCTCACCTTCGAAAAGATGCATGATATGGGGTGCTGATCAATGTTTTCGAGGTACTCCAATACTGATGGTTCATTTTACGAAAGGGGTGGTCACATGTTCAAGCCCATTGCTCAGAAAATAAACAAACAACAGGAAATATCACAATTTCAATTCTTTATCACAGTTCCTCATCTTACTTGTAATTCGTAGATATGCATATTTATAAAATACAAGAAGTACATACTGTTTAGCCTCTGTACAAGATTGTGTCAACTCGCCTGAAACTGAGGTGGTGACGTTAAACGTGCGAGATTTTAGACATGCAGCTTAGCTGGGGTGGAAAAAGTTGTTTACTGTTACGGTGGAATTACATATGTGAAAGAGACCATGGGAATTAGCAGAAGAATTAACCTGGAAGTTATTCACGGGAGCAGTGGACAGTGGCTGGATATTTGTATCTTGGACAGGTACCAAATAACGTTCGCCAGCGAGCTGCTGCTGTCCCTGAAGAATGTTCGAATAATGTTGTTTTTGAGCTGAGCCTGAGTCAATGGAATACGACTGCAACGGTTATGTGGCCAGTAATTTTGCAAATCTCGCGATTTTCAATGCCTGCGTTTGACAGCGAAGTGACGGCAGTTGCCTGAAGACAATGATTTGTATACACTTTGAGACCAACGTTGGTAGAAATTTCTTTCATCATGTTGCCAATTACATTTACACCAACTGGCCTCGTGGTGTTCCATTCGGTGTCGTCGACATGGACTCGTCTCTTGTGAGCCTGGTAAAAGGCACCATTGGGGGATTGAGGAGAGACATGTATTTATCAAATGAAAGTACAGGACAGAATTGGTCCGATGTTGCATAAATGCGTTTGTTGGACCCATTTGAGTCTTTGAGGTCCCCCCTGTGATTTTTAGTGACTTCGGAGTGTGTAATTTCAATAAACTCGAACACCTATTCATCAGTGGATACACGAAAGGAAGATGCAGTTACTTCCCTTTGGTTTTCTTTACCACGACGAGCGAAACCGAGTGTAAGGGCGAACCACACTTTACGAAGCAAGCCGAAAGGAGTTTCCGTATCCAAACTTTCACAATTGTTTTTAATCATTCTCGGGGATAGCAGCATGATGTGTTGTCTGGTCAAGGCCATCGCGCTTAAGTTTTTTTATCATGGACAGAAAAACATTGTTTGCAGTGTGAAATTCCCGGTCTTGGATAAGCAAGATCTGCACACTTAGGTTGAAATGAGTGTTCTTTTACTGATTTAACTGATAAAGGTGACATTTATCATCTTTGGTATATGTTGGGAAGAAACATGCCATGTGAAGAAACGGACTTGAAAATACAGAAACAAATATCAACTAACTATTATCTATAATATTTATAATAATGGATTGGTTGGAAGACAGACCAACATAATAGAAACATACATGGAGAAACACACACAGAGAGAGAGAGAGAGAGAGAGAGAGAGAGAGAGAGAGAGAGAGAGAGAGAGAGAAACATACACTGATATAAACACACACGCATTCCAGAAACACACACACTCATAGAAACTGCATAGAAACATGCACACAAAATAGAAAGTGACCAAATATTATTTTAGTCTGAGCTATTTTCCGGAAAGATGCAGGTGAAAACTGCTTCACTTGTAGCCTTATGATGAAATTCGAACTGATTCCCAAAACAGGAAATCACAAGCTGACCTACCCGTGTTCTTGGACTGCCGGAGACGGTCTCTTACATTTTTCTGATCATCAAGCGCGCACAGAAATTGTTCTATGTAGTCGGCCTCTTCTTTTCTCATCAAGACATCCAGAAGAGCAATACATTTCTCTCGACGTGGAGTTTTTCCTTGAATCTCCTCACGCTGTTTCTGGCTGATGACGCCTTCTTGAAACAGATAAGCTACTACATTATCTACTTCTAGTGTTTTCAGCAGGAAGACATAGTTGGAACGGATTAGGCCCAAATCAATTTCCTTCGTAACAGGATACATCCTGAAGCACACAGATGAAGAACCTAACACATGGGAGGATTGGTACAAGATGGTCCTATTTGTCAACTCTGTCGACTGTCAACACACCGACAGAAATGTAGTTTGTTCAAGTGTGCCATAGGAACTAAAGCGCCAAAAAGAAGAATCATTTTCGATCCGTCATAGATAATCAGTTGTAAATTTGAAACTTTGCCCTCTTCCTTTTCAGTGAGATTGAAAATGCGATTTTTGTTCATTTCTGAATAAGCAACTTTTTACCCTTTGAATCATACTGCACATTATCGATGTGTTTGTCACGTTTTTTTGTGGTTTCACATATATTATAAACATTGTCTCCAAAACTGGTGTTAGAACATATTACTTCTATCGCACCGGTAGCTTTCCTAAAATGTCATTTAATTTTAATACGATCAAGGAGTGAGTGAGTGAGTGAGTGATGCTGCTTTGAACAGTATTCCAGATATATCATGGCGTGTCAGTTTAATTTGTGAGGAAAGCCCCAAATAATGCAGGTCTCAGACGTTTATCAAGTGAAACCCAGGAGCAGGGATGTGGTGCTGACAAATCTAGAAACAATACCGGATCATAGTGGGATTCGAACCCACGACCTTAGGTTTCTAGGGTACCGAATGTACGCAACTCTGCATAGCGAAAATTGTGGCACCTTAGACGACTGGGCCACCCATTCTTCTCAATCTGATTGAAGTCCGTAAGGTGCATTTTTCTCTAATAATCAGTCCAAGCTGATGATAAAATCTTTTAATACACAGTCATTAAACATATCGTAACCCGCAGTGATAACAGCCGGTTTGTGTTGACATAAAACAAGCTATTTATAGCACTACATTTGTTTAATTTAGGCCTATAAGTGAAAGTTGGAAAGTGATGGTTGTTTACGAATTATCAATGACACATGACTTCCAAAAAGAAATATGTATTAAAGGATCTTTGAACGATGTAACTGACGACGGATTTATCAAAATGAAATGTGAATTATTTCCATGTTTGTTTGGCCTTCATAAATCGCAAACTTTAACAAGATTGCAAATACCATGTATATGCTAGAGCCTTTGGCCTTTGTGTCTTATGATTAGTTTGAGGCGCGACTGACACCAGGGTCCGATTGCTCTAACCTTATCAATGACTGTTTTGATAACCCTAGTTGAAAATATTTAAAAAAATATATGCCAGTCTGTGAGAACATTGTTTGAATCGCCTCTCCATGATGCACGTGAAATATGTGAAATATGAAATCTCGATCTTTGGCAACTCTGGTTATGACATGCACGACCTTGGGTACATACCGGGGGAAGAATGGGTGGCCCAGTGGTCAAAGGTGCCACAATTCAACATACATACTATCTGTCAATTAATCCTTTAAACAATTGAATGGATGCATGAAGCTTCCTAATTAATTAAGGTAGGATGGACTACAAGTGGATGCATGAAGCTAATAATTGACCTAGAAATCCATCTTAACTTAATCAATTGTTTAAAACATTATTTGACAGATAGTATGTTCTGGCGCACTGAAAACTGATTGAATAGCAAATTGAAGTCTTTAGTACTTTAGTTTTTAGGCACTTAGAAGTTGGGAGGACATGAATACATGACACCTGGATGGTGGCTACTCCTATTATTTGTAATTTCTTCCCTCTTGATCACGTGAATACTAAGAAAGCGTGTAAAGTTTATTAAAGAATTGACCTTCACTTTGTGTGAGTTTATTGGAGTATGAACCTTCATAGAGTGAGGGCCAAACAATGTTCATTTCTGAACTCACACAAAGTGAAAGACAATTCTTATAATTTGTTATCACAATTTCTTACCTCAAAAGATGTAGGTCAAGATCTAAACACAATTTTATTTAGTACGTCACAAGCTGACCTACCCGTGTTCTTGGACTGCCGGAGACGGTCTCTTACATTTTTCTGATCATCAAGTGCGCACAGAAATTGTTCTATGTAGTCGGCCTCTTCTTTTCTCATCAAGACATCCAGAAGAGCAATACATTTCTCTCGACGTGGAGTTTTTCCTTGAATCTCCTCACGCTGTTTCTGGCTGATGACGCCTTCTTGAAACAGATAAGCTACTACATCATCCACTTCTAGTGTTTTCAGCAGGAAGACATAGTTGGAACGGAGTAGGCCCAAATCAGTTTCCTTCGTAACAGGATACATCCTGAAGCACACAGATGAATAACTTAACACATGGGAGGATTGGTACAAAATGGTCCTATTTGTCAACTCTGTCGACTGTCAACACACCGACAGAAATGTAGTTTGTTCAAATGTGCCATAGGAATTAAAGCGCCAAAAAGAAGAATCATTTTGATCCGTCATAGATAATCAGTTGTAAATTTGAAACTTTGCCCTCTTCCTTTTCAGTGAGATTGAAAATGCGATTTTTGTTCATTTCTGAATAAGCAATTTTTTACCCTTTGAATCATACTGCACATTATCGATGTGTTTGTCACGTTTATTTGTGGTTTCACATATATTATGAACATTGTCTCCAAAACTGGTGTTAGAACATATTACTTCTATCGCACTGGTAGCTTTCCTAAAATGTCATTTAATTTTAATACGATCAAGGAGTGAGTGAGTGAGTGAGTGAGTGAGTGAGTGAGTGATGCTGCTTTGAACAGTATTCCAGATATATCATGGTGTGTCAGTTTAATGTGTGAGGAAAACCCAAAATAATGCAGGTCTCAGACGTTTATCAAGTGAAACCCAGGAGCAGGGATGTGGTGCTGACAAATCTAGAAACAATACTGGGTCATAGTGGGATTCGAACCCACGACCTTAGGTTTCTAGGGTACCGAATGTACGCAACTCTGCATAGCGAATTGTGGCACCCATTCTTCCCAATCTGATCCATTCTTCCCAATCTGATCTGTTTGGCCTTCATAAATCGCAAACTTTAACAAGATTGCAAATACCATGTATTTGCTAGAGCACTTGGCCTTTGTGTCTTATGATTGTTTTGATAACCCTAGTTAAAAATATATTTAAAAAGTATATGCCAGTTTGTGAGAACATGGTTTGAATCGCCTCTGCATGATGCACGTGAAATATGTGAAATATGAAATCTCGATCTTTGGCAACTCTGGTTATGACATGCACGACCTGGGGTACATACCGGGGGAAGAATGGGTGGCCCAGTGGTCTAAGGTGCCACAATTCAACATACATACTATCTGTCAATTAATCCTTTAAACAATTGAATGGATGCATGAAGCTTCCTAATTAATTAAGGTAGGATGGACTACAAGTTGATGCATGAAGCTAATAATTGACCTAGAAATACATCTGAACTTAATCAATTGTTTAAAACATTATTTGACTGATAGTATGTATGTTCTGGCACACTGAAAACTGATTGAATAGCAAATTGAAGTATTTAGTACTTTAGTTTTTAGGCACTTAGAAGTTGGAAGGACATGAATAGATGACACCTGGATAATGACTCCTTCTATTATTTGTAACTTCTTCCCTCTTCATCACGTAAATACTAAGAAAGCGTGTACAGTTTATTTAAGAATTGACCTTCACTTTGTGTGAGTTCATTGGAGTATGAACCTTCATAGAGTGAGGGCCAAACTGTATGAACGTCGGAGCTGTGACACACACAATAACCACGTACCTCAGAAGCAACGTCAGTCCGGCTGCAACTCAGGTAACCTCCCCGCTGTGGTGTGTGCTGCACGTCTCACCCTGATCACGTATTTAAAAATGGCCAATCACAGTTCACATTGCTGATAGCCGGGTTAATTTCCTTGTACACTGGTTGTTTCACTCAACATGTTATGCTGTCGTTTTTGTCTCGTGTGCCGAGGTACCGTGTCTGAAGTCTGAGTGAAAACAGTTCTGTTCTGTGTGGCATGTAACATGTGTAAAATGTTGTGAGGTTAGATATATGCACACAACAGTCACAAATAATAATGTACACTGATCAGACAACTCATGTCAAATATGTTTACACCAGCTAACCTCCACCATTTCCGTTTGGGGAGGGGGCACGGGTGGCCCAGTCGTCTAAGGCGCCGCGATTCGCTGTGCAGAGTTGCGTCCCTTGGGCACGCCAGAAACCTATGATTGTTGGTTCGAATCCCGGTTCGCCCCGATTATGTTTCTAGGTTTGTCAGCACCACGGGTCGGGAAGGAATGGAATATGTTAGACCGATTTATGAGAGCTATTTTAACAAATATGCTAGCAAATAATTTCTTACTTTATTACAAATAATGTGGTCAACACATGCCTAATATTCCAGAGGTTACTAAAGTGAATATCATTTTCTCTAAATCGCCAGTTATTTTGAGCATGACATTATGTCATGAAGACATCATTACCCTCATGTGTGTCCATATCGTTAATATCATATATAAGGAAAAACGATATGTATTAAGCTCGCAAAAGGCTCATGATTATGTCATGATTACGATACGACAACACAATGCTAATAATTGTTATCTCTCAGTCTCTCTCTTTATTAACATATTAACATAACTTGCTTAACAGTTGCCCTAACCAATTGTAAGGATGCGCAAACAAGTACAAGCTCTGCGCCTACAATTTGCATGTATTAAGTACAATACTTCCCATGCTTGCAGAATGCATTGGAACCAACTACACAACCAGGTAGCCCTAGGTAGCACCAAATGACCAGGTATTTTCTGTTGATGGTATTGGGTAATATTAGCTACGGGAAAGATCATCAAGAATCTCCAACTGAAAGGGGAAACTCCAACAGCCTCTATGCGGACTTCACGGGATGATGCTCCTTCTGTGGCCACTGTTGCGGTGTGAGCAACAGAGTTCAAGGGGGGAAGAGAGTAACTCAGGAAGACCTCCGACTGGCCCCACTAAGGAAATTAGATACAATACATGATATGATTATTATGATCGCCGACTCACCACACGCCAAATAGCCAGTAGGGTAGGCATCCCTCGTGAGAGAGAAGAGAACATTCTGAGGAATGAAATGGTTGATGACGAAGTTTTCAGCACGCTGGCTTCCAATGCTTCTTCTGACTCTGACTGATCAGAAACGCTTGCAGGGTCATCATGACTCGCGAGAATTACGTCTCTTTTAAGTTGTTCCAGCTGATTCAGTTCTAACCAAGGACAGGTCTTGGTATCACTACACTCAGGAGCAAATAAAATATTGTCATAGTCGTGAAAACATCTCCTACAAAGAATGCGAAGTTCTGTAAGCTGGTAATGTAATGCCTTCATATTTTGAAATTCAAAAGGAAAATGGTAGACCACCTTCCGATATATCAAACCATTAATGGCCAATAGTATACTAAACTGCCTGAGAATATCAATCCTAAACGTTATGGAAGAATCCCTCCTGGTGAGTTGTCCCACCAGGATAATCCATCTGTGCACAAGTCTGTGGTCGCCATGGCTGCAATGCGTGACTGGCTTTGAACTTATTGAACCATCACCGATTGACCTGATTTGTTATGTATAAACCACTGAATTGAGTGACACAAGATGTTCGAGAAAAGGGTATGTATGTCTTGCCCCACCAGTAACACCCGCCATTCACACAATATCCATGGAAATGTAAGTAGTTATTGCCTGACGCGGCACATCTGTGGTCCTGTCATGCAACGGCGGCCTGTCAGGTGACACGATAGTGCACTGACTTTGTTTTTGTGTATTTAAGAAATAAACAGTGAGCGGAAGTTGTTTATCGAACAATAAAACACTGCAGTGAGAATATACAAATCGGGGCTGCGCTCCTCATTGTTCAATCTCCCTGCAGTGTTTTATTGTAAGATAAACCACGACCACAAGTCGATTATTTCTTATATGAGTTATTAACATCATGTACGGCCTCTTTAAGGGTGTTGATAGAATATACTAGCTTTAAAACCATTTACCCAAATTTTCATAATAATGACCCCCTGAATGAGAATCCGACCTAGGAAGTTGGTATTCCCCGTATATTCTCACTATCCTCACGTCGATTATCTGTACTTTTTCTCCTAATACCGATGGTCATATCTCTCCCACATCCAAAATATGACGTCATCAAGTTGCGAGGGCATATTCGAATCTCCAGAAATAATTCAATATAGAACAATGTTTTATCGTGAAATTTACCCCACTTCGTTCTTCGTTGGCAGCGTGCTTAACCTTTATGTGTCACAGGCATCTTACAGGTGGGCACACGTCAGTTGTACATGCCAAAACGGTGCAAAATTATCTGCACATATGACATGTGTGTGCACGACGTCCACGTGCCATCACTTAACTACACGTTACTGAATCAGAGGCGTGGGCAGTGTGGTGTTGGCAATGTAAGCACTGGGATAATCAACGTTGGGCTAATGTCATGTCTCCTGGGGTACCGAGGTTCACGGTGGGCTTCCATGACCGACGTAATCGAGTATTAAGACGTCCTGGGGATGGTTGTGTGGATGTTAAAGTCGTACATCACGATTGTTTTAGTTGTGGGGCCATAATGGCATTTGGCTGTATCACTGACCGAACGGCGCTACAAATTGTCCTTGGTGCCATGGGCAAAACGTTTCAGCTTTCAAGACGATAATGCACGTGCTCATCGTGCCTGGATTGTTACCAAATTCCTCCGGCATCAAACGAGCTATGTCATGCCTTGGCCAGCACTTAGTCCTGACCTGACAATAAAATGCTACTAAGATAATATGTCATATCTGTCAAATCAAAGTAATTGATTAGATTAGAAGTTTGTGATGTACTTTCCATTTTGTATTTTGGGGCACGAGTGGCCCAGTCGTATCAGGCGCCGAGATTCGCTGTGCAGAGTTGCGTCCCTTGGGCACGCCAGAAACCTATGATTGTTGGTTCGAATCCCGGTTCGCCCCGATTATGTTTCTTGGTTTGTCAGCACCATACCCGTGCTCGTGGGTTTCACCGAAGTGGTAAACCACTTTTTTGGATGGACCAACCAGGAGAGAAATTGATGGAATATTAATATCACATGTTACCACTGATCCAGTTAAATTCATCACACAATAATATATTAAAGTACTCACGGAAATGAACAAAACCTGTTTTTCTCAATTTAAAAATCGATTCAAAGTGTCACGTAAGTGTAAATACGAAATAACAAAACAACTCGAAAAGTACTAGTCTGGATTTGCTTGTTTGATCTCAGTGAACAACACAAAATGTACTTTACAGGAGGTAATTTGTCGGCACTTTCAACATTCAAAAATAAAACTAAGTCCAAATTAACATAGCAGAAACAGACTATAGGCATTATGCACCTGTTCTCACCTGTCGTGAAAGTGTCATAGGTCACCTTGATCAACTTACACCTGGTTATGCCCTGTTTCACAATAGTCTGTTTTATTCACATTTTTACACACTTTTACGTGTAAAAAGGCATAAAAACATTTGATACACTGTATTTGTGCCAAGGCCCAATTAGTTCTAATTTAGTTGTATGAATATTTACATATTTTGTATAATAACTGCATTTATTTAAGATCTGAGGTCGAAAAAACAGGGTTTTTTTCATTCCCGTGAGTACTTTAGTATTTGACATTACGGCATTTGATTATTAGGGCATGATCATGTACATGTTCACTGTAGTAATGTACACACCAGTCAACTTGATTATAATTTATATTATAGTGTAGCGCGGCATCAACGATTACTTTATGATATCCTCACTTGTCATCGATGTATTGACATCGAACAATGGACGACAATTCGAAATTCTTATAAATAGCTTCAATAGGGACAGCGCCGGTGTCAGTACAATTTTCCTAGTTAAAAATATGTCTCTACACAATATAATCTGAAGCAGACAAGAACAATATTTTTTTATTAATGCTTACTTTCATGGATAGAATTGAGTCAACCTAGCTAGGCTTGCCAAATCGTTCTAGACTTGAGCTGGATTCCTTTTAAATTTATTCACTATGGTCTGGGAGACGAACGGGCGTCAGTATCGCATTAAAACTGGGACAGCCTGAATCAGTGTAATCGGATATGTTGTGGAGTTTCGGTTTGGGGCTGTTTGCTGAAGGGCTCACGAACAAGGGCATCAATGTAGAGATTAAATCATTACCACCTTTCTTTATATCGGATATGTTATTGTGATTTGAAGAATTTGTTTTGGAGAATTGCGAGTTATGTATACTCTGTATTCTTTCGTCATGGTAGCATATATATTTTCTGTGTTGCTTTTTGAATTATCCACAAATAATGATAACTACAATGTAAACCTCTCTTTGGAGATATACAATAATACTACTGAAGGGGCATATCTGAAAAATGGGACTTATCGACAAATATTTCTTTCTTAAATACTACCCGTTACAGGCATTCTGATCATTATATTATACTTTGTACAGTTTAAAAGTCAAATAATGGCAAATTGTGTATCTTTCTACATTTTGAATCAATTATAATTTCTGCAATAAAACCTTAGCATCAGATAGTGATATAAACGAATATGATCTATACTGTGATAAATGAATTATCAATTTCGTATTATGAATTAGATAAACATAAATATGATAGTGAAACACATTATTTTATTCTGTTCGTGTGAGTAGGTAACGAGAGATCTAGGCAACTCACTAACGTAGCCATTTGTGAAAAATGAAATATTAAAAGTTTAGGGGGTTGAACATGTACATTGAATGACAAGGAAGAAAGCAACGTAATAATTAAATTACAAATCAAATTATGTTACAAATATAACAGAATATATAGAAATATTAGTTTAATTTCTTATTGTTGGAAGGTGTTTAATTATAGATTTTGTTTGTTTGCTGTTTAACGCTATCTTTAAGGAGGTATATCTATATCATCCAAATGTCCATATATATATGTCCACATATATATTTATAAAACAAGTCGTCCAGCACTCTTCCTTAATAGTACTTTGTGTTTGATTGTTTGTTGTTAAACGCCGCACTCAGCAATATACCAGCTATATGACGGTGGTTCGTAAATAATCCAGTCTGGACCAGACAATCCAGTTATTATCACCAAGAGCACCGATCTACGCAATTGGGATACGATGACATGCATCAACCAAGTCAGCGAGCCTGACCACCCGATTACGTTAGTCGCCTTAGTACAAGCATGGGTTGTTTAAGGCCTATTCTAACCCGGATCTTTACGGGTAATGTTTTTAATAATAAGGTACAATGAAATTCTGTATATGTCCATAATAGGTGTGTATAAGTAAATGGATAATATATCCATACAAGCCAATTAAATGGCTGCATATTGTTCTTTGATGAACTCTTTTACAAGTCTATATTTCAAGACATGTATTTGATATTCATAATAACTCCATAATAGCTACACAATGGCGACAAAACGGTACCAGCATCACATATATCTATATAATTACTTTTAAGTTGAATCATGTATCTAAATAGTAAATTAGAAGGATTAAAAATATACACTTCCGACATTTTTCGGGTTTTTTTCGTTTGGAGAGAGGAGTAGTGACAGTAGTGACTGGTATCTGATGGGTGCAAACAGGTGTCGAGTGGCTGTCTCAGATGGCTCTAATTTCGTTACTCTAAAGATCACGACGGCGATAAAGACCGTGAAGTAGTTTGTCTCACAGTCCCTGAACCATATTATTTTCCCTTCCGCCCAGGCCTTACTGCAATGCTATAGCCCAAAATGAAACAAAGCCTAGATGTTCAACGGGTTCAGGCTGAAATTTCCATCACACTTGGGCTCCTTTTGAATTTAAATATAGTTTCTCGTTTTAACCAGAATAATGTATTTTCAGAGACTAAGCGTTTGTCTAACCGTGAAGTACAACTATCCAAAAGATCCCATGCATGTCTATATTTCTTCAGACAGACTCTCCATGTTCCTATCTATATGTATCAAAAGACAAATGAATTAAATCTTACAGCACTGGTGAATAGGTTATTTGCGCATGTAATCGTCGATCTACAATATCCTTTGCGGAAAAAGCATATATACTGATGAATTAACGTAGTAACACTACGCAAATATATGCCCAGATGTATACATAAGTTTCATCTCGTGATCTTTATTCGTGCTTTTAGCTCTTTTTCTACATTAGATTATGGGGCGTTACATCACACCAGAAAGCCAGGTCCAAATTCAAGTCATAATTTCATGGTCCGTCTTGTATGTTGGAAACCAATATTGCAACATGGCTGAATATTCCTAAACGTGGTATTTACCCGATTACTCACATAACTATTCCATTTTCTTCGTGCACGTTCTACAATCATCTACGATCACTATCTAGAAGGAGGTATAATCATCCAAATGTACATACATATATGTCCACATACATATGTATTAAGCAAGTCCCACATTCTTTCTTAAACGATAAATGCTAAGCATTTCCTCTGCATGTATTTATATATGTAAAAATCGTTTTTATGTCAACGCTGATGCAGTATACGTACCACAGACCGGATGCTAGAATAACATCTAATATCTGAAATGAACATATCTTACAGAAAAAAAAAAAGTTGTTAAACAATAGTTTTAAAATATAACAAAAAGGAGCCAAGAGACTTTCTTCATTTTGCCAAATTTTGGGCTGTATTGGACATATTTGTTTCGGGGTCTGTATGACAGACACACCTAATTCTTTAAAGTATAAAGATAAGTACATGTAAGTATAGATGTGGTTTATATTCAAATATGTTTGTGATTAACCCGACCTTGAAAAATATTGAAGGGTGAGTGGTAACCATTTATGTCATTATTTCGAATTAGAATGATAGCACATCAGAAAAGCATGGCACTTTAATATACGTATCTTGTTAGCCCAATAGTGTTTTAAGTAAGAGCAACATGTATATCGAGAATATATGTTTGGTGCGTGACTTACCCCACATTACTGTCAGAAAGTGTGCATGCTCTGTTTATCGGGAATAAATGACATAAGGCGATTCATGCGGGTAAATACGATTTACTTCAGAACTAGTATAGATTACTTTAGGTTAGGAGAAAATGTATGTAATTAACAGAACTTTTGATTTCGGCAAGCTTCGTGATATAATCAACTGTGATATAATGTCAGGGTATATGGTCATGTAATTAAGAAACAAACCGCGAGTGGGAGTTGTTTATTGTGCGATAAAAAACGACCACGACTCGTTTATTTCTTATAAAAGATATCAACATTACATACGACCGCGGCAATGCCAGATAAATCCATTTTATGAAGAGGAGGGTTTGAATTTGGTCTTTCCCCGCATATTCTCACAATTTTCTCGTCTGCACCTTTTCTCCCAATACCGATTAACATTTCGCTCTCACTTTCTGATGCGATTGTTCGGGCATTGCATTTATCTACCTTCCCCAGCTACATCTATTGGGAACAACTCACTGGACACGTCCCTCTCACAAATAACATCAAAGTTACAACGTCCTCAAGTTGCGAGTGCATGTTCGAATCTCCATAAATGACGTCATGATAGAACAAGGTTTTATCGTGAAATATATATCGCTTCCTACTTCTTTGTTCTTTGCGATTTATCGCGTAGCTGTCTTATATCGAATGTCAATTTCTCATTGCTTTATCATGACGTATCCGTGTCATAACCAATCATGTAGCAATAGCAATCACAAATATAGTTGACTTAGAATACAATAGTGTCATGATATATAATTATCCTTTGGTGTGCAATATTTCCGGTTGATAAATCTAACATATGCTTACTTTTAAGAATTGCGACTGTACATTTTTATATTGCTTTATCAGGTCTCTGTAACATTTGCAAAATAAAACAAATTTAATAATACAACTGAACCTAAATGTATGTTGTAATATCCTTAAGTTCCTGAGAGCGGCATTAGACCATAAACAAAACATAATATCTTCAAATATTATGTTAATAATGTCGATGCTAAAAAATAATCTCCACAATATCCATACCTCTTTCTCTATGTTTAATGTGAAACATAATAACTCTTTTTAATGATCTGAAGGAACAATAATGACAATAATTTCAAAATAATATCATCATTATTTATGTTACTTATACTCAACTGAAGTAGTCCTCAACACTATACGTTCAGAGAAGAAACCCATGAACATATTATCAATGTAACATACATTTATGGAAATTAGATGAACAGTTGATTGAACAAATGATATTATTCGGTCGAACATCTATCAGCCAATACTACATGATTAAATTGTGAGACTACAGTGATTTTTGCAAGGCTACTCTCATAAATGTCATGACGCATTTGAGGCCAGGGTTCTTCTATACTCGCATTAATGTGCTGACTTATTATTGCGTTAATTTCATGATTTACAGTATTCATGAAGAACATTTCACGTGGGACCAACAGAGGGAAATATGACCATCGACTATGTTTTTTTTTTATATTTAGCTAGCTCAAACGATCTGTTGGTTTGATTTATTGTTATGATATCCACAAAATAAGTTGGATCCGTTTTCCCGTTTTTGTTGTTCCCTGTGTAACGCCGCACGTAGCAATATTCCAGTTATATGACGGTTGTCTGTATATAATCGAGTCTGGACCAGACAATCCAGTGATTGATATCACGACCACCGACCCACGCAATTCATATACAATGACATGCATCAACCAAGTCAGCGAGCCTGACCACCCGATCCCTTTAGTCGCCTCTTACGACAAGCAAAGTCGCCTATGACGGCAAGCATGGGTTGCTGTAAATCTATTCTTAACCGGATCTTCAAAGGTCAAGTGGGATTAAACTGATATGTTAAGATGAAATAAAACTGAATTATATGTGCTGTTTTCATATCAAAGTTTGCCAAATTGTTACAAAATTATTGGCCACAGCAAGGCTACGTATTCACAACTTATTCTTCCCCGCCCTTAAGGCGGGGACGTATACGGGAGAGGTTAATTTTGGAGCATGTAAGTCGACATGTTGGTTTCTTAGAAATTTCAAGCCACAAAGTTACCGATACGAAACATACAAATCATGTGAAATGTGCGTGAAATGTTGATGTTTATCTTTTCCAGCAATAAGAGATACTTCAAAATCGTCTTGCTATCCTGAGACTTAGTCACTTTTCGTAATGCTGATAACCCATGAAATTTGTTCATTTTGTTTTTAAGAGTTAAAAATGATCCCATTTCGCTAATGTTAACCGGTCTATATCTTGTAAGAATAAACTTTTGCGCAATGAGCGAGTATCTCCATTAGCTATAGGCGTAGTATAGAAGTGATAAATTCACGCACTGACCTTGCATTGCTGTACATCGTATCTTATTCAAGCTGTATCACTGAGAGTGAGAGATTATCTCCCTTCCCCGAACAGTTCAATGGCGCACTACCTTTGCAATGTATCGTATGTTATTCAGGCAGCCATCGAGAAACGTTCCAGGAAGGAATTTAGGCCAAGCCTGTCACGCGCACTCAATTTTCACACTGCTATTGCAACATATTGTTCAACACGATTAAATAACAGGCTTCTATAAAGTATGACTTTCTTCAATAAACAACACATGTAAAACAACGGGTTTGATATGAGAAATTTTTTATTAGTTGTCTTCATAATCACATGTATGGCGCTTGCTGTGCATAGTTGAGCACAGCATTGTTTTAAATACTTCACTGTATGTAATGTATGGTACATACCGTTTCATGCGGCGGTTTACGTTTCTGCATGGTTTATTGCTTTGACAAAAAAAATTAACTTCCAGCCGAGATCATACACCCGTATATTTTCTTTGCTTCTGGATACATAGGAAATCAACAGGTTGGTCTGTAATTTGCAATTATTTTCCAAAAAGATAATACGGTTGCATGATATCTTCACGATGTTTGGGTTGAACAAAGTAACATTCTTCTAAACAAATTTCCAATCTAAGCCGGAAGCAATCACAACACAAACCCAGTTAACCAAACGCAACCATACACAAGAGTGAGTGAGGTAGTTGGGTTTAACGCCGTCTTGAATAGTATTCCGTGTCAGCTTGAAGTGGGATGAAAGTCTGAAGTGATGCAGGTCTTAGACGGTCACCACTTTGGTGAAACCAACGAGCAAGGGTTTTGTGCTGAAAACAAAATCGGGGCGAACCGAGATTCAAACACACTGTCATAGGTTTCTGGCGTGTCCAAGGGACACAACTCTGCATAGCGAATTGCAGCGCCTTCGGCGACTGGGCCAACCATGCCCCCGTAAACAACTGTAAGAAACTATTATAAAACAAAGATGTTTTAGATGAGATATGTATTGCGGATCATTCCATAAAGAAACAGTGGCAATATTGCACAATCACAAACTACAAAATACATGCACAATAAACGACAATTAAAAAACACAGGAACATTCAACATTCAAAAGAGGTAGAATTTAATTTCTAAAACAAGTGTTTTATTATGATATGGAAACAATATGAGAATTGAGCAAAACTATGGTAATGTAGTACATACATGTACAAGGAATTTGTTTGTAATTGTTGATATGTTAACAGATCTTGGAAGTTGTTTCTGGATAACTGTTGGTAAACTTATTAAGAATCTGCTCCTTTTAACAGAGTGTACCAAATTCTTTATAATGATTGGGGATTATTTGTGATTCTCTTTCTTGGTTCTATTATGTAAGACAGTGCGTAATGTTGGTCATCTTCTGAGACATCACATGTTTCACAGAGACGTTGTTCAAATGGGGTTGGTGTTTGTGTATATCTACAATTTTTTCAATTTTTAGTTTGCGATTACTTAAACGAAGTTTTGAGAAAAGTGACCTATGGCCTTTGTTTTTACAATATGTAAGATAATTCTCAATATTTATAGATAACGTGACCAAACTGTATGTTCCTAACATGCTGCTAGATAAATGGGAATCCATTAATGATTGCGTGAATTTTTACATTTGAACTGAAGTATATTTAGAGTGTATTCATTACATTTTTTGTGTTTACTATTTTAAAAGTTTGCTTTATTAAAACCAACCAACATTTTGACCAGAAATATTGATATTTGCTGCAAAAGCATGCTTTAGAGTGACATTTGTTATGTTATCTATATAGGATTTTTTTTATTGGTACTAATAGTGGGTATACATCAAGTTTTGCCTGACAGGCCCAGTTTTCTTGCCTGGGATTTCTTTGTGCTGACCAATTTAAGACACTTTTTCCTCTTTTGTGCTTTCCAAAGATAAGTACATTAATAACAACCAATTTGTACTTAACACAAATTCTCTCCTCCCATAGCTTACACTTCCTTCCTCTGCACATAACATTATATGGCGGGGAGCTATTGATGCTCTGCAGCAATCTCTACTTGTTGTGGTAGGCACAGTATAACTCATGAGTCTGGACTGAGGGAGGGCCGTATTCCTCCTTGTGGGTCACCTGCTTGGTAATATGGGACGGAAAAACTGCAGTGGGTGAGGGCAGTTAAGCTGATGGTACAGACAGATAACAGAGATCATTTTACAAATGTGAAACCTCATTCCACAAAGGAAGAGGCGAAAGCTGAAACTTGGTGAGATTTACAGAACAAAGGCAGTTATTTCTAGTTTCTTACTGACTCTCGAGGAGACATTTATTAAAAATTCGTGTGTGCGACACGGCCACCAGTCACTAAATTTGGGTTACAATCATTCGGTCTTCTTTCATCTGTCATCTGAAATACCATCCCTTCGTGCACTTATGCTTCCTACTCAAGTTACCAAACACATGTTTGTTTACGTACACGTGCAAGATATATATTACGCCGAGTAGAATTTACGATTTTTGATACGTCTAACTGCTGGCCTGGTACGCAATGTCATATTTCTTATCGCCAGGGATCACAGGTGTGATACCAGTCTCCCTCAAGGAGACGTCTGATTGAACTCTTTGCTTCGTCAATGCTTCGTCTAGCACAAACCGGTAACTGGTACCACTAGCAACGATACAATGGCTACAAAGACTTACAATGAGTCAAGCATCCGTCACTCGATTTCCATTTTGATTGATTGTTTGATAGATAGATTGATAGATTGTGAGTGAGTGAGTGAATGAGTAAGTGAGTGAGTGAGTGAGTGAGTGAGTGAGTGAGTGAGTGAGTGTTCCACTGTATGTCCGAATCTGGGTACGGGTCACCGGCTTAGCGTCACTGATCTAGATATATCTGTGCATAAATAGGTCATCCATGCGAATAGCGTAATCTCGATTAATGTATTCAGGAACCTTTCGTGAACAACATTTATTGAAAATGCTACCGAAGAATCAAACAACTTTGGCTTCTGTGGTGGAATCATTCTAATATTTCACATAACCGTTAACGTATTTCTTGAATGTTGTCACGCCATTCATTCAGACAGATCTCGAAGATATGTTAATATCTATGCGAGGACAGCGGATTAGATATCGCGAGGCCGGTTCACAATCCATAAAAGCCTGTGATATGCCATGAATAGCCCATTGCATCTCGTATATACGGTACTCCACACAGAGATTAACGAAGGGCATCTATTTGATCAGGGGTTATTTAAATATCTATAACATCTGTGTGTCAGTATATCCAGTTTCTGTCAGTGCAGAGAACGGGGGGATAGAATGATGGATTTAACAACAAGTAAGGTCATCTTGAGCGGGATGGTTTTCGTAGGCAATAGATGGATTAGCATTATGAACTATGATTCTCTTTAGGTAGTAAAAGATCCACGATATTCCACCTGGTAGAAGTGTGTAATCAAACCGCACAGCATTGGTCTTTGATTGACTGTGGCGTCAAAACAAACTCATTCATGTACTTGATCTGAATGTTCATCTTAATTGTTATGGATAGTCACGGAGCCCTGATCCAGAGAACAGGGTGTCATTCGATAAAAATGAAGTAATAATAGGATTACCAGAAAAACGGGGTATAACACCCAAGCCAATAACCTCCCCTCAGGAACACAAGAGTAAGTCAGTACAAGATTGAAAACTGCCCCATAAGTATGTATGACAGGCTAGTCGGGTATTGCTTCTTGTATATGTGAAAGCAAAGTTATTAAAATTAATAGCAAAACTGATGAAAGTCACCAACAAACGTGTATAAGTGTTACATCGTCACTGCAAAAATAATGAGTGTTGTCTTTAGTATTAACATTCAAATACGTGATATCTATATTAGCGATATTGTCTACGTTCCGCCGGTGAGTAAGCGTTAGCCTTACTATCTCGTAGTATAAATGTTGCAAGAAATTGTATTTCTGAAGACATCACGATACAGTTACGATGCATCACGTCTGCACCAGCGCTTGATAACAGCCTTGTGTTTGGGTGTTTCAGTAGTTTAAATTGCTGTTCTTGATGTTGTTGAATAAACTTTGATACTATGAACAATATAAGGTTATATGAGAGTATGACTTTAGAATGGTAACATGTGTTAATGTATATCTAATATATATATATATATATATATATATAAATAATAGGAAGACATAAATAGAACAATGAGTAGTACGTCCAGATTAGTGTATAGGCAAAATTTAAAAGTAGATGAAAGAACACAATCGTCCGGAATAAAATGTATAATTCTAGTGCACTTCCATGTGACTATATAGCATACAATTAGCTATCGGGTCCCGTTTGGGTCGGTTTGGGTGGCAGCTTAGATATCCATAGAGTAGGTTCATCTCGGAATCTCCCATATAACTGGGGCTCCTTTTCAATTGAAATGCAGTTACTTGTTTCTTTCAAAACTATACAGTTTTAGAGATTAAGCATTAGTCTGAATAGATATCACCAGTTTGTAATTTGAAATTAATCTGTTTACGGTAACAGAACACTGTTTAAGTGTCATGTTCAAATGAGAAAGTGGAATCCCGTCAATTAGGCGGACGAACCTTAAAACTGTTAATAAACATTAAAATAAGCAATATCGGGAAAATGTATATGCATATACTATCTGGCAATAAAAACCAAGATCACCTTCTACAAAAATAAGTTTTAAAAGCCGGTTGATATTCTTTTGCGTATTTGACGATTATATAACTTTCGAAAGTATAAATCCTTTTCCTATACTCAGACGTTCCTGAGCCTTGCGCTTTCCTAATTATTTTGTCTAAAATTATTACCGTTATCATTGTATTTGTTAATGGGAAATACGCGCCGATCAAGTACGTGCCATAAATTAAAGCGACATTGTACGATTCCGAACTCATCAGGAGACCGTGTTTACGAATCACTGTCAAATAGTGGTGACATATAGTGGAAACAAAACGCGAAATCGCGCATGCACAGAACGGAAAATTTGGACAAGGCATTAAGCAATCCGCATGCGTAGAACGATTGATTTCAGTACTTCCTCTAAGCGCTTCGAGTAAAAGCTCGGGCCTGTAATCTAACACGCGAGAACTGACCAAGGAAATCTGAGAAGTAGGAATACCGGTAGACGCTGCTGCTTGATTGACAATGCCAATCAAGAAAGGGAGGAGCCTGATGATATCGTTCTCTCCCAGTAAATTCCGATGTCAAATAACGACGTTATTTGGACGGAAAAACGATGGTTTGAAAGCATCCAAATAACGTCGTTTTCCGTCCAATGACCATATTCGGAAAAAACGACGTTTTCGTGTTTGCAGTGTAAATTGACTACAACTTAACAAAGTTCGCTGTGCAGAGATGCGTCTCTTTCACAAAAAATGACTGAAAGGAGGTAAATCACAACTGTATGATGAGCCGAATCAATAAGACTGACAGAAGTAATGGTCCACATTGGTTAACCGCCAATGCGCGCTGCACGTGCAAAATATCGGATGTGTTTTCTTGTTATATTTTACAAACAAACGTTCTAACATGGGAAATATGTCACGAACACATATATTTGTTTTAAAACTTCATATTTATATATTTATATTTCATCATCCCCTACGTTTTCTGAAAAGTATATATCGTCACATATATTAATAAAACCAGAAGCCCTGTTGTGGCAATTGTAAATACTACCACCTGCGCTTCAACCTTTTCTGGCAATGTAATGTGGGCCTTTGTATTCAAACAAAACTGTCTGTCTGCATACAGACTGGCAACGTGCACGTTGCGAGTGCAAGTTCGAATCTCCAGAAATGACGTCATGATAGAACAAAGTTTTATCGTGAAATAATCCACGCTTCGTTCTTCGTTGTTCTTTGCGATTAATCGGGTAACTATCCTCTATTACAGGATAAAGTACAGTCGGTGATTTTGATCTTTTAGTGAAGCATTTTAGAATTCCCCATTCCACTTTCACTCCGATGAAGCCCTAGCATACATGTGCCAGCCAGCTTAATCGAAGTAATAAATGTCGATTTTTGACTTTCCTCCAAGTCTGAACACCTCTTTCATGCAGTTCTTAAGTCCACCCTCACGCACTCCTTCTTTCTACTGTGTGAATCAAGACTCATGAGGTGGCTGACAGCGTGTACTTTAATGATGCAGATACTGCATTGATAAGACATAATAATCATAAGGTCATATCTAGATGTTGTCTATAAGAGAGGTTCTTTTATTAACATGTCGGAGATAATTTGTGAAACATATTTTGCTTTTTCGGGACAGAGGTTTAGGATATTTGCCAATAGTATAATACCATTTTGGCAGTTTTTTAAGTCTAGTGTTCAAAGAAGTATCTGCCTTTCATTCTGATAATTTGGACAGTACAAAAGGAAGTGTTTTTCATCTTCTATCTTAAAGATGGTAGGGCTGCAGACACATCCTTGCTTGACACCAATATTAGAACAAATGGGAGTATTCACAGCATAATAAAGTGTAGAGTATATATTTTCAAGTAGATTATAGATTTTTCTCATTTATATTGTTATTTAGTAGCTTGTGTCTCAGACCATTTCTCCACACAGTGTCAAAAGCTTTACTAAAATTAACAAAGCAAGCATACCATTTCTTCTTAGACTTCTTATATTTCTGAATCAGAGTCCGCAGTATGAAGATGATATCAGATGTTCTAAAATCTTTTCTAAAGCCAGCCTGTCTCTTATCAAACACCTTGGATGATTCCATGTGCGATATTATTCGCGAGCTGATAATACCGAGCACAATTTTAGATAGTCAGCTTCCGAGGGCGATCCCTCTTTAGTTATTAACATCGTCAACACCCCCCTTCTTGTGTATTGGAAGAATGTAGGAAGTTCTCCACTGTGATGGGAATATACTGCTGTCCAAAATCATATTAAATGACTTCATGTGGTGGTCGGCCAATAAAGTAATAGAATTACAAATTATTTGATTCAGAATCAAATCTGGGCCACCAGATTTGCAACGTTTTACACAGCAGTGTAAAGTTCTGAGGCTGTTATTTGAGAATTATTCCAGGTTTATCTTCTAGTTTAATTTCTTTTGTGTCCTGATTTAATAGAGATTCTGAGATATTAAAATGAAATTCTGTGTTATCTGTTATGTAACAATTTAGCGTAGTGAAGTGATTTTCCCACTCCTCTGTAGATGTGTCACCTTGTTTTTCATCAAAGTTATTTTCAGTGTGTTCCCTGACAAGCCTCCATTATTCCTGTGGGTTTCTTGAAGACAAAGTTTCAAGTTTGTTTAGTAAATGTTTTACTTTGACAAGTCTTACAGCCCCCTGCTGCATATGAGAAAGATATTTGCAACTTGATCCATTTACTTTACAACTGCATACCTACCAGCCACAGCCACACGCTCACAAAGTAGGTCAGCCAGTCTGTCCTGCCTTACATGATATATGACCACCGAAGAGGCCTAACTGCGCTGATATTGTTTGCATAACAGCGAACTGAGATAAGGCACATACTTTAAACTCGCAGTTGAATAAACACATGACATACTAATCAATATTACATAGCATGTGAGATATGGAGACAAGCGAAACGTTGTGACATACAACATGCATCGTATTAAATGATATACAGTCTTTTTGCTGTCTTTTCTCTGGTTCTGACATGTTTTACATAAGTTTGTTTATGCAAAAGTGTTATGAAGGTGAGGGAGTTCCCCATTTGCCTCAGGGCAGGGTCATGATCAAGTACGCCAATCACAGTAGAATACAAAAACTCACTACCTTTTTTTTGTTTTGACATACCACACCCCACTCTGGATATAAGTATGCCACCAGCTTAAAGAACCGAAATAAATCATCCGATCTAATGACATTATGTTTTGTCTGGTAAAATATATACAAAGAAACAATGTTACTTTAATGTTAACCTATAGCTATGTGTTTGAATATAATTTGTTGATTAGTCATTGATCTCGTGTGGTTATCTATTGAGCTGACAATTTAGATTTGAGGGTTAAACCTTGTGTGTGTGCTTCAATTTTGAAACTACCTCGAAACAGAAATAATTTGTGAAATCATCAAATGACCACAGTAGATCCAAATTGCTAATGATCCGAGTATAAAAATTCTCCCGAGTGTCGTTTGATATAAAATATTTCAACACGAGTCAATAAACGTTCCTCTCTCTCTCTCTCTCTCTCTCTCTCTCTCTCTCTCTCTCTCTCTCTCTCTCTCTCTCTCTCTCTCTCTCTCTCTCTCTCTCTCTCTCTCTCTCTCTCTCTCTCTTGCAAAGAACACAAACACGAGGGTTAAGATGTTATTTATCATCCAAAACTGGCTTCCACCTGAGATGTCGCTACAAGGCTTCCACCTGAGATGTCGCTACAATGAACAGACCAGCTGGACTGAACAGATCAGTTATCAATGTTGATGTTTCAGGTGGAAAGGTTTAGTTCATTCAGAATATGTTCCCGATTTGAAGCTACTGATTGTGCATGTCATGCAGACACAAGTCTAGCTGATAGTACACTTGTATAAATTCACACAGAAAACAATGCGTTTGAAACATTGTCAACCTCTGCAGTAGATTTATCTGGTGACTGAGTGAGTTTGTCCTCCCCACTTCCAGCAATATTTTCAATTTGAGTACACATGACGTTTAAAAGCTTTATGAATCTTTATCTGAAGTCATGTAGTTTAGACAACGTTGTTCGTAAACTGCATACATCTGGTCTGGAAACAATTCCTTCTTTGTTTTGCAATTCAATTTTTTATATCAAACTCCCGAACAATTACTTGATAAATTTTAGTATTTGTCACTACCAACACACACGCACGTACATAACAACACACATACACACACATGTATTAACATATCACACATACACACGTGCACACATACGCACAAACATAACACATATACTCACATGCACACACATACATGAACTTAACCTACAGACACACGCACAGGAACGAACATATCACATACAAACATGAGCAAGACACACACAGAGACACACTTACACTGTAAGCACAAATATAACAACACAGACAGGCAGGAACATAAGACAAACACATGCACACACGAACGAACATAACAAACATGCTCACACACGCGCGCACGAATATAATAAAACACACGTTGATAAAGTCTATACCAAACCATATCAACCTAAATAGAAGCCGTGAAACAAACGTGAAGATATTAACATCTCTTAATTAAGTTCATCCTACCTTCTGTCTGCGTATACTGCGCGATGTATATGAGCTGGCTCTATTTATAGACAAACTGGCTTGATCGGGTTGAAAGGGAGAGGGGGGGGGGGGGGGGGGGGGGCAGCTTACTCAAAACGGGTAAATGAATTAAAGACACATGACATATGTTTTCCAAAGTCTCACGTTTCATGAAATATATCACAGACGCAGGGTGAAGTCATTCTCTCTAATGTTTTTTCACGGTACTAAAATATAAAAATACCCACAGCAGTCACCCTGATAATATGATAGATTATCTCGTAATTTGGTCATTCTATTCGCACAGTAATACGTTGATACTGATACTGTTTTGAGTTTATGAAACATGTCTTGCACAGACGATAATCCGGGTGAACAGATCAACAATGCCTGTGAAAAACTTTTCAACGTGTCAACGTTTACCTGATATCACAGGTGATACTGCTCCGATATCAGCACACATTCTCTACCAACTATTACAAAAAATAATCGGTATGCCAGTATGTAGTTTAAAACTACTTATAAAGAACAATCAAAGAAAAACTGGCTCCCGTCATATTGTAGAAATAATTCATTCTGTAACAATTGCATTTCACGGCTATCCAAACTCGCAAGCAGGCTTGGTTGACCTGCATTCCGGTGTAGCTGTGCACACGAGTATTAAAGTTAGTGGAGGCTGCTAAAGCAGTTGTGTGCATGATATCAACATGGATTTCAGCATTTGCCCTGCGAATCTTATGTCAGTGAATACTTGTGATAGCATCTCAAATAACCAACAGGCAGCTGATCAAGCTAGACTCTCTCACGTTCTCCCGACTACAGGTGTCTCGGCGGGCAGGTTTTGATAGTATAAAGGGGTTGTTACGTGAGCGTGTTTTATGAAAGGAAACCTGATTTGTTTTCCTCAAAAACTGGACTCGGGTTGGATGAAGTATATATAGTGAGTGTACACCTGTCGGCAAGGACTGGAATATTTTAGCTAGCGCTTTCACGATCTATGAGTGCTATATAAACATATACCGTATCAAATAATTTCTTACTTTATCATTAATAATGCGGTTAACTCAGGCTTTACATTCCGATGAGGTTCAGAAATTATTACCACAGTGACTAACAGTTTCTCTAAACCTTCTGTTATTTTAAGCATTAGATTATGTCATGTGTTTCCATATCGTAAATATCATTGGGATAAATTATATGTAATAAACCCTTTGAAAGGAATAAAAAATGTCAAAAAAATAAATTTATATGTATTAAGCTTACCAAAAGCTCTCATAATACAGTTTTTATTGCTAATATATATCATGTTTACGATACGAAGACACACTATGCTTATGATCGTTTTCTCCCAGTCTGTGGACTCTCTTGATCAATTTTACATGCTAAACAGGTGCCCTAACCAAATGTAAGGATGATGATGCACAGACGAGCACAAGCTCTGAACATAACTACAAAGGATGTAGAGTGCACCCGCAACAGTTGAATGTATTAAGTACAATACTTCCTATGTTTACAGGATGCATTTGAACCAAATACACAACCAGGCAGCAAAGTGTCTAGGTATTTTCTGTTGACTGCATTGGACAATATTAGATTCGGAACGGTCATCAAGTATCTACCAACTGCAAGGGCAAACTCAAACAGCCATCTAAGCGGACTGCACGGGATGATGCGTCTTTCGTGGCCACTGATGCAGAGTTCAAGAGGGGAAGAGAGTAACTCAGGAAGACCTCGAACTGCAACCACTAACGAAAATGTTCATGAAATACTACATCTTGTTCTGAATGATCGTTGACTCATCACACGTTACATAGTCAATGCAGTAAGCATGCCTCATAAGAGAATTGACAACATTCTGAGGAATGAAGTGGTCCCGACAAAGGTTTCAGTAAGCTGGATTCCAAGGCTTCTCGGAAACGCTCCAGGTGCATCAATTTACGTCGTTTTTTGCAGATCCACCTATCAACCCGAAACAAAACAATCAAAGCAGTGGAAACATCGAACATCTCCGATGAATACAGCAAAGCTTGTTCTATCAACTGGCAAGGTGATGGTTTCGGTTTTGTAGGATTCCAAAGGACTAAATCCCGATAGGTCAGACTATTAATGACCAACATGCACGAACATAATACATACACACATGCACGCACGAACATAACACACACATACGCGAAAGCATAACACACATGCACACACGCACGAACATTACACACACCCATGCACACAAGCAAGAGCATTACACACACATGCACACACGCAGGAACATAAGAAACATGCGCACACACGCACGAAAATGGCAGACATGCACACACGCATGATGACACGCGCGAACACATGCATGCACACACACGCACGAACATTACACACACACATGCAAACACGCACGAACATAACAAACATGCGCACACACGCACGAACATAGCAGACATGCACACACGCGCGATAACACACGCGAACACATGCATGCACACACACGCACGAACAAAACAACACACACGTTGATAAAGTTTATCAGTGTGCCACAACATACATACTATCTGTCAATTAATATTTTAAACAATTAAATGGATTCATGAAGCTAATAATTAATTTAGAAGTCCATCCTACCTTAAATTATTAATGTAGGACGGACTACAAGTGGATGCATGAAGCTAATAATTAATTTAGGAGTCCATCCTAACTTAATTCATTGTTTAAAACATTATTTGACAGATAGTATGTATGTTCTGGCACTGATAACTGATTGAATAGGTAGTTTCGGGGTTACTTCGTCATTAGGTGAATACTGAGAAAGCGTGTAAAGTTTATATATTGTTTCTGTCAATTCCCAAACTGAAACAAAACCTTAACCTAGAAAGCTTGTGTCTGTGTCTGTGTATACTGCGCAGTACACATGACCTGTCTCTATGTATAACAAACTGCCTTGATCTGGTCATCGGGTTTTCCCCACTCAAAACGGGTAAATGAATTTAAATGTTTAAAATATCAAATTCAAATGATTATGATTACCACAGGATAGGTTGAATTTGTTGTCTCCAGTATTTTCAAGAAACATATAAATACCTACGCTAGTCAACTTAATAACAGATAATATTGTACATTGTTCATGCCACGTAACACGTTGATATTCATTCGGCTATGCGGTGAATGATCAGGATTTTTTCTCAAACATGTCATACATGAATACACAGGTGACAAGTAGAACGGGCAGATCAACCATATCTGTGCACAATTTTAGCCTCTCAACAGCCAATTCGTATTACTGCGCCGACATCAGCGCACATTATCTTATATAACACATATATAATCAGTATGCCAGCATGTAGTTTATGACTCTTGATAAAGTACAACCAGAGAACAACAGGTTCATTCATATGGCAGATATAATTTAGTTTTAGGTCGCTCTGACACATACAATAACCACGTACCTCAGAAGCAACGTCAGTCCGGCTGCAACTCAGGTAATCTCAAATCCGTGGTGTGTGCTGCAAGCCACACCCTGATCACATGTTTAAAGATGACCAATCATAGTTCACATTGCTGATAGCCGGGTTAATTTCCTTGTATACTGGTTGTTTCACTCAACATGTTATGCTGTCGTTTTTGTCTCGTGTGCCGAGGTCCTGTCTCTGACGTCTGAGTGATGTCCAGTTTTGTTCTGTGTGGCATGTAAAATGTGTAAAATGTTCTGAGGTTAGATATATGCACACAACAGTCACACATAATATTGTACACTGATCAGACAACTCATGTCAAATACGTTAACACAGCCTAACCTCCACCATTCCCGTTGGGGGAACACAAAAACACAACACATTTCAACTATTTTTTTCCTAATGAAGAGGAGTTGGGTTGGATGGAGTCGAAAATGTGAGTGTACACGGAACGGGAAGGAATGGAATATGTTAGACCAATAGATGAGTGCTATTTAAACAAAGTTTGCAAGCAAATAATTCGTACTTTATTATAAATAATGTGGTTAACACAGCCTTTATATTCCAACGAGGTTCAGAAATTATTATCTAAGTGAATAGCAATTTCTCCAAATCTTCAGTTATGCAAAGCATGACATTTTGTCAAAAAGACATCATTACCCTCACATGCTTCGAATTCAATATCGTTAATATCATATATAAGGAAAAAACGATATGTATTAAGCTCACCAAAGGCTCATGATTATGTCATGATTATAATACGAAGACACACTATGCTAATAACCGTTATCGCCCAGTCTGTGGAGTCTCTTATTTAACATAACTTGCTTAACAGTTGCCCTAACCAAATGTAAGGACGAGGATGTGCGAACAGGCCCAAATTCTGAATGATTTAAGTACAATACTTTCCATGCTTGCAAGATGCATTTGAATCAAATACACAACCAGGCAGCAAAGTGACTAGGTATTTTCTATTGATGGTATTTGACAATATCAGCTGCGGAACGGTCATCAAGTACCTCCAACTGCAAGGGCAAACTCCAACAGCCATCTAAGCGGACTTCACGGGATGATGCTCCTTCCGTGGCAACTGATGCAGAGTTCAAGAGGGGAAGACAGTAACTCAGGAAGACCTCCAACTGCCACCACTAAGGAAATTAGATGACATACACGATATGGTAAGAATGATCGCCGACTCACCACCCGTCAAACAGCCAGTACAGTGGGCATCTTTCATGAGAGAGAAGAGAACATTCTGAGGAATGAAATGGGTGAAGACAAAGTTTTCGGCATGCTCGGATCCAATGCTTCTGACGAGAATTTGTCACAGTCGTGGAAACATTTCAACAACAGAAGGCGATGTCAGTTCTATCAGCTGGCAATGTGATGCCTTTAGACTTTGAAATTCAAAAGGAAAATGGTAGACTACCTTCCGAGATGTCAAACCATTAATGGAAAAGGGTATGTATGTCCTGCGCTACCAGTAGCACCTGCCATCCACATTTTGCATTAAAATATCTGTCTAAAATATCTTAAAGTTATCGTAAGGAAATCGTAGGCTATCGTTTGCTTTTTTCGAAAGTATCGTAGCTCTAGATATAAGATATCGTAATATTGTCATAAATCTAAGATAGCCCCATACCTGTAGTAAGTTTCTTTTATCTTCATTCAAGACTGTGGCATATTTTGCTATAGATAATTTGCTAAACAAATAGTCTGCTTTACGTTCATACATTGACATTTCATTTTGTTAAACTGTGCGATTCAAATTGACACCTTGAAAACACAACGAACGCATCAAACATTTAACGTGAGAAACGTCCTTAATCCCGACAGCGATCCACATAACTATGAAGCCGATAACTTACAATATCTTTCTATCCGAGTCCATGCTGAAGAAGTGTGAAACAACATACCTTTTCGATAATTTTGGAGTGAGTGAGTGAGTTAAAATGTTAAGTAACATCGGCAATCCTTCAGCCATATTGTGACTATCAATAGCCAAACAAAATACATATATTGAAACTTGTATAAAAATTTATCAACGAAGGACAGTAAAATTACTAGATTCATCACTGAAAAAGATATAAAGCTAGTACGGAATTATAAAAGAGAATAGCACTATACATAACGATACAAGATAAAAACAGGCTATAGATCGGCAGCAGCTGAAGGTAGACCACCATGCTAGGGTCCATGGGGACTTACAGTACTTTTGCTACCTGCATGGACCCCAGCCGGATTTACATCATCCCTTCAGCTGTTGGTGATTATGACAAATTTAACCAAAGTTAAACGAACATATATACAACTATTAAAAACGTGGCCAAAATAAATATACTTTGAAAGACGTGGTTTTACGTACACTCTCAGGGGGACAATAATTTTACACTACTTCAACCCCCTTCGAGGATACAGCCACTAACAATCTCAGTTATTAAATTCATTTTACCAATTATAAAAAGTATATTATATACAAAATATATCAATCAAAATTTAAGTAACAATTCCATTTCTTTTAAAAAGTCAATAATTAAACGAGCACTGATATTAAAAAGATCCTTTAAGGATGAAACTTTGAAATATTTATCCCTTGTGACGGAAAAATCAACACAATCAAGCAGGACATGCTTGACGGTGATTCTTTCATCACAAGCTATACAAAATGGAGGATCCTCACCTTGTTATAAATATTCGTGCGTATATCTACTATGGCCAATATGACATCGTCGTAAAATGACCTCATCAAACCCAAGTAGGTGTAACCAATATTTGGTTTAATTTCATGTATACTAGCCACATAAAGAAACTGTGCACGGAGAAAATATATTCTGGATTGAAATACAACACAGCAAGAACAAATTGATGCAGACGCTCTAGCAGCTGAATGATCGGACCATAAGAAAATGTCAACGGGACCTGAACAACATCTGTTACGATGACGTCAGAAGATCAAAATGGAGTAGGGAGTCAAACGACAAAGTCACAAAGTCAATAACGGGTATGACCACCCTGTGCGTGAATCACAGCAGTGCATCGGCGGCGCATGGAGTCCACCAAATGGGCATGGAAGGCCTGGGTAATGGCCTGCCATATCCTCCTCAAATCCTGTGCCAAGTCACGGACGTAATCTGGAGGATGTGGAAGACGACGCAGACGGCGCTCCATTTCATCCCACCCATGCTCTATTGGGGAGAGATCTGGAGAATTTGCAGGCCATGGCAGTAACATGGCATTGTTATGGTGAAGGAAATCCATTGCGACCCTAGCCGTGTGAGGACGAGCGTTGTCCTGTTGAAATGTCAATCCCGGGCCATGACGTTGCAGGAAAGGAATGACCACAGGCCTCAGAATCTGATCTCTGTAGCCAACACCGGTGAGATTGCCCTGAACAACCACCAAAGGGGTTCGGTGCCGTGCTGTTATCCCACCCCAAATCATCACAGAGCCACCTACAAAACGATTCCTCTCCACAATACAGTTGCGTGCATAACGTTCTCCCAAACGCCGGTAGACACGTTGGCGCCCGTCACGGTGGGAAATGTTGAACCTCGATTCATCTGTAAAGACAACATTACTCCACCATATTCGAGGTTGGTGAACATGATTTCGACACCATCTTAGACGGTTGACACGATGACGGTGTGTCAGGATGGGACATATGGCAGGGCGTCGTGGTCGAATCCCGTACTGACGTAAACGATTCCTGACACTGTTGGGATGGATATGGCGCAGTCCAGGAATTGTCTGGGACGTCGTTACTGCCGTTTGGAACCTGTGTCGGAGATGTGTAACTCGAATCCATCTGTCCTGTCTTGGCGTCGTTACTCGGGGACGTCCTGAACGTGGGTGGTCGGCATCGTCATTTGTGTTCTGATAACGCCTCACCAGTCCGATATTGTGTTACGATGGCATTGGAAATGTGTTGCCATTTGTTGTTGCCTCATTCCCGCTCGGATCATTCCAATGGCTTCATGACGCTGTGCAGCTGTCAATCTTGGCATGATTTGCTTGTAATATGCTTGTGTCTGCGCCTGAGAAGTTTTGAATTTTTGAATGACCACAGATCATGCTTTCCCAAGTGACAGCGAATTTTGAGTTGCACATGCTGTGTACAGCTGCACAGGATGCCCGTGCAGTAACACATTGCACGTCCATAGGTCCCCATCAATGACGTCATATCGCATGGCACGTGCATGGGCGTTTGAATGTCTCCAATAATTGCTGTGTTCAAACCTATATTTCATATGTGGACGGTGTGCCCCTATATCTATATTTTCTCCGTGCACAGTTTCTTTATGTGGCTAGTATAATTTATTGATACCTACTTGGGTGTCCCACTTCTTTTGCATCAGATCACGAATATAAGATCTGATTACAGGTTTATAATCGGTCTATGGGGTAAGAAGTGGAGTCACAGATTTGTCGAGTGCTGCTTTAGCAGCAGCATCGGCCATTGTGTTACCTTTGATGCCAACATGGCTTGGTAACCAACAAAAAACGATGTCGTATTGGCCAGTAGCAAGGTCATTAAATAATTCAATAATTTTGATTAAAAGTGGATGTTGACTTGATATGTTATGGATAGCCTGCAGGCAAGAAAGAGAATCGGAAAATATGATAAACTTCTTATATTTTGACTGTTTACTGATATATTGTAAAGCTGTTAAAATGGCATTGGCCTCTGCTGTGAAAATAGAACTATTATTGGGTAACCTGGAGGAGATAGTCACTATCCTTGGATCCATCTGTAAATATAGATTTGTAAGTATTATAAGTGTTTCTTAATTGATAATATTTTTGTTGATAAATAAGTTGGTTGGTTTCTGATTTCTTTAATTTAGTTAATGTCAGATCCACCTCTGGCTTTATTAACTGTCAAGATGGAGAAGACAAAAGCTGTGTGGGGGCTATATCTCCAAGATTAATTTTAGCGGCTGAAATATCAGATCAAAGTCTTATTCCAAGTGGGGGGAGAACCGATGATTTTTTATTATAGAGATTTTCATAAAGGGGGTTAAAAACACAGTCATATGCTGGATTCGAGTTATTAGAGCGTAATTTAGAGACATACTGTAAGGATAATTTGATTTGGCGTTGTTTAAGAGATGGCTCATCAGCCTCAATGTACAGACTGTCAATAGGAGAAGTTCGGATAGATCCAAGACATAGTCTTAGACCTTGATGATGGATAGTATCCAAAAGTTTAAGGTTGCTTTTGCAGGCTCCACCATAGATGATGGAGCCATAATCCAGTTTAGAGCGAATAAGTGCTCTGTATAATTGGAGGAGGGTTTTCTGATCCCCTCTCCACTTGGAATTAGAGACAACTTTTAACAAATCTAGGGCTTTCAAACATTTATTCTTTAAGTATTTTATGAGGTAAAAAGGTTAAATGATATCCAAAAACTTCGCTTCTTTTACAACTTTAATGGGGGTGTAATCTAATATTAGTTCTGAGTCTTTGTGAGGTTTATATTTTCTGCAAAACTGAATACAGATAGTTTTAGATTTGGAAAATTTAAAGCCATTTTTTTCTAAACACCATTTTTGGATTTTATTTGAACACAATTGCATTTGCCTCTCAATCGTATGCATGTTCCTACCACGGCAAGAAACATTAAAGTCATCCACGAACAACGATCCATTAACTGAATCGTTTAAAACCTTTGCTAAACTGTTGATTTTGATACTAAACAAAGTGAAGTGACAGACAAAATACTGCCTTGTGGGACATCCTGATCCTGATTATAATGATCATACAGGGTTGAACCCACGCGGACTTGAAATTGCCTGTCATTTAAAAACTTGGATATAAATTGAGGCAAACGGCCTCGCAATCCAAAATCATGTTAATCTTTTGAAATACCGTACTTCCATGTAGAGTCACATGCTTTTTTCTAGATCGAAAAAGATAGACACTTCATGTTGTTTGCTTATAATGGCATTCTTAATGAATGACTCCAATCGAACTAAATGGTAAATGGTAATGCGATTTTTACAGAATCCACATTGAATATTTGTGATTAAGTTATTGGATTCTAAGTACCAGGTTAATCTGTTATTGACCATGCATTCCATGGTTTTGCAAACACAGCTAGTCAATGAAATTGGTCGATAATTTGAAGGATCAGTATGATCACGTCCAGGTTTAGGTATGGGAACAATGATAGCTTCACGCCATGAAGAAGGAAATTCTCCTGACGTCCAGATTTTAGCAAATATTTTCAAAAGGGTTTCTAAACAGGATTGCGGTAAATGTTTTAAGAGTTGATAATGTATATTATAAGACCCTGTAGCAGTGTCATGAGCCTGCCCAAGTGCAGTTTGGAGCTCATGAATGAAAAAAAAACTTCATTATAATCTTCCCCGTTATCGGAATTAAGATGTAAAGGTTTCTTTTCCTGCAGCTTTTTGTATTTTTGAAATTGAGGGACATAATTAGACGAGGAAGAATGCTGAGCCAGAGTTTCACCAAGTTTATATGCAATATCTGATGTATCAGTTAATAATTGATCCCCATCTTTGAGATGGTGGATGCTTGATTTAGAACCCTTACCTTTTATTTTCTGAATCATGTTCCATACCTTGGACAAAGGCGTCCGTGAAGATATCTTGGATACATAATTTTGCCAAGATTGACGTTTGTTTTGTTTGAAGGTGCGCCGGGTTTTAGCATTTACAATTTTAAATTTAAATATGGACCATTGGATGGTGTCTGAAATATCGTTCAGCTTTTTTCCGTGCCTTCCTAGCTTGTTTGCAATCATTGTTGAACCATGGTTTACGTATGTGAGGATTTGAGGAGGACTTCGGAATACATTCATCAGCTATTTTAGTAAGTTCATCAGAGAACATTTGTATAGAGTTGGGAACATCAATGAAAGGACTTCATATAATGCCCAGTTGGCTTTAGTGAAATTCCAACGTGAAGATGGAGGAACATCAGAAGGTGTAACAGATTTTAAAATGGTAGGAAAATGGTCACTTCCACAGAGGTCATCGTGGACTGACCATTCAAATTCATTAAGTAAATTAGAATCTACCACTGACAAGTCCAGACAAGAGTATGTTCCAGTTGCAGGATGTAGATATGTATGAGAACCATCATTAAAAATGCACAGATCGTTATTTAAGAAAAAATCCTCCAGTAATTTACCTTAGTGTTGGTGACATTACTACCCCAAAGCGGGTTATGACCATTCAAATCTCCCATGATGACACAGGGCTCAGGGATTTGGTCATACAGTGCCTGAAGATCAGACTGTCGGAGAGAGTACGATGGTGGGACATACAAAGAACACAAAGTAAAAACAATATTCAATGTTATACGTACTGCCACGGCCTGAAGAGGGGTATTGTGAGGAACAGGACTGTGAATGATGCCCTGCTTCACCATAACAGAAGATCCCCCAGTTACATTATCCCCTGGTGGGGAAAAGCAATGGTAGGAATCATACTGTCGTAAATCAAAATTATCTGTAATTTTAAGGAACGTTTCTTGCAAACAAAATGCCGATGGTTTAAAATCTTGAACTAAGAGCTGAAGGTCATTAAAGTTGGTCCGAAGTCCTCTACAATTCCACTGGATTAAATTGGGGGAGCAACACATGGTGGCTCAATTGGAGATCGTGAGCGTGGAGAAGGTCCTTTATGCTGTAATGACAGCGATGTAGTGACCTCCATATCTAAAGGTTCAAAGGGATTTTGAACCTCCAGAGGGACTGTCAAGGTTGAAGGCACCTTATTATGTCTATGGGCCTTAGATTCTTTTTTCCTTTGTTGCTTTCTTTGTTTTCTGGTTTGGGTCGCATCAATTGTTTTTGTCATTTTCAGGATCAGGTGGGGTATCAGGTTGAGATTGAGTGAGTGAGTGAGTGAGTTTCATTTTCCGGCAGAGGTTCTGTTTGTGAAGGTGTTGAAGTGGATTCGGATGAAGTGGTGGTGTCTTCAGTATCAATTTGAAATAACATGGTTCGTTCATTTGACACCAAGCTAATAGCTGTTTGGCATCCGTTATCCACTTTGATAGCAGAGGAAACTGCAGCAGAGTAGGTCAGTGAATGGGTGGAAGAGGTTGATTCAATCGTAAGCAGTTTCTTGGCATCTGAGAATGAGATATCATTAGTATATTTTAATTTAAGTATTTTTGTCTGAGTCACAAAGGAGGGGCATGATTTAGATGACGACATGTGGTCACCACTGCAGTTTGAACATTTGATGGCATCTGTACAGTCATCATGTTTCTTACTGCAGCAGGAGCAAACTGCTGAGTTGCGACAGGATTTAGCTCCATGCCCGAACTGCTGACATTTAAAACAACGGAGTGGATTTGGTATATACACATCAATTCCGATGTTGAAATATCCGGCCTTGATTGACGAAGGGATCCTTGAAAGGGCAAAAGTAAAAAGGTACGTGTTTGTCTTCACAAATATTTCACCATCTTTTCTACTGAACCGTTTGACAGATATAACACCCTGAGGCTTCATTTCTGCTACAATCTCCTCTTCCCACATGTCTGAGAGGCACTTTGCACGATCGCGTACAATGCCTCTACATGAATTCAGAGTTTTATGTGCTGAGACAACAATGTCAGTTTTTGCAAAATGATGTGCTTGTAGAAGATTGAGAGATTGTTGTCTCTTGGCGAATTCCACAAGCAGGGAACCAGACCGGAGACGAGTGACGTTTTTTACTACATATCCCTTGTATAGATTTTGAAACCACAAAGGGGTTGATTCTGGGAGGCTCTCTATCAACTCCTTCGACAACCAGAAATCGTGGCCACGATTCTACATTATGTACAGATTCATCAGACGACACGACACTATCTGTATCGATATACCTTCTTTTCGTTTTTGTACAAGAACCAGTGAGCTGTGAGGTATAGCCAACCCTGCTTCCCACCCACCATGGAGCGTCAACAAGGACAGTGTTGAAGTGGAAACCGACTACAAACACCAGGGCTACAGGGGTGCTACACTCCAGCAAAAAGGACGCAGTTAGCTAAAATTGTCAAACAGGGTAAAAGTCCCAAGACAGATACCAGAAGACAAAAAGAACCCAGAGGTCAATAATTCCAGACTGGCCTATGAGCCACTGCCTTCTGGCATAGGACTCTAGGCAAAACATATTACAGAACATGATATCTAAGATTTAAATATGTCCTGATCAAAACCATTGCTTAACATTGGAACTAAGTTGTCCATACACAGGGCATGGCGTGACCAGCCGATTGATAGAATCGGGTCCATTCTACCACCCGTGTAGGTGAAGTTAGGGTCAAAGTGGTGTGTTGGGCAAAAGGAACACTGTTCCTGGCTCCAGTGCCCTCAACCACCAGAATCCCTTCCTCCACCGACACAGGGGCGCACCCCACGGCAAACAGGTTGCCCAATTTGGTTGCCTTTTTCGACCAGTAATGGGGTGCTGTGGAAATATTCTGCCCCCGTTGGACACGGGGGAAGAGCTATTAGCGTTACCCAGCACTCACCACGGGCAGGTTGCTCTTCACGAGTGCCTCGATAATTTCGGAAGGATAAAAACGGGCGTCGGCAGGCTATAGTTATAACCGTGACCTTATTGATAACTCAGGGGCAGCTTATCTTATTTCATACTCTAGTTGAGAGTGGTTTCCCTTAGTATTCGCCTGGTGAGACCTTGGTCAATGTTACAGTGTCAATGTTTTAGTCTTTATTTTTGTAAAATCAATCTACAATCTATGCGTCAAAGTGCGAAACCATAAGCGTTTCTCATCAGATTTTACATCTAAAATGGTGTGGGATTAGTGATTTAAACAATTGACTTTAAACTAAACGAGTAGTATTCTTGTTTTAACAAGGAAATGCATGTGATATATTTTTTTCAGCAAAAGTAATGGCATTCGTTTTAAAACACCTAGGTTATATATATTATTGAAGTGATATAACAAGTGATTAAACATTATCTGTTTTACATTTGCATTCTTTAAAAACAGGGGATTAACGACATAGATGTGTTTAGTTAATTTACTGAAATTGTGACAGCACAGATTTTCGTACGGTATTTTCGAGAATGACGACTTGAAAAATCGAATAAAAAAATGGTAACCCATGCTCGTTTGGGTGTAAAATATCGTAAAAAAATAGCATATTTTGAACATTGTTTAAAGTTCACTTTCCAATATATTTTCCCGCTTTGTTCGTCATTGTTCTTTACGATTTGCGCAGCTCTCTTATATTGGATCAACAGTCAATGACTTATAACCTCACAACACAACATTGCGAAGCCCTGAAGCACGTTATATATGATAGCACATGCAAAGGTTTGTATGTCAGATTTACCATTGTCACTCACTCACTCTCGGTTGTGAGCAGACGCATATTGTTTTCTTTGAATCAATCAGTCAGACACACTGTATTGAACACATTATATTTAATTGTAAAGGAAGATAGAAACGTGATCATGTGACGTTAGCAGTGTGCTGAACGTTTGTGTGCCATAGGCATGCTGCAGGTGTGCACACGTCAGAATAGTGTTGATAAAACGTTGCATCCTTTTCAATCTGTCATCAGCAATAAACTCATAACGTTGATGATCGACGCCGCTCTGGACGCCCAGTGGCAACAACTCCATCCCAGCCCAGAGCAGATCAGTCAGAAGCATGGCATGAAGATTAGGTTGCAAACTGCCACTTAGTTAAGGGACCAGATGCACAGGCAATTGGTTTAGGAGTACATGCCCAAACGGTGCAAAATTATCTGCACATATGACTTGTGTGTGCATGATGTACACGTGCCATCACACAACTTACTGCACATCATTTGAATCGTAGGCGTCAGTGGTGTAGGCAACGTAAGCACTGGTATAATCGACGTCGGGCTAATGTCATGTTTTCTGAGGTGTCGAGGTTCACTCTTGGCTTCCATGACCGAAGGAATCGAGTTTTTAAGACGTCCTAAGGAGCGCTGTATGGACGTTAACATGGTACATCTTGGATGGGTCCATAATGGTATTTGGTATTTGGCTGTATCACAATGACTAACCGAACTGCCCTACATATTGTCCATGGTGCCATGTGCAAAACGTGTTGGGTAACTTTTTATCTCTAAAGATGATAATGCACGTGCTCATCCCGCCAGGACTGCTACCTAATTCCTCCAGCCACCCTTTTCATACCATGGCCAGCACTCAGTCCTGACCATTCCCCCATTTAACACATCTGGGACGTCATTGGAAACGTGTACATCAACGTAAACACCCTTCCACCACTCTTAATGAACTCAGTGTTGTGCTCCGATGCGTTGAACACTCACAGAAGGTATGTGGCAATAAAATCCTATATAGATAATATATTTAATGTCTGTCAAATCAGAGTAAATGATCAAACATAAGTTTGTGATGTACTTTTTTTTTTGTATTTATAGATAACTAAATGTTACATAGATATAAATATTTAATTGGATTTGGCCTATCTTATGTCTGTGTGTGCTGGACTATGTGCATGACTTTACATAGCTTGATCTGGCCAGGTTCACAACATTCGTACTTGTCAAGTTCTCCTGCCTGACGACAACTCTTGATAGCAACATTAGGTGACACACGTGACCCGTGGTACACAGTCTAAGTTAATGCACTCGAAGATATCTGAGCAGACTGGCACGCTACCAACATTCCAACAGCATGCGATGCACACCCCATAGTGTCAGGTACAATGGATATGTTACTTAGAATGAGGTGTCTGACGCAACGAGCTGACTGGCAGAATTACTGGGTTGACAGATCTCTGATGTAATTGTACATATACACAAGGAAATAAGTTAAGCACAACCCTATTTCTGAACCATGACAAATGGCAAAAATCATGGCATGGGATGACTGACCACAGGAGCTGGGTGATACCAATATCATCGGATAGAAAAAACATTTGACAACAAATAAAGAACATATTCGTGAGTGATTGAAATTGACTGACAAAAACATCATGGTAACACAGGTACTGTTTTTTACCTTAGACAGTACCTAAAAAAGCTTCGAGCTGCAGAAACGAGTTATGTTTGTTTAATGTGAAAATGTTACTTAAAGTTTCTACGTGACATGATACTGAAACAGATTAGTAGCGGGTAAAACCGCCACGCGCCCGGAAGACGCATTCCACCCTACGTCTCATGCCTCCAGTCAGACGTTGGATCTGTTGATGGGTCAACAACAACCATTCCTGATGCACGTTACACTTTTGGGGTAAACATGATGTACGTAAATGTATCCTTCTAAGGTATAAACATGTCACACGTTCTCTGGCTCAGGTATAAACATGTTGCACGTTCTGAATCTGAGTCGGGTGGTCAGGCTCGCTGACTTGGTTGATGCATGTCATCGATCCCAATTGCGTGGATCGATGCTCATGATATTAATCACTGGAATGTCTGGTCCAGACTCGATTATTTTTACAGACCGCCGTCATATAGCTGGAATATTGCTGAGTGCGGTGTTAAACAACAAATCAACCAACCAACCAACATTGTCTATATATAGAAATGGGTTTACATATAAGCTGTCGGAAACGTACACGGAACTCTCCTTTTAGCAGAGATTTCCTCATCATAGAACTGTTTCTCCGAGTTTATTTATATAGTCAATCTGCTTACTCTTCTCCAAGCATCCTTGAAGATACTCCTTGATATGATCTTGTTCCTCTTCAAGTCCTTTCATAAAATGTTTGAAATCAGCAGCAGGCCTTTTTAGCATGAACAAAACAAGGGTTTCGACTTTTAGACTCTGTCGTGACATATTTCCCATCATTTCCATTTGGTCTTGAGTGAGTACCTTATTCGCGAATAGATTGCCTATGAGACCTGTGCCGTCAAGATCTAGCTGGGATTGCAGGTGTGTGTATTCCGTTTGGATCAAAGGCATCAAAGGTTGAAATGCTTCCTGAAACAAAGATGATGTATTAATAATTGTACCAATAAACACAACTGATAATACTTTATGCTACATAAAAAAATATTGGAAGGGAATTTCTCTTTTCTGTACCACATCCTGTTCGTGAATGTTCCAAGTATTTATTGCAAAGGTTCCTTCAACGAAGGTGTTTACATTCATTGCGCAAATGCAATGGGCTGCTGATGATTGTCAAATGCAAAGAGTCATATTATTTTTAGTTATTGATACTTTTGTCTAGTATCCAAAACGTGAGTGAGTGAATATGGTATTACACCGTGTTTAGCAATATTCCAGCAATATCTCGACGGGGGGATGCAAGATGTTGGCTTCAAGATAGCGACCATATTGTCTTCTGTTGAAAAGACCACTTGTTAAGTCAGATTAAATTCTAATAAGCATGGTGATACCAACAGTGATTAAAGCTAAAAGACATTTATTATAACACAACTTTTTTTTGTGTATCAACATTATCTTGGCCTCCAAGTTAGAATGGCTGGAAACGCAGTGTAATCGCCACATTTGTAAAAACAACCACGACAACAGTGTTTTCATTATCCATTATGGTATTCATTATGGTTATGGAAATGTTTATTCACATATACTTAGATAGTCAAACTGCTCACCCTTCTCCAAGAAGTCCTGGAGATGATCCTTAATATGATCCCGTTCCCCTTCAAGTCCTTCCATGAAATGCTTGAAATCATCAGTCAGCCTTTTCTCCAAATGCGCAATGAGTTTTTTCCTATTTTCTTACTGGTTTCCGAAACATCGGCTATGTCTTCCATTTGTTTTTGAGTGAGTAGCTTCTTCTCGAAAAGACGGTGTATAAGACATGTACCTTTCAGTTGTAGGTTGTTTTGAAGAAATGTATAATTTGTCCGGAGTATCTTTAACGGATGACATGTTTCCTGAAACAAAGATCATTTATTGATAACCTATCCTAGAACAATGAGTACTTGGCTCATTTCCACAATCAACGAATTCAGCGATACGAATGTCCTAAGTCGATGTTAAAGTATGGTAGTATCATCTTAGCGCTAAGATTGCATTCTGAAATGGGGCCCTGGTCCAACTTTATAAGATATTAAATATTATATTAAGGGGGAATATATCTTTGTGTACCATTTCCTGTTTGTGGTCATTCCTAACCATTATCTTTAAACTCATAATTGCTTATTTTACAGGTTTCTTCATCCCACTTGTCATACTGTTTTGTGGATAGCTTATGTTTCTTATGTTTATGCACATATCTAAACAAGAAAAACGTAAGGCTGTTTCATGGCCATTTTTATCTCCAGCCCAAGTGGATTACTCAGTGGATGGAAACTAACGATATCAGTTCCCTTGTTTATATTTTTGTCATCCGTGCAGACTCGTATGCGTAAAGAAAAAGGAGGGGGTTGCAAATGGTACCTGTAAGAATGAAGAATGCTTGGCTAAATTTTCTATCCCCAAAGATCAGATATGTATGATCTTTGAGGAAATGCAACATTTCACATACTGTTTTGTAAGTAAACTTCAACTGAAATTAAATTGTTCCAATGTTTGAACTGTCCTTAGACTTTAAAGATAGAGATGTAACAATATCTATGGTCACCAAGTTAAGTGATGTTTTGACGTAATTAACTTGGTACTTTTTGAGATCGCAAAACAATTCAAACACATCTTTGAGTTTTTGAGAATCCACATGGTATTAATTCCACTGGTCTCTTATCCCTTCTGTGAATATCAAAAAGTCCTTTTCCTTCACTGTACTATGATTATGGTCAATCTGCGAGACAAGGATATGGTGCGTTCTACCACTGACAACACCACACACTGCCTTAAGGCCCGTTTTGGCATATGATCTCGTAAATTGATCATACTACTCTCACAGTAATACGTTAATACTGATTCAGTTTTGAGGTTATAAAACAAACCTTGCATACACAGACGACAAGCAGAGTAAACAGATCAACCATACCTATGAAAAACTATGACGTGTCACCTGTTACCTCATATCACAAATCTACACCGCACCGATTTCAACACACATATTCTCTACTAACTATTACAAAAACGTAATCGGTTTTCAAACAAGTAGTTTATAACTATATATAAAGTACAACCAAAGAACAACTGGCTCCAGTGATATTGAAATAAATCAATGGGTAACAATTTCATTTCACGGGAAGTAACACTCGCAAGAAGGCTTGGTTGACCTGCGTTCCGGTGTAGCTGAGCACACGAGTAATGCAGTTAGTGAAGCCGTTAAAGGGTGTGTGTGCATGATATCAACACGGACTGCAGTCTTAAGCCCGGCGAATCTTATCAAACTACAATCTCTCTCGTATGTGTTGTTTAACTTACGCTGACAAGCGACTACAGATGTGTCAACAGGAAGGTTTTGATTCTATGAACAGGTTGTTTCACGAGTGTGTTTTATGAAACAAAGCGTAATCTGTTTTCCTCATGGACATGACTCCGGTTGAATTTAGTAGAAAAAGTACGTGTACATGTAGCAGGAAAAAATGGAGTATTTTAGATAGCCTTTTCCCGACCTGTGGGTGCTATGTAAACAAATGTGGCGGCAAGACATTTCATTCTTTATTATGAAAAATGTGGTTAACACAGGCTGTATATTTCGACGAGGTTCAGAAATTATTACTATAGTAAATAGCAATTGCTCTACACCTTCAGCTATTTTGAGCATTACATTATGTCATGAAGACATCTTTGCCCTCAGATGTTTCCATATCGTAAATATCATATGTTGAATGATGAATTAAGCTCACCAAAACATCTCGGAATACAGTTTTTATTGCTAAAATATCATGTTTAAGATGCGAATACACACTATGCTTATAATCGTTTTCTCCCAGTCTATGGACTCTCTTAATCAACATTACATGCTAAACAGTTGCCCTAACCAAATGTAAGGAGAGTGAGTGAGTGAGTTGGGTTTAACGCCGCTTTTAACATCATTCCAGTTATATCACGGCGTGTCAGCTTAATGTGGGAGGAAAGCCCGAAGTGATGCAGGTCTAAGACGTTTACCACTTGGGTGAAACCCACGAGCACGGGTATGGTGCTGACAAACCTAGAAACATAATCGGGGCGAACCGGGATTCGAACCCACAATCATAGGTTTCTGGCGTGCTCAAGGAATGCACCTATGCACAGCGAATCGCGTCGCCTTAGACGACTGGGCCACCCGTGACCCAAATGTAAGGAGAAGGATGCGCAAACAAGTTCAAGCTCTGAGCCTAACGATGAAGGATGTATAGAACGCCCGCTACTGATTACATGTATTAAGTACAATACTTTCTATGGTTACAGGATGCATTTGAACCAAATACACAACCAGGCAGCAAAATGTCTAGGTATTTTCTGTTGACTGCATCGGATAATATTAGATTTGGAACGGTCATCACTGAAAGCGCAAACTTCAACAGCCATCTGTGCGGACGGGATGATGCTCCTTCCGATCCATGGCCACTGTTACGGTGTGCGCAGCGAAGTGCAAGAGGGGAAGAGAGTAACTCAGGAAGATCTCCAACTGCCCCCACTAACGAAATTAGATATCATACACGATATGGTTAGAATGATCGCCGACTCACCACAAGTCAAAACGCCCGAACAGTAGGCAATATACTAGGCATCTCTCATGAGAGAGAGGAAAACATTCGGAGGAATGAAATGGGTCATGACGAAGTTTTCGGCACGCTGGCTTCCAATGCTTGCAAACAGTCATCAGCAATAAACACATTACGTGGATGATCGACGCCGCTCTGGACGCCTAAAGGCAACAACTCCAGCCCAGGACAGGTTAGTCAGAACGATGGCATTAAGATTCGGCTGAAAACTGCCATTCAGTTAAGGGACTAGTACTAGTTACACAGGCAGTTGGTGTAACAGTAGAGGCGGTGCAAAATTATCTGCACATATCGCATATGTGTGCATGACGTCCTCACAACTACACGTCATTGAATCAGAGGCGTCAGTGGCAACGTATGCATGGGATAATCGAAGTTGGGTTAATGTCATGTTATCTTACGAATCAAGGTTCACTCTTGGCTTGACAAAAGGAATCGAGTTTTGAGACGTTTTATTGACGTTAACCTCGTACGTCATGATCGTTTTGGGGTAACACGATGACTGACCGAACTCCGCTCCATATTGTCCATGGCAGAGTGTGGCCATTTGCAAAACGTGTTTGACAACGTTTCATCTCTTAAGATGATAATGCACGTGCTTTGGACCCGTGAAGATCCAGGGTAGAATGGGTCTTCAGCAACCCACGCTTGCTGTAAAAAGCGACTCTGCCTGTCGTAAGAGGCGACTAACGGGATCGGGTGGTCAGGCTCGCTGACGTGGTTGATGCATGTCATTGATCCAAAATGCGTGGATCGATGCTCATGATGTCAATCACTGGGTTATCTGGTCCAGACTCGATTATTTACATACCTCCGTCATATAGCGCGAATTTTGCTGAGTGTGACGTGAAACAATTTTCTCTTACCATTGCCAAATAGATCAAGAGATGTGTCCAGATGATTCCTGCTATCCCCTATTGTTTTGGCACAGTATACATTCGTTGTGCCACTCAGTGGGGGGCAGTTGCAATACAATATGGCAATAACATTCTTTATTGTATGCTTAAGTGTGAAGGGCTGAGATTTCTGAAGTTGAGAAAAGTGATATTTTCATTGCAGTGAACATAATAGTTGATATTTCACTGCATTGACTGAATGCGGCGTTAAACAACAAACAAACAAATTGAACACTGCAGTGAACATAACACTTTGACGGAACTATTGTCATACAAGAGTTGCCTCCCCTTAATCTCTCCCTTTATCGTAAGTGTCTCGTCCGAACACAAACTGTTGACGTCCTTTTTGCCTTAGCTCCACATTGACAAGGCAAAATAATGGCAGCTGGTCATTTATTGAGTTAAATCACTTCTTGCTGTTTGTAATTCTCTCAAATGTCTCGTTATAACCTGTAAATTTCTGACACTGTTGATTTGGCACAGCAACATTTTTGTTACTTGACCAGCGCATATTCTTTCGCTTCCAACAGCGGTCTCGTATAGTTTTAAAGAATATCTTTTGTTAAACTTGATTTTGTATATAATTATATCTATAGGTATGATACAGTAGCTTCGTGACCCTAAATATTTTTTGTTACTTTTGTTTATATGTTTTCATGATTTTGCAAACACAAAATTACTTCTGTTCCTCGCAAATACAAGGGTAGTAAATCGTCCCTCTGTGTTTGGTAGGGAGAATTTACGTTCAAGGTTTTACATTTGCAATGTAATAATCTAATTTTCCGGTAGTCTGCAAAAAGAGTGTATTAAAAATGGGATATTCTATGTTCCTCGTGAAGTATCATTTTTCTCTCATCTCGTGACGGTGGAAAAGAAGATTCGTTCACTCGTGGCTACGACACTTATGAAAATATCTCCTTTCCCCCGTCACTCAATGAGAAAAACATAATATTTCACTCGACACATGAAATATCCTCTATATATAGATCATATTCATGTCTGTCAAATCAGAGTAAATCAGAGACATAATAGCTTGTGAAGTACTTCTTTTTTTGTATTTATTGATAACTAAATGGTACATTAATATGATGATGTAATTAGGTTTAGAATACCTTATATCTGCTTGTGCAGGACTTTGTACAAGAATTGGCTCTAATAATACATGGCTGTCCAAGGTCAGGGCCAACTTGCACAAAGCGATCTTAGCGCTAAGACTATTGTAAGCCTATGCTAAAGTATGGGAGTTCCGATCATCTTAGCGCTAAGATCGCTTTGTGCAAGTGGGCCCAGAACATGCGTTCTTGTCAAGTCCTGTCTGACAACTCTTGATAACATTAGTTGACACACGTGACCCATGGTACACAGTCTAGGATAATGCACTCAAAGATATCTGTGCAGACTGACAAGCTACCAACATTCCAACAACATGCGATACACCCCACATGTGTCAGGTAAATTGGAAATGTTACTAAGAATGAGGTGTCTGAAGTAACGAGCTGACTGACAGAATTACTGGGTTGACAGATCTCTAATGTAATTGTACATATTTCATACACTGCAGGTTATGGTTTGGGCGTTCAGTGAGTTAGTGTTATTGTAGGCTGCCATTGTAAATTTTCGAGCATGTCTTAATAAAACAATGTTAGGATGATAGCGAAACGCCGTATGGGTACATCAGGTGACCACACACTGTTACCACACAGTTCTCCTTTTTGTCGAGCTCCTAAAGGCAGGACAAGCCACCCGTGCACATGTCTGTCGTCGCCTCAGTTACAACAATGGACTCCGTCCTGGAGCTCACTGAACATCCTCCATACCAGATTGGACACGTTATGCAAATGAAATCCAGGCACTCCAGTATTGTTGTCAGAAGTGTGCGGACCTCGGAGCAGAATAATTCCAGGGATAGAAGATCATTTTTGCATTGGTTGGCTGTTTAAAATTTCGTCTTGATTGTCCACACAAAAAATATATACAAAGCTCAGTTCTGTATAACCAGTGTGAGTGTCATGAGAAAATATTGTAAACAATACTGAAAAAAATACTTGTAAACATGTGTGTCCCTCGACTTGGGTATTCTATATGGTCCATTAGTACGGATTTAGGAATAGGCAATTATTGTTACATTGGTTGCTCAGGCTGCAGTGTAACTGACCACGTTCGTTGTTGCATCAAAGAGTCTATCCGTCACTGTAAACCAATTTCTATTATGTCGAGGGCGGAATCCTCACACTTACCACTTTCGTAATCATTTCAAGCACGTGATCAGGAGACTCCCGAAAACAATCACTGTATGTGGGGCATGGCAAAACTACAACAGTTCAGAGATAATCTAGTGTTGACAAATGTGGTTGTTGCTTTGAACAATGTACATTATTTCTACCATATAATATGGATAATACTATTAACTCATTCACTGACGCTGTTCAGTGTAAATTTTGCAAAGGTTACACGCAACCCTACAGCATCAACACAATCAGTGTGCATCGAATCTGAATTACTTCCATGTAGTATTCTAGGTTTCGTACTTTCACACATCTTTCCCGGGGAGTGTTCCAGGGATAACATTCATGCAGCTCAGCCACAAATAAGACGTTTGGACGACGAAGAGTGATTTTTTTTATTATCCCATGACTAATGTAGTTTAGAGAATATATGGCACAGGATAGATAGTAGCCTGTTATTCTTCTGTTCTACAATCCGCTCGACCCTAAGTTGCAGGATAAAAGTCAAACTATAAGGTGCTGTGTTTTACATTTTGCAGGTTGATGTTTTCAGGAGTATTTAGGAGAGGGATGATCCCTGTTTGTATGATATACAAACGTGTGAACCATTCCATTTGCACACTAGACGGAAAACTATTAGACTAACTGTAGTGGAACTGTGCAGGTTATCCTCATGGTGTTACATCCTCTCTGAAGTCGATTTGCGATTGATTTACTAGTAATTAACTGAATCGGAGACCTTGTTTGTGTAAAATATGTATATATACACATACACTGTTCCATCAAGCAGATGACACATGTTTTCCAGTTTTTCGCGAGCATGACATTTCCAGAATAACGCTTACAAGTTTTCTTACAGCACTGGTGTTGTCCTAACCTACTTTTCAATACAACATTCCTTCGCAGGGGTCATAATTACCTATGGCCTGATGTTTGGAATTGGCGTAGGCATAGCATACGGTGCTCCGATGGATTGTGCAATGATGGAAAGGTCATATTGAGGGAATCATCGGTGACTCCAGTGCCATTCCTTATGTGGTCGGTGTTTGTGTTTGTTGAGACTTGTTAAGCATTGATTGTGCCACATATTGTAAGGGGGTGTTGATCTATGTTATCACTATTGTAATCGTATGCCATGGAAATGAATATTCGTCTTTGTATTAAGTTAGAATTCGAATAATCTGTTCCTTTAAAAGTATAATTCGTTTTCATAAAACAACTTTTTTAACATGGATATGCAAGACGACTTATGCTCAAAGACACTTTACGGTTTCACAGGGGGCACGGCTAGCCCGATCGTCTAATTCGCTGTGCAGAGTTGCGTCCCTTAGGCACGCCAGAAACCTATGAATTTGGGTTCGAATCCCGGTTCGCCTCTTTTATAATTCTATGTTTGTCAGTACCATACCTGCCGTGTGTGTGTTTCACTGGAGAGGTAAACGTCTGAGATCGCACCCCTTATTGCTTTCTTCACACATTGATATGACATTCCATGATACAAATGGAATGATGTTCAAAGCGCCGTTTAACACACAACACACACTTACTTACATCCCAGATCCACAAGGTCTCCTAAGCAGGCGGTGACAAAACATATATCAGGTTTTATCTCTTGAGAGAAAAATAATAATTTGTATGACACCTGACACAATTTAAGTGCTCAGTGAAAGTTCGTTATGAGTAGATACCATTCATATGAATACATTGCCGGAAGCACAGGAATAGCCCCCTTCATTTGTCGTATTAATAGATCTCTTCAAAGTCATGGATCAGTGGATCCCCCACAGGAAGGGGCTGGATTTGGAGGCAGTGCTTTCATCTTTAACTACATCCAGACTTGGTATATTAACTCTGACAACCTTGAACCAGATTACACAGTAGACATTTCAAAGTAAGTACAATTAAGCACTGTTTGCACATATATGAAGGCCATAGCCCAATGCGTACTAGCTGTTGAATGCATTATAATACGCGAAGTATGAATATCTACAGAATCAGAATTATAACTTAAATGATCAGTTTATGTTTCATATGTGTCATGCATTCTGATAACCCTCTTTTTGCACATGATTTTTTTCAGTTACTTTTCTCAGTTGGAGCTGCTGGAGAAAGTTCCGCGCATGTTCCCCATCCTTGGGGCATGTTATGCTTCTCTACAAACCTTGGTAATCATACTTCTTAGGCAGCCACCTCCCACCTGGGTAGTTTGTAAAGTTTGTTTGTTTGTTGTTTAACGCCGAAACTCATCAATATTCCAGCTATATGACGGCTGTCTGTAAGTAATCGAGTCACGACCAGACAATCCAGTAACTGACATCATGAGCATCGATCTACGCAATTGGGATACGATGACATGCATCAGCCAAGTCACCGAGACTGACCACCCGATCCCGTCAGTTGCTTCTTACGAAAAGCATAGTCACCTTTTACGGCATCTAACCCAGATCTTTACAGGACTGGTTTATAAAGACATTTTGAAAATAAACATAGTTTTCAAAATAAAGTAAACGCCATTTCTCTCCAGCAATATCAATAGCTAAAGTAGCGTTTACTTCCGTAGACATTTCTCATTGTTATTTACATTTCTGGATGAGTTTTGTAATAATCACCGTTGACTTTATGAGAACCAAAATATTTTTAATAACATATCGATTGAGATTGGACCATTCGATTATGCAAGATTGGTTGGGATCGGTTTCGTAGTTTTTATTAAATCAAGGCTTACCTACTTTAAGACAATACATTGTTTTGAACTTATTTTGATCAATAACATAAAAATAAGTCTGCAAGTAAAAGGTGTTATTAAAACAATCGACAAAATGGAATATATTAATCGCCCTCTGAGAAATCAACGAGTCAGTAACGAATTACATGCGTAAAATGTGATGGTGAAGGTGATGTTATCTGCCAAACTGGATATCTTTATTTAAGAAAGAGGAAATGGAGGACAATGAAACACTCCCAATTAATCCATCTGGGAGCTGGAATGATAGGGAAGAAGAACGGGTATCATCTACCAGGTACATATAACAGTTATGACTGAGCTATGTACATATATTTGAGAATAGCCTCCGTCAACATTTGCGTGCCATATGTACTGCCTCAAAAGAAGAAGGAGGGCAACTGGCTCACACCAGGTATACACAACGGTATAGGTCCTCACTGCCATGTCTCTAGCTGTAGTCTGAAGAGCCCAGGTGACCTTCTTTACACGCTCAGTAATGTATAGCAAATGTGTTCCAGACAACAGGAGGAACCACAATCTGTACACTGGAGAAAATGCTGGAGGCAAAAGGAATTCTGGATTTTGTGGTTCATATTGCTCTTCAACTGTCAAGGATTAATCTTCTTCTCAACTATCTGGAAGGTGAGTGAGTGAGTGAGTGAGTGAGTTAAGAATTAACCTCACATCTGCAGTATTTCAGCCATATCGTGACGAGAAGTACATTAATAATACATAGATTTAGAGTAAATAAAAAGCTGTCAACGAAGGACAGTACAATAACTAGGATATCACAGATTTGATTTAAAACTAGTGGAGAATATATAAAAGCCATAAGTATCAGTGAACAACACAATATAAAAATGGGCTAGGGATCGTCAGTAACTAAAGGGAGATCACCATTCTAGGGACCTTGGGGACTTACAGTGCCTTTGCTTCCTGCATGGACCCCTGCAGGATTTATATCACCCCTTCAGTCACTGGCGATAGTTTACCAGTTAAGCCTTAAGCCTTTAGGGACATCTGGAAGGTGAACATATCACAAGAGGATTTTCTGACAAAGGATTTCATTCCAGTTCTTACCATATTTATGTGTACATGTAATTAAGTATCACTATATTCCTACCAAAGTTACTGACTGTGTGAGCTTAATGTAATAAAAAGACAAAATAACTGTACTGTATAACACAAAAAAGAAATATCGTATTCTCTAACCTTGGAAATATGCCCCCGTTTTGTTGTTCTAATTTGCGACCATCAACACAAGCAACTAATTACATTATGAAGCTAAGTTTACTTTGTCAAATATTGAATGTCAGTCAATGACTTTTATGAGCAGGATTTCTTATGCTCTGACAATAAGACACCTTCATCATTTTCAAGTGATGTAATTATGAACATGGATGCCTATAATTTCAGACATACGGACAAACATTCCTTGAAGGTGACAAATTCCTCTCACCCGTTGGAAGTTTTGGTTCTATCTTCAATGCTGCAGGTCGTGTGTCGTGGGGATACTTTGGCGATAAGGTGTCCTTCAAGGTAAAATGATCATTTTAAGAATAATAGGTTCAAATCAATAATACAATACATATCACACTATCATTGTGAGCAAATGATGTCCTTTTTCAGCTGGCGATACTTGTTTTTTTGTACGTTCATTTTTCTGTTCTGCTATGTGCCTCCAGACAGCCATTTTGTGTCTCTGTGCGCTATTCACAGGGCTCATGTCCACCTTCAACCTGACAAAACTTGCCGACGGGAAGGCTCTTTCTGCATCTACGTCTGCCTCACATTCGGCACCTTCTCCGGCAACAACTCCCTCATCCCAACTGCAACCGCCAAGACCTTTGGACAGCAGTATTTCATAGAGACGTATGGGATGTTGTTTTCGTCACAGGTCAGTTGCCAGGCATAAAATGAGGCCCTAAATATAGACATATTTTGGAAAGTACTGTACATCAGAAAAGATCAAGTAAACATAATATACCTGATAATGAAATATTTTCAGACAATATTTAATATTTAATATATATATATACACACCTTAGGAAACTTTTGATGAATAACCTGCAACGTTCGGAACAAAAAGTGAAAACAACATTTCAATTATCATAAAAATATATATCTGAGAAACGTTACGATTCGGACGATATCATATCAAGATATCAAATCATCAGTATATCTCAAAGCATAAGTTAAACGTCTATTGGTCAAATTACCATAATTTGATTTTGTCAGTATGAGCAGAAATGCAGATTCAAATGCATAACTAGAGTCTTCAGAAGATGACAAATCTCCCCGTTTTTTGAGCTATCAAAACAATTCCATGAAATTGGGATTCGGGACTAGTATGTTATGTTGTTTTTTAAAAGATAAGATTTAGTGGATGTTACAAAATTGGTACTTGGCTTATGCTGCAATCTGTTATCATTAGTTACTGAAGCTCACCTGTCACTTTAAACTTGCATATTGCATTTCCATCCTGACACTTTAGTTACCTTCACTGCTAACCAGCTATCCAGACATTCAAAAGAATTAGTAAATCATCTAAAAAACATTTGATAACCCGATCAGTTTCATGAACGAATACTTATTTTGTTTAAACATGGGATCCAGATAAACAAACCGCTTACAGCCAAGCTGATTACTATATCCAAATGGGCTTACCGAGGGTATATAAAAGCTGATCAGCAAAAAAGGGAACACAGATGGTGCCCATGGAGATGCCTACGTCTGGGTCAAATGTCTAACCCCGATAGATTTCGATTGATGTTACCCATGTTATCAACACCAGCATTTCACAACAGTTTTCAGTAAACTTTAGATGACATCTGCTTTAATCTGGGACAATTGTCCCGAACCTCTGAAGGTAGATAGGTGTATCCAAGAGCACCATGACAGCTGGCCGGCACAGAATGGGATTATTCCCATTATTCTGATTATTTACTGGCTGTCTTAATACATATTGCTGTCTGAAAAACAACAACTTCCTTGCACTATGTATATGAATGCAAGGCCCGTGGGGAATTTCCCATTCCTGACAATTTGTCAAATATCAATGTTTAGAATGAATGGTTATTGCCCCGTCTCAACGTATTTACGTACAGGCAACGGATAACAACATCAATAACGCGATGTACGTGTAGGCTCTATATTCATAAGTGCACCTCATTGTCTGTATAATGTAATACTTTTTCGTTTCAGTGAAATGTTGATGCTATACCGTATGCACGTTTGCAGAGTGACTGTTAAATGTATAGCAGCATACACCATCATATCAATCACACAGGCTTACACATGTTTCTTTCGACAGATGGTCATTGCTCCTGTCGGAGCGCTGCTTACGTCTCATCTTGCCGACTTGATTGGTTGGTATGGGCTCTTCCTTTTATCCGCAGTATGTTCTGCCTGCAGTAAGTTTGTAGATCATTCTAATTTGCTTGCTAATTTATTTTGACACTGAAAATTATAGCTCACCAGCAGATGACTGTCATTATCAAATGGATGGCACAATGTCATGTTGTCAGTGGGGTGTATCCTGTTTTTTATGTTGTTATATTTATGTATAGTTTGTAGTAATAATATAATGTGTTTGTTTTGTTGTTTAACGCCGCACTCAGCAACATTCCAGCTGTATGACGGCGGTCTGTAAACAGATCGAGTGTGGACCAGACAATCCAGTGATTGACATCACGAGCATCAATCCACGTAATTGGGATACGATGACATGCATCAACCAAGTCAGCGAGCCTGACACCCAAACCCGTTTGTCGCCTCTTACGACCTTTTACGCCAAGCATGGGTTGCTGATGACCTATTCTACCCCGGTTCTTCACGGGTCAGTAATAATGTGAAACATATGTATACCTTGTATACTGTATCCTACATGTGGTTGGATAAGATTTTATTAAGTACAACATATTCGTCAATGATTCCATGAAAATAAGTTTTATTCTAATACAGAATGTATTGCTTCCCTTTAATTTATTTTTTGTAGGTTTCGTATTAATGTTTTTCTTCAACAAGAAGATCCGAATGGAAAAGACGTGTAATATAAAATCACGGGTCTATGTAAACTGATGGTGAAATGACTAATTGGACCATAAAAAAGGTATCAGTTTCCTTGTGTGTGTACCTTCCACCTTAATCCAAACTATATTTCGCGCTTAAGGGTAGACTTTTGACATCTAAAGCCCATCATTCATTATGTATGCTGAGGCACATAAACATTGAATGTAAACTGATCTGGAGAGTGCTCTATCGTAACGTTACTGTATTGTGAAAGAAAACTTATACATTAAACCAATTCCAATATACAACTATATTCTGGCAATCCCTGCCTATTTCACCATGTGCAACAATATTAGGACGTTATTCTAAAAAGGAGTCTTTCCTTACAGAATCGGTCACTGCTTTGACTGCTGTCCAAGAATCATCAATGGTTATGCATCTCTCAACAAAATAAGCTGGGTTTGCTTAAAAACGACGCTAATTCCAACGAGAGATGATGAATGTTTTTTTATCAGAAGTCAGAAGCCTTGGAAACCAGTTTGCTGAAACTTTGGTCATACCCACTTCATTACCCAGAATGCTATCAGCGACTTTATTGGCCATTTGGCGTGTGGTGAATCCATAAAAAATTGTGTTTTCAAGAATTTCCTTGCTGATCGGAGTTTAGTCAGTTTAAATACTGATTACAGTCGCCAATTCGGGAAGCCGTCGTCGACAATTCTCTTAATTCGTTCAGTCATCCTAATTTATATTATAAAACATCATCTCCAGAGAATAACCAATGTCTACTATACGTCAAATCAAAATACGTCAAAGACAAAATAGCAATGAAGATTATATGAATCGATCACTAAGAGTGAGTGAGTGAGTGAGTGAGTGAGTTGGGTTTAACGCCGCTTTTAACAGTATTACAGTTATATCGCGGCTTGTCAGCTTATTGTGGGAGGGTAGCCCGAAGTTATGCAGGTCTCAGACGTTAACCACTTTGGTGAAACCCGCGAGCACAAGTATGGTGCTGACAAACCTAGAAACATAATCGGGGCGGACCGGGATTCGAACCCACAATCATAGGTTTCTGGCGTGCCCAAGGGACGCTACTCTGCACAGCGAATCGCGGCGCCTTAGACGACTGGGCCACCCGAAGTGATGCAGGTCTCAGACGTTTACCACTTCGTTGAAATCCACGAGCACGGGTATGGTGCTGACGCCATGCAAACTAATGTTTGACCGACCAAAGTGGCATACTTCTTTATTGTAAAAGCTAGTGTATTGCTGATCACATAATTTGTAACAAAAATTTCAACTGTGGCTTATTTGTTTAACGGCCGAATGGTAACTGATGGTGCCCCGTTTCTCTCTGTATATACGCTCCCTTTTTTGTACATTTTTCAATTGCGATTTATATGTCCCGTAAATATTGGGAAGAGGGCTACCTTAGTTGTGAAAATATTGTGCCTTTCCTCGTGAATATAATTTGTTTGAATCAAGTTAACCCTGTTTCAGTATTTGTGGTTTAAACCCTAATCCATTACAAAAATAGTTTACCAAAGAAAATCAGAAAATGCAAAGTTAAAAGGCTTACCACATAAATCATTCACTTCAATCAACATATACTTGCATCAGGTTAACGACAGGGCTGTGGCACTAGTATCCATAGTCAGACAGATGAGTAACACTTTGATTAAATCAGTGAATGTGCCCTTTCACTTTTTTCTGAACATGCATTGCACATCTCGAGGGAAATCTGTGTTAGAGTATGTCGCCAGCAACCTATGCATGTCATGAAAATCGATTTTTTAAATTTGTGATCAGGCTCAGTTACTTAGTTGAAAGGGTGTGATCGTAGACAGAAGAAATATCACAATATCAATCACTTTATTATTTAGAGGCCACATCCAAAAAGAATATTGCTGCTTTAAACATGAAAAGGGAAAAGCGAAATCCTACATGAACGACTGGACGTATTGCATATGCTTTAGACGTACAAGGTCTTCATTATCTTAAATTATCAGTACCACGACCAGTGAGTCATACTATTATAATAATAGCAAGTCAGTCTATGTCACTATCTGTTCGTGTAACATTGTAACAACAACTTTTTTATGGCCAATAACTTGTAATCTCCTACCGAGACCGTAATATCAACACCTTTCTGAAAACTCAGTTGCTTTTCCCACCGATATAAATTGAGTGATTTATCCTTCAGATATTTTCATTACTTTAGGTCTCTTAATGTATGTTGGTCTTGGAACGTTGTTATATCACTACGAGATGTTGACATGAGAGGGAACCCATACTGTGACACAAGAGCAGGAATGGTTCTTACATCCAAGCATTATCGTGGCAATCTAGGGATTCCTACAGACCATCATCGGATCCTGGTAGCTAATGAACAGAACTCGGGCCATGCTAACCTAGTATACCACTTAGCATGCTAATCAACATTCTCAAAACTTATCGTCACAGCGTGATACGCAACGTATCATTATCTGTATAAGCTAATGTATCTTAACTACCATTGGATATACTGAAAGCTGAAAACAATATGTACGTTTTGCGACAAAATAATATTAGAAACCTTTTTCCTCATTATTGTGTAACCTTGTATTCAAGGGATCTCACCTCTCTTCAACAGAGGCGTTTGGAATAGTGTGTAACTGTTACTTTGATAGATATGTTACTCATACGCTGCTGAAAAGGCAAAAGGTCCCAGCATTGATTTGAATGTATTCAGCTTCACATGCCTCTTGAGAAAAAAGTAAACACGAGTCTTACATATCAGCACATTAGTCCATCTAAACCGTGCAGGATACATAATGTGAACAGATGTATCTACTCATCATCTTCGAACCATTTTCACTCTACATCCCTAAGCAAATTCATCATCAGGTGCACATATAACATTTGTTTATGTTATCAGAATGACTATTTATCGTAACATCCCTTTTCGGCCATGTCATAACTAGATGTCATTCAACACAATCTATATTTCGACAGCGGACAGTCCATGGTATTATATTCTATAGATATAGAATCTTAGGAAGCTATCATGTATAGAAACTGTTGTCATCGTACTGTGGAGTGATTGGTTGATCAAATACAATCTAAAAGGCAAGGACAACAAGAGTATACAATTACTGTATATAAACATTTTATTATTCACATGCATATAGGAAGGCACGTGTCGGAGACCTGTGACTCCCTTTACGACATAAATGGTTCATTTTGTATCATATATTGATACGAGTTTTAGCATGTAGTGAAGCCTGATGGTGTTATCAATATTTTTGGTTGCATTTTGGAAGCCCCGAGCAAAAACGCAACATAAAAAACGAATCGCCAAAACGCACCATTTCAATGAATATGTAGGTATCATGCACCCATTTCTCGCGAAACCGAAAATGCACGAACTGTCACGAACTGTTGTGGGTAACAAATTGTGGCCGATTCTTGGACCTACCACTCCTTGGTCAACAATGCCACGCCTAACTCAAATTCAGAGAAACCAGGCTATCGGACGTTTGGAATCTGTCCAAGATGTTGCCCGTCATTCCAACGTTAACATAACCACAATTTACCGTCTCCTGCATTGATACTATGCTACACAGAGCACAGATGACCTTCCTCGGAGCGGTCGTCCTAGGGTCACCACACCTCGACAAGATCGGCAGATTATCCGTTAACACCAGCGACATCCGTTCCTAACTGCAAGTGAAAGTGCTCGACAGACCTTAGTAACACATAATCGACACATTAGCCGGGACACTGTGATCCGACGTCTCCGTTCTAACAACCTCAGATGTCTCCGACCAGCACGTCGTCCTGTTCTCCAACCACGGCATCGACAAGCACGACTTCAGTGGGCACAGGGTCATCGCAATTGGCGTCATCGTGAGTGGAGGCGTGTCATCTTCTCTGATGAAAGTCGCTTTTGTGTCTCCCATGCAGACACGGCGTCAATGCTCAGTGGTATATCGACCAAGTGATCCGACCCCACGTTGTTCCATTTTTTGCACAACATCAACAACACATTTTCCATCAGGACAACGCTCGTCCCCATGTTACCAGAGCTACCATGGCCTTTCTGCAACAACACAACATCCGTTTTCTACCGCGGCCAGCCTTCGGCCCTGATCTGAACCCCATCGAACACTTTTGGGATGAGGTTCAAAGGCGTCTACACATCGTGCACCCAGTCCCTACAACTGCCGATGAACTACGCACAGCTGCTCTGGCTGAAATTGATAGCTTCTCAGAAATGAAAGACTAAGGTGTTACTTTTGTCAAACACTTCACAGCCCGTAAAAACAATGTAATATCTTGACGTTCAGTTACTCTTCAGTCGACGCAGTCGAAAGTAAGTGCATTATCATACCTGGTTCAACTAGCATTGGTTTCAGATGGAACAGGGGCGTTTATCTCGTCTCTCAGTTATCGCTTATGTTTTAAAGCTAACATCATTACGAAACCTGGTAAGGGAGTAAATACACAATATTAATGAATGAATACACAATGCCATTTAGAAAGTGGTCAGATGTCACAAATGTTATATTTGGGATAACACTTTCTTAGTAAAGTACAGATTCTAGTACTTTTTTGGGGTTGAGTCCCGTCCGGGATTCGAACCCACACTTGCCAGAGTGAGGCACCTAATCGCCAGCGCACAAAGTCAGCGATCTAACCCACTCAGCCACCGAGGCTTCCACAAAAATGAAAGTCCGACAACTGGTAGTCTAGATAACGTACCTTGAGCACCCCTCTGACAAGGGTAAATTGGCACGGCTCCAATGGCCGAAAGCTATGAATAGACAATGCCATTTAGAAAGTGGTCAAATGTAACAAATGTTATATTTGGGATAACACTTTCTTAGTAAAGTACAGATTCTAGTACTTTTTGGGGTTGAGTCCCGGTTATCTGAGAGACGAGATAAACGCCCCTGAACGTCAAGATATTACATTGTTTTTACGGGCTGTGAAGTGTTTGACAAAAGTAACACCTTGGTCTTTCATTTCTGAGAAGATATCAATTTCAGCCATGTCAGCAAACAATCGATCTTGGTCCCTCACAATTCCTTTACTAAGAAAGTGTTATCCCAAATATAACATAAATGAAAGTCAACAGATATCATTTGTCAAGGCACTTGGTACTGTTTTTCCCGTTCTGTGACACAACTTTCAGTGTTTGAATTGTCTGACTTCAGAAACAACTTTCGTACTGAAAGACCTTTGTTCCATCTCAGATTGAAAACAAAATTGTTGGCACTTTCATTGGTTTGGACCATGTTAATTCATGTTTCAGAAAATACTTCCACATTTATTTAGAACTTTATAACGGAATTGTCATGATTTTGACTTGGTTCGTAACAAGGTGTCGAATACTTCTGATTTGGATTATGTGTGTTGCGGATTCGGAAAATAGGGGCTGTCTATGCCAGAGGGGAACGGGCTGACTAACTTGAAAGGGGAAAGGGCTGACTAACTTGAAAGGAGAAAGTGTTATGGCTGTAGCTAACTTTGTAACTTAGTAATTAGTAGTTCCTGTTTGGATTATGTCACTTCCGGTATCGAAATAAGGGTTGCCTGCCCAAGACTTTTCAACTGAAAGTTGCTCAATTTATAGCAAATCTTACATTTCTGACTTTAAGTATATCACTCGATGTGCACAATAATGGACTTTCAAACTATATTGTTCTATTTCACACTACATCCTCTGTCGATGATGTAAAGACGCTAAGTGTTAAAGGGTGTTTTCCCCATATTTTACTGCCGCTTCCACTTTGTGTCTAAAGAAGAAGCAGTAAAATCCGTTAAACATACCAATCACTGCCTAACATCCACAGAGGAACAGGTGTAAGTCAAACAGAAACCTTTGTAGCTTTTTATTTTGAATCTTCATTACTGTGGCACTACCAGGCGAAATTGATCAGCATCTACAGTCCGTTTGACTCCAAATGAGAACGATGAATTGCAAAATAACTCGAAATCCAGAAAAGCGTATGAAACATCATTTACAGTACTTGACCATGAATACCCAGTACCAAACAAAATCTTAATTTTGTTTATTTTAAGACCAATGACGGATGAAGTTCTTTAAGAAACTATCATGTAATTTTGTATAGAAATGTGTACATGACACGTAGGGGGGACAAACCGTGGAAGGCACAGCGCAAGCACGCATGCACTGCACGTTCTGTGGTAGGGGAAATGACAGAGCGTTAGAGGGGCCGTCTCATGATAATTTCAGTCGCAATCTGACTCGCTCATGCCATAGATCTCGTCGGCGGAACTGCTGGTGCCTGAACCGACTGCCAAGATTATAGGTTGGACTGTTGCTTGCCGTAGTCCATTTCGTGACCAATAACGTGGCTCTGTCTCGTCAACGACTGTGGCCACACAACGCCTCCATGTTTCTACTATTACCCGACCAAGGGATTCCTTTACGAGTTGATCAACGTCTCGTAATTTAAGCGTTGTGTTCGATCGTCCAACGTCACCCTTGACGATGCCCCATACCAACTCGATTGGATTCAGGTCGCAGTGATAAGGTGGCAGTCGTAAGACAGCGTGACCCTGACCCTTGATGTAACTGTCAACTTTATACACGGGGTCAGGTTTCATAGTTTTGATGATTTCATAGAGCTGTGGTTTCGCAGCTCGAGAAGGAAAGGTAATGTTCCTCCGTTGCAGGCACTCGTGAAGAGCAACCTCCTCGTGGTGAGTGCTGGGTAGCGCTAATAGCTCTTCCCCCGTGTGGAACCGGGGTAGAATATTTCCACAGCACCCCATTGCTGGTCGTAAGAGGCGACCAAAGTGGGCAGCCCGTTTGCCGTGGGTTGCGTCCCTGTGTCGGCGGAGGACGGGAGTCTGGTAGTTGAGGGCACTGGTTCCTGGAACTGTGTTCCTTTGCCCAACACACTACTTCGACCCTTACTTCGCCTAGACGGGTGGTAAGATGGGCCCGGTCTTATCAATCGGCTGGTCATGCCAGGCCCTGTGCGTAATATTGTATATGCACTCCTGTGTTGTATTATAATGTATATTTTGGACTTGGCCAAGCATACTTTGTATGAATTACCAATTTTTGATGGAATAAATTGCCTAGAGTCTTACGCCAGAAGGCGGTGGCTCATGGGCCAATCTGGTACTTTCGACCTCTGAGTTCTGTATGTCTTCAATTTCTTGCCATGGGCCGAACCAGCCTGACATTTTATTTGTAAGACAAATACAGCTATTCATGTTGTTCTTACTGGAGTATACCACCTCTGTATCCCTGATGTTTGCATGTTGGAGATCCGGTGCAGGAAAACATCGCTCTTTGTAGCACTCCATGGTGGGTGGGGAGCAGGGGTGCTGAATAATTTACTTTCACCATGGCAACCAATCACTCTGGTTCAAACCGCAACGAAAAGAAAAGACGTTTTGAAGCTGAGACTTTCTCATCTGACGCTGCTTCTGTTCCACAAAATTCAAATTGGTCACGATTTCTTGTAGTTGAATCTGGAACTGAACACCCTTTAAAAATGAATCCCTTTGCAATTTGCAAAGCCATTGAAGGTATTTGCGGAGAGGTAAAAAATGTTTCACGGCTCCGGGGCGGCTCGCTTTTGGTGGAGTGTGCACGGAGACAGCAAGCTATCAATCTTTTGAATTGTACAATGTTTGCAAACACTGCAGTAGCTGTCTCTGAGCACAGAACGCTAAATTCAAGTCGAGGTATCATCCGCGACAGAGCCCGTTGTCTGGCTGAGATGTCAGAGGACGAAATACTTCTTGAATTAAAGGAACAACATGTCACGTCAGTGAAACGTTTCTCAAGAAAAGATGGTGAGACCTTCGTTCCTACACACACATATTTGTTTACCTTCTCCCTTTCAACCATACCCCAATCAATAAAGGCAGGCTATTTCAACATCGGAGTGGAGGTGTATGTCCCCAATCCACTCCGATGTTATAAATGTCAGAAGTTTGGACATGGGTCCAAGACATGCAATCGATCGTCTGTTTGTTGCCGCTGTGGTGGCAATCACGACGGTTCTGATTGTAGAGCTGAACTTAAATGTGTTAATTGTAATGGCCGACATGTTGCATCTTCCAAATCCTGTCCACTGTGGAAACTTGAAAAGGATATTTTGACTGTCAAATGTCAAAATAATTTGCCTTATCTAGATGCTAAAAAACTTGTTGCCAGCCGGTCTCCTCCATCAACACAAACCTATGCTGCAGCTGTCTCTCGCCCTTCCACAACTAGATCCATAGAATGTCAAACAGATTTGACATGGACAAATTCTGAACATCCAATGACTATTACGACAACATCTGAAAGCCAGACACCTCAGTTAGCTAATACAGCATGTGCCCCTTCTCCACCATCTAAGATTATGAGTGAAACTTTGACTCAATCTTTAGCAGCTACAGAAATGTCAGCTACTGTACAAACATCAGCTGACCCGTCAAGAAAACAAAAGAAAAAACAAAACAGGAAAATTACAACAAAGATCCCGACTCCTACTGAAACATCTGTAGATGTTCACAACTTCTTTGATCCTTTAGAGATGGATGTTACTCCATCCTCACATCACAACAACAGTTGTGACTCCTCTTCACATTCACGTGAGCGATCTCCTGTGGAACCGCCATGAATCATTTAAATGTACTTCAATGGAATTGCAGAGGGCTTCGGCACAATTTTAACGAACTACAGTTATTAACAACTGATTTTATTCCATCAGCAATTTGTTTACAAGAGACGTACTTAAAAAATACTGATAAATTTGATTTAAGGAAGTATAGTTCCTATAATTCTTTTTCTCCTCCGGGAGATAAAGCTACTGGAGGTACTTCTATGTTGGTGCGGCAGGGCGTTGTTCACAGTCCTGTTCCACTTGACACGAATTTGCAAGCAGTTGCAGTTAGACTTACACTGCATATTGCCTTCACACTTTGCTCCTTATACATTCCTCCATCTTCAAATCTTCAGCGTAACGATCTACAAAAACTATACGACCAGGTCCCCAAGCCCTGTGTCATCATGGGTGATCTAAATGGGCATAATCCTTTATGGGGAAGTTCAACCATTAATCAAAAGGGAAAAGTGATCGAGGATTTTGTTTCCGATAATGATCTTTGCATCTTTAACGATGACTCGGACACCTACTTACACCCTGCAACTGGTACGTATTCATCATTAGACCTGTCTTTGACGGATTCAGTTTTGTTGAGTGAATTCACATGGTCCGTCCATGATGACCTATGTGGGAGTGACCATTTCCCCACGGTGCTTAAACCAATTAATCCTGCTGATGATCCTCCTTCACCTCGATGGAATTTTGTGAAGGCTGATTGGCTTTTATTTCAATCTTTATGCAAAGATAAATTACTACCTACGTCTTTTCAGAATGTTACTGGCCCGATTCAGTTGTTCTCAGATCTACTGAATGAAATTGCTGATGAATCAATACCTAAGTCCTCGATCAACCCACGTGTTCGTAAACCGTGGTTTGATGACACTTGCAAACACGCTAGGAAATGTCGTAAGAAGGCGGAGAAATACTTCCGAAAACATCCTACTGTCCATAATTTAAACACTGTCAAAATTTCAAATGCTAAGGCAAGACGTCTATTTAAGCAAAATAAACGTCAATCATGGAGGAACTATGTCTCCAAAATAAACACTCGTACCCCTATGTCCAAGGTATGGAATATGATCAAAAAGATCAAAGGCAAGGGATCAAATTCTACAGTAAACCATTTAAAGGATGGTGACACTTTGCTAACGGATAAATCTGCTATTGCCAATAGAATTGGGAAAACTTTATCTCAACATTCATCTTCATCAAATTACGTTCCCGAATTTCAAAAATATCAGCTTCAACAGGAAAAGAAAAAAGTAAATTTTACATCTGATAATGGTGAAGATTACAATGAGGTATTTTCACTACATGAGCTACATACTGCCTTAGGGCAAGCTCATGATACAGCAGCAGGCGCTGATAATATTCATTATCAGCTACTTAAACACTTGCCAGAATCATGTCTTGAAACTTTGTTGAATATATTCGATGATATTTGGACAGCAGGGACATTTCCAGCTTCATGGCATAAAGCCATTGTTATCCCCATACCCAAACCTGGGCGGGATCATTCTGATCCATCAAATTACAGACCTATCTCTCTTACTAGCTGTGTTTGTAAAACGATGGAACGCATGGTAAATAATCGATTAGTGTGGTACTTGGAAACAAATAATCTTCTTACCAATATACAATGTGGTTTCCGGAAGAACAGAAGTACTATCGATCATTTAGTGCGTTTAGAATCGTTCATTAAAAACTCCATTGTAAATAGACAACATGCTGTATCGATCTTTTTCGATTTAGAAAAAGCTTACGATACAACATGGAAACATGGTATTTTAAAAGATCTTCATGATTTTGGATTAAGAGGCCGTCTGCCTCATTTTATATCCCAGTTTTTAACAGACAGGCAATTTCAAGTCCGAGTGGGTACAACCCTGTCTGATCATTATAATCAGGATCAGGGTGTCCCACAAGGCAGTATTTTGTCTGTCACTTTATTCAGTATAAAAATTAACAGTTTGTCAAAAGTTTTAACTGATTCAGTTGATGGATCACTTTTTGTGGATGATTTTAATCTATCTTGTCGGGGTAAAAATATGCACACAATCGAAAGGCAATTACAATTATGTCTTAATAAAATTAACAAGTGGTGTCTAGAAAACGGGTTTAAATTTTCCAAATCAAAAACTAATTGCATACATTTCTGCCGAAAATATAAACCGCATAAGGACCCTGAACTATTTCTGAATGGCACTCCTATCAAAGTTGTTAAGGAAGCCAAGTTCTTGGGACTTATTTTTGATCATCACTTAACTTTTCTCCCGCATATTAAATACCTCAAAGCTAAATGCCTGAAGGCACTCGATCTATTAAAAGTTGTTTCTAATTCAAAGTGGGGAGGGGATCAAACAACCCTCTTACACTTGTACAGGTCACTAATTCGTTCCAAACTTGATTACGGCTCCATCATCTATGGTGGAGCCTGCAAAAGTAATTTACAAAAACTAGATACGATACATCATCAGGGTCTGAGGCTTTGTCTTGGAGCCTTCAGAACGTCTCCCATTCACAGTCTCTATATAGAAGCAGATGAGCCTTCTCTTAAACAACGCCGACTAAAATTATCTCTACAATACATCACTAAATTATATTCTAATCCGTCAAATCCAGCTTTTGAATGTATATTCCATCCTCTCTACGAAGATCTTTACAATAAGAAATCGGCACTCCATCCACCACTCGGAATTAGAATAAAATCTGCAATATCAGCTTCAAATATTAAACTCCAAGATATAGCTCCTACTCAACTTTTCTCCTCTCCTCCTTGGCAAATGGTAAAGCCAGAGGTAGACCTGACATTAACCAAACTTAAGAAATCAGATACTAACCAATTAATATACCAACAAGAATACCACCAACTTAGAAACAATTATGACACTTATAAATCTATATTTACCGATGGATCCAAGGATGGTGGCACAGTTGCTAGTGCCACTGTCATTGGATCCAGAACAATCTCTTCCCGTTTACCTGATAACAGTTCAATATTCACTGCAGAAGCAAACGCCATTTTTACAGCACTTAAATATATCAGTAATCAATCTAAACATAAACAATTCATACTGTTTTCAGATTCTCTTTCATGTCTTCAGGCAATTAAAAATATGTCTTCAAAACATCCACTTTTAATCCAAATTCTTGAGTTATTTAATGATCTTGCTACTGGCCAATATGACATCGTCTTTTGTTGGTTACCAAGCCATTTTGGTATCAAAGGTAACACAATGGCCGATGCTGCTGCAAAAGCAGCCCTCAACAAATCTGTGACACCACTTCTGATCCCATACACTGATGTTAAACCCTTGATTCGATCTTACATCCGAGATCTTATGCAACAGAAGTGGGACGCCCAAGTAGGTATCAATAAATTACATGAAATTAAACCAAATATCGGTTACACCTACTTGGGCTGTCAGTCCAGATTTGAAGAGGTCATTATGCGACGATGTCGTATTGGCCACAGCAGATATACGCACGAATATTTATTACAAGGTGAGGATCCTCCGTTTTGTATCCCTTGTGATGAAAGAATCACGGTTAAGCATGTCCTGCTTGACTGTGTTGATTTTTCCATCACAAGGGATAAATATTTCAATGTAAAAACAATTAAGGACCTTTTTAATGATGTTAATTCTCGTTTAATATTATGTTTTTTAAAGGAAATAGAGCTTTTTCATAAATTTTGATGTGTTCAATGTATTGTTTTACAAATTGGTAGTGCGAAATTCATAACTTAGATTGTTAGTGGCTGTACCCTTGAGGGGGGTTGAAGTAGCGTAAAATTATTGTCCCCCTAAGAGGGTATGTACGTCCCAAATCATTCGAAGTATTTTTCTGCACACTAGGCTTTTAAACGTAGTATCTTCGTTATTTTAATCTAAGGCTTAACTGGTACACTGTCGCCAGTGACTGAAGGGATGATATAAATCCTGCCGGGGTCCATGCAGGAAGCAAAAGTACTGTCCCCATGGTCCCCAGTATGGTGATCTCCCTTCAGTTGCTGACGATTTCTAGCCCATTTTTAAATTGTGATGTTCATTAATGCTTACTGCCTTTTAATATTCTCAACTAGTTTTAAATCAAGTCTGTGATATTCTAGTTATTATACTGTCCTTCGTTGACAGCTTTTTATTCAGTTGAAATATATGTATCATAAATGTATCATAAATGTAATTTCTCGTCACGATATGGCTGAAATATTGCCCATGTGTCGTTAAATCTTAACTCACTCACTCCTCCGTTGCAGCCAAGTAACCATGTCTCCTTTGCGGTTATTAGAGGTTGGAGTCTTGCTTTCTGGATCCTGCACACTATGATACGGTGCATTGTCCATGACAATGAGAGACTTGGTAGGCAAAGCAGGGACTAATTTATCTTTCACCCACTCCAGAAATACATTGCCGTTCATTTCTGTGTGGTAGTCCCTGTTGTCTTTGGCCTTGGCTCTAAAGACGAGGTCACAGTCTGGGAGAAAATCCTGACCAGCAGAACCAGCATGGAGAACTATGAGTCCTTCACCCTTTCCCATTGGTAACTCCTTACAGTCACCACTGGGTACCCACTGACTGCTGGCTATGTGTGACGCATTTACCCATGTCTCATCTAAGAAGACGGGCTCATATCCTTCTTCACGTTCCTGCTTGATGGTACGAAGGTAATGATTCGGAGACGAACAATGTCAGACCGTTCGCACAACACAGCCCTATTTTCCCCAGTTATCTTTTTGTATTTGTAACCAAATGTATGCAACAGCTGCCATAGTTTGTACTTTGTAACACGTAAATCATGGTCAGTTTCAAGGTGTTTCTTCAAAATTCTTAGGGACAGGTACTTATTTTCTGAGTGCAGTTTAACAATTGCACGTCTGACTTGATCCCTCTGAAAAAACTGTCTAATTTATCAACCTTGCGTGGTTTTGACATGTTCCCTACCTCCTTGGCCTGACTATTTGTATCTCGTCGACTAACAACATTTTTTAAGTTTCTGAGGGGACAAACCAAGAGCTTTTGAAGCTCGTTTCAAGAATTTATTAATTGCATAAAAATGCTTTGCTCTTTCTGCTTCACTTCTAAGGAAATCATGCACATTCAACATCAACTGTTTAACATCTGCTGAGTAGCGCATCTTGTCAGTGAATGAACACGATCACTGTGTAGCACGTGCAGACCGTGCTTGTGCTGTTCCTTCCACGGTTTGTCCCCCTACGTGTCATGTATACATTTCTATACAAAATTACATGATAGTTTCTTAAAAAACTTCATCCGTCATGGGTCTTAAAATAAACAAAATTCAGATTTTGTTGGGTACAGGGTATTCATGGTCAAGTACCGTATTGATGTTTCATACACTCGTCTTGATTTCGAGTTAATTTGCAATTCATCGTTCTCATTTGGTGTCAAACGAACTGTATTTTAAAAGAGGAATTTAATGCGACATGAAAATAATGCGAGCTCTTGATTTTAGACATAAATGCGCATTTTAAAAAAGCGAATGCCATACCCTTTCCTAAAAAAATATGCTCTGGATTTATGTTCTGTGTTATTTTAATTAATGTTACCTACATAAATAAAAGCCTTACCTGAAAACGCTTCGTTTGTTTCAAATGACGTTTTGAGAAGGAACTGTGAGTAGACAGAGATAAATAAAATAACTGTGCACATTAAATCCCCTGTCCATGTGTTTTCAGTGTGAGATTCCTTCCTTATTTCCTTGCAGCTATTATTGTGTCAGTGTCGTTTTAGTTGACAGTCTGTTGGTACTAGTATATACGTTCGGCCCTTTGATGAAAAGAAGTAGAAAACAGATCAGCGTATCAAATCTTCGATCAGGTGACAATCCTCACACTCCCGTTGACCTGCGGATTAGTGTCATGAAACCCATTCATGCGCGTTGGCTCGTGTCTGCTCTTGACAAGCTTGTAAAGGACACTGATGGGATAATTCGTGGCTGGCGCCAATCTGGGCTGCTTGACAGGATGTGAACTGACCACTACTCAACTTCACTTTGTGTAGGTGACTTTGTTATTTGAAAAATTAATGCGAATAACATTAATGCGACCTTCCGCCACTCGCATTTTTCGCATTAATTTTCTGCTCGCATTAATTTCCTGTTTTACAGTATCAATGAAATTCATGGTTCAGAGTTGTGTCCCTCAGTGATGCCAGAATTTGCTGATGATTGGTTAGACTCCAAGATCCTGACTGATCATGGTTTTTGGTCTGTCAGCCTCATACATGGAAACTTCTCTAGTTTGTTGTCTGACTCAGAACATAGGCTTGGATAACTGTCGCAGTCTTCATTGCTGTACGTCTTCCGCCCTGTTGTTGTAGCTAACTGATACGCAAGTCGTATTGAGTCTTGTGGTCAATCCTACCTTCTGTTTGCTGTAGGTTGATGATGCCCAGTTCAAGAAGATCCTTGACATGATAAAGAGTGGCAAGGATGAGGGAGCCAAGTTGCAGTACGGGGGAGAGAGGTGGGGCGGCAAGGGCTACTTCATCAAGCCCACAGTGTTCTCCGAAGTAACGGACAACATGAGGATTGCCAGAGAGGAGGTAGGTTGTAGGAGAGAGGTGGGGTGACAAGGGCTACTTCATCAAGCCCACAGTGTTCTCTGATGTGACGGACAAAAATGAGGATTGCCAGGGAGGAGGCAGGTTGTAGGAGAGAGGTGGGGTGACAAGGGCTACTTCATCAAGCCCACAGTGTTCTCTGATGTGACGGACAACATGAGGATTGCCAGGGAGGAGGTAGGTTGCAGGAGGGAGGTGGTGTACAAACCTGTATGGGGATTCATAGGGAGGTGTGCCCTGCTGAGTGCTGTGTGTTGATTATGACGCTATCACCCACTGGTTTGCTTGGCCAGGATTTGAGTATTTACAGGCTTGAATAATTGCTAAGATGTGAAGTAACATTCACTCACTCACTCATTCACCAACCTCACACAAATTTTAGGTACAGTTGGAGGCATGATGACCAAGTATCCTTCAGTGCTGCAATGACCCTGAGCATAGTTGTGTCCCTTTGACATGCCAGGAACATGTGATCATGGGTTAGAATTCCAGATTTACCCAAAATATCGTCATTGGTTTGCCCGTACCAAACCCATACTTGTAGGTTCATAGTGTAAACATCTAAACACATCACTTTTCTGCCACATTGATACGACTGAAACAGAGTTGGATGTGGCAATACCCCGAGGCCACTCCCTCACACTCTATATGTGAGTGAGTGAGTGAGTATGGTTTTACGCCGCTTTTAGCAATATTCCAGCAATATCACGGCGGGGGACACCAGAAATGGGCTTCACACATTGTACCCACGTCGGGAATCGAACCCGGGTCTTGGGCGTGACGAGCGAACGCTTAAACCTCTAGGCTACCTGACCGCCCCCACACTCTATATGTAATTCTATCTATAGATATTCGGGCCGGTCCAGTCCATCATCAAGTTCCGTGACGTGGAGGAGGTTCTGGAGAGAGCCAACGCCACAAAGTACGGTCTGGCGGTAGGCGTCATCACAAACGACATCAACAAGGCGCTCGTGTTGTCACAGAAGCTCCAGGCTGGCGGTGTATGGTGAGTAGGTGTTGTCATGGAAACCATTCAAATCTAAACCCTCAACTATATGAGATGCTCGTTTGGACACTTGTGGTGACTTTAAGATATCAGTCAAAAGTCATATTTGTTATGAATTAATGTCACATGTCATTGTCTGGAAGTTGTTGACAAAGATGAGTTTGTTCTAAAGAAGTGTGAGTGTGAAACTGCTGTCTATGGCACTGAATGAGGTGAGGTGAAACAGGGTTTGATGTCACATTCAGGATGGCTGTGTTTATATGGCAACGTGCATGAATGTATGTGTGTTGCTGCTTGTTCTTGGGGGGCACGGGTGGCCCAGCCGTCTAAGTTGCCGCAATTCGCTGTGCATAGGTGCATTCCTTGAGCACGCCAGAAACCTATGATTGGTTCAAATTCCGTTTCACCCTGATTATGTTTCTAGGTTTGTCAGCACCATACCCGTGCTCGTGGTTTTCACCGAAGTGGTAAACGTCTGAGACCTGCGTCACTTCAGGCTTCCCTCCCACATTAAGCTGACATAAACTGGAATACCCTTAAAAGCGGCGTAAAACCCAACTCACTCACTCGCTGCTTGTTCTAGTCCATATTAATGCTGGTTTTATAGTAATATCCCACTGAAATGTGGCAGTTCTAACATCAGCTACACAGCACAAGCACTCTATACTGACTCCGAGACAACCAGTTCATGTTATATGTCCTTAATGCTGAGCTCCAGCTGGGGTAAAAGTACCATCTTTTAACATCTTTTGGTGTGACACGTCTTTGATATGCTCACCATACAGACGTTTTATTCACAAGACAACTGATTTGGCCTTGATGCTGGATGAAGTAAAGGATCTACCAGATATTTCTCTATATAACAGCAATAGAACAAAATACTGCATTCTATCCATTAACATTTTAGATAGATCAAAATTATGTTGGTAATATTTTTAATTATTATGTTCATATATTTAATTTGTTAGGTTTTGTGATGTCTTGGACGTCAACTGGTGAATATCTGAGGATCAAGTTTTGCAATGTTAAAATAAATGAAAAAATATTATTATTTTCTTGTGTTTGTAAAGAAATCAAGCTTTAACCATTTCTATTTTCACCTGTTTTGAAGGGTGAACTGCTATATGACATCGTCACCTGTCAGACACCATTTCGAGGCTTCAAGATGTCTGGGCAAGGGAGAGAACTGTAAGTTGACAACACAGTGGGTTGTTATCAGTAATATCTTGATTACAGATTCGTCTTATTTCTCCTGATGGAGGGAGGTGGAGGGATGTGTTTCATGTAAGGGCTTAAGAGTCGGCAGAAAGGCACATACAATGGTTGCCCAGTGAACCAACAAATGTGACTGTGATTATTGTATCATTGTTTAAGATGGAGTGGTTCATTATTCATGCTGTCAACGCTCCTTCGCCAAACAAAGGCGTTATTATTTACAGGCTGCCATGATATATGTTTAAGACCGGGTCCCAGACTTGTAGGACAAGGAATGTCTTCTGGTATGTTGTTCATTGCTCAAATCACACTGTTGTGTCTCGAGAATCTTTTATGCTTTCATCAATCACGAATGTGGAGTGATACTGCCTAGGAGTTGTGATAGACTAAAAGTTTCATGGTCAAATACACTGACTTTATCTGGAGTGGAGTCTCCAAGTTTATACCTCCCACTGATGTTTTGCAGTATACCTCTTCCTCCTCCGGGATTGGATGGAATCATTTTAGACTTGATGCTGAAACTGCAAGCAGTATGGTAGGTGGAAAGTGGTTGGTCAATAGGAGGGACATAATGTCCACTGGTGGCGCTACAACATTGCAGCCCAGTTCGTTTGGCAAGGCTGGAAACAAGACTTTTATAGTCAGCTAACTCACTTGCCTTGGGAGGTTGAGAAATTGTTGTGACTGACTAAAAGTTGTTAGACACAGTACCTTTAGATGGCATTGAGTCTGCATGTTTTACTTCCCGTTGCATGAGGTCACATTAGACTTAGAGAACAAACACTCAACATTCTCAAAGTAGCATCTTCATATCAATTTTTATCTTGCTGCCTGGACAAATGTTTTCAGCAATTAATTTTGATAATAACCAATTTATGGGAATATCAAATTCAGCCACCAAACATATGCTTTTGATAAAAAGATTATGAGCCAAGGAGTATAAAAAAATGGTCTTACAATCAAAATCCTACAGAAGAAGTCTTAGCAGCCATCTTGGAAGGAAGAGCTTTGATACTATGGAAGAAAAGCTGTGCCATAATTGTATGGTTAGCTTCAATCACATATATACAAACAGATGTGTGTGAATTGCTGCTTTCCTCTTTACACATTTTCCAGATTATCTGTATCCATGGTAACCAGTTTTCTAAATCTATATATTTTCACAGATATCCGTCTTTTAGTGCTCTGTGCACTGAACAAAGTAGTTCATAGATCGCACAGAGTGCACGCAACCCAGAAGTCCTGCAGGGTACAATATGAATGGGTTACAGCTCACCTCCCTGTTGTTGCTCCTATACTGTAACATGGACGAGACTGTCATTCAATAAAGCCTTGTTTTTCTGGCATATATTTGTACGCACAAAGACGAGGTGCCGAGAACTATGACCCATGCAGTGTCATGATCACTGAGTGTTCTGGCAGGGGTTACTACAGTGAAGGGATGAGTGCATGGTCAAAAGTTGACAAATACTAGATGAAGGGCATTTATTTCAAGAATAAGATTGTGTTTATAGTCATAAAACTTCAGTTAAAACATTACTAGAGGCAGACATTCAGTGTCGATACACATTTACACAAATGTACCCATTTTCCTCCAAATCTTCAAATGAATTCGACCCGTGAAGATCCGGGGTAGAATAGGTCTTCAGCAACCCATGCTTGCCGAAAAAGGTGACTATCCTTGTCGTAAGAGGCGACTAACGGGATCGGGTGGTCAGGCTCGCTGACTTGGTTGATTACGTGGATTGATGCTCCAGATTTCAGTCACTGGATTGTCTGGTCAAGACTCGATTATTTACAGACTGCCGTCATATAGCTGGAATATTGCTGAGTACGGCGGTAAAAAAAAACCAATACAATACAATCAAAGAATCCTTTTGTGTTTTTCAAAAAGGGTGGTGCCCAGAATGCTAAACCAAACCGTTTGTCCAAAAATGTCCCCAGCATGCATTGAGGCCACTTTCCACAAAATGGATCTCTGCGAATAGTCAACACATCTATTTACCATATTTTCCCATACCTTCCAATCAACAGGTACTTTGTAAGGTCTCCAGTGCAGCCGTTCATGATAATTGTGTGCAGGAGACTTGTCATTAACCAGCACAAATTTGTCATCATTAATCAGAACACAACTTCCTGACATTATTGTCATTAAACAGCTGAACTTGTCTCTATTAAACAGAACTTGTTATCATTATTCTCAATCAGGAAGTAAAATTGTTTTTTTTATGACTGTCTGTTGTGAATAAAGGACATATTTCTCCTGCAATGGTTTGCTATTGTTTTCACAACAACCAGTAGCAAATATGTATGTAGATGACGGGCGAGAGGTTTTCCCTACACTTTTTCTGTAATATGACAGCAAGCAGAACAAGAGCTTTTCAAAATCACAAATTATCAAAAGGCACAAGTTCAACACTAGATTGATCTATGTAGCAAGTTTCTGCCTGGGCCCACTTGCACAAAACGATCTTAGCGCTAAGACTATCTGAAGCCTTTGTTAATGTATAGGAGTTAAGATGATCTTAGCACTAAGATCGCTTTGTGCAAGTGGGCCGTGGTGTCTCCACGGGCAAACAATCATTGAGTATTGGGAATCTGTTCTGCCCTCGAATCTCCACAGCCAAACAATCATTGGGTATTGGGAATCTGTTCTACCCTCGAATCTCCAAGGTCTAAACAATCATTGGGTATTGGGAATCTGTTCTGCCCTGAAATCTCCAAGGTCTAAACAATCATTGGGTATTGGGAATCTGTTCTGCCCTGAAATCTCCAAGGTCTAAACAATCATTGGGTATTGGGAATCTGTTCTGCCCTGGAATCTCCAGTTCCTTTTCGCCATATTATTACATCATGATCAGATGTTTCTTGTTATATATTCCTAATTTATACAATATTGAATTCATCAACCAATCTCAGTCTGTATCGTTTTTGTGTGATGTAATCAATCCATTCTTACTAAAGTACAAAAGACCCTCTTGGCTGTGAAATGAGCGTCTGGTAGGAGATACTTTTAACGTTCCCTTCTCTGCGGTAGTCTAAGGTAAACGTGTTGCACGTTTCCTGTCGGAGGTAAACGTGTTTCACATTCTCTTTCCGAGGTAAATATGTTTCACGTTCTGTCTGAGATGTTGCCCACTGTCTGTACGAGGTAAATTCTTGTTGCCCGGCCACTGTCTTATGTAAACGTGTTGACGTTACCTGTCTGAGGTAAACATGTTGCACGTTACCTGTCTGAGGTAAATAACTCACAAATGGAAATTATGAATAAAATGTATTCAGAAACATTTTCAAGTATTTGTCTCAGCACCTGATAGATCAGTAGTGTATTTCGCACAGTGGTCGATAAAGACACCTCTTATGTCCCTCCCTAGGGCGGTTGGGTAGCCTAGTGGTTAAAGCGTTCGCTCGTCACGCCGAAGACCCGGGTTCGAACCCCGACATGGGTACAATGTGTAAAGCCCATTTCTGCTGTCCCCCGCCGTGAAATTGCTGGAATATTGCTAAAAGCGGCGTAAAAATCACTCACTCACTCTTATGTCCCTCAAGTCCTGCAAAGGGTACCTGTTGGTGTTCATATCACCAAGGACGGTCTCTTTATAGTCAACACGCATCCATGAGGAACCAATTCCTGTAGAATATTTAATCTCTCTGTTTCATACCTTCCCCACAACTTTGATCAGCTGGCTACAACCAACGGTGATACTGAACCATCATTTTCAAATATATACACTTATATCTGTTTTCAAATAAATCATGCCTTGCGCTTTTGATCTCTCCATCATTTAGATTTAGATTTAGACTTAAACTCAAATATTAGTAGTAATACATTTGTTGTCTGAAAAAGGATGCATAGCGCTTTCAATCTGGCGTCGATTCTTTACAGTTTAATATTCAAATATCCATAATACTAATATATCTGTAACATGGTGCCTTTGATCCTTGACATATTCTTACTCAAATGGGTTTTCTGCAAGTAGTTTTCCAGCAGGATCTTTATACATATGAATAAGAAAAATGGATAAAAAGGACTTTAAATGCATACAACACCATCAACTCTAATAATTGGAAAATGTGAAAGATATACTTTACATTTATTTTGCAAAACAACCAAATGCTTAACGGCTACGTTAAGAAAACTACCATATTCAAAACATTGTCTAATAAATATTGCCTCTCCTCTCCTCTCCTCTCCATCCCAGACATATTCATATGCAAATATATATAATGATATAACTGTTGTTGTCTCCTTTATATCGCGTCTCCATCCTTGATAGATTAAAATTCAATTATGTAATATATCTGTTGTCTAATGTATTATGTATGGCTCCTTTTGTCTCGCCTCCATGCTTGACAGCTGCAGATTCATACTCAAACATCTGAGTGGTTTTTTCAGCAGCATTTTATTTACACGAACAAGAAAGTTAAACATACACAAATGCATCACAAATCACCTCTAAAATTGGACAACGAAAAAAATAATAATATACTTTAAATGTATTTTGCGAAACTAATTATAAGCGTTTATAGATGATAATGATTTGAGACATATTAATGTTCTCCTTGTATCCTCACTAACCATATACTTAATCAAACGTAGGAGATAATTTAATATAAACTTAAAGTGAAAAACAAAAGAATCACCTATTTTGCAATAAAAACAACCGCTTATAGATAATGAAGCTATACAGTTTACTTTGCCATCGACAAGGACCAATTTATTTATCATATACCTAACTATGGCATGAGGCATTTCAATTGCATGTCTGATAGAGCCAACAGAGAACATATGTCAACATATCCGGGAGGTGTAATAGCCAAGTCCGTATTACACCCGTCTGCTGGGCTGATATATGACGATAGATATCAGCCCAGGTGGTACGAAATTGGAGTTACGTCCCTTAGTTCGCCTGCTCGGGCTCTCCTCCCACATTAAGCCTACACAACGTGATGTAACTGAAATGTTGTTAAAAGCGGCGTTAAAAACCCGACTCATTCACATACTCACTCCACAGATTCACAGGATCTCCAAGCAGGCGGTGACACTACATATACCAGGATATTCTTGATAGAGAAATAAATACTTTGTATAACACCTGACATAATTTTGGTGTTGGATGCTTGTGTAAACATTTGACGTAAAACATTCAGAGCCTCTCCTGAAAGCACGCTGCGAGTCATTAACTACATCCAGACTCGGTACATCAACCCTGACAACCTTGGACCGGATTAAAGTAAAAACAATGAAGCACTGCTGGCACAAATGGGTAGGATTTTGCCTATGCGTGACGACCCGGGTTAGAATTGCGAAGATCCATGTTCATGATATAGATTACTGGGTTCTCTGGTCCAGACTCGTGTATTTACAGGCCGCCATCATATATATAGCTGGAATACCACAGGGTATTTATGAGTTTTATATTATGCAAAGTTTTGTGACAAGAACTAATTATTATCAATAAGACTGAAATAAGCATGCAAGTGTTAAAACTATAGACCAAACACATTTTGAAATGGAAATTATTAATCGCCAAATGTTTAGTCAATGATACAGTAACAGAGTTTCATGTGTAAAATATGATGATGATGTCATCTGCCTACATGGAGATCAATATCTTAGAAGGAAGAAATGGACTTTAGCCTGAAGAGCCCAGATGTATTTCTTCCATGTTGTATGTTCACAGCAAAAAAAGTGTAGGTTACCGTCTTCGGGAAACCTTAAAAAAAAATGTTTGGGGGGTGCATTTTGTTCACTTAAGTGTGAAACACATATAAAATTAACTTGAAAATACCAAGCAATTTGAAGGTTGTTGAAGGCATCTGGAAGGTTTCCGGAAGGTTTCCGGAAGGTATCCGGATGCAAATTTTCTTCATGACTTGCTTCTGGTAAATAATGTTAGCCTTTGCATTACAGGTACCTGTTGTAATATTCTGTGCTATTTTAGTTGTAAATATCCTCCTCAAACTGAGATATGTGGGCATGCATTGTTCACAAGTTGTTTTGCGACATGGGTCCAATGTGTGAAGCTTATTGCTGGTGTCCCCCACCATGATATTGTTGCTATATTGCTAAAAGTGGCAAAACAGCATTCTCACTCAGAAAAAAAATGGAAAGTCATTGGCTATGTGCTTTGGCATTTGGCCCTGGTGAGATAAACAGATTAGTTTGGAACGGTATCAGTACTTATATCGGGACAGTGTAGTTTCATGGGAATATAAAACAGAATACAATTGTCCCAAATTGGTGCATAAGACTAATGGCATCCACAGAAAACACCTAAATAAGGTACAGAAAAAATATCAATGTCATTTGTCTACTAAGGTGGAACTACAACTGTTGTTAAGTGAGCTGTATTTATAGTAGGAAAACATTCAGGGCATTAGTACATTTTATATTTGTTAAGCACCTATGTTATGGCTGATCAGTATTATATTTCTTTATGCTAATGAAGCAAAACAAATCATGTCATGTTTTTGGAAAAAAATCTTATTTATTGATAATATGGCATTTCATTGGTACATATCACAAATTGAAATTTGATCAAGCAAGAAGAGGAACTAGCATAATGTAACCAGTGGTGTTTGCAAGGCCTTACAGAACAGACGCTTCAATGGCATTTTCTAAATAAACAAATTAGTCAAATCTCCGAAGAATTTTATTGAAGAAGAATATCTAAAGTCAATTATGTTTCTGCAGTAAACCACAAAAGTCATTCAGATTTGTATAGTCAGCATCGGTGTACACAAACTGGACATAGTCACAGTGCTTTGGCATAAATTCATTCAGACTTCATTAGTGTCATAATAAAACCACCTACAGTAACACTGGTGTGGCATTATTCATTCAGAATCATCACTTTCTGAGGTGAATCTGTTGGTTGTTATCAGGAGTACTGTTCATCATCCGGCGAGTCCCTTGTCTGAATTGTGTGAGCAAGATCTTCTTAAATGTAGCTGGTGTCAGATTGTGAAATCCAGGTACCTGAAACATTTCATAACATCTTTAGAAACTTGTTAGTCAAAAGTTTTGAAACACACACATATTTACAAATGTTTAAAGTTGTTTTCTCGAACAGTGAGGTATTGACAATTTATCTTGCAACTGATATTTAACCAATCTTTGAATATGTAAATAAGCCATTGCAAACAGAAAAGTGTTCAGAAAATACAAAAATGTATCCGGTCTTCTAAAACAATACCACAAGGTTCACCTGAATTTTGCTTGAATGTTTGCATTACATCAAAATGTAAGGAAGGGTAAACAAGACTATGCAAAACTAAGTTACATAGGTTCTTATACATAAATACATAAATGCAACTATTCAAAATTATCAAAACACATGTCATGTAAGTGATCTCAAAATACAACATAATGAGCGAGTGAGTTGGTATAGTTTCATGCAGCTTGTTAGCAATATTCCAGCTATGGGCTTCAAACATTGTACCCATGTGGTGAATTGAACCCGGGTTTCGGAGACTGTTTCACCCACTAGGCTACCCTTGCACGCCAAATACAAAAGAAAGGATATTAGGAATTCAGACAATAGATATTCTCACCAAATTCATTAATTCATTAATGTAAGCTATATTGAAATTCAAATTTTGACAAATTAGGATGAGACTGAAGAAGCATTTATCTAAGTTATTTTGGATATTTAATATCTACCGTTAATTGGGAGTCCATCATGGACAGTGATAAGAAATTCAACTGAAAAGTACAACCTGAACCATCAACTAATAACTATGTATATTACATTAAAGGGGCCGGTCATGTATTACCGGTATTCTCTCATTCATTTTTTGACACAACCCTCCCTGAAAGAAAATGCAAAGCACTTTATATTTTATTGTCCATTTTGTCAAAAGCCTCCCCTGGAGACTCTCACATTTTGGGGTGACCCTCCCTGTTTGTTCTGATCTGAATTCAAATATTCATGACTCATTATCATATTTTATAATTTATCCTATCTTTTTTCAAAATTAACTAAATGAAAATTAACAATAACATGCAAATTTGCCAAAATATTGGCCTGGCAAAGTTTCAATTAATCATAATTACTGTTATAAAGTTTTGGCTCCATCATCTGTTTCTTAATACAGTGAAACCCAACTTTGACTTGTGTGGCATTGTTGTATCATCTACCCAATGTTCTTTATGCATTGATATGCATCTGCACAGAGTGGTCAAAGTCTGTGTCTGACACATAGTGTGCTACAAGGGAGACATCAGTTTGTGTCTAGCCAAACTGTCTGATAATCTCAAGGGCTCCCTTGGTAGCATCAAGGGATGTAGCTATTCCTAAATAAACATAAAACAAGTGACATCATCTCTTCTACAGAACACATGATCAAAGCCTGCCCCACCTTTGATGTTTATTACCTTGCTACTCTAAAAACAGCTAATTAGCAAAATGAACTCAATGTCAACTCATTGTGGACTAGGGATTAACAGGGCAATTAGTGTCGGGTGGGTATTAGTACTTGCAATTGTCTGTTAATTACTTAATTGAGTAGTGAGGGCTTAGTCAGTTGTGCCTTTACAACTACGCTGACTGCTATTCAACTTATCGAGTCAGTTTACTATGTAACATGCTTCTTGGGACCAAGGAAATGTATCTTGCTGGATAACAGTTTTTTCTAATTTATCAGAGATCAGAAATAATAATAATGACGTTTTTGATGTGCATTTCTTTGTTGTGTTTACTAGGATGATTAGTAGTGATGGTGTTTGAATTATTAGACACTATTTATTCCAAAAGAGGAATAGGGTTGGTGAAGAGGCAAAGCTTATTTGAACAACATATACATTGAATAAACAGAAACTGTACAAAAAACAGATTAACTGTATCTACAGTTGAAACTATCATGATGCAAATTTTCACTGAATCAAAGTCATATCTTTTCAAGACTCAGATCAGGTTGTACTGATTGAAGGTCACAAAAAACTTGCTTATTTCAAATCACTCATCCCGCACTTATGATTTGGTTTGTTGTTTTATGCCGCACTCAAGCAATATTCCGGCTATCTGTGGATAATGGAGTCTGGACCAGACAGTCCAGTGATTGACATCATGAGCATCGACCCACACAATTGGGATCAATGACATGCATCAACCAAGTCACCGAGCCTGATCGCCACCTGATGGCGTTAGTCAACTCTTTAGACAAGCATTGTCGCCCGTTAAGGAAAGGAATTGGGTTACTTTATATTTGTGTGTCCCAATTACGCCATTATTAGAAATAAAATGTATTATACACATGAATATGATATAAAAATGGCAAATATGGTTGACAATATGAGCATTGATCTAAGCATTTGGAGCAGAATTGTGAATATTCACCTAATGAAGGAGTAAGTACATACTCCGAAATGTTGTGATCATCATAATAAAGAAGTTGACATTAATACATTCTCCACCTTAGTCCTTATGTGTATAACTTGTAAATAACTTTCATAGACTTCAGGAGTTTATCTGTGATATATGTGTGCACTTAAATAAATCACTGCATCCTTACCTGAGGCAGGAATAGATAATAGGCAGGAACCAGAAAAAAATAGTCAAAGTTATAGCCAAATACAGGTATTTGAAGATTTTAAGTTGTGGCGACACTTTCAGTGAAACCCATACAGTATTTGATTTGTAGTAGTTAACGGTTGTGGTATTTTCTGTCTGTAACTGTAAAGAAGTTCCGAAATTGTAGCGAGCAACTGCCCAGACATAAGAAGGAACAAGATGACATAGATATTAACCCATTTGTAAACTGTACAGCCTGAAGTATGTTTGTTGCCACATATCAATAAAATAGTTCCATATTGGCGGATTTATTTGTTGTAATGTAAGGGCAGAAATAGCATCAGTTCTTCCTGACAAATATCCCTTGTAAAACCTTTCAACATGTTAAAATGACACATCAAAAGGCCATTGTGAAAAATTGTAATCTGACACGATTTTGGGTTCTTAAATACAGTTTCAGCTTGACATTGAGTACTTTAAACTTCAAAGTGAAAAATACATTCACAACAAGTGAGCTGTGTCTGCCAATCAGAGTCGGTGAGTAAATTGGAGTAGGGGACTAATTTCGAAGGTAAACTTGTTTCAACGTTTAACAACTACATGTATTTGTGTTTGTATTAGACGATGTGTGTTTAATTCTATATATTTTACTTCAAAGCATGTTATCACAATAAATTGAGTCGGGTATAGGATAAGTTGGAGTAGAGGCTAATTTCTAATGTAAACTTGTTTTAACATTTCACAATTATTGGTCTTTGCAAGTTATCAATCCAAGTTTAATTTCATTTATTTTACCAAGGTAACAAAAAAATAAGGTATCATTTTCGTCAAGTAATAATCGCCGTTTTCGCTTTCGGCGAGTATTTCGCCAGTCAGTGCCGTTTTGCTAAGGTGTCGTTTCAGCTATAACCCGCTTATTGCACATTATAAGTATAAATTTATATTTAAAATCATTTTAACCACTGTAATAAGTAAAAAATGAAATAAAAGCATATAGAAAATAAACAAGCACTTGTTATAAAATGTGCATCCGCAGGCAATATTTATAAGATAATCCTGCATGTAGCTGTGGCCATCACACTGAAGATGCACTTCACTTCTTTCTCATATGCCCAAATTACAATGATTTAAGACAGAATATGTACTATTATGTTAAGGGATATGATCTTAATTCAATTCTATTAGGTAATCCTGAAAGGACTTCAAAAATAAACTTAGAAATTCTTAAATCAGTACAAGACTACATTCAGCTATCCAATAGGTTTTGTGATTTTACATAGCATCTTAAATTTATAATACTATTCCTTGCAGTATATTGCAGTACACTATTACTACTAAAAATGCGACCTGACAGCGCCGACAACGTAGTTTCTATAATAAGAACATGTATATAATTGTATTCCTTGACTGTACTTTTGTCATATCATATTGTATTCTAATTCTGGAGCGGTATTCAAATAAGTTTTTGCTTGTTTACCCATCCAGTTCAAACATTGTGAAAAAAATATGTTTAAAACAATATTTAGTAAACACATAATTAAAACTTATGCAACAACATAGCGAGTGGAGACGATAGACCACTGAAAAGAGCATATATATGCACATCCAATGACCCCTGACATCACAAGGCATTGTTTTGCCAGTGTGTCAAGAGAATACTACGAATTACACCACAGGGTACTGTGACCTGTTTGAAAAGTTAGGTACTGTATTCTAAAGGTAGGCCCAAAATTCTAGACAATCCAGTGATTGATATTGTGAACATCAATCCACACTGTTAGATGGTTACTGTCAGACGCCATGAACCAGGTCATCGAGCCTGATCACCTGATCTATTAGGTTATCTCTTATGGGTGAGGCTAAAACGGCACCTCGGCAAAATGTCACTGATTTCTCAGACGAAAACAGCACCTTGTTTTGGCAAAAAAGGGCTACTAATTGTTGTCTGTTATCTGGAGAGACATGTTGATTCCTGGCCGAAAGATATATAAATGAAATTTCTATAAAATTACTATTTATTTCCTACTTACTAAAATAAATATGACATATATAGTATACCTGTTGTCCAGTTTCTTGACATTTTCGCCAGACTCAGTTTCAGCTTGACATTGAGCTAATCTGAGTAAAGCTACTTAAGACTTCAAAGCATGTGATCTTTCAATGATAAGTTTAGTTGCACCTCCCAATCAGAATCATGAGTAAATTTGAGCAGAGGCTAATTTCTAATGTAAACTATTTTTAGATGATTAACATCTTGAAATTATTTGTGTTTGCAAGTTTAATTGCATTTATTTTACTTCAAAGAAATCAAAGCATATTATATTTTCACAATAAGTTTAGTTGCATCTCCAAATCAGAGTCGGCGAGTAGATGCTAATTTTTAATGTAAACCTTTTTGAACATTAGCAAGGATTAACATAAGTTAGGTAGATTGCTTATCCTACAAAAATTAAATCACACATTTACTAACATATATAAAACAGAATAAGTGGCTTACAGAAGATAAATAACTTTAATAGGTGATCAATATTATTAACATATTCCTTACCTGAATCAGAGACCATATAACAGTCTATGTATTATAGTCTCTGTCTGAATTTCTCAGTTATTTGTGTTTACAAGTGACCATGCAAGTTTAATTTCATGTATTCGGGCATATTCAGACCCAAGGTAAAAAAAATAAAAAGGTGCTGTTTTCACCAGGCAATAGTAGGCAAGGTTCTATTTCCCTTTATAGTATAACCCTCTCTTACAACTAGCATAGGTTGATGGGGACCAATTCCAACCCGGAATCCCCACATGAGTGGGTATGGTTTTACGTTGTTTTTAGCAATACCACAGCAAGGGACACCTGACATAGACTTCACACATTGTACCCATGACAAGAATCGAACCTTTGTCTTCAGCACTTCAACCACTAGGCTACCCCACCGCCAAAATTCCCAACATGATAAAGTTGCCATCACGGTATTCTTCAACAAGTTCAAGTGAAAATATCCATACCTTTCAAATGTCTTATCTTCCACTTCACTATGTTCACTGTTGCAAAACTCCTGACATTTAATTTGTTCTTGATTCTTCACACCTGCAAAAGTAAGTTTAGTCGGTACGGTCTGAACTAAAAAAATGAGACACTTTAGAGTATCTAGATAAAGGAATATAAGTAAGCAAACATATTTCTACATCATATACATTAGCAACTTAACATAAGTTAGGTAGATTGCTTATCCTACAAAAATTAAATCACACATTAACTAACATATATAAAACAGAATAAGTGGCTTACAGAAGATAAATAACTTTAATACGTAATCAATATTATTAACATATTCCTTAGCTGAATCAGAGACCATATAACAGTCTATGTATTATGGTCTCTGTCTCAATATGTCACGTCTTAAGCTCCCTGCAATCGAGGTTGTGAAACATTTCTGCTGTAGGAATATTACATCCGCTGGGATATCCCTTGTCACACTGCCTGTCATGGTAGGCAAACGCATATTCCATACACCACATAGATATACTTCCTAATACACACTGTCGAAATCCCCGCGGCTCCCAATATGGCCTGCATGAACTGTAATCGGCCAACCTCGTCTCTTTCCGTAACTGCTGCAGAAATGACCGCTCGTCATTCGTGACCAACTCGTGTTATTCCGGGACAAGCAAGTCTACCCATAATTCCCTGTATGACCGAGGGCGCCATTTTGGAACACAAATGTAAACAATCACTTAAACCTCGTGTAATCGATGTACACCGTGATGCTTGATTGCGAAATGCTTACCTCGTGGGGAGTAGTGCACTTTACCGGGCGCACTTTTTCAGATCCAATTAGCGCTTTCGGGGCTCGAACGCGCTTCGCCGGCTCACCGGCTCTGCTAATTAATGCGTTAATAAGCCGACGCTCTACCATTGGACCAGAGGCTATCACATGTAATCAGTGCTCGTTTAACACGTCATTAGAATCCCCATTGACATGCATGCGTAATTCAGTAAACAATGAATTGCGCATGCGTGTGACGTCACTGCCCGCTCTCCCATTCATCTTTTCTTGAAACCACACCCGCAATTGTTTATGTCAACATGACCGACCAATGGGATTAACTGGATTAACGCTTGAAAAGGTAAGAATTTATGGCTAACCCTTACCCAAAGCCAGCTGACCCTAATGACCGAAAAGGGGTTTTGGATCGTAAAGACGTGTAAGTTTCCCTAAGACCGAAAAACGGGTGTTGGATCGTAAAGTTGTGTAAGTTTCCCTAAGACCTAGAACGGGTGTTTGATCGTAAAGATGTGTTAGTTTCCCTAAGACCGAGAACAGGTGTTTGATTGTAAAGATGTGTAAGTTTCCCTAAGACCGAAAACGGGTGTTTGATCGTGAAGCGAGAGTCACCAGAGCGTGAGGCACGGTAACAGTATAACGAGACAGCGGTGGCACTATAGCGCGGTAATTGAGCGGATGGTAGAGCTCGGGCTGCGCCCGGTAAACTGCATTGTTGCCACCTCGTGTATCAATACATTGTTCTCAATCACCTCTAACACGGAAATCCCGGTCGAAATCCACCTGAGCCATCCACAACGAGGACGTCAAGTATTTCGAAAACTCGATTGGCAGCCGAAGGAAGGAAGAGCAGCTTGCAGATGCCAGGTACGTAGCAGGGCTTCGAGACATAATGTTCCATGATTTCTATACAGAGATCTTATGGAATGGATTGATTTAGATATTTTCCTGATCTCCATTTTAATACTGTAAACGTCAAGGGCCTTTTAGTTTTGTTGTTTTCGGAAACCCTTTGTTATTATTATGATCAAGTGTTTGTTGTGACATGGTATTTCTATTTGGGCTTGCATAAGAGCTACAGGTGCAGGACCTTTAAGGGTCGTGTCCTTATTCTCATAACGCTGGGATTTGATGATGAGGGTTAGTTACCAAGGGTATAAATCTGGCAAAGAGCATGTCAAACAAAATGTGGCATTCAATTCCAATCATGTGTTGCCACCTGAACCGCCTGAAAGTGAGATATGGATCACCATGAATAATGACAGCTTACCAATCTTTAACAAATTCACACTGAAACATTGAAAGGATAAAGACAAGTTAGTTGTTTTCTGTTTCAGCATGTTCAGGGTTTGTGGGGAGGTTCACAGACATCCTCAGGGAGGATACCAAGTATTGAGTGAGTATTTTTGTTTGTGATAAATACAAACTACATGTTTTCATCATGGTATATTTCAATGCAATGTGAAACATCACACTCACAATAGTCCAGCTCTGTGATGGCAGCCTGTAAATAATTGAACATGGACCAGGCAATCTAGTGATTGTTATTATTAGCAAAGATCCATGCCCTAAGAGTATGATGACAACCTAGTCTGACCACCCAATTCATTAGTTGATTAGTGTTTGCAGCGGTAGGAGTGAGTGAGTAAGTATGGTTTTACGCCGCTTTTAGCAATATTCCAGCAATATCACAGCGGGGGACACCAGAAATGGGCTTCACACATTGTACCCATGTCGGGATGCAGCGGTAGGAACTAACACTTTCAGTCCACTAGTCCTAAAATGATAGCATATAGCAAAACCTTTAAAATGTCAAAATGACTCGTGCCAATTTCTAACCCTCGTGTTTGGATGTTGTGTTTGTGTGTGTATGTATGAGTGTATTTAGGTTGGTTTGTTGTTTAACGCCGCACTCAGCAATATTCCAGCTATATGACGGCGGTCTGTAAATAATCGAGTCTGGACCAGACAACCCGGTGATTGATATCATGAGCATCGAGCCACGGAATTGAGATCAATGACATGCATCAACCAAGTCAGCGAGCCTGACCACCCGATCCCGTTAGTCGCCTTTTATGACAAGCATAATGGCCTTTTACGGCAAGCATGGGTTGCTGAAGACCTATTCTACCCCGGAATCTTCACGTGTCGAGTGTATTTAACTAAAATCATGAATCTTATGCTTGTTTCTCCGTGCTTTTACAATGTAACCCAAATTCTCTCGGGAATAATAAAGTATTCTCTTATTTATATCATTTCTGAACAAAGTGTCATATCAAGGTTAGATCTCTGTCAAAACAGTGCCATGGAAAAGCCAAACAAATAGCCTAGAAATAAAAGTGAATACTGCATTGCATTAATCTGCATTTCAAGAAAATTTGGCAATAATTCATGGAATGATATTCACCTCGAACAAGTTATTTCCTATGTAATGTATGTGTTGAATGACCCTGACTTTGTTGTCAAAATATTGTTTTGACATTTGTTAAATATGGGGATAAATGTCATCTCTGAATGTTTGACATGAATTATTATGATTAGGGTAGTTCTAAGTCGGAATCACAACCGGGGTCTTTTCATTTGAATCAAATGTACAACATGTACAGTTTGGACATTTTTCTGTGATGTGAATGCTACTTATGTTTGTGGAATGTCCGGATGAATTAAAGAGACAGTCATCTGTGCAGCATCAATGCAAAGAAAGACCATAGAAGAGCAACAGTGAGTGGTAAATATTTTGAAATTATTCTGTTTGGTTCATATGGTTATTTTGCAAATATGTCTTCAGTTTGTTCCTTATCGCTGTGGGCACGGATGTCCTATTATCTAAGGCACTACAATTTTCTGTGCAGAGTTGCATCTCTTGGGCTTAGCAGAAACCTATAGTCATGGGTTCAAATCCTGGTTCTCCCCGATTATGTTGCTAGGTTTGTCAGCATTATACACATGCTCGTGGGATTCATCAAAGACCTGCATCACTTAGGGCTTTCTTCCCACATCAAGCTAACATGCGGTGATATATCTGGAATACTGTTCAAAGCAGTGTTAAAGCCAACTCATTTATTTAACACTGCATCCAGCAATAGTTTGGCTATATGACAAGGATTGTAAATATATATTTTTCCATGTTGATGAGTTGAAACAATCACTAAATGACATCTCTTAAAAAGATTGCCAGCATTCCAAGCCTAATTAATAGATAAGGTAGTGATTGAGTAGGCCCATTGATCGCATGTAATCATACAACAGTGATGTGGGATATTGTCCATAATAGTTATCATCGGTTTGTCTGGACCGAGTTCATAACATTAGTCACGGGTTTGTCTGTTTGAGATTTGAGATGTGATTATCTTAACTGTTTAGCATATAACAAGACTCACATATGACAACTTAAGTGATTTTGCTGCCTTCTATCTGTAAGTACATGCGGCAACAATTCTTTTTGATTGCTAACATCTTTTTACATAATGCTGCAGAAACTGAAGTCCTGCTTGAGATCCCTGGATGAGTACTCCAGGTTGACAGTCTGGAAGGACGAGACAAGGGAGTCCTAAACAGAGGCTGCACTCCTTCAGATATCAGAGGTGATTTGCAGACAGCGATGAGGAGGGTCCTGTTATTTCAATGGAGGCCGACCGAGAAGTTGTATGCCAAATGGTACTGGGACACACAAAGGCTGGTCTGGCTAATGTGAGAAGACAAACCAATGCCAAGCTGGAGTGGAATTCTTCCAGGACATTCAGGAAATTCTTGGCTTGAGCCATAGTAAACACTTGAAAGGAATGATAAATGGGACTTATTGTCTTTAAATGTGGACCCAAACACCAAATGGAAAGTTCACAATTCTACTAACACAATGCAGCAGAGATAGAGTCTAACTAGTATCCCCTCATCCTGGTTCCTGTTCATCCATGGCAATATAGAAAGAAAAGGAGGATTGAGGGAAAGTAAGTTCTCTGAACTGGTGAACATAATCCGTAGGTACTGTCAAGCGAACAGTTATCACACTCTGTTATGAGTATTGAAGAATAGGATGAAATTGCATACTGCATCAGGAACCATCATGTGAACACTGTTCAATGTGCGATATACTATAGGCATATGAATAAAAAAATTGAAACCATGCATTGCTTGGGCATCTCAAGATAAATAACACATGTTTCCTTTGCTCTGAAAACGTCTGATGACACATTGATCTGTTATGTCAAAGGTCAAAGTCACAACCAGACAAAAAGTTTGTTTGTGGTCTTAACTCTTCCTTTGGACAGGAGGTGAAATTGGAAAAAGGTCGTGTGTGATCTATATATACTACATTTTCCCCTAAATTGCCTTTTCTGCAGAAGTCTTAGTAATTCTTATACATATACTGGTTACATTACTTCCATATTTTGGTCAATGATATGTTGAATTCTACCAAAGGACTGCATATTTGGTTTATGTGCTGGATAGCTCTTTGAAATGTTTTTGAAATATTTATCACTGATATTGAAGGTCAAATTCACACTCAAAAGTGATAACTCTTGAAGGGTTGAAGTGTAAGATCAAGGCAATAGTAAAGGGGTCATTCATAAAGTATTTCTGCAATTATAACTAAAATGCCTATTTCTGGAGATATTTGTGAAGTATTAAGCACATAGTTGTTATATTATTTGAATACACATATATGTGCAGTGGTTACAACTCCAGTGTCAAATTAACTCTCAATCCCTTTTAATAAAAGAATTACAGTAACTGAGGAAGAGCTTACTGTAGTACCATAAAACTGGGGTTAGGTAAATTTCAATGAAGTTAGTATTTTGGATATAACAAGTACATGTACCGTTACAAATAGTTTTATTATCATCTCACTAGGACTAAAGGCCCAAGTGAGCACATTGTCAATGACTTTTTCTTTCTCTCAGTACAAACTGGAAGTCTGGACATGAAATTTAAGGATATCATTATACGTGAACTGATGTTTGTTCATTAAATAGTATTAACATCTGAAAAGGACAATATATGAAATTGAACAATTGTCTTCTCCAAAAATGTTTTAGGAGCATATTTACCATTAAAGTAACCCAGAATATTACAACAGCTACCTGTAATGCACAGGCTAACATTTTTTACCAGAAGCAAGTCATGAAGAAAATTTGCATCCGGATACCTTCCGGAAACCTTCCGGAAACCTTCCAGATGCCTTCAGCAACCTTCAAATTGCTTGGTATTTTCAAGTTAATTTTTTTATGTGTTTCACACTTAAGTGAACAAAATGCACCCCCCAAATTTTGACATTTGTTTTGGAAGGTTTCCGGAAGGTTTCCTGAAGGTTTCTGGGCCGGATCCAAAATGGGTAGGTATCCGGAAGGTTTCCGGAAGACGGAAACCTACACTTTTTTTGCTGTGGTTGTACTTATTTGTTGATCATCTAAGTTGTGGTAACTTGTTTCCAATCCACAAATGGAAACACACCAACATATTTATACTAAACAATGTTTTCCAGTGCTCATCAGGGAAAGTTTCCACAACGTTGGCACTACGTTTTGTCTTGTGATGAACGACGCTCTATGTTGGGGTAGGTCATGGTAGGACCACTGCGTTCTGAGGCAAAACAGACCTTGATCACGTGTAGAGAAAAAAAGCTTGCGCTGTCAGTTTGAGATTTTACGTAGGCAATTTTAAAGATGAACATCAGTGTTAAAATACGATATTTTTGGGGTTGTAAGATACATTAAGGACATGAACGAGTGCATTACTCTAAAGCAAAATGTCTAAAACAAAATGTCAATGAGTCTCGAAATAATAGGTTGTAAGCACCTCTAAACTATCTTCTGCTGTCGTATCTAGCAGCGTCTGAATTCTTCCACAGTTCCACATGCTTTGTATTTTATCTCCTTTTCTTGAAGTTTCTTCAACAACTTCTTGATATTTTCACTATCATCGATTGATGGAATTTTCATGTTGTATAACTTGAACAGTTGGATCAGCTGGGGCCAAAACACCATGACTGTGTCTAGGCTTCCTCCTTTTGTGCGCATATCGATATCAACTCGTGTCATCGTGTTCGGTTCTGAATCGAGCTTGATGTCTGAATCTAGGTCAACATCAAATGCCTGAATAGTTCCTCTTCTGTACAATTTGTTGACATCATTTTGTTTTAGTTCTGATAAAGGCAGTTTCTGAAAACGTACGAGAATTGACTTTAATATATGAATATTTATTTCTATGCATGGTGCTTGTCAAACGACTGTTTGAAGCTAAGAGGCCCCTCAAATGAATAAAACGAGGCAATAGAATATGAATTTACCAACATAATTTGGGTTCGATTCTGATGAGCATAGTTTTGAAATAGCAGTGGAATAAGGTGTATGAATGTCTTTAGATTTGATGATACACATGAACAACGCTCTGATGTGCAAAAGGAAGAGGGAGAGCAATGCAGAAAGCACTCTTTAGTTCTGACGTTGCAGAATTATTTATAATTCTAATAATCACTTATTACCTCAACCAATGTGTCTGGTGTTGTGGTGATAGGTGGTCCGTCTGGTCTCTGGGGTTCCCGCTTTCTACAGCTTGTCATTTTGATAACAATTCCCCTTTCCATGGCTTTCGCAGCGTCTCCCCAGACATCAACATCGACGGATCCTTTGTCATCTCTCAGCTTAATTTGACAATAATTCAATATTTTCTTATTAAACGGTCGGATCAGAAGAAAGGATTTCTGTATATGAAATGAAAAAGAAACAAATATAAGACATGGCAAAAACGCATGTGAGTTGGTAAGATCGTGACTCCTCATACGTTCAAATTACTTCCCCTGTTTTTACGTAAATAAACCACAAATTTTTACACATTTTTCTTATGTCTGCTGTGACACTGAAACATATATCTTCTTAGGCAAAGCTCTCTTTGTTCATTGGTTACAACACTGAGTTTTACAATGTCGCATATTACTTGATGAACAAACCTTTACAACTTTCCCTTCCAAACACATCAATTTCCGGTCAGGTAATGCATTTGCTCTCTTTGTTGAAATAGGTTGTCCTGTTCCTAAAGCTTCTGTAATAGTGTGCTCTGAGATCTTTAATACCGAAGCCACTTTTGCTGATGAACGATTATTTGCCTCCAAAATACGTCCATTCCATCTTACATTTCGCAACACAATACAAGCCTGATCACTAAAATGTTGGAAAAGACTGTCATCGTAGATCCAAAGGTTCACCGCAGACGTTTCATCAGCAACAACAGCTTTCATCTTAGTGGAGGTCTTCCTTTCCGGTTCCCCAATCACCATTACATGCACGTCTACACGTCTTTCCGTTGAGTCCAAAATAAAACTTTGTATTGGCACCAGCTGGAAGGTAAGAAAATGATATGTTGTAATTTACCCAATACACCGTTAGTCTTCCTTATTGTAGTCATTCATATTTTATCCCATCTCCGCAGACTGGACGGCATGTAGTCACTATAGTGTAAGTAGTGTATAGTTAGTGTGGTATCTTGTTAAACTTTAGTATAATATCTCAGCAGGGTAGGACTATAACACCTGCATAAGTTAGAACTAGTACAAATTACTACAAACGCGCACGTACGCTATATTAGTGCAATAAACTTGATTGTGACGGTAACCCCAACTTAATCTCACCTCACATTTATGTATGGGTAGCGAGGGAGTGGATATAGGAGGCGGCCTGTAAAGAATCAAATCTTTAAAGGGCAGTCCAGTGGTGGTCTAAATATTCAGTTCACCACACTGTGGGGTTGGGATGACACACAGTCTGTCAAATCACACACTTTCATATTAATGACTGTGGTGTTGAATAACATTCACTCACTCATACAGCTGACATGATTGATAGATAATGAATGAACACTAATGCATAACTAGCAGCATGTCTACATTCTGTTGATTGGATATACAGCAGGAAACAAAATGTCTTTACAAAGTTGACTGGTAAAAACGGGCTGACGTTAATACAGTTTAAAACAATGACACGTCTATTTTCAAACGAAAACCAGCCTTTCTACTGCAACAAGCTTCCTCTTCCTCCTCAGTCTCGCTGGTGCAGTCACCATCAGAACCTTCATCCCTTGCTTCATCTTCATCCCTTGATTCATCTTCATCCCTTGCTTCATCTTCACCAATTGATTCATATTCATCCCTTGCTTCATTTTCCTCCCTTGATTCATCTTCATCCATTGATTCATCTTCACCAATTGATTCATATTCATCCCTTGCTTCATCTTCATCCCTTGACTCATCTTCATCCCTTACTTCATTTTCCTCCCTTGATTCTTTTTCATCCATTGATTCATCTTCATCCCCTGCTTCATCTTCATCCCCTGCTTCATCTTCATCCCCTGCTTCATTTTCTTTCGAAGTTTCCATATCTGTATGATCAAGCAACCGCTGTTTTTCTGAAATGAAAAATGTGACAGATCGGGCATGCACAGCAGATTGCCAAGTAGTCCTGTATTGTTTCATAACTTTATGGCAAAAAAAATATTTCCATGCTTATTTACCTTTTTGAAGCCGTTTTTCTAAACGCTCCTTTACATGTTCTGGAACTGCTGACATGAAAATGTGAAAATCTTTTAACGGTTTTCTTTCCATGTAAGATATCAACTTCCCATTTTGATGACGACGAGTGTCTTGCTTTTCAATTATTTCCTGTTCTTCCTTGCTGATGGCATATTCTTGATAAAGTTTATCTAAGAGATCTGAGTTTGACATATCCAATTCCTCTTTAAGAAAGCAAACATCTTCCCGGAGAACTGTCTTATGGATATCTTCCAAGGCCATTTCTGAAAAATAATGTACATTGGTATTGTCATACGCCAAGTCTATTTTTGTCTAAGTTGGAAGAACATGAATACATGACACCTTTCATGGATTATGACTTCTATTATTTGTAACGAATTTGTCCGGGTTACTTCTTCCCCCTTCATGCGAACACTGAGTAAACGTGTAAAGTTTATATATTGTTACGTGTCAAATCCCAAACTAAAACAAAATGTTAACCTAGAAAGCTTGTGTCTGTGTATACTGCGCAGTGCACATGACCTGGTTCTATTTATAGACAAACTGCCTTGATCTGGTCATCGGGTTTTCCCAACTCAAAACGTATAAATGAATTAAATGTTTAAAATGTCAAATTCTAATGATTATGATTACCACAGGATAGGTTGAACTTTTATGTTTCTAGGTTTGTCAGCACCATACCCGTGCTCATGGCTTTCACCAAATGGTAAACGTCTGATACCTGAATTACTTCGGGCTTTACTCCCACATTAAGCTGACACTCCGTGATATAACTGGAATACTGTTAAAAGCGGCGTTAATCCCGACTCACTCACTCACTCATAGGTTGAACTTGTTGTCTCCAGTATTTTCAAGGAACATATAAAAACCCACGCTAGTCATGGTGTTATCAATATTTTTGGCTGCATTTTGGAAGCCCCGAGAAAAAACGCAACATAAAAAACGAATCGCCAAAACGCACCATTTCAATGAATATGTGGGTATCAAGCACCCCATTTCTCGGGAAATCGAAAATGCACGAACTGTCACGAACTGTAGTGGGTATAAAACTGTGGCCGATTTTGGACCTACCACTCCTTGGTCAACAATGAACGCCTAACTCATAACCACAATTTACCGTCTCCTGCATCGATACAATGCTTCACAGAACAAAGATGACCTTCCTCGGAGCGGTCGTCCTAGGGTCACCACACGTCGATTACCCATCAACACCAGCGACATCCGTCCCTAACTGCAAAAGAAAGTGCTCGACAGACCATAGGAACACATAATCGACACATTAGCCAGGGAAATTGTGATCCGACGTCCTCGTTCCAACAACCTCAGATGTCGCCGACCAGCACGTCGTCCTGTTCTCCAACCACAGCATCAACAAGCATGACTTCATCGGGCACAGGGTCATCACAATTGGCGTCATCATGAGTGGAGGCGTGTCATCTTCTCTGATGAAAGTCGCTTTTGTGTCTCCCATGTAGACGGAAGAGTCAGAATTTGGCAGCGTCGAGGTGATCGTTTCGCTGACAGAAACGTTGTGGAAAGGGATCCATGGCGTGGACCTAGCGTCATGATATGGGTAGGGATTGGACTTAATGCAAGACGTGGACCAATGTGCTTTCTGAATGTTGGTCAAGGTCGGGGACACGGCGTTACTGCTCAGTGCTATATCGACCAAGTGATCAGACCCCACGTTGTTCCATTTTTCGCACAACATCAACAACACATTTTCCAGCAGGACAACGCTCGTCCCCATGTTGCCAGAGCTACCATGCCTTTTCTGCAGCGACGCAACATCCGTGTTCTATCGTGGCCAGCCCTCAGCCCTGATCTGAACCCCATCGAACACTTCTGGGATGAGGTTCATATCAGAATTGCTGATGAATCCTATTCTCTATAGTTTGTGAGGATAACCGTGCAATGTAATATTCAACAGATGATGATCCCGTGTTTAAAGATGGCTAATCAGAGTTCACGTTGCTGATAGCCGGAGTAATTTCCTTATACACTAGTTGTTTCACTGAGTGAAGTACAGTTCTGTTCTGTGTGGCTTGCAAAATGTGAAAAATTTTGAGAGGTTAGATATATGCACACAACAGTCACAAGTAATAATGTACACTGATCAGACAACCCATGTCAAATACGTTTACACTGCCTAACCTCCAACACCCTCGTCAGCTTAACTTAGCGATACAAGAACACCTTCTTAATTATTGAACTTCCGTTTTGTTAGGGTAACAGTGGTCTGTATATATCTGTTCAAGCAATCTCCTCACAAAACGGGAGTTCCATAAGGTGTTGTTGTGTGGCCAAGTCAAGGTGAAGGACAGCACTGGCTCCGCCTACATAGACGTCTGGGCCGACATAGCAGAGCATATGCAGCTAGGCAGGGTTGTATTCAGGCTGATTCCTGCAAGAAGCGACATTGTCTGAGCCCTGATGACCCATCGGTCACCTCAGTGGTGAAGTCTTCTGTACAGGTAACCTTTTTGGATTTCGTGTTAAATTGGTCAAAGTGGGTTTTATATGCTTATCTGATAGGCAGCCATTGTTCGCAAACCTTTCTGTGGGCATTGGCCACGCCACCACCACTTTAAACATATTGACTGTCAGGAGGAAAAAAAGAATACTTTCAAGATATAAACTGTTTCAACATTGCAAATAAATTTCAAACAAGTGAATTCCTTAAAACAGGGAGCCTCGTGATCACGTGCTTGAAATCATTACGATAGTGGTGGATGTGATGAGGTGGGTGAACTCGACTGCACGGCTGCCAATAACGTCCCAGACGTGTTCAATGGGTTAAAGGTCAGGACTGAGTCCTGGCCATCACATCACATGGACGGTTTGATGTTGGAGGAATTGGGTAACAACCCTGGCACGATGGGCACGTGCATTATCATCTTAAAAGATAAAACGTTACCCAACACGTTTTGCAACACGGACAATATGTAGCGCAGTACGGTCAGTTACAACTGTATTGTGATAAGGCGAAGTACCATAATGAACCCACCCCCAAAACGATCCTGATGTACAATGTTAACGTTCCTTCCTTCGCTCATGGAAGCCAAGAGTGTACTCCTACACCAACTGCCTGTACAACTGGTCCCTTAACTGAATCGGCGTCGATCATCAACGTAATGTGTGTATTGCTGATGACAAATTGAGAAAGATGCCGCGTTATAGCAACACTATTCAGACAGGCATATACCACACCCCACTCTGGATATAACTATGTAATCAGCTTTCACTGATAAAGAACCGAAATCAATCATCCGATCTAATGACATTATGTTAGGTACTGGAAAATATATACAAAGAAACAGTAATGTTAAACTAGAGTATTTGCTGTGTGTTTGATTATAATTTGTTAATTAGTCATTGATCTTGTGTTATTATCTATTGAGCTGACAATTTGGACATGAGAGTTAAACCCTGTGTGTGTCCTTCAAATTTGAAATTACCACAGTAGATGAAAATCGAAAATGCACCGAGTATAAAAAATCTCCCGAATGTCGTTTGATATCAAATATATCAACACGAGTCAATAAGCGTTTAAATCTCCGATGCTTGCCACGAATACAAACACGAGGGTGGAATTCTATTTATTATCCCAAATTGGCTTCTACATGATATGTTGCTACAGTGAAATGCATCACATTGCTTTGCAGAAAAGTGTGGCGTCATGTCCTTACGTGACGTCACAATCAAATGGCATGACTCTCTCTCTCTCTCTCTCTCTCTCTCTCTCTCTCTCTCTCTCTCTCTCTCTCTCTCTCTCAAAACAATTCTAAAGGCTCGTGAAAGTAATAGCTGGATTGATCAGATCAGATACAAAAGTTAAATCAGGATAGATGAGGTCAGCCGTCACCTGCTTTGAAGTTTCTGGTGGAAACGTTAAGCTCATTCAGAAACTTCCTGATTGGGAGCTACCTACTGTGCATGTCATGCAGACACCAGTCTAGCTGATAGTACACTCGTATACATTAAGCACTACATAAAAACAATTCCTTAGTCACGAAGATATAAATCTTCTCCATATACACTGTCGGTTCAAATCGATCAATGAATAGAATTGTTCCCAGGCGGTCCTGATACAGTTCTAACCACAACAACATTGTCGGTACGTATTTTGACATAATGACATGTATATTGTAGGTAACAAAGTGTCAAGTTGCCCTTACAACAGTATATGTGACCATACATTTTGGGCAGAAAACTCTATAAAAGTCAGTTACAAAGTTGCATTTCAAGTTTTAGGGCCCACAGAGATTGAAATGTGGCGCTTTTCTGTAGCCAACAGTGACGTTTAACGTTACCATGACCATAACTGTAATGTTAGTTGAGTGCAATTAATTTGTCATCAAACTCTCATCAATTACTTTTCAGTATTTGTCACTACCAACACATACATACGAACATAACAACACACATACACACACATGCATTAACATAACACACATACACACATGCAAAAAGCACGAACATAACACACACATCAACACATACGCACAAATATAACACATATACACACATACATGAACTTAACACACATAGATACAAGCACGAGCATAACACATACACGCATGCCCACACATGGCAAGACACACACATACACTGTACGCACGCAGATAAGAACACAGACATCCACACACGTACGTAAATAACAAACATGCACACACACCCGCGCACGAACACACATGTTGATAAACGCCTTTACCAAACCACCATCATAAGATATTGATTCATCTTATTCTCCCAAAGCAAAGTGCTACCCATTCAATCAGTTATCAGTGTGACCGAAACATCGTACTTTTCACTGAATTAATATGTTGAACATTTCAATACAGCAAACTACGGTTATAACGAACACGCTTATAACGAACTAACGGATATAACGAACTAACTTTTTAGTCCCGACTATATGTTGTAGTTATGCTGTATATATGCTTATAACGAATTACGGTTATAACGAACTAAAATTAGTAGTCCCTTTGAGTTCGTTATAACCGTAGTTTACTGTAGTTGAAACAATCTCAGAATACATAAGTTCCTCCTACCTTCTGCCTGCGTATACTGCGTCATGTTTTTGACCTTGACCTATTCATAGACAAACTGGTTTGATCTGGTCGTCGGGGTTTCACTCAAAACGGGTCAATGAATTTAAATGTTTAAATTTATAAATTCACAAATGAATGACATATGTTTTCTAATGTCTCACGTTTCATTACATATACCACAGTCGCAGGGGGAATTCGTTGTCTCTGATGGGTTTTGTGTTATGAAATATAAAAAAACCAACAGCAGTCACCCTGATAATATAATAGATTATTACTTGCCCGTGAAGAGATCACCCGATTAATAAACATACAGCTGTATTATACATTGTGTAATACCAAAACGCGTGCTCATGTACTCTCGGAACACGTTTCAAGAACAAAATTAATATTGAAAGCTCTCAACATTCCTTTGCTTATTCAACGACACTGCTTGTGGAGTTGATAGATCACGGAGAGGAGCTTATGCACCCTCGATGACCCCAGCAACCTTGTTGCTAGGCTCACGTCACATGGCATTGTTTCGCCGATGGATCTTGCAACAAAATTCCACAAATTAGGTCATCGGGTATTGTGACGTTATTGTAAACTTTGAGGTGCAAGGCCCGCTCCACAAGGCGATCGTATTGTAGCGCAACGACAGTCGTTTATAGTCTAAGTTAAAGTATGTGAGTTGCCCTACGATAATTTTGTGAATTCTAAAGGTGGACCGTTGTATGGTATTAAATTAAACGTTTCAACTTTTGACGTGTTTGAAGTATTATTCTGTTAAACGCAATTGGACTATGCCGTGGATTGTGTAAATGGCAAGAAAGAAATAAAATACTAAACTCGCTCCCGTGTAAAACCAATTTTATGAAACTCGTGAATAGTTGTGGTATCTGACTCGCTTTCGCTCGTCAGATACCAGAACTATTCACTCGTTTCATAAAACTGGTATTACACGGGAGCTCGTTTAGTATTCTATATTTATATCATAATTTGGTCATGCAATTCTCACTGTAATACGTTGATACTGATTCTGTTCTGAGGTTATGAAACATGTCTTGCATACACAGACAACAAGCTGAGTGAACAAATCAACTAAACCTGTGGGTCAACTGTTACCTCATATCACAGGTGATACTGCACCGATATCAGCACACATTCTCTGCCTACTATTACAAAAATAGTCGGTATGCCAGCATGTTGTTTATAACTATTAATAACGAACAATCAAAGAATAACTGGCTCCCGTCATATTGTAGAAATAATTCATACTGCAACAATTGCATTTCACATGAATCCAAACTCGCAAGCAGGCTTGGTTGACCTGCATTCCGGTGTAGCTGTGCACACGAGTATTAAAGTTAGCGGAGGCTGCTAAAGCAGTTGTGTGCATGATATCAACATGGATTTCAGCAATTAAGCCCTGAGAATCTTACATCAGTGAATACTTGTGATAGCATCTCAAATAACCATCAAGCTAGATTCTCTCACGTTCTCCCGACTACAGGTGTCTCGGCGGGCAGGTTTTGATACTATAAAAGGGTTGTTTCGTGAGCGTGTTTTAGGAATGGAAACCTAATTTGTTTTCCTCAAAAACAGGACTCGGGTTGGATGAAGTATATATAGTGAGTGTACACCTGTCGGCAAGGACTGGAATATTTTAGCTAGCGCTTTCACGATCTGTGAGTGCTATATAAACATATACGGTATCAAATAATTTCTTACTTTATCATAAATAATGTGGTTAACTCAGGCTTTACATTCCGACGAGGTTCAGAAATTATTACTACAGTGACTCACAGTTTCTCTAAACCTTCTGTTATTTTAAGCATTAGATTATGTCATGTGTTTCCATATCGTAAATATCATTGGGATAAATTATATGTAATAAACCCTTTGAAAGGAATAACAAATTTAAAAAAAATAAATTTATATGGATTAAGCTTACCAAAAGCTCTCATAATACAGTTTTATTGCTTATATATCATGTTTACGATACGAAGACACAGTATGCTTATGATCGTTTTCTCCCAGTCTGTGGACTCTCTTGAACAACATTACATGCTAAACAGGTGCCCTAACCAAATGTAAGGATGATGATGCACAGACGAGCACAAGCTCTGAACTTAACTACAAAGGATGTAGAGTGCGCCCGCAACAGTTGAATGTATTAAGTACAATACTTCCTATGTTTACAGGATGCATTTGAACCAAATACACAACCAGGCAGCAAAGTGTCTAGGTATTTTCTGTTGTCATCAAGTATCTACCAACTGCAAGGGCAAACTCAAACAGCCATCTAAGCGGACTGCACGGGATGATGCGTCTTTCGTGGCCACTGATGCAGAGTTCAAGAGGGGAAGAGAGTAACTCAGGAAGACCTCCAACTGCCACATTAATGAAAATGTTCATGAAATACTACATCTTGTTCTGAATGATCGTCGACTCACCACACGTTACATAGTCAATGCAGTAAGCGTGCCTCATAAGAGAATTGACAACATTCTGAGGAATGAAGTGGTCCTGACAAAGGTTTCAGTAAGCTTGATTCCAGGGCTTCTCGGGCACGCTCCACGTTCATCAATTAACGTCGTTTTCACCAGACCCACCTGATGTTTTTGAGCGACTTGTAACCATGGTTGGATCAAGAGTTCACCACTATCAACCCGAAACAAAACAATCAAAGCAGTGGAAACATCGAACATCGCCGATGAATACAGCAAAGCTTGTTCTATCAGCTGGCAAGGTGATGGGTTCAGTTTTGTGGGATTCTAAAGGACTAAATCCCGATGGGTCAGACTATTAATGACCAACATGCACGAACATAATACATACACACATGCACGCACGAACATAACACACACACACACATAAGCGAAAGCATAACACACATGCACACACGCACAAACATTACACACACCCATGCACACAAGCAAGAGCATTACACACACATGCACACACGCAGGAACATAACAAACATGCACACACACGCACGAAAATAGCAGACATGCACACACGCGTGATGACACGCGCGAACACATGCATGCACACACACGCACGAACATTACAAGCACACATGCACACACGCACGAACATTACACACACACATGCAAACACGCACGAACATAACAAACATGCGCACACACGCACGAACATAGCAGACATGCACACACGCGCGATAACACACGCGAACACATGCATGCACACACACGCACGAACAAAATAACACACACGTTGAAAAAATTTATCAGTGTGCCACAACATACATACTATCTGTCAATTAATATTTTAAACAATTAAATGGATGCATGAAGCTAATAATTAATTTAGAAGTCAATCCTACCTTAAATTATTAATGTAGGACAGACTACAAGTTGATGCATGAAGCTAATAATTAATTTAGAAGTCCATCCTACCTTAAATTATTAATGTAGGACGGACTACAAGTGGATGCATGAAGCTTATAATTAATTTAGGAGTCCATCCTAACTTAATTCATTGTTTAAAACATTATTTGACAGATAGTATGTATGTTCTGGCACTGATAACTGATTGAATAAGTAGCAATTTAAAGTCTATAGTACTTTAGTATTAAGGCACTTAGAAGTTGGAAGGACATGAATACAATACACCTGGATAATGACTTCTTCTGTTATTTGTAACGAAGTTTCGGGGTTACTTCATCATTAGGTGAATACTGAGAAAGCGTGTAAAGTTTATATATTGTTTCTGTCAATTCCCAAACTGAAACAAAACGTTAATCTAGAAAGCTTGTGTCTGTGTATACTGCGCAGTACACATGACCTGTCTCTATTTTTAGACAAACTGCCTTGATCTGGTCATCGGGTTTCCCCACTTAAAACGGGAAAATGAATTAAATGTTTAAAATATCAAATTCAAATGATTATGATTATCACAGGATAGGTTGAATTTGTTGTTTCCAGTAGTTTCAAGATACATATAAATACCCATGCTAGTCACCTTAATAACAGAAAATCTTGTACATTGTTCATGCCACATTCACAGTAACACGTTGATATTCATTCGGCTATGAGGTGAATGATCAGGGTTTTTTTCTCAAACATGTCATACATGAATACACAGGTGACAAGTAGAACGGGCAGATCAACCCTATCTGTGCATAACTTTAGCCTGTCAAGAGCCACTTCGTATCACTGCGCCGACATCAGCGCACATTATCTTATATAACACATATATAATCAGTATGCCAGCATGTAGTTTATGACTCTTAATAAAGTACAACCAAAGAACAACAGGTTCATTCATATGGCAAATATAATTTAGTTTTAGGTCGCTCTGACACATACAATAACCACGTACCTCAATATCAACGTCAGTCCGGCTGCAACTCAGGTAATCTCAAATCGTTGGTGTGTGCACACCCTGATCACGTGTTTAAAGATAGTTCACATTGCTGATAGCCGGGTTAATTTCCTTGTACACTGGTTGTTTCACTCAACATGTTTAGCTGTCGTTTGTGCCTCGTGTGCCGAGGTCCCGTGTCTGAAGACTTAGTGAAGTACAGGTCTGTCCTGTGTGGCATGTAAAATGTGTAAAATGTTGCGAGGATAGATATATGCACAGAATAGTCACAAGTAATAATGTACACTGATCAGACAACTCATGTCAAATATGTTTACACCAGCTAACGTCCACCATTTCCGTTTGGGGAATAAAAAACCCAACACATTTAACTATGTTTTCAGGATTCGGGTTGGATGGAGTCGAAAATGTGAGTGAACGTGGGTCGGGAAGGACTGGAATATTTTAGACCGATATATGAGTGCTATTTAAACTAATATGCTAGCAAATAATTCCTTACTTTATTACAAATAATGTGGTTAACACAGGCTTTATATTCCAAAGGTTACTAAAGTGAATATCATTTTCTCTAAATCGTCAGTTATTTTGAGCATGACATTATGTCATGAAGACATCATTACTCTCATGTGTGTCCATATCGTTAATATCATATATAAGGAAAAACGATATGTTTTAAGCTCGCAAAAGGCTCATGATTATGTCATGATTACAATACGAAGACACACTTTAATTGTTATCTCCCAGCCTATGGACTCTCTTAATTAACATATTAACATAACTTGCTTAACAGTTGCCCTAACCAATTGTAAGGATGCGCAAACAAGTACAAAATCTGCGCCTACAATTTGCATGTAATAAGTACAATACTTCCCATGCTTGCAGAATGCATTGGAACCAACTACACAACCAGGTAGCTATAGGTAGCACTAAATGACCAGGTATTTTCTGTTGATGGTATTGGGTAATATTAGCTACGGGAAAGATCATCAAGAATCTCCAACTGAAAGGGGAAACTCCAACAGCCTCTATGCGGACTACACGGGATGATGCTCCTTCTGTGGCCACTGTTGCGGTGTGAGCAACAGAGTTCAAGGGGGGAAGAGAGTAACTCAAGAAGACCTCCGACTGGCCCCACTAAGGAAATTAGATACAATACATGATATGATTATTATGATCGCCGACTCACCACACGCCAAATAGCCAGTAGCGTAGGCATCCCTCATGAGAGAGAAGAGAACATTCTGAGGAATGAAATGGTTGATGACGAAGTTTTCAGCACGCTTGATTCCAATGCTTCTTCTGACTCTGACTGATCAGAAATGCTTGCAGGTTCATCATGACTCGCGAGAATTACGTCCCTTTAAAGTGGTTCCAGCTGATTCAGTTCTAACCAAGGACAGGTCTTGGTATCACTACACTCAGGAGGAAAATACAAATTTGTCATAGTCGTGAAAACATCTCATACAAAGAATGCGAAGTTCTGTAAGCTGGTAATGTAATGCCTTCATATTTTGAAATTCAAAATGGAAGACCACCTCCCGAAATGTGAAACCGTTAATGGCCAATATTATGCTAAACCGCCTGAGAACACCAAGGCTAAACGTAATGGCAGAATCCCTCCTAGTGTGTTGTCCCACCAGGATAATCCATCTGTGCACAAGTCTGTGGTAACCATTGCTGCAATGCGTGACTGTCATTGAACATCCTCCGATTGACCTGATTTGTTATGTAAAAACCACTGAACTGAGTGACACAAGATGTTCATGAAAAGGGTTTGTATGTCTTGCCCTACCAGTAACACCCGCCATTCACACAATATCCATGGAAATGTAAGTAGTTATTGCCTGACGCGGCACATCTGTGGTCCTGTCATGCAACGGCGGCCTGTCAGGTGACACAATAGTACATTTTACTGACTTTGTTTTTGTGTATTTAAGAAATAAACAGTGAGCGGAAGTTGTTTATCGAACAAGATAAAACACTGCAATGAGAATAAACAAATCGGGGCTGCGCTCCTCATTGTTCATTCTCCCTGCAGTGTTTTATTGTAAGATAAACCACGATCACAAGTCGATTATTTCTTATATGAGTTATTAACATCATGTACGGCCTCTTTAAGCGTGTTGATGGAATATACTAGCCTTTAAACCATTTACCCACATTTTCATAATAATGACTCCCTGAATAGAATCCGACCTAGGAAGTTGGTATTCCCCGCATATTCTCACTATCCTCACGTCGATTATCTGTACTTTTTCTCCTAATACCGATTGTCATATCTCTCCCACTTTTGGATGCAATCTTTCTGCCAATGCGTTTATCTGCGAAGCCCACCTACATTTTTGGGGAACAACTTACTAAACATTTCCCTCTAAAAATTATGTCATCCAAAATATGACGTCATCAAGTTGCGAGGGCATATTCGAATCTCCAGAAATAATTCAATAAAGAACAATGTTTTATCGTGAAATTTACCCCACTTCGTTCTTTCTTGGTTGCGTGCTGAACCTTAATGTGTCACAGGCAGAATAGTGTTGCTGAAATGCTCCATCTTTCACAATCTGTCATCAGCAATAATCGACGATCGACGCCGCTCTGGACGCCCAAAGGCAACAACCTTAGCCCAGGACTAATCAGTCAGAGCGATGGCATTAAAGATTCGGCTCGAAATTGCCGCTCAGTTAAGGGTATAGTTGCATAGGCAGTTGGTGCAGTTGTACATGCAAAAACGGTGCAAATGTATCTGCACATATGACATGTGTGTGCACGACGTCCACGTGCCATCACTTAACTACCCGTCACTGAATCAGAGGCGTGGGCAATGTGGTGTTGGCAATGTAAGCACTGGGATAATCAACGTTGGGCTAATGTCATGTCTCCTGGGGTACCGAGGTTCACGGTTGGCTTCCATGACCGACGTAATCGAGTGTTAGGACGTCCTGGGGAGTGTTGTGTGGATGTTAAAGTCGTACATTACGATTGTTTTGGTTGTGGGGCCATAATGGCATTTGGCTGTATCACTGACCGAACGGCGCTACAAATTGTCCTTGGTGCCATGGGCAAAACGTTTCATCTTTCAAGACGATAATGCACGTGCTCATCGTGCCTGGATTGTTACCACATTCCTCCAGCATCAAACCAGCTATGTCATGCCTTGGCCAGCACTCAGTCCTGATCTGACAATTAAATGCTACTAAGATAATATGTCATATCTGTCAAATCAGAGTAATTGATTAGATCAGAAGTTTGTGATGTACTTTCCATTTTGTATTTTGGGGCACGAGTGGCCCAGTCGTCTAAGGCGCCGAGATTCGCTGTGCAGAGTTGCGTCCCTTGGGCACGCCAGAAACCTATGATTGTGGGTTCGAATCCCGTTTCGCCCCGATTATGTTTCTTGGATTGTCAGCACCATACCCGTGCTCGTGGGTTTCACCGAAGTGGTAAACGTCTGATACCTGCATCACTTCGGATTTTCCTCCCACATTAAGGTGACACGCCGTGATATTACTGGAATACTGTTAAAAGCGGCGTTACAACCAACTCACTTACTCACTCCGTTTGGGGAATAAAAAACCCAACACATTTAACTATGTTTTCAGGATTCGGGTTGGATGGAGTCGAAAATGTGAGTGAACACGGGTCGGGAAGGACTGGAATATTTTAGACCGATATATGAGTGCTATTTTAACAAATATGCTAGCAAAAAATTCCTTACTTTATTACAAATAATGAGGTTAACACAAGCTTTATATTCCAAAGGTTACTATGTACATGACTCGGTTCTATTAATACATAGCTTGATCTGTCCAGGGTCACAACATGTGTACTTGTTGAGTTCTCCTGCCTGACAACTCTTGATAACAGCATTAGGTGACACACGTGACCCGTGGTAAACAGTCTAAGATAATGCACTCAAAGATATCTGTGCAGACTGACACTCTACCAACATTCCAACAACATGCGAAGCGTACCTGTGTAAGGTACAATGGATATGTTACTAAGAATGAGGTGTCTGAAGCAACGAGCTGACTGGCAGAATATGTGGGTTGACATATCTCTGACGTAATCGTACATATTTCATAAACTGCAGGTTATGGTTTGAGCGTTCAGTGAGTAAGTGTTATTGTAGGCTGCCGTCGTAAATTTTCAAGCATGTGTTAGGCAAACGAGAGGATGATATGAAAACCTATATGCGCCGGCGGGATACGTGTCAGCCGACCACACACTGTTACCCCACACTACTCATTTTTGTCCAGCTCCTACCATACATTTTAAGGGGATGAGGGTTTAAGATTCGGAGATTTGTTTGATGCATGACGTCATATCTTATTTGCGTGTATCAACACATGATGTCAATCACCTGGGTGTCTGGCCAAGACTTTATTATACACAAACTGCTGCCATACAGCTGAAATATTGTTGAAATATAGTCAATACAGTAACCTGCCTCATGAAAGACTTGACAACATTCTTAGCAATAAAGTGGGAATGACAAAGGTTTCAGTAAGCTGGATTCCAAGGCCTTTCAGACACGTTCCAGGTTCATCAATTTACGTCATATTTTAGCAGACCCATCTGATTTTATGGAGCGATTTGTAACCATGGCTGGATTAAGGGTTCACCACTATCAGCTAAACAATCAAATCACTGGAAACATCGGACATCTCCTCTGATGAATATAGCAAAGTTCGTCCTATCAGCTGACAAGGTGATGGTTTCGGTTTTGAGGGATCCGTCTACAACGGACTCTTCTTGGTTAAAATGACATTTGAATGTAAAATAACTCCTATTTAATTTCATTTACGCCAAGAAAGAAATATTTTAGTTAGCCGTTTTGATCAAGCTGTTTTAAAGTTCTATGTGTTGATTTTCAAAAATATGATTACTCCCGGTTGTGTTTTGCGAGCTCGAGCGATGAGCGTTAGTGACCCGCGATGGTCAAATGTGTCAATTTATTTGTTTAATATATTATCATGTCATAAGTGCAAGTTTTGGAAATATGTCAACTTTATTGATAATTCATTTTGCATTTTTCAAAGAGCATGTTGTTCGATTTTCGATCATCTTTTAGTGCTCAAAATATATGCTGAAAGTATTTCTAATGTTTTCAAGTATTGTTATATCGCCTAAATGGTATAACTTTTCTTTGCTGCGTAAATGTCAGTCCAAGAAAATGTTTATTTACCGAAAATATTTATTTTGGAGCGAATGGTAGTGATCGTAGATTTCCGAAGGTCTTCGGAAAGGTTCGAGTTGGTCGTCTCATGGCTGACCGCCAGAGACCCCAGTGTTGTCAGCCATCGTTGTAAGTAAATCAGGTCGAGTATCCAGCTCAATGCAGTATTGACTCGTATACTGACTTGACAGCCCTTGTACGAGAGTATAAAACAAGGTTTGTGAAACCGAGACATCGTTTTCACAACGGTGGCGCTGTGAACAAACCGAATTTTCTCTGGAAAAGTTTTTTTCCGCACTCGTCGACTGCTCGATATTGCTGCCACGCCGACGCCATCTTGCTTGTCTTGGCTACAGGACGAGAGGGATTTTTGCTAAAGTTGAATGAAACTTTCGCATTTCGCTATGGGTGGTAGTTTTTTTTCGCCCGGTCAGTACTGTGCGACTTTGTAGTTGTAATTCGTTTTCACGGCCGGTTCCGTATCTGCTGGTAAATTGATAGTTCACCGAACGTGGTACACTGCGTGCATTGATGAAGTACAGCCGTCTTCGTGGCTGTGCATAGTCAATAATCAGTAGGATACAGTAGCTTATCAGGAATTCATGTTCTTATATAATTTTTAACCTTTTCACATGCGTGGTTGTGTGTGACAGTAGGTGATAGCCTGCAACGGATGTTTGTTTACATTGCTTTTGCGAGTGTCACCTATTTTCGTCACCGACATGTAAGTTCGTGAGTTGGTACATGTCATATCAAATAGCATATAGGGGTCTATTGTAAGTGGAAATAGGAATAGTATTGTTATTTCCATTAGGATTAAGGGTATTTTGTTAGTCTGGATAAATATTGTATTCTGGTAGATTGCTCTGTGTGATTTTATAAAGTATTCTACACACTGTTGGAAGATGGAGAATAAGGGGGTGAGAGTCAACTATGCCACTTGATCTCAACTATGTGAAATCCAGGGGATTGATATAGGACTGGCGCAGAGGATTGTAGACGAGATGTTTGGTGGGCAATCTCATACTGGATGATGTCCGCAGTTTAGAGGGATTTGATGAAAGTGACGAGGTGGTGAGCCAATTAGATTTCGCCATAAACCCCGACCATAGCAGCAGGCGAAGGAACCCTACAGAGTGGGCGGAGGCTTCACATGTGCAACAGCTGGAGACCAATCCATACGACTAGGCGCAGGAGGGTCGAGATGACCAGAGCCATGGGGGACTGGCACAGAACCAGATACAGCCGGGGGTGTGGGAAGCTATGGAGATTCGACGTGAGAACGGGAGGCTAAAATTAGACAAGAAGAAGTGACATCGAAGAAGGAGCTACTGGACCACCAGAGAAGCTTTGCTGAGGTCCACGAAAGGAGATTATCGGAGATGGTTAGGGCTCAGGCTGAAGCTAGCAAACAGATGAACAAGATAGTTAAGGCCCAGGCTGAAACTGGCTCGCATATAGTCAAGGCTTTGTCTAACTTGGCTCCAACACTACAAGGCCAGGCAAAAGTTCCTCGGGTATGCAGCAGGACAAGCCTATGAGTCTGTCGCGCAAAATAGCTTTCAGTATCCAAAGGGAACTATAGGTCCACCGGGAACCGAGGATGAACGACACCCCACAAAGACAGTACCACCTTTCTTCAAGATCAGACGGGAGCCAGTATCATGGGGAGGCGGTTTCTCCCGGGAAACCACAACCAGTAAAAAATGAGCCTGTAACGCCGACCCCACCGGTGCCGAGGGAACAGGACTACAGATTGGCGCCACCTGCGCACTCGACTTACAGCGGTGTTGGGGGTGGACAGGGGGTGCGAGTCAAGGACATACAACACAAGCAATTGTTGCAGAGCGTGGAATTATCTGACCACTGTGCAGAACAGGAAACATGCTTGAGGATCGCCACAGGGAGATACTTTCCAGTATCAAGCAGACAGTTATGGCGAGTATGGGAACTCAATCCCGTACCAGCAGAAGGGGGCCCCAAGCAAGGGAGCCAATTGAGGGCACATCTTACCCTCTAACTCCTGGCGGAGCATGGACGCACATGGGGTGAATCCGTCCACTTGGGATAACTCTTTCCTCAAGCATGGGAACAGCTGCCAACATCGGAATCCCAGGTTGTCAAGCAAGAACGCACTGATGGTGACCAGACCATGCTGGACAAAGGGAATAGAGATCCGGGTCGCAGAGGTTACGAACGATGGGAAGGAGCAAGAGACCAGCCCCAGCGCCATAGTACCCCTAACCTAACATATGATGGAAGATCTGGTTGGTCAGGATTCTACCTCAAATTCCAAACATTGGCCCACAGAGAGTGATGGTGGGAACAGGAGAAAATGGGTCAACTCACGTTGGTGATGCGAGACAGGGCAAGTGACAATAAAACTATGTGCCTCGACTGGGACCCTGAACAGTCCTTTGATTATCAGCCACGGATGTGGTAGATTTAAGGGATTGTCCAGACAAGTTCATTGATCATCAGGTGATAATGCCTCTCTGCCAAGGATGCGAAAACAAGGAGGCTGGACAGTTCGTCGCTAATATGAAACCATTGGTGATTCTGGCACAGAGAGAGCAGGGAAACTGGAAGCTTTGGAACAGAAAGTCAGTAGCCTCACCACGTTTGCAGAGGAGACCAGGACCTTTTTGAAGGAGACCAGGACCTCTACAGAAGGAAATCAAGATCATGGTCACGAAGCTTGTGGATAATGGGCGGCAAAGGTCTCCAAGCCCGAGCCAAGGCACTGAGGGATGCTTTATCTGTGGAGGGGCATTTCAAGGCAGATTGTACCCACAGGAGCTCAAGCGAGGAGAAAAAGGTCTTTTGTAGAGCCGCATGGGTGTGTGACTTTAAACATGTAGGGGGAGGGCGGACAGGCCAGAATCCCTCCCCAACATCTCACGAATGGACCACCTCCATGGCCACCAGACATAGCAATAGAGCTGGCACCGCTGGTTCATGACATACTGGACGGGGAACTCTAGCCGGTGGGAACCAGCAACTTCTCTACAATGCCTCACAGTTTAGCAGACAGGAAGGGACCACCTCCATGGCCACCAGACATAACAATAGAGCTGGCACCGCTGGATGTCCCAATGATCATCACACCGCAAGATGGCAATGTGTGCCGTGTCTTTCTTACCTCTGCTGTTGTGTTGAAGCCCCAGACTGTCACACGTGTGACAGGACGATTGGATAGTCAATTAGAACAATACATGGTGGAGCCCGTCATGGGAGTCCTGAGACACACCCTGATGCCACTGACAGTACACCAAGGGGGAGCAGAGCCAGTTGTGTGCCTCATAGACACAGTAAAGGGTCAACAAGTGGGTTAAGCAACTGACGCTGACGTTATTGGAATATGAGACTGCAATCACAGAGTGTGGAATGACGGAGAGGCCGTACCAGTGCAGAGTCACCGGGATAGCGGATCCAGTGGAAGAGAATGGGATGCCAGTGGTCCCACCCCATTTGACAGACTTATTTGAACGCTCCAAGGTTCATTTGGAGAATGATGACAAGCGCCAGTTGGCCGATTTTCTGATTGAATTCCATGACGTGTTTGCCTGGGATGAGCTGGACCTCGGTGACCTCTCAGCCATCGAACATTCTATAGACACCGGGGATGCAAAGACGGTGAAACAACGGTTGAGACGCATACCTCTCAGCTTCGCAGAAGAGCAGGAGGGACATCTCAAGAAGATGCTAAAGGGAGGCATCATCCAGCCTTCAGGTTCGGAGTGGGCCTTGGCACCAGTGTTAATACGCAAGAAATGTGGCATGTTCGCTGATGCATTGATTTTCACTCACTTAATGCCCGGACTCAGAAAGGTGTCTTCCCTCTACCCTTGATCGACACATTAGCAAACAGCACTTGGTTTTCGAAATTGGATGCCACCTCTGCCTTCTGGCAAGTCGGGAGTAAAGAGGAAGACAGGAGGAAAACCGCATTTGTCATGAAATACGGCCTCTTACGAGCATGTAAGGATGGGTTTCAGGTTGTGCAACGCTCCAGCCACTTACGCCCGGGTGATGTCACTTATACTTGAGTTGGGACATTGTCCTAGCATTCTTAGATGTCGCATTGGTAAATGGCATCACCATCCCTCAGCACTTCGGGAATCTACGGACTGTTTTGAGACGATTCCGAGAATAGCGCCTGAAACTGAAGCCAAAGGAGTGTGAACTCTTCAAGCAGAAAATAGAGTTTCTAGGGAGAATCGTCAGTCGTGATGGAGTGGAGGTGAACAACGCTAGTCTAGGAGTGGTTGCGGAATAGCCATTTCCTAAGACAACAAAGGAAACGGAGATTTGCGTACTTCCACAAAAACTTTATCAAGGATTATGCGGCCCCACTGTATTCAATCAGGAAGGGAGAAGCCCTTCAACTGGGGACCAGATCAGGAGACTAGCTTTGAAACCCTCAAACAGGCTCTGTTGTCTACACTTGTGCTCGGGTTACCGATCAAAACAGACCCCGTCCTGCTGGTCACCTACGCCTCTGACCTGACTATTGAGTCATAAGTTATGGCAGTTTCCCGCTGACCCCTGAACTAAGATGTTACTGTACAACATGCAAAGAGTTGCTGGCGGTGATCCGCTTCATGGGGCAATACCGCCATTACCGTCTAGGTCGCCCTTTCACTGTCCGTACGGATCACAACAGTCTTCGTTGGCTCCTCAACTTCAGATCTCCAGAAGGACAGATTGCCCGGTGACTGGTGGAACTTGGACAGTACGACATGGTTGCAGAACATTGCCCACGGGCAAAGCACCAAAATGCAGACGGTTTGTCCAGGATCCCGCAGGACAATGACTGTGACAGCTGCCAACGATGGGTGCTTCTTGAAGATCTACCTTGTGGAGGATGCAAGTATTCACCAGAGCACAGGAAAAATGGGGTCAGTTCTATGAGGAGGTGGACTATGCCATGCCGCTATCAAGACAACCAAAGGTGGCTAGGGCAACCAAGAGCCTAGGTACACAGACAGAAGAGGTTGGGGGTTGTTTCACAGACGACTGTGACTCCCTTGGTGAACCCTGTGATAGGTCCATATCGCTGGACACCAGCTCCCCAGAGGTTTAGATAGTGTTACACCAGACAACATCAGAAAAGAAAAATCCAAATGATCTCCCAGAAGCTCAGGCCTTTGAGTATTCCATTGAGCAGATACAGGTGGTGTAAAGCGAAGATGCAAAGTACCCTTTGACAAAGAACTCTTTCTGGTGAGTCCAGCAGCCAAATCATATAACTTGAACAAAGAATTGTCCTACCGAGACTCCCGGGGGTGCTAGTGAAGAAGAACACAAAAATTAAGAATCTCCAAGTACGAGTACTGATACCAACAGCACTACAGAGTGAGGTCTTAAAGTACCTGCATGATATTCCCACGTCGGGGCATATGGGCGTGGCCAAGACCAGAGAGCATCTTGGAGCTAAGTATGACTGGTACAAGTGTTCACAAGAGGCCAGGGACTACGTAGCCACATGTTCAAATGTAACCGGAACATGAAACATGCCGGTCAGAGTTGACGTGTTTCCATGCAGGCGTACCCATGGAAAGAGGACATATGGAGGATGAGGGAATCAACACATCCTCATGATCGTAGATCAGTTTACCAAATTGGTGGAGTGCATTCCCTTGCCAAGCCAGAAGGCTGGAGGTGACAGTTTTTCACGCGTTTCGGATTCCCTTTCCAGATAGATTCCAACAAAAGGAAGTAACTTTGAAAGCCGAATGTTCCAGGCATTGTGTGACCTATTGCACATCTCCAAGACGAGGACAACACCTTACCGTCCATCTTCAAATGGGCAGGTAGAGCGCTACAATAGGACTCTTCTTCAGATGGTCCGATGTCACATTGGCAAGTCACAAGACACATGGGACGAGTTCTTGCCTCAACTTTCAAGCGAGATCCGATCCTCTGGTAACCGGCAAACAGTCTTCACAGAAAACAGACGTGGGCTCCGAGGAAGAGGGCCCCAGCATCCATGAGTACGTCAAAGAAGCGATTCAGGAGGCCCATGACCTGGCTCGAGTGACACTAAAAACTGCAAATGCTGGCATGAAAAGGGATTATGACTTGGAAACTTTGACCCGGACATTCCAAGAAGGCCAGCCGGTATATGTGCTGGACTCTGCTGTGGTACTGTGCCAGTGTAAGAAGCTCTGTCCTGTATGGAAGGGGCCTTATCTTATTTTAAGGAAGATCACGTCAAACCTTTTCATCGTGGCTACCCCAAAGTAGGAACTAACAGTGCATCATGACAGAATCAAGGCTTGTGAGGACCGTGAGCTCCAACGATGGATGAAGGAGAAGATTAAATCGGAAGAAACAAGGTGGGATCTGAATGGACTGAGGATACTCCAGACCCGGATGCAGAGGTTGAACTTCTTTATTGCATATGCCGCAAACCTGATGATGGAGAATTTATGATCGCTTGTGATACCTGTGACGGTTGGTTCCAAGGCAAGTGTATGGGAATCACCGAGGCGATGTCAGAGACGATAGGGGAGTACTTCTGTCCGTAGTGCCAGTAGATGAATAGGATGACCAACAGTATTGACATGACCGCTAGGGTTAGGCAGGTTATGTCATTACCAATCTCTGCTGACTTTGGAGAGGGTGGGATCAGCCAAACTCATTCCGCCCTTTTGTGGAGTGGGGGTGTGGTATTCCTGTTAGTAGACTGCATTTCCTCTCTTTCCAGGTATAGCCATGTTCAGCACAAGTGACTCGTCACAGGAGCGATCTTGGAGAGGGGGAGAGAGGGGAAGGAAGAAGGTGGTTAGTTGAAGAGAGAGGTCTACCACCCCTCAGAGACACTGTGAGTCCGTCGTGAAGTCGGATTCCTGGGAAGAGAAAGGCCTCATTGAAGACGGAGCCAGAAAGGAGGTATCGGGGGAGCCCAGAAGGGCCATCTCACCGTTATAGGAGCTCCAGCCGACACCTGTTCGCGGAGAGCCAGGAGCTCTTGTCATCATGCAAGATATTGGTGCAGCCCCAATCGTCGTTGGGGGAGACACTCAAGACACAGGAGTCCCAGTGTAACCCCAGATTGACTCAGCAGCTGTAGGAGCTCCCCAAGTCGGAGTACTGCTGGTCATAGGAGCCCCAGTCCTCGGAGGAGGTTGTACCAGAGTCAGAGCAAGCAGGGGCCAAGGTGGTCGAGTTTGAGTGAAGACTAAAGGCACCAACAGCCTTCAACAAAATCAAACAGGTACTCGTCCGTCGCGCAGGCGGATCGGGCAACAGTCCGGGTCAACACCAAGACATGGACACAGGTACATGCTGAAAGGCAGCATCACAGTCCGTCGTGCAGGCTGATTGGGGTGCACTGAAGAAAGGCAGTGGAGATTCCTCAACAAGTGGCCAAGCCACAGGACTATACCGCTCACCCAAGAGAAGCATTAGACCCCTCACATTACCTTCCTGGACCCAGTCGGAGATGAACGCACTGCCACAGTCAGAGGATGGTCATATGCTCCCTGACATAGAGATCACACGAGAGGTAGACCCTCGTGAACGAGAGAAGATGTGGAGAGGGTTTCTGCTGGGGTCGCCCGTCGGGCAGGCGGGTGAACAAGCCCCTTTCAAGGAGGAGGCCCCAACAGCTGATGTTCAGCCAAAAAGGGTAAAAACCAGTGGGAAGCATGAAAGTCCCAGACAGACCGCAAAGAAGGAGAATATCTTGGGAAGGCGAGAAAGAGTTGGAAAGCATGGAAGTCCCTGCCAGCCCGCCAAGAAGGAAAATATCCTGGGAAGATGAAAAAGAGTGGGAAGACATGGCAGTCCCAGTCAGCACGGCAGGGAAGAGAAGAATACCTTGGGAAGGCCAGAGCCAGGCACCCCGGAAGGCATGCAAGAAAAGCGTTATTCCGCCTCCGCCAGGAAGGGATAGTTCAGGTGGGGCACCACAGGATCGGTCCAGCAGGCAAGGCATCAGGCGGGACCACACCGAATCCCTTTGTCCACTGCATGGTTGCCCTGCCAAGACCAAAAAGTTGAAGAGGCATTTTTTAGAGCGGCACCTACCATGGTACTTTAAAGACAACAAGATCCAGAAACACATTCCAGAAGGGCATCTGCATTAACACAGTTGGCTCGATGGATCCTGGGAGCAGAGGGGACTGTTTTCCAGCTGGTAGACTATGCCAATCCCTGCCTCCTGATCCCATCAGACAGTGAGATTGCTCAACTGGCGTGAGGATGAGGGAGTTAATCAGAAGGGAAGGAGACGCAGGAGGGCTCCCAGGCGTAAGCGGCTCTGGGTACGCCGGAAGCTGGACGTGGGCAGAAGGTTGCAGTATGGTCACTATACACTTGCACACGCAATACCAACCTTTTTGGCACGCAGTCAGCACAGTGTAGGCGCCGTGGCCGCGCAGTGACAACTCCTAGCCCATCCATCACCAACTAGAACCTGGTGGGAACGCGGTAGCACGACCCGGGCGCTCAGAGGAAACGCCTTAGTCGGCTTAATGACACCATAACATCTCCATCTTGTAAAAATTTAAATTATTTCAGAATTTTCCTCCGATCCCACGGCGCTCTGAGAAATTTCACAACGCCGTGCCAACGCCATGGAAATGCGGTAGCATGTGATAGAGGTTTAATGCATACATCTCACCAGTTCATAGTACACTCGTATAATTTCATCACGGTACATTAAGCCTTTAGGAACTATGACTCATAATACAAATTCTACCCTGAATTTTGAAAATTAGCAATTCTGATTGGTCAGAGGTTTCAAACCAAATAGCCACCTCTAATTGAAACAGCTGGGTTGACGGCCGCATCAACGCGGAAGTAATGGACTTCTCACGCATTGTCCGTTGGCATTTTGACATAATGATATATTCATTGTAGGTAACAAGATGCAGAGCTTCCCTTACTACAATATTCAAAGTTTGTGTTACAATACATGCTGGGTTGAATACACTATAGAAGTCGACTACCAGAGTGTATTTCAAGTTTTAGAGACCACAGTAAGCAATTTGGCGCTTTTAGTCACAATAAGCAATGAGACGTTATATTGTTAAACCTTAGGGGAGGCGCCCTTTCATGTTTTCTTATGCTGTTCTACAAATTTCCAACGCCTGTTTCATGTGCAATTTACAAAAACAATGTTTGTTCATATACAGAACCAACTTTCGGTGTTTCCTTAATTCATATAGACAACCCAATGAAATCCTGCACTCGGCCCTTCCCGCTTCAAAATACATTTAGCGTGGTTTATGTTACAGGCAACCAAGCTCTACGTTGAAAACACATATGTTTAGCTCAAAATATACTCTTCAAAAAAAAGAAACTTGACATACATGTAGATGTAAAATCACTTTTTGCCAAATATCTAAAATAATTACATTAAATGAGAACCAAATAAGTCAAACAGAAAGATGATGTGTCTATAATTCGCGAAAACACATGCAAAGCACATAAACGTAGCACAAAAACGTGCAGCACAGGATCCTGCTGAATGGGTATACAAATCCACATCAACGGCTGTTCATACAGTCCTTATAACGGCAGTAGAGGCGGTGACAGAATAAAAAGACTAAATGCAGCTCAACGGAACAACACCATTTGGAGATTACAAGCTGGAGCAACTCAGCAAGAAGTGGCCAGGCACTTTGGCGTATCCAGACAGACAATCTCCGCACTGTGGACCCCATACAACAACACCAACAGAGTTGACGACAGACCAAGGTCAGGAAGACCAAGGGTGACAACCCACGCACAAGATCGATACATCCGGCTGCGACACCTCCCAGACCGCACTACCACAGCCACGTCTACAACCACACAGAGCCCTGGGGTATGCAGAATATCAGATCAAACGGTACGCAACTGACTGAGGGAGGCTGGACTTTCTGCACGAAGACCTGTTCGACGTAATGTATTGACCCAACGTCATCTGGCGGACCGTCTACTTTGGTGCCAACAGAGGGTTAGATAGGCACGTGCAAGGGGAGAAATGTACTGTTTACTGAAGAGTTCCGTTTCCTACTCACACGTGCTGATGGGTGCGCGCGTGTCTACAGACGTCGGGGTGAACGTTACGCCCCCAACTGTGTGCAGCAGGTTGTCCCATTTGGCGGCGGTAGTGTCATGGTATGGGCCAAAATTAATCACGGTGGTAGGACGCCACTCGTGCATGTGGCAGGTGCATTGACAGGTGTGCGTTAAAGAGACTTGATTCTACAGCCTTACGTTCTTCCTCACGTCAACGTTCATGGCGGACAGTTCCAGCAGGGCAACGCTCGACCGCATTTTTCACGTGTTTGTCAGGACTTCTTACAGCACAACAACATCCTGACATTACCTTGGCCAGTCCGGTCACCAGATTTGTCCCCGATTGAGCGTCTGTGGGACGAGTTGGATCGACGCGTTCGCAGAAGGAATCCACCGCCCCAAACACTCCTGGCGCTTCTTGATGCACTTCAACATGAATGGCAGCACATCTAACATCGTGTTATTGACAATTTGATTGCATCTGTGGGTCGGTGTCAAGCGGCGATTGACGCACGTGTTGGGCACAACCGATACTGACATTTTCTGTACCCCTGTGATATTAACTGTATCATGTACGTGTGTCTGCCTAGGTGGCACGATTTATGTTTTGAACATTGTGTCAATTGATCTTCAAACAGTGTTTCAATTATGGTTTCTGTGTCCTATTTTGAAACAATCACATTATATTACATTTTGAAACGCAACGTATATATAATTCAAAACGAAGGACGCTCACGTTTGACGTCATTTGTCTAAATCCTCGTTCATAGCTAATTATGTACAGGGCACAAACGCCGACGGCTCCAACATATGCCGTGATGCACCTGTGAACTTTCATTTGCGCTGCAGTCACCAATATTACGGCGACCCAAATATAATTGAGTCTGGGCCAGGCAAACCTGTGGTTGTTAATATGACCAACAAATAATGTGATCGGGGCGTAGTGACAAACATTCAGCAAGGGCACTCGTTGTAACCACAAATTGTAGTACTGATACTGGGGACCCTTCCCCTTCCCAGAGCTGCTGCCCCTGATTCCCTACAGGGCATGCATATGTGTAATGAGGTGTAGTCAAATGGGGTTTTACTTCACGTTAAAGATTTGTGCACTTATATCGCGACGTGTATTTGCTATGAGTGCGCGCGTGTGACTGCTTGTAGTAGTCCGGAGTTATGACGTTTTTAAAGTGTTAGCCCATTAAGAGTGAGTGAGTTGGGTTTAACGCTGCTTTGACCAGTATTCTAGTTATATCACGGTGTAGCCCAAGAATATACCATGCCGCAGTTCAACATGGAAACCAGGCATCCATGACGATCTGTCCGTGTATTATCTGAATGCCGAGGCGTTGAGAGGTGGTACTTGTTGTCAACAAGTACAATCTGTTAACGTCTTTTTGTCATGACGTGGCCGAGGATCGAACCACCGACCTTCCGCTCTCCAGGTAGACGCCCTGGAGAATCACTTGACCACGGAAGCGGTCTACACAACTAAGAAACTCCTTTATTTCTAAGTTTAACTGACAGAAAATATGAACTCTTTTATGTCATGTGTCGCAGTAACCATGTATATACTGACAACCACGCATTGTTTTTAATGGAATAAGGTAAGATCCACATGATGCAATTGCAATAAATTGACTACAACTTAACAAAGTTCGCTGTGCAGAGATGCGTCTCTTTCACAAAAAATGACTGAAATGAGGTAAATCACAACTGTATGATGGGCTGAATCAATAAGACTGACAGAAGTAATGGTCCACAGTGGTTAATGCGCGCGGCACGTGCAAAATATCGGATGTGTTTTCTTGTTATATTTTACAAACAAACGTTCTAACATGGGAAATATGTCACGAACACATATATTTGTTTTAATACTTCATATTTATATATTTATATTTCATCATCCCCTACGTTTTCTGTTGAGGCAATTGTAAATACTTCTACCTGCGCTTCAATTGAGAGAGTGAGTATGGTTTTACGCCGCTTTTAGCAATATTCCAGCAATATCACGGCGGTGGACACCAGAAATGGGCTTCACACATTGTACCCATATCGGGAATCGAACCCGGGTCTTCGGCGTGACGAGCAAACGCTTTAACCACTAGGCTACCCGACCGCCCCACCTGCGCTTCAACCTTTTCTGGCTATGTAATAGGTGGGCCTTTGTATTCAAACAAAACTGTCTGTCTACATACAGACTGGCAACGTGCACGTTGCGAGTGCAAGTTCGAATCTCCAGAAATGACGTCACGATAGAATAATGTTTTATCGTGAAATATTCCACGCTTCGTTCTTCGTTGTTCTTTGTGATTAATCGGGTAACTATCCTATATTACAGGATAAAGAACAGTCGGTGATTTTGATCTTTTAGTGAAGCATTTTAGAATTTCACATTATGTCTCTCTGTCCAGCTTAATCGAAGTAATAAATGTCGATTTTTGACTTTCCTTCAAGTCTGAACCCCTCTTTAATGCAGTTCTTAAGTCCACCCTCACGCACTCCTTCTTTCTAGTGTGTGTGCCTTCGAATGTAACAAGAACCAAGACTCATGAGGTGGCTGATAGCGTGTACTTTAATGATGCAGATACTGCATTGATAAGACATAATAATCATAAGGTCATATCTAGATGTTGTCTATAAGGGAGGTTCTTTTATTAACATGTCGGAGATAATTTGTGAAACATATTTTGCTTTTTCAGGACAGGGGTTTAGGATATTTGCCAATAGTTTAATACCATTTTGGCAGTTTTTTAAGTCTAGTGTTTGAAGAAGTATCTGCCTTTCATTCTGATAATTTGGACAGTACAAAAGGAAGTGTTTTTCATCTTCTATCTTAAAGATGGTAGGGCTGCAGACACATCCTTGCTTGACACCAATATTAGAACAAATGGAAGTATTCACAGCATAATAAAGTGTAGAGTATATATTTTCAAGTAGATTATAGATTTTGCTCATTTATGTTGTTATTTAGTCGCTTGTGTCTCAGACCATTTCTCAACACGTGTCAAAAGCTTTACTAAAATCAACAAAGCAAGCATACCATTTCTTCTTAGACTTCTTATATTTCTGTATCAGAGTCCGCAGTATGAAGATGTTATCAGATGTTCTAAAATCCTTTCTAAAGCCAGCCTGTCTCTTACCAAACACCTTGGATGATTCCATGTGCGATATGATTCGCGAGTTGATAATACCGAGCACAATTTTAGATAGTCAGCTTCCGAGAGCGATCCTTCTTTAGTTATTAACATCGTCAACATCCCCCTTCTTGTGTATTGGAACAATGTAGGAAGTTCTCCACTGTGATGGGAATATACTGCTGTCCAAAATCATATTAAATGACTTCACGTGGTGGTCGGCCAATAAAGTAATAGAATTACAAATTATTTCATTCAGAATCAAATCTGGGCCACCAGATTTGCAACGTTTTACACAGCAGTGTAAAGTTCTGAGGCTGTTATTTGAGAATTATCCCAGGTTTATATTCTAGTTTCATTTCTTTTGTGTCCTGATTTAATAGAGATTCTGAGATATTAAAATGAAATTCTGTGCTATCTGTTATGTCACAATTTAGCGTAGTGAAGTGATTTTCCCACTCTTCTGTAGATGTGCCACCTTGTTTTTCATCAAAGTTATTTTCAGTGATTTCCCTGACAAGCCTCCATTCCTGTGGGTTTCTTGAAGACAAAGTTTCAAATTTGTTTAGTAAATGTTTTACTTGGACAAGTCTTACAGCCCCCTGCTGCATATGAGAAAGATATTTGCAACTTGATACATTTACTTTACAACTGCATACCTACCAGTCACAGCCACACGCTCACAAGGTAGGTCACCCAGTCTGTCCTGCCTTACATGATATATGACCACCGACGAGGCCTAACTGCGCTGATATTGTTTGCATAACAGCGAACTGAGATAAGGCACGTACTTTAAACTCGCAGTTGAATAAACACATGACATCCCAATCAATATTACATAGCATGTGAGATATGGAGACAAGCGAAAAGTTGTGACATACAACATACATCGTATTCCACCCCAAGCGGGGCATTAAATGATATACAGTCTTTTTGCTGTCTTTTCTCTGGTTCTGACATGTTTTACATAAGTTTGTTTATGTAAAAGTGTTATGAAGGTGAGGGATTTCCCCATTTGCCTCAGGGCAGGGTCATGATCAAGAACGCCAATCACAGTAGAATACAAAAACTCACTACCTTTTTTTTGTTTTGACACTCTGGATATAACTATGCAACCAGCTTAAAGAACCGAAATAAATCATCCGATCTAATGACATTATGTTTTGTCTGGTAAAATATATACAAAGAAACAATGTTACTTTAATGTTGACCTATAGCTATGTGTTTGAATATTATTTTTTTATTAGTCATTGATCTCGGGTGGTTATCTATTGAGCTGACAATTTAGATTTGAGGGTTAAACCTCGTGTGTGTGCTTCAATTTTGAAACTACCTCGAAACAGAAATAACTTGTGAAATCATCAAATGACCACAGTAAATCCAAATTGCTAATGATCCGAGTATAAAAATTCTCCCGAGTGTTGTTTGATATGAAATATTTCAACACGAGTCAATAAACGTCTCTCTCTCTCTCTCTCTCTCTCTCTCTCTCTCTCTCTCTCTCTCTCTCTCTCTTGCAAAGAAAACAAACACGAGGGTTAAGATGTTATTTATCATCGAAAACTGGCTTCCATGTGAGATGTCGCTACAATGAACAGTGCGTTGCAGACCAGTGTGGCGTCATGTGCTACCGTGACGTCACAATCAAGTGGTATCAATACTCTCTCTGCCAGTGAAGCTGGTTAGCTGTGCCTTTGACACTCAAGACAATTATTATTACTTTTGCAAAACTATTCTAGAGGCACGCGACAGTTATAGCTGGACTGAACAGATCAGTTACCAATGTTGATGTTTCTGGTGGAAAGGTTTAGTTCATTCAGAATATGTTCCCGATTTGGAGCTACTGATTGTGCATGTGTCATGCAGACACAAGTCTAGCTGATAGTACGCTTGTATAAATTCATCACCGTACCTGAGCACTACATAAAAACAAGTCTTTAGTCATGAATATATAAATCTTCTCCATATACACTGGTAATAGTCGGCTCATATCGATCAATGAATATGATTGTTCAGAGGTGGTCCTGATACAATTATAACACGATAACCACCTCTTACAGATGTCTTGTTGGCCGCATCAACGTGGAAGAAAATATTTATAGAAAATTACTTCTTTCTAAATGATTGTCGGTACGTATTTTGACATAATGATAATGTAAATTGAAGGTTACAAAGCGCCAAGTTGCCTTTACTACATAATTCAAGGTATATGTGACGATGCATTTAGGGCAGAAAATTCCATAAAAGTCAATTAAGAAGTTGCGTATTAAGTTTTAGGGCCCACAGAGATTGGAATTTGCCGCGTTTCTGTCGCCAACAGAAAACAATGCGTTTGAAACATTGTCAACCTCTGCAGTAGATTTATCTGGTGACTGAGTGAGTTTGTCCTCCCCACTTCCAGCAATATTTTCAGTTTGAGTACAAATGACGTTTAAAAGCTTTATGAATCTTTATCTGAATACATGTAGTTTAGACAATGTTGTTCGTAAACTGCATACATCTGGTCTGGAAACAATTCCTTCTTTGTTTTGCAATTCAATTTTTTATATCAAACTCCCGAACAATTACTTGATAGATTTTATTATTTGTCACTACCAACACACACGCACGAACATAACAACACACATACACACACATGCATTAACATATCACAAATACACACGTGCACACATACGCACAAACATAACACATATACTCACATGCACACACATACATGAACTTAACCTACAGACACACGCACAAGAACGAACATATCATATACAAACATGAGCAAGACACACACAGAGACACGCTTACACTGTAAGCACAAATATAACAACACAGACAGGCAGGAACATAAGACAAACACATGCACACACGAACGCACATAACAAACATGCTCACACACGCGCGCACGAATATAATAAAACACACGTTGATAAAGTCTATACCAAACCATATCAACCTAAATAGAAGCCGTGAAACAAACGTGAAGATATTAACATTTCTTATGAGGTTGTGTGGTGGGAGTTCCTCTAGGAACATGTCAGCTGTAAGTGTATTAATGCTAGTTGCAGTCGATGCTGGATCGTTCACTTTGTTGACAAATGTTTCTGTCTTTTTTCATGTTTAAGGCACCAGTTTCTTCTGTTGGTTGCAACAAATATGGTTGTGCTATAAATATGTTCCAGGTCGACTTCATGCCATAACCACTGAACTGGCTTGTTGTGTCACTACCATGACCGCATGGAATGCTGGTAGAGTTGCTACAACATCTGGAGTGAGAGATTGATGTACATCACTGATGTACCTGCACCCATCTATATCTGAGCAGAAAACCGAAGTTTATGATGTATCAACAGTACCAACACATCAGTGTCTCGGTTGTGAATGACAATGTGGCCGTATACATTGCAGGAGGCATCCATGACATGCACAATCATTCGTGTATCTGCCTCTTCATGTGTTTATAGTAGATTTGGTATTGCTGCAGATTGATCTAAGAAATATATTACATCATCATGGTCTGAATCGAGGTGACAAGCTTTTGTCAGAGTTCATTGACAATCGATTGGCGGATAATGCTAAGAGTATTCATGACAAAAAAAAGAAGATTTGGCATTGATTCAGATTGATACTGCTGTATCTTGGCTGCTTAATCCACCTGCAATGATGATCAATGTCATGGATGCCTCCTACAATAGATACGACCACAGTGTCATTCACAGCCGAGACACTGATGTGTTAGTACAGTTGAAACATCATAAACATCGTTTTTTTGCTCAGATATTAATGGGTGCATGTCAGTTGATGATGTACATCAATCTCTCATTCTCTCAGATGTTGAAGCAGCTCTACCATCATTCCATGTGCTCACAGGTTGTGATGCAGAGTTCAAGAGGGGAAGAGAGTAACTCAGGAAGACCTCCAACTGCAACACTAACGAAAATGTTCATGAAATACTACATCTTATTCTGAATGATCGTCGACTCACCACACATTACATAGTCAATACACTAAGCATGCCTCATAAGAGAATTGACAACATTCTGAGGAATGGAGTGGTCCTGACAAAGGTTTCAGTAAGCTGGATTCCAAGGCTTCTCGGGCACGCTCCAGTTGCATCAATTAACGTCGTTTTCACCAGATTTTTTGAGCGACTTGTAACCATGGTTGGATCAAGAGTTCACCACTATCAACCCGAAACAAAACTATCAAAGCAGTGGAAACATCGAACATCTTCCGATGAAATCCCGATAGGTCAGACTATTAATGACCCACATGCACGAACATAATACATACACACATGCACGCACGAACATAACACACACACACATACGCGAAAGCATAACACACATGCACACACGCACGAACATTACACACATATGCACACACGCAGGAACATAACAAACATGCGCACACACGCACGAAAATAGCAGACATGCACACACGCGCGATGACACGCGCGAACACATGCATGCACACACACGCACGAACATTACACACACATGCACACACGCACGAACATTACACACACACATGCAAACACGCACGAACATAACAAACATGCGCGAACACGCAAGAACATAGCAGACATGCACACGCGCGAACACATGCATGCACACATACGCACGAACAAAATAACACACACAGTGATAAAGTTTTTCAGTGTGCCACAACATACATACTATCTGTCAATTAATATTTTAAACAATTAAATGGATGCATGAAGCTTATAATTAATTTAGAAGTCCACCCTACCTTAAATTATTTATGTAGGACGGACTACAAGTGGATGCATGAAGCTAATAATTAATTTAGAAGTCCATCCTACCTTAAATTATTAATGTAGGACGGACTACAAGTGGATGCATGAAGCTAATAATTAATTTAGAAGTCCATCCTACCTTAAATTATTAATGTAGGACGGACTACAAGTGGATGCATCAAGCTAATAATTAATTTAGGAGTCCATCCTAACTTAATTCATTGTTTAAAACATTATTTGACAGATAGTATGTATGTTCAGGCACTGATAACTGATTGAATAGGTAGCAATTTGAAGTCTTTAGTACTTCAGTCTTAAGGCACTTAGAAGTTGGAAGGACATGAATACATGACACCTGGATAATGACTCCTTCTATTATTTGTAACGAAGTTTCGGGGTTACTTCGTCATTAGGTGAATACTGAGAAAGCGTGTCAAGTTTATATATTGTTTCTGTCAATTCCCAAACTGAAACAAAACGTTAACCTAGAAAGCTTGTGTCTGTGTATACTGCGCAGTGCACATGACCTGGTTCTATTGATAACAAACTGCCTTGATCTCGTTATTGGGTTTTCCCAACTCAAAACGGGTAAATGAATTTAAATGTTTAAAATATCAAATTCAAATGATTATGATTATCACAGGATAGGTTGAATTTGTTGTTTCCAGTAGTTTCAAGAAACATATAAATACCCATGCTAGTCACCTTAATAACAGAAAATCTTGTACATTGTTCATGCCACACTCACAGTAACACGTTGATATTCATTCGGCTATGCGGTGAATGATCAGGTTTTTTTTCTCAAACATGCCATACATGAATACACAGGTGACAAGTAGAACGGGCAGATCAACCCTATCTGTGCACAACTTTAGCCTGTCAAGAGCCACTTCGTATCACTGCGCCGACATCAGTGCACATTATCTTATATAACACATATATAATCAGTATGCCAGCATGTAGTTTATGACTCTTAATAAAGTACAACCAAAGAACAACAGGTTCATTCATATGGCAAAGATAATTTAGCTTTAGGTCGCTCTGACACATACAATAACCACGTACCTCAATATCAACGTCAGTCCGGCTGCAACTCAGGTAATCTCAAATCGTTGGTGTGTGCTGCAAGTCACACCCTGATCACGTGTTTAAAGATGGCCAATCATAGTTCACATTGCGAATAGCCGGGTTAATTTCCTTTTACACTGGTTATTTCACTCAACATGTTTTGCTGTTCTTTGTGTCTCGTGTGCCGAGGTCCCGTGTCTGACGTCTGAGTGAAGTACAGGTCTGTCCTGTGTGGCATGTAAAATGTGTAAAATGTTGCGAGGGCAGATATATGCACAGAATAGTCACAAGTAATAATGTACACTGATCAGACAACTCATGTCAAATATGTTTACACCAGCTAACCTCCACCATTTCCGTTTAGGGAATAAAAAACCCAACACATTTAACTATGTTTTCAGGATTCGGGTTGGATGGAGTCGAAAATGTGAGTGAACACGGGTCGGGAAGGACTGGAATATTTTAGACCGATATATGAGTGCTATTTAAATTAATATGCTAGCAAATAATTCCTTACTTTATTACAAATAATGTTGTTAACACAGGCTTTATTTTCCAAAAGTAACTAAAGTGAATATCATTTTCTCTAAATCGTCAGTTATTTTGAGCATGACATTATGTCATGAAGACATCATTACCCTCATGTGTGTCCATATCGTTAATATCATATATAAGGAAAAACGATATGTTTTAAGCTCGCAAAAGGCTCATGATTATGTCATGATAACAATACGAAGACACACAATAATTGTTATCTCCCACTCTTTGGACTCTCTTAATTAACATATTAACATAACTTGCTTAACAGTTGCCCTAACCAATTGTAAGGATGCGCAAACAAGTAAAAGCTCTGCGCCTACAATTTGCATGTATTAAGTACAATACTTCCCATGCTTGCAGAATGCATTGGAACCAACTACACAACCAGGTAGCACTAGGTAGCACCAAATGACCAGGTATTTTCTGTTGATGGTATTGGGTAATATTAGCTACGGGAAAGATCATCAAGAATCTCCAACTGAAAGAGGGAACTCCAACAGCCTCTTTGCGGACTACACGGGATGATGCTCCTTCTGTGGCCACTGTTGCGGTGTGAGCAACAGAGTTCAAGGGGGGAAGAGAGTAACTCAGGAAGACCTCCGACTGGCCCCACTAAGGAAATTAGATACAATACATGATATGATTATTATGATCGCCGACTCACCACACGCCAAATAGCCAGTAGCGTAGGCATCCCTCATGAGAGAGAAGAGAACATTCTGAGGAATGAAATGGTTGATGACGAAGTTTTCAGCACGCTTGATTCCAATGCTTCTTCTGACTCTGACTGATCATAAACGCTTGCAGGTTCATCATGACTCGCGAGAATTACGTCCTTTTTAAGTGGTTCCAGCTGATTCAGTTCTAACCAAGGACAAGTCTTGGTATCACTACACTCAGGAGCAAATAAAGTATTGTCATAGTCTTGATAACATCTCCTACAAAGAATGCGAAGTTCTGTAAGCTGGTAATGTAATGCCTTCATATTTTGAAATTCAAAAGGAAAATGGTAGACCACCTTCCGAAATGTCGAACCATTAATGGCCAATATTATGCTAAACTGCCTGAGAATATCAATCCTAAACGTCATGGAAGAATCCCTCCTGGTGTGTAGTCCCACCAGGATAATCCATCTGTGCACAAGTCTGTGGTCGCGATGGCTGCAATGCGTGACTGGCTTTGAACTTATTGAACATCCTCCAATTGACCTGATTTGTTATGTATAAACCACTGAACTGAGTGACACAAGATGCTCGTGAAAAGGGTATGTATGTCTCGCCCTACCAGTAACACCCGCCATTCTCACAATATCCATGGAAATGTAAGTAGTTATTGCCTGACGCGGCACATCTGTGGTCCTGTCATACAACGGCGGCCTGTCAGGTGACACAATAGTACATTTTACTGACTTGTTTTTGTGTATTTAAGAAATAAACAGTGAGCGGAAGTTGTTTATCGAACAATAAAACACTGCAGTGAGAATAAACAAATCGGGGCTGCGCTCCTCATTGTTCATTCTCCTTGCAGTGTTTTATTGTAAGATAAACCACGACCACAAGTTGATTATTTCTTATATGAGTTATATTAACATCATGTACGGCCTCTTTAAGGGTGTTGATAGATTCTTCTAGCTTTAAAACCATTTACCCAAATTTTCATAAAAATGACTCCCTAAATAGAATCCGACCTAGGAAGTTGGTATTTCCCGCATATTCTCACTATCCTCACGTCGATTATCTGTACTTTTTCTCCTAATACCGATTGTCATATCTCTCCCACTTTTGGATGCAATCTTTCTGCCAATGCGTTTATCTGCGAAGCCCACCTACATTTTTGGGGAACAACTTACCAGACATTTCCCTCTTAAAACTAACGTCATCCAAAATATGACGTCATCAAGTTGCTAGGGCATATTCGAATCTCCAGTAATAATTCAATATAGAACAATGTTTTATCGTTCTTCGTTGGCAGCGTGCTTAACCTTTATGTGTCACAGGCATCTTACAGGTTGGCACATGTCAGAATAGTGTTGCTGAAATGCTCCATCTTTCACGATCAGCAATAAACGCCGCTCTGGACGCCCAAAGGCAACAACCCTAGCCCAGGACTAATCAGTCAGAGCGATGGCATTAAAGATCCGGCTCGAAATCGCCGCTCAGTTAAGGGTATAGTTGCATAGGCAGTTGGCGCAGTTGAACATGCCAAAACGGTGCAAAATTATCTGCACATATGACATGTGTGTGCACGACGTCCACGTGCCATCACTTAACTACACTTCACTGAATCAGAGGCGTGGGCAATGTGGTATTGGCAATGTAAGCACTGGGATAATCAACGTTGGGTTAATGTCATGTCTCCTGGGGTACCGAGGTTCACGGATGGCTTCCATGACCGACGTAATCGAATATTAAGACTTCCTGGGGAGTGTTGTGTGGATGTTAAAGTCGTACATTACGATTGTTTTGGTTGTGGGGCCATAATGGCATTTGGCTGTATCACTGACCGAACGGCGCTACAAATTGTCCTTGGTGCCATGGGCAAAACGTTTCATCTTTCAAGACGATAATGCACGTGCTCATCGTGCCTGGATTGTTACCAAATTCCTCCAGCATCAAACCAGCTATGTCATGCCTTGGCCATAAACTCAGTCCTGACCTGACAATAAAATGCTACTAAGATAATATTTCATATCTGTCAAATCAGAGTAATTGATTAGATATAAGTTTGTGATGTACTTTCCATTTTGTATTTTGGGGCACGGGTGGCCCAGTCGTCTAAGGCACCGAGATTCGCTGTGCAGAGTTGCGTCCCTTGGGCACGCCAGAAACCTATGATTGTGGGTTCGAATCCCGGTTCGCCCCAATTATGTTTCTTGGTTTGTCAGCACCATACCCGTGCTCGTGGGTTTCACCGATGTGGTAAACGTCTGAGACCTGCATCACTTCGGGCTTTCCTCCCACATTATGCTGACACGCCGTGATATAGCTAGAATATTGTTAAAAGCGGCGTTAAAATTCATTCACTCACTCACTATTTTGTATTTATTGTCAACTAAATGGTACATTAATATCATTATGTAATTAGGTTTAGCCTACCTTATATCTTTGTTTGCTGTACTATGTACATGACTTGGTTCTATTAATACATAGCTTGATCTGTCCAGGGTCACAATATGCGTACTTGTCGAGTTCTCCTGCCTGACAACTCTTGATAACTTGCACTCAAAGATATCTGTGCAGACCGACACGCTACCAACATTCCAACAACATGCGATGCACACCACATAGTCTAAGGTACAATTGATATGTAACTTAGAATGAGGTGTTTGAAGCAACGAGCTGACTGGCAGAATATCTGGGTTGACAGATCTCTGATGTAATTGTACATATTAACTGCAGGTTATGCAGGGCGTTCAGTGAGTTTTCGAGCATGTCTTAATAAAACAATGTTAGGATGATAGCGAAACGCCGTCGGGGTACATCAGGTGACCACACACTGTTACCACACACTGTTACCACACAGTTCTCCTTTTTGTCGAGCTCCTAAAGGCAGGGCAAGCCACCCGTGCGCATGTCTGTTGTCGCCTCAGTTGCAACGGTGGACTGCGTCTTCGAACTAACTGAACATCCTCCATACCAGATTGGACACGTTATGCAAACGAGATCCAGGCACTCCAGTATTGTTGTCAGAAGTGTGCGGACCTCGGGGCAGAATAATTCCAGTGATAGAAGATCATTTTTGAAGATGTATCGATTGCATTGGTTGACTGTTTAAAGGTTTGTCTTGATGTCCACACAAAAAAATATATAGAGGTTATCACGCAAATGTGTTTGGGGATGGTAAATATCCTGCATTATGAATAAACATTGTATTTAGCGAGCCTTGGCGAGCTAAATACATAGTGTTTATTCCTAATACAGGATATTTACCATCCCTAAACACACAAGCGTGATAACCTCTTTATCATATAATGCCATTCTTTAATTCTGTGCTTTAAAATCGCTTTCCCTCTCTCACAAACATTACCGACAAATTGCGAGTTTTTCTGGAATGCGCGCATTAATATTTATTACGTCACAGGGTAAGTGATGTTTCAGTCGGACAGTGACAGTAGCCAATATAGTTCCAACTGAAATCTGTTTCTTATACAGTGGCGAAGCAACATATATGCAAAACAACAGTTGTTTTTAATTGCCTTTCGCGGCAATCCATCGGTCTGTCCGCTAGAGTACCTGCCCTTTGTCAAAGGGAAGCTACTCTAACCCTAGTCTATGAGACGTCACGGCCACGGTCAGACGTTGTTGGTGGTGTTTGTGTTCATTTAACACTTGGGACGTATTTCACCTTCGGTACGCTTAGTATATTCTTTGTGTCTGTTCTATTTATTTTCGCCCCGATTATGTTTCTAGGTTTGTCAGCACCATACCCGTGCTCTCGGGTTTCACCGAAATGGTAAACGTCTGAGACCTGCATCACTTCGGGCTTTCCTTTCACATTAAGCTGACACGCCTTGATATATCTGGAATACTGTTAAAAGCGGCGTTAAACCCAACTCACTCACTCATTCTATTTATTATGTTTATTACAGTGACACGGGAACTATGGTTGACTAATGCGTAGGAATGTTCGCATTGATTTTGTTTCTGGGGTTTTAAGCACCACACCTTGGTTGTAGGATTCAACAACATAGTAAACGTCTGACTGTACAGATACTGCCTTACTTTCACAACATGCTGATACGTCGTGATACAACCGAAATACTGGCATTCCCAACCTTCTCTCTCGCTCACTCGTTATCGTTACAATCTCGTGTCATTTGATCAATTGAAATAGATTCTCGGCTATTTTATATTGTTATAGGGTGAATACAATGAAGAGAAACATGGTTGATTTTTGCATCAGTTCGGCAGTCAACGGATAGTCTCAAGTTCAATCGTTGCATGTTTCTACTTGTACATATCAAGTGTGAGGTGACATTGGGTATCAGTCTGAACGTTTCCTGGTACTGACTAGTCTGTTACTGTTTTTTTAAAATATGTGAAACCTTTGTCCTCCCGCTTAGATAACACCTGAGAACTGAGAATGTCAAACTTAATCTGTTGCAGAACATTTAGACACATGACTCTTGTTGCGCTTTTCATCTTTTGTTTTTACAGGGAATATGAACCCGTACATCACGTCCTATATCCGTAATGCTTCCCACGACACAACCGATTTCCGGTATGCGGACAGTCAGTGGATATTTGCTGCTACAGATACACTCACGAATATTTGTTGAAAGGTGAAGATCCTCCATTTTGTATCCCTTGTGATGAGAGAATCACGGTCAAGCATGTTTTGCTTGACTGTGTTGATTTTGCCATCACAAGGGATAAATATTTCAAATCATCATCTCTCAAGGATCTTTTTTATACTATCAATTCTCATTTAGTTATTGGGTTTTTAAAAGAGATAGAATTGTTTAACAAATTTTGATGATATATATATTGTATAAAATGAATGACCTTTTAAAAATTAGTAGAACGAAATTATATCTGAGTTTGTTACTGGCCGTATCCTCCAAGGGGGTTGACGTAATGTAAAATTATTGTCCCCCTGAGAGGATATTGTAAGTCCATGTCATTCAAAGAATATTTCTGGATACTAGTGTTTTAAACGTAGAATATTTGTATTTTTACTTGTTGCTAACTTTGCATACAGTCGCCAGTTGCTGAGGGTATGATGTGAATCCTGCTGGGGTCCATGCAGGTAGCAAAGGTACTGTAAGTCCCCATGGTCCCCATGCAGTATGCTGGTCTGCCTTCAGCTGCTGATGATCTATAGCCAGTTTTTATATTGTGTCGACTGTTATAATCTGATTATTTTATTGTTCTGAAACTAGTTTTAAAATTGGAATCTGTGATATTTTGCTAGTTGTTATACTGTCCTTCGACGACAGGTCTTAAGATATTATTTAAATGCATAACTTGCTCAAGTCACGATATGGCTGAAACAATGCCGATGTGACTTTAAATATTAACTTACTCAATCACTCACTCAGTTGCTGCTACAGCATTTGGTCTTGCAGGATCTATTTTCCTTGGAGGACTTCTTAGAACTCGCTTTGGTCCCAGATTGCAGTATGTTGTGGAAGTTTCATAATGAGGTATTGCCACAACCAGGGGTGTACTTTCACACATCCTTCTCAGAGAGTGTACCAGTTATAACATGCATGTAGCTCAGCCACAAATAAGACGTTTGGACGACAAAAAGTGACTTTTTTTATCATCCCATGACTAATGTAGTTTAGAGAATATATGGCACAGGATAGATAGTACCCTGTTATTCTTCTGTTCTACAATCCGCTCGACCTTAATTTGCAGGATAAAAGTCAAACTATAAGGTGCTGTGTTCTATATTCAAAATACATACATTGAGACCATAAAAACCTGTCGTCGAAGGACAGTAAAATAACTAGATTTATCACAGATTGTTTTTAAAACTAGCAGATAATCATTTAAATATAACTCCATACGTAACAATACAAGATAAAAGTGAGCTATAGATCGCCAGCTTGATGTTTGGAATTGGCATAGGTACAGCATACGGTGCTCCGATGGATTGTGCAATGATGGTAAGGTTTTGTTTTGTATGTTTCAATTTAACTATAGTAATGTGTCATATTGAGGGAATCATCGGAGACGCCAGTGCCATTCCTTATATGGTCGGTGTTTGTGTTTGTTGAGACTTGTTAAGCATTGATTGTGCCACATATTGTAAGGGGTTGTTGATCTATGTTATCACTATTGTACTCGTATGCCATGGAAATGAATATTTGTCTTTGTATTAAGCTAGAATTCGAATACTCTGTTCCTTTAAAAGTATAATTCGTTTTCATAAAACAACTTTTTTAACATGGATATGGAAGACGACTTATGCTCAAAGACACTTTACAGATTCACAGGGGGCACGGCTAGCCCGATCGTCTAATTCGCTGTGCAGAGTTGCGTCCCTAAGCCACGCCAGAAACCTATGAATTTGGGTTCGAATCCCGGTTCGCCTCGATTATATTTCTATGTTTGTCAGTACCATAGCTGTCGTGTGTGTGTTTCACTGAAGAGGTAAACGTCTGAGATCGCATCGCTGTATTGCTTTCCTCACACATTGAGATGACATGCCATGATACAAATGGAACGCTGTTCAATCACATAACACACACTTATTTACATCCCGGATCCACAAGGTCTCCAAAGCAGGCGGTGACAAAACATATATCAGGTTATATCTCTTGAGAGAAAAATAATAATTTGTAAGACATCTGACACAATTTATGGGCTCAGTGAAAGTTCATTATGAGTAGATACCATTCATATGAATACATTGCCGGGAGCACAGGAATAGCCCCCTTCATTTGTCGTATTAATAACTGTCTTCAAACTCATGGATCAGTGGATCCCCCACAGGAAGGGACTCGCCAGCGGCTTGATCCTGGCTGGATTCAGAGGCAGAGCTTTCATTTTAACTATATCCAGAATTGGTACATCAACCCTGGCAACCTTGAACCAGATTACACAGTAGACATTTCAAAGTAAGTACAATTAAGCACTGTTGGCACATATATGGCCATAGCCCAAATGCGTACTAGCTGTTGAATGCATTATAATACGCGAAGTATGAACATCTACAGAATCAGAATTATAACTTAAATGATCAGTTTATGTTTCATATGTGTCATGCATTCTGATAACTCTCTTTTTGTTCATGATTTTCTTCAGTTACTTTTCTCAGCTGCTGGAGAGTTCCGCGCATGTTCCTCATCCTTGACGCATGTTATGCTTCTCTACAAACCTTGGGAATCATACTTCTTAGGCAGCCACCTCCCACCTGGGTAGTTTGTAAAGTTTGTTTGTTTGTTGTTTAACGCCGAAACTCATCAATATTCCAGCTATGTGACGGCTGTCTGTTATTAATCGAATCTCGACCAGACAATCAAGTGACTGACATCATGACCATCTATCTACGCAATTGGGATACGATGACATGCATCAACCAAGTCACCGAGACTGACCAACCGATCCCGTCAGTTGCCTCTTACGAGAAGCATAGTCGCCTTTTACGGCTAACCCAGATCTTCACAGGACTGGTTTGTAAAGACATTTTGAAAATAAACAAAGTTTTCCAAAATAAAGTAAACGCCATTTCTCTTCAGCAATATCAATAGCTAAAGTAGACATTTCTCATTGTTATTTACATTTCTGGATTAGTTTTTTAATAATCACCGTTGACTTTATGAGAACCAAAATATTTTTAATAACATATCAATTGAGATTGGATCATTCGATTATGCAAGATTGGTTGGGATCGGTTTCGTAGTTTTAAGTAAATCAAGGCTTACCTACTGTAAGACAATACATTGTTTGGAATTTATTTTTATCAATAACATAGAAATAAGTCTGCAAGTAAAAGTGTTATTAAAACAATCGACAAAATGGAATATATTAATCGCCCTCTGAGCAATCAATGAGTCAGTAACGAATTACATGCGTAAAATGTGATGGTGATGGTGACGTTATCTGCCCAACTGGATATCTTTATTTAGGAAAGAGGAAATGGAGAACAATGAAACGGAAGAGGAAACACTCCCAATTAACCGATCTTGGAGCTGGAATGATAGGGAAGAGGAACGGTATCATCTAACAGGTACATATAACCGTTATGACAAAGCTTTGTACCTATATTTGAGAATAGCCTCAGTCAACATTTGCGTGCCATATGTACTGCCTCAAAAGAAGGAGAGCAACTGGCTCACAACAGGTTTACACAACGGTATAGGTTATCACTGCCATCTCTCTAAATGTGGTCTGAAGAGCCCAGGTGACCTTCTTTACACGCTCAGTAGTGTATAGCAAATGTGTTCCAGACAGAGGAACCACAATCTGTACACTGGAGAAAATGCTGGAGGCAAAAGGAATTCTGGATTTTGGGTTCATATTGCTCTTCAACTGCCACGGATTAATCGTCTTCTCAACTGTCTGGATGGTGAGTGAGTGAGTGGTTGAGTGAGTGGTTGAGTGAGTGAGTGAGTGAGTGAGTGAGTGAGTGAGTGAGTGAGTGAGTTAAGATTTAACGTCACATCGGCAGTATTTCAGCCATATCCTGACGAGAAGTACATTAATAATACATAGATTTAGACTAAATAAAAAAGCTGTCAACGAAGGACAGTAGAATAACTAGGATATCACAGATTCGATTTAAAACTAGTTGAGAATATATAAAAGCCATAAATATCAGTGAACAACACAACATAAAAATGGGCTAGAGATCGTCAGTAACTAAAGGGAGATCACCATTCTAGAGACTTTGGGGACTTACAGTGCCTTTGCTTCCTGCATGGACCCCGGCAGGATTTATATCATCCCTTCAGTCACTGGCGATAGTTTACCAGTTAAGCCTAAGTTTTAAAATAACAAAAATGCTACGTTTTAAAAGTCTGGTATGCATAAAAATACTTCGAATGATTTGTGACTTACATACCCTCTTAGGGGGACATTTGGAAGGTGAACATATCACAAGAGGATTGTCTGACGAAGGATTTCATTCCAGTTCTTACCATATTTATGTGTACATGTAATTAAGTATCACTAACTTCCTACCAAAGTTACTGACTGGTTTGTTGGTTGGTTGTTTAACGCCGCACTCAGCAATATTCCAGCTATATGACGGCGGTCTGTAAATAATTGAGTCTCGACCAGACAATCCACTCATTGATATCATGAGCATCGATCCTCGCAATGTGGGATCGATGACATGCATCAACCAAGTCAGCGAGCCTGACCACCTGATCCCGTTAGTCGCCTTTTACGACAAGCATAGTCGCGTTTTACGGCAAGCATGGGTTTGAATTTTCACGGGTCAAGTTACTGACTGTGTGAGCTTAATGTAACAAAAAGACAAAATAACTGTACCGTATATCGTATTCTCTAACCTTGGAAATATGCCCCCGTTTTGTTGTTCTAACTTCCGACCATCAACACAAACAACTAATTACATTATGAAGCTAAGTTTAATTTGTCAAATATTGAATGTCAGTCGATGACTTGCATGAGCACGATTTCTTATGCTCTGACAATGAGACACCTTCATCATTTTCAAGTGATGTAATTATGAACATGTGTGCCTATAATTTCAGACATGCGGACAAACATTCATTGAAGGTGACAAATTCCCCTCACTCGTTGGAAGTTTTGGTTCTATCTTCAATGCAGCAGGTCGTGGGTCATGGGGATACTTTGGCGATAAGGTGTCCTTCAAGGTAGGATGATCAATTTAAGAATAATAGGTTCAAATCAATAATACAATACATATCACATGTACACTATCATTGCGAGCCAATGGTGTCCCTTTTCAGCTGGCAATACTTTTTTTTTTATATACGTTCATATTTCTGTGGGGGGCACGGGTGGCCCAGTCGTCTAAGGCGCCGCGATTCGCTGTGCAGAGTTGCGTCCCTTGGGCACGCCAGAAACCTATGATTGTTGGTTCGAATCCCGGTTCTCCCCAATTATGTTTCTAGGTTTGTCAGCACCATACCCGTGCTCGTGAGTGTCACCGAAGTGGTAAACGTCTGAGACCTGCATCACTTCGGGCTTTCCTCCCATATTAAGCTGACACGCCGTGATATAACTGGAATACTGTTAAAAGCGGCGTTAAACCCAACTCACTCACTCACTCGCTCATATTTCTGTGCTGCAGTGTTCTGCTGCTATGTTCCTCCAGACATCCATGGTGTGTATCTGTGCGCTTTTCACAGTGCTCATGTCCATCTTCAACCTGACAAAACTTGCCGACGGGAAGGCTCTTTTCTTCATTTACGTCTGCCTCACATTCGGCACCTTCTCCGGCAACTACTCCCTCATCCCAACTGCAACCGCCAGGACCTTTGGACAGGAGTATGAGATGTTGTTTTCGTCACAGGTCAGTTGCCAGGCATATAATGAGGCCCTAAATATAAGAAATATATTCACACACCTTAGGAAACTTTTGATGAATAATCTGCAACGTCCAGAACAAAAAGTGAAAAAAACATTTCAGTTATCTTAAAAAGATATGTCTGAGAAACGTTACGATTCGGACGACATCATATCAAGTTATCGAATCATCTGTTTATCCCAAAGCATAAGTTAAACGTCTTGGTCAAATTACCATAATTTGATTTTGCCAGTTTGAGCAGAAATGCAGATTCATATGCATAACTAGAGTCTTCAGAAGATGACAAATCTCCCTGTTTTTGAGCTATCAAAACAATTCCATGAAACTGGGATTCGGAACTAGTATGTTAAGTTGTTTTTTAAAAGATAAGATTTAGTGGATGGTACAAAATTGGTATTTGGCTTATGCTGCAATCGGTTATCTTTAGTTACTGAAGCTCACCTGTCACTTTAAACTTATGACATCTTTCATATTGCATTTCCTTCCTGATACCTGCCTTCACTGCTAACCAGATATCCAGACAATCACAAGAAAATAGTAAATCATCTAAAAAACATTTGATAACCCGATCAGTTTCATGAACGAATAGTTATTTGGTTTGAAGATGGGATCCAGAAAAACAAAACGATTAAGAGACAAGCTGATTACTATACCCAAATTTGCTTACCGAGGGTATATAAAAGGAGATCAGTTGGTTGGTTGGTTTGTTGTTTAACGCCGCACTCACAAATATTCCAGCAGCGGTCTGGAAGTAATCGAGTCTGGACCAGACAATCCAATGATTAATATCATGAGCATCGATCCACGCAATTGGGATCGATGACATGCATCAACCAAGTCAGTGAGCCTGACCACCCGATCCCGTTAGTCGCCTTTTACGACAAGCATAGTCACCTTTTACGGCAAGCATGGGTTGCTGAAGACCTATTCTACCCCGGATAAAAGCAGATCAGCAAAAAAGCGAGCACAGTTGGTGCCCACGGAGATGCCTACGTCTTGCTCAAATGTGTAACCCCGATAGATTTCGATGGATGTTATCCATGTTATCAACACCAGCATTTCACAACAGTTCTCAGTAAACTTTAGATGACAACTGCTTTAATTTGGGACAATTGTCCTGAACCTCTGACGGTAGATAGGTGTATCCAAGGGCACCATGGCAGCTGGCCGGCACAGAATGGGATTATTCCCATTATTCTGATTATTTACTGGCTGTCTTAATACATATTGCTGGCTGAAACACAACAACTTCCTCGCACTATGTATATGACTGCAAGGCCCGTGGGGAATTTCCCATTCCTGACAATTTGTCAAATATCAATGTTTAGAATGAATGGTTACTGCCCCGTCTCAAAGTATTTACGTACAGGCAACGGATAACAACATCAATAACGCGATGTACGTGTAGGCTCTATATTCATAAGTGCACCTTATTGTCTGTATAAGGTACACATTTGAATGTAATAGTTTTTCGTTTCAGTGAAATGTTGATGCTATACCGTATGCACGTTTGCAGAGTGACTGTTAAATGTATAGCAGCATACAGCATCATATCAATCACACAGGCTTACACATGTTGCTTTTGACAGATTGACATTGCTCCTGTCAGAGCGCTGCTGACGTCTAATCTTGCCGACTTGATTGGTTGGTATGGGCTCTTCTGACTGCAGTAAGTTTGTAGATCATTCTAATTTGCTTGCTAATTTATTTTGACACTGAAAATTATAGTTCACCAGCAGATGACTGTCATTATCAAATGGATGGCACAATGTAATGTTGTCAGTGGGGTGTATCCTGTTTCCTATGTTGTTATATTTATGTTTAGTTTGTAGTAATAATATAATGTGGTTGTGTTGATGTTTCACGCCGCACTCAGCAACGTTCCAGCTATATGACGGCGGTCTGTAAATAGATCGAGTCTGGACCAGACAATCCAGTGAGTGACACCCGAGCATCAATCCACGTAATTGGGATACTATGACATGCATCAACCAAGTCAGCGAGCTTGACACCCAAACCCGTTTGTCGCCTCTTACGACAAGCACAGTCACCTCTTACGCAAGCATGTGTTACTGATGACCTATTCTACCCCGGATCTTCACGGGTCAGTAATAATGTGAAAGACATGTATACCTTATATACTGTAGCCTAAGATAAGATAAGATTTTGTTAAGTACAACATATTCGTCAATGATTCCATGAAAATACGTTTCATTGTGATACAGAATTTAATGCTTACCTTTAATTTCTTTTTTGTAGGTTTCGTATTAATGTTTTTCTTCAACAAGAAGATTCCGAATGGAAAAGACGTGTAATATAAAATCACAGGTCTATGTCAACTGGTGGTGAAATGACTTATTGGACCATAAAAAAGGTATCAGTTTCCTTGTGTGTGTACCTTCCACCTTAATCCAAACTATATTTCGCGCTCAATGGTAGACTTTTAACATCTAAAGCCCATCATTCATTATGTATGATGAGGCACATAAACATTGAATGTAAACTGATTTGGAGAGTGCACTGTCTTATCGTTACTGTATTGTGAAAGAAAATGTATACATTAAACCAATTCCAATATACAACTATATTCTGGCAATCCCTGCCTATTTCACCATGTGCAACAATATTAGGACGTTTTTCTAAAAAGGAGTCTTTCCTTACAGAATCGGTCACTGCTTTGACTGCTGTCCAAGAATCATCAATGGTTATGCATCTTTCAACAAAATAAGCTGGGTTTGCTTAAAAACGACGTTAATTCCAACGAGAGATGATGAATGTTATTTTATCAAAAGTCAGAAGCCTTGGAGACTAGCTTGCTGAAACTTTGGTCATACCCACTTCATTACCCAGAATGCTATCAGCGACTGTATTGGTCATTTGGCGTGTGGTGAATCCATAAAAACATTGTGTTTTCAAGATTTTCCTTGCTGGTCGGAGTTTAGTCAGTTTAAATACTGATTACAGTCGCCAATTCAGGAAGCCGTCGTCGACAATTCTCTTAATTCGTTCAGTCATCCTAATTTATATTATAAAACATCACCTCCAGAGAATAACCAATGTCTACTATACGTCAAATCAAAATACGCCAAAGACAAAATAGCAATGAAGATTATATGAATCGATCACTGAGAGTGAGTGAGTGAGTGAGTGAGTGAGTTGGGTTTAACGCCGCTTTAACAGTATTACAGTTATATCGCGGCTTGTCAGCTTATTGTGGGAGGGTAGCCCGAAGTGATGCAGGTCTTAGACGTTTACCACTTCGGTGAAACCCGCGAGCACGGGTATGGTGCTGACAAACCTAGAAACATAATCGGGGCGGACCGGGATTCGAACCCACAATCATAGGTTTCTGGCGTGCCCAAGGGACGCTACTCTGCACAGCGAATCGCGGCTCCTTAGACGACTGGGTCACCCACTTCAATCAACATATACTTGTATCAGGTTAACGACAGGGCTGTGGCACTAGTATCCATAGTCAGATAGATGAGTAACACTTTGATTAAATCAGTGAATGTGCCCTTTCACTTTTTCTGAACATGCATTGCACATCTCGAGGGAAATCGGTGTTAGAGTATGTCGCCAGCAACCTATACATGTCATGAAAATCGATTTTTTAAAATTTGTGATCAGGCTCAGTTACTTGGTTGAAAGGGTGTGATCGTAGACAGAAGAAATATCACAATATCAATCACTTTATTATTTAGAGGCCACCTCCAAAAAGAATATTGCTGCTTTAAACATGAAAAGGGAAAAGCGAAATCCTACATGAAGGACTGCACGTATCGCATATGCTTTAGACGTACAAGGTCTTCATTATCTTAAATTATCAGTACCACGACTAGTGAGCCACACTATCATACTGATTATAGCAAGTCAGTCTATGTCACTATCTGTTCGTGTAACATTGTAACAACAACTTTTTTATGGCCAATAACTTGTTATCTCCTACCGAGACCGTAATATCAACACCTTTCTGAAAACTCAGTTGCTTTTCCCACCGATATAAATTGAGTGATTCATCCTTCAGATATTTTCATTACTTTAGGTCTGTTAATGAATGTTGGTCTTGAAACGTTGTTATATCACTACGAGATGTTGACATGAGAGGGAACCCATACTGTGACACAAGAGCAGGAACGGTTCTTACATCAAAGCATTATCGTGGGAATCTAGGGATTCCTACAGACCATCATCTGATCCTGGTAGCTAAGGGACAGAACTCTGTACTAGGGCCATGCTAACCTAGTATACCACTTAGCATGCTAATCAACATTCTCAAAACTTAGCGTCACAGTGTGATACGCAATGTACCATTATCTGTATAAGCTAACTACAATTTGATATAATGACAGCTGAAAACAATATGTACGTTTTGCAAAAGAATTATGTTCGAAACCCTTTTCCTGATTATTGTGTAACCTTGTGATCAAGGTACCTTTCCTCTCTCTTCAACAGAGGCGTTTGGAAAAGTGAGTAACTGTTACTTTGGTAAATATATCACTCATACGCTGCTGAAAAAGCAAAAGGTACCGGCATTGATTTGAATGCATTCAGCTTCACATGCCTCTTGAGAAGAAAGTAAACACGAGTCTTACATATAAGCACATTAGTCCATCTAAACCGCGCAGAAGACATAATGTGAACAGATGTGTCTACTCGTCATCTTTGTACCATTTTCACTCTACATCCCAAAGCAAATTCATCATCAGGTGCACATATAACATTTGTTTATGTTATCAGAATGATTACTTATCGTAACATCCCTTTTCGGCCATGTCATAACTAGATGTCATTCAACACAATCTATATTTCGACAGCGGACAGTCCATGGTATTATATTCTATAGATATAGAATCTTAGGATGCTATCATGTATAGAAACTGTTGTCATCGTACTGTGGAGTGATTGGTTGATGAAATACAATCTAAAAGACAAGGACAACAAGAGTATACAATTACTGTATATAAACATTTTATTATTCACATACATTCAGGAAGGCACGTGTCGGAGACCTGTGACTCCCTTTACGACATAAATGGTTCATTTTGTATCATATATTGATACGAGTTTTAGCATGTAGTGAAGCCTGATGGTGTTATCAATATTTTTGGTTGCATTTTGGAAGCCCCGAGCAAAAACGCAACATAAAAAGTGAATCGCCAAAACGCACCATTTCAATGAATATGTAGGTATCATGCACCCATTTCTCGCGAAACCGAAAATGCACGAACTGTCACGAACTGTAGTGGGTAAAAAATTGTGGCCGATTCTTGGACCTACCACTCCTTGGTCAACAATGCCACGCCTAAATCAAATTCAGAGAAACCAGGCTATCGGACGTTTGGAAGCTGGAGAGTCTGTCCAAGATGTTGCCCGTCATTCCAACATTAACATAACCACAATTTACCGTCTCCTGCATCGATACAATGCTACACAGACAACAGATGACTTTCCTCGGAGCGGTCGTCCTAGGGTCAGCACACCTCGACAAGATCGGCAGATTACCCGTCAACACCAGCGACATCCGTTCCTAACAGCAAGTGAAAGTGCTCGACAGACCTTAGGAACACATAATCGACACATTAGCCGGGACACTGTGATCCGACGTCTCCGTTCCAACAACCTCAGGTGTCGCCGACCAGCACGTCGTCCTGTTCTCCAACCACGGCATCAACAAGCACGACTTCAGTGGGCACAGGGTCATCGCAGTTGGCGTCATCATGAGTGGAGGCGTGTCATCTTCTCTGATGAAAGTCGCTTTTGTGTCTCCCATGCAGACAGAAGAGTCAAAATTTGGCGGTGTCGAGGTGATCGTTTCGCTGACAGAAACGTTGTGGAAAGGGATCCATGGGGTGGACCTAGCGTCATGATATGGGCAGGGATTTGACTTTATGCGAGGCATGGACCCATGTGCTTTCTGAATGTTGGCCAAGGTCGGGGACACGGCGTCACTGCTCAGTGGTATATCGACCAAGTGATCCGACCCCACTTTGTTCCATTTTTTGCACAACATCAACAACACATTTTCCATCAGGACAACGCTCGTCCCCATGTTACCAGAGCTACCATGGCCTTTCTGCAACAACACAACATCCGTTTTCCACCGCGGCCAGCCTTCAGCCCTGATCTTAACCCCATCGAACACTTTTGGGATGAGGTTCAAAGGCGTCTACACATCGTGCACCCAGTCCCTACAACTGCCGATGAACTACGCACAGCTGCTCTGGATGTGTGCAGGAGGATCCATAGGGCCTTCACAAATCGTCTGACCCACTCAATGTACAGGAGATGTGTTGCAGTGATCAATGCTAATGGTGGTCACACGAGGTATTGACTGACATTTTGGGTATTGGCCCGAAACTGTGTAAGCCCTTAACATTTGAAAAAAACAATTATGTCATCTGCCTTTTAATCCATTAAACTGACTTCAGTCACATTTTTGTCAATCTTGCCCTATTAGTATTTCTTGTCTTTACTGTTGAAAATAAATAACATGTATACAGCATACTCGACATGCGTTTCTTTTGCGTGTGAATATATAAATATATATATATATATATATATATATATATATATATATATATATATATATATATATATATATATATTGGCTGGTCATGCTGAGCCCTGTGCATTCAAAATTGTATTTGCACAAATAATATTTCGGAATTATGTTTTACCTGATGTTTAGCACTTATTATTATAACTGATGTTTTAGTAGAATTTCAAATATATGTGTTTCAAATATATGTATATCAAGTATGAAATTTGCCTTGGTGGTGGCTCATGGACCAATCTGCTGGAATAGTTACTGTTTTAATTATTCTACTTCAGTATATCACCCACGTATCCTTGGTGCTGCAAGTTGGAGATTCACTTGTTATAAGCATCGTCCTTATGACGCTCCATGGTGGGTGGGGAGCCCGGGTGACGAAACAATAACAATTAAACAAGGATTAAGAAACCCCCTAAAAAACCGTCCGATTGAAGTTGATGATGAATAGCGATCGTCCAAACCTATTGATTACTGGCCACGTTTCATTGTGATTGAGACTTTAGATTAAACACCTTTTAAGTTGAACCCTTTCGCAGTATCTAAGGGTATACAACTATACATGGCATTACAGGTGACGTCAAAACCATTAAACGTTTGAGTTCAGGTGCATTGTTAATTGAGTTCAGTAAAAGGCAGCTAGCAACAAACCTCTTGTCAACTGAATCTTTTATCAGCGCCCTGGTTTCGGTCTCTGCACACTGAACACTCAACACCAGTAAAGGAATTGTGAGGGACCAAGATCGACTGTTTGCTGACATGGCTGAAATTGATATCTTCTCAGAAATGAAAGACCAAGGTGTTACTTTTGTCAAACACTTCACAGCCCGTAAAAACAATGTAACATCTAGACGTTCAGTTACTCTTCAGTCGACGCAGTCGAAAGTAAGTGCAATTATCATACCTGGTTCAACTAGCATTGGTTTCAGATGGAACAGGGGCGTTTATTATTTCAACGTCTCGTAATTTGAACGTTGTGTTCTATCGTCCAACGTCACCCTTGACGAAGCCCCATACCAACTCGATTGGATTCAGGTCGCAGTGATAAGGTGGCAAACGTAAGACAGCGTGACCCTGACCCTTGATGTAACTGTCAACTTTATACACGGGGTCAGGTATCATAGTTTTGATGATTTCATAGAGCTGTTGTTTCGTCGCTCGAGAAGGAAAGGTAATGTTCCTCCGTTGCAGCCAAGTAACCATGTCTCCTTTGCGGTTATTAGAGGTTGGAGTCTTGCTTTCTGGATCCTGCACACTATGATACGGTGCATTGTTCATGACAATGAGAGACTTGGTAGGCAAAGCAGGGACTAATTTATCTTTCACCCACTCCAGAAATACATTGCCGTTCATTTCTGTGTGGTAGTCCCTGTTGTCTTTGGCCTTGGCTCTAAAGACGAGGTCACAGTCTGGGAGAAAATCCTGACCAGCAGAACCAGCATGGAGAACTATGAGTCCTTCACCCTTTCCCATTGGTAACTCCTTACAGTCACTACTGGGTACCCACTGACTGCTGGCTATGTGTGACGCATTTACCCATGTCTCATCTAAGAAGACGGGCTCATATCCTTCTTCATGTTTCTGCTTGATGGTGCGAAGGTAATGATTTCGGAGACGAACAATGTCAGACCGTTCACACAACACAGCCCTATTTTTTTGTATTTGTAACCAAATGTATGCAACAGCTGCCATAGTTTGTACTTTGTAACACGTAAATCATGGTCAGTTTCAAGGTGTTTCTTCAAAATTCTTAGGGACAGGTACTTATTTTCTGAGTGCAGTTTAACAATTGTACGTCTGACTTGATCCCTCTGAAAACTGTCTAATTTATCAACCTTGCGTGGTGTTGACATGTTCCCTACCTCCTTGGCCTGACTATTTGTATCTCGTCGACTAACAACATTTTTAAATTTCTGAGGGGACATACCAAGAGCTTTTGAAGCTCGTTTCAAGAATTTATTAATTACATTAAAAGGCTTTGCTCTTTCTGCTTCACTTCTAAAGAAATCATACACATTCAACATCAACTGTTTAACATCTGCTGAGTAGCGCATCTTGTCATTGAATGAACACGGTCACTGCGTAGCACGTGCAGACCGTGCTTGCGCTGTGCCTTCCACGGTTTGTCCCCCCTACGTGCCATGTACCCATTTCTATACAAAATTACACGATAGTTTCTTAAAGAACTTCATCCGTCATGGGTCTTAAAATAAACAAAATTCAGATTTTGTTGGGTACAGGGTATTCATGGTCAAGTACCGTATTGATGTTTCATACACTTTTCTGGATTTCGAGTTATTTTGCAATTCATCGTTCTCATTTGGAGTCAAACGGACTGCAATAACGGACGCTGTTTGGCCTCAGAGACATATGATGTTTTATGCCGTTTGAATTAATGTATTCAGACAGTCTGGTTTGTTTCTTTAAAGTGGTAATCCTGCATCACTTCGGGCCTTCCAACCACATTCAGCTGACACGCCGTGATATAACTGGAATAGTGTTAAAAGCTGGGTTAAACCCAACTCACTCACTCACTCACTCACCCACTCACTCACTCTCCTATTGTCATGCAGTCGAATTTTTGGTCACTCTGTATCTTTATATATGGACGACTTTCACATAGATGTTATTAATGATGAAGTCTAACATTTCTCGTATGAAAAACACATGCTTATGTTATTGTCGGAATCGCACAATGGGCACTGCTTTTAGCAAGGGTGTATGGTTATAGAAACTGTGTGTCACAATTGAATCATTTGCGGGGCATCAAACTTTCTCCCCAGTCAGTCGATACTGAAACATGTATATTTTCTAAAATATTGATGACAAACGAAAAAAACAATTCCAGCAAAATATTGATTTGCTTTATTAATATACACGTTGATTAACATGGAAGAAAGAAGTAAAAAGTAAGCAAACAAACATGTTAATTGAATTGTCTCAATTTGGCAAATAAAGAACATGAAAGTAAATTCATGAAGCGTTACGTTTCTAATGAGATAATTATTATGCATATATTTATGTTTCCACTGAGTGAGTGAGTGAGTGAGTGAATATTGCTTAACGCCGCATCAGCAATTTTGCAGCTATTCGCGGCGAGAAATGTCTTTTTGTCAATAAAGTAATAGTGGTGTTGAAAATCACTAAAATCTCAGTCATGTATCACATTCATAGGTAAAAGACTGACTGTTCAGGTAAAAATCTATATTTTATATTCCTTCAATATTTAATATATCAATATTTAATTTCCTTCAAATACGCTAAAATCAAGTGATTAGAAACTGTGTTAAAAAGTTCAGATAAGGTATGAACATTATCATAAAAACGTTGTCTGACAAGTGCAAAATCAACACATTCACGCAGAATGTGCTTCATAGTAAGAGGGCTATGGCAAGATATACACAACGGTGGGTCTTCACCCTTCAATAAAAATGAATGTGTATAATGACTGTGGCCAATGCGGCACCGCTTTAAAACAACTTCATCATGACGATATAAACCAGAATGTGCATTACCTCCAATCAGTGGTTTGATAGCATGAAGTTTGTTCATAGTCTTGGTATTCCAACTTTTTTGCCAGTGATCATTCACATATTGTCTGATGGAGGGTTTTAGATCAGAATATGGGAAGTTTGTGTTTGAAGTTGGTTTTTTAAGAGCGGCTTTTGTCGAAGAATCTGCTTGACAGATGCCACTGATGCCAACATGACTTGGCAGCCAACAAAGAGTTATATCTTTTCCAGCTACGGATCAATTGAGAAGACAGCTTAAAATGTCAGCTAAAAATGGATGATCCACTTTTCGATTTTTGATTGCCTGTAAACAGGACTCTGTTTGCACTGAATCGTGATATCTAGGTTTGACATTAACTGAACATGTATAAGCATAGGCTGTTTGAGGATTATGTCATCCCAACGTTTCTATTTGGAATAAAAGACAGCCACATCCACTCTAGGTGACACGAAATAAATCACACGTGCGTGTCAGTCAACACAATAATATAGATTGTAAATACTGTAACTAATATGAAATCACCATGTCAATCAATAATTATATAAATATTTAGAGACAATATACACTTTAGTTGATAATTTCCTGAAGGTGTCCTTGAATCAGTGAGTAATGGAACCGAGTTGTAGGTCTCATCACTTGATGCTACTCGAAAGGTCGCCTCTTTTTCAACGCTATCATCAGCAGGAAACCTAGAAAGAGAGTAACACGACAATAGACAAGTGCATGGTTCGACTATTTGGAAAGACATTCGTCCATTCAAAGCAGCCGGGATGTCTCATAAGATCACCAACACTAAAGATTATGTCAATAACAACACTAATTTTTCAGGTATGTGATGGCGGTCTGTGAATAATCGAATCTGGACCAGACAATCCAGTGATTGACATCACGAGCATCGATCCATGCATATTAAAGTGAGTGAGAGTATGTTTTACGCCGCTTTTAGCAATATTCCAGCAATATCACGGCGGGGGACACCAGAATTGGGCTTCACACATATTACCCATATCGGGAATCGAACCCGGGTCTTCGGCGTGACGAGCGAACGCTTTAACCACTAGGCTACCCGACCGCCCCCATGCATATTGGAATACGATGACATGCATCAACCATGCCAGCGAGACAACCCAAATCATCCCGTTAGTCGCCTCTTGCGACAAGCATAGTCGCCTGTTACAACACGAATGAAACTATGACACTAATGCAAGTAAGACGGTGGACGTCTATGCTGTTGGAGGTGCGGCCAGACGCAAATGCTGATGGTACCTTATTTCGTAACAATGGAAGGGAACGTGAGTTATGTGGTACTCGCTGTTATGGTCTGACAGCAGGTATGCCGTTTCTATTGTTTTTATATACGAACACACTCGTACAGCAGAAGGAGCATGCAGCTGACAAGTAAAAGAGTCCCTCCCACGTTGTGTCAGTCCCAGTCCGGATCTCATCTGATGTGATTGCAAGGATTAATGCCATGACCGACTGCAAAATACAAGTTTGTTTTTAGTTGTTTTTTTTGTTTAAGGTCGAACTCTGTAATATTCCAGTTATATGACGGCGGTCTGTAAAAAAATCGAGTCTGGACCAAACAATCCAGTGATTGACATCAATTGTGATTGCAATTGGGATGCGATGACATGCATGATCCAAGTCAGCGAGTCTGACCACCCGATCCCGTTAGTCGCCTATTACGCAAAATACAAGACAGGTATGGATGTATCATGTGGATGTCCATATGGTACAACAAATAACAGTAACGTAAGTTATGCTTATTTCTGAAGTGAGTGAGTATGGTTTTACGCCGCTTTTAGCAATATTCCAGCAATATCACAATGTACCCATGTCGGGAATCGAACCCGGGTCTTCGGCGTGACAAGCGAACGCTTGAACCACGTGCACTAAGCTACCCGACCGCCCCTTATTTCTAAAGAACAAATGTTGTCTACTTAGTAATATATCACGTTATTTATTTGCATTGTCAAATGTGTACGTGATTTTCACTTGCAATAACCAAGCATCATTTGAAAGATGAATGCTCTCAGTGTTTGCATTTAACTTATAGCATATTTCGGGTAAGTTGTGATTAGAAAACATGAAACCTTAGGCCTATTATTTACATTTCAAACAAATACCATCAGTACGGAAACCTTGTCACATGAGCTTATACCATGCCTGGTATAAATGTTCCTATCAGAAACAACGACACTAATGAAGCCCCAGCACCACATGCGTGTTCCCATCAAGGATGACTGATGACGCCTCAGTATGTGTTCATGATATTCTGATCCAATTTACTATGTGCCACAATGGCAGCTATATTGAAAATCCTTGTCAAAACTCAGCCACTGTAGATAAAATTGACGTTACATTTTTGTTAATGTGCAGACAGTATTTTAACTGAAAGTTCCATATTGAACATATTATCTTAATTGATCATCTACTGTGACCATGCCCTTAATTCTTTCAAAATGAACTCTCGGCTCTCTAAAACGGCTCTAATCAGAAACCTATGGACCTAAGAACCTGAAACGCCACACGCTTAGTCTCACCAAACATCAAGCCTAATTTGTTTCAGAGGTTCGAATCCCATTTCAATATGGCCACCGTCTAAGCCGTCAAACGTATTTAAGGGCATTACTCAACCATTTTTTAATATTAGATTTGGTAGATTTGACATTGCAATAATTTACTTTTTAACCTTGATTTGACCTTTGTGTTCTTTTTGTTCAAAGTTCATATATTTTATGCTTATGAACCTTATGATTTATAAAGGAGATACTGCATGATAATGACAATGAAAGATTCAAAGCATCGTGAAAAGCATTTAACCTTGATGGACACAGACGATGTTGATTTTTTTTCTTATAATCTCTTGAACAAAATTTGCTGAAGCTCAGCATAATATGGTAAAAGTGTAATAAAATCAACCGATGAATATGTTACTTTAAAAATATTAACGATGTTTTTGTTGTTGCAGATTTCATTGTTGACAAAGAGTTGTTTCACATGTAGAAATTAGTCGTAATTATGTACATGTAAGTAGAAACTAATTGCCCTTTGAACTGACCTGGGAGGTAAACAACAGTCCATAGTTCTGTACGAAGTGGCGCTGGCCAAATGTCTGCACTGTAGCCACTGGAAACAATGCGTAGTTTCCACAGAACGTTCCAAACGTTAAACACACGTAGATGAAGAACAGGGGCTTTCCGGCTAGCTCATTCAACTGATAGGACGCCATCAGCACTGTGAAAACTGCACACAAATACAACATAGCGACCTGTAACACAGACACATATAATCAGTATATAGTCATTTGCAGAAAGATAATTCCGAAATGATGATGACGATTTCAAAAAACATCATGTGACTCTTCCTCGTAAGTTGTCTGATCATGGCCTTAGTAAAGCATTCAAAAAGTGTTAAGGAAGGCGGTGGAGAACATTCCCAAATGCATCAGTGACTCTTGCTCATAAAATGTCTGATCAAAGCTTCAGTAAAATTTCAAAAGGTTTTATGGTTAGTGGTTCAGGACATATCCAATATAATACCAAAATGATGTCCGATATTATTCCCTTTTTTGGCTTGTACTATATATTCCCATGTGCGTTAAGGTCAACACTTGACTTGAGTTAGGATTTTTTTATGATTACAGAAATGGTTTTGTCTCTTTTTGTTTGGAGCAGTTCATACATGTTAGTGTCAGTTACATATACCTGAAGGGGGCACAGGTGGTCAAGTCGCCTAAGGCGACGCGATTCGCCGTGCAGAGTTGCGTCCCTTTGGCACACCAGATACCTATGATTTTGGGTTCGAATCCCGGTTCGCCACGATTATGTTTCTAGGTTTGTCAGCACCATATCCGTGCTCGTGGATATCACCGAAGTGGTAAACGTCTAAGACCTGTATCACTTCGGGCTTTCCTCCCACATTAAGCTGACACGCCGTGACTGTTAAAAGCGGCGTTAAACCCAACTCACTCACTTGTGTTATAGAATTTAATTTTGTTTGGGTATTGAGAAATACCGCATTTCAGAATGCCAACATTTGTTGTTTACAATTAAGTCTATAATAACAGCTATAGCTCATACTGCAAGATCACTTGAGTTCATAACTATGTGTTGTAGAGACCTGAGACGTACCTGACTTGCCTGACCGAACGAGATATGACAATGTCGCATTACATCCCCGTGTGGACAACACATTTGTTTCGTGAATCGAGCAACGGTATTGGTGCTTCTCAACACACTGAACTTGCATGATTATGTTTCTAGGTTTGTCAGCACCATATCCGTGCTCGTGGATTTCACCGAAGTGGTAAACGTCTAAGACCTGTATCACTTCGGGCTTTCCTCCAACATTAAGCTGACACGCCGTGTTATACCTGGAATAATGTTAAAAGCGACGTTAAACCCAATTCACTCACTCACTCACTCCATATACCTTAAAGGATACTTTGTCACCAAAATGTCCCCAGAAAATTCTGCCGCCAGCGTTGAACAAGGCGGCGACGCTTCCAACAATTGCCAGGAAGTGATCATCACGGATGATAGACAGTCCGTAAGCCTAGAATAATCAGTTCAAATATAACAAACTAAAAACGTTTCATTTTAAAGCTAAAAACGATATAATTAACTTGTTTCTACAATTTGGATGCATATTTTCCACAACACCAATTCATGTTGTATTAATTTACACTGGCGGCATATGATTACAAACAACAATTAACCTAGAAAAAACGTTAGGAACATGATGGAGTCTTTCTGCGAGTGAGTATGGTGATTAGCAGAAGTTCTAAAACCATAGACTAGATTATCCCAGACATGATTGACAATAATAGATCATTAAAAGGTTAATAACATTTATTTCACAGTACCATTTTCAGTACGGCAAACCTTTGAACGTTGTGGCCCCATATACCCTCCAGATTAATAATAAAGTATTTGTTCAAATATTGGCAAGATTTTATTGGACCTCCTACAGGGTGGTGTACCTAATATGACATAAGTAGCCTTATTAATTTATCAAATCAGTAGTAACATTGTCTAGATCACGATGAAGTGGCTTACCTTCCAGAAACTTGAAAAAAACACAAGGCCCTGACTGTTGAGGAGCAGTGCAAACCACAGCAGCCAGAAATCTTTCGTCTTCCAGCTGTGTCTCCAAGACACATATGCCTCCTCGACTAGACTGGCCGAACTATGAGTAATATCCAAATAGAGACAAAGGACAAATGCATATGTCATTGAATTCAATGAATGTTTTATTGTAGGTGACAAGTTGGAATGCATACGAATGAATATATACACTGTGTGAATGCTGTTGATATGCGTTTTTAGACGTTTTATAGGTTTTGGAAGCAGGTTGTTACAACAAAATCAGTAATCACTTATGGGACCATATTTGGCTACAATTAAGTTTTGGCAATTCGAACAAGTTTATATTTTTATACCAAGATTTTTGTGAGAATAATAAGTGATGGATCATGTTGTTTTGAAGTCTCTAAGTTAATTGATATGAACGCTTGACTGAACGGAATTCTGAAGACAAGTACTGAAAACATGTGATAAAAAGTTTGAACCCTAGCCATCGTTTGTCATATGTTCACTCCTAGCACAATACACTTGAAGCATCCGTCAAAATCACTGAGGACATGTGCTTCGAAACACTGCATAAAAAAACCTTTACATATGATGTTTATATGAAACTGAAAATACGACAATATTAAAATGAATATATATGAACCTAACGTCATATTTGGTGTCTCCTGGAGAAGGGATGAACTTTCCTCGAGCATCCTGCGATCTTCCCTTTCTCCGGAGTCTGTGAACATTTCCTCTCTCACATTTTCTTCCTCCCCTTCAATCTGCTATCAACGAACAGGACACAATTTTTCACTCGTTAAATGATTCTACTTCTCCAGTTATAAAATCACCTCATCCAATGATTCCTAAGAAGAATTATTCCTGGATAATTCATGACAAGAGGTGATGGGATAGCCTAAAGATTAAAACATATGCACGTTGTGCTTGATAGGAACATTGTTTGTGAAGCCCATTCCCTTTGTGTTGTTGCTGATATGTTATTATTAACAATTAAAACGATTAAATTATCCAGTCATGTACTTACCTGGACGTTTGGAGGGTCTGTGAGTAGAATGATTCCCATCACTTGTAGAGCTGCGTAACAGGCCCCCAAAACACTGAATACGCGAGGGACTCTGTTCAAAATAGCCTCTTGTGTAAAAAAGCTAAAACGGACAAAATGAGACATATTACTAAATAACACAAGTAAAATATGTACATTTATATGATGGGTAGGTTCATTGGGAGGATAAAGGAACGGATATAACCATTAAGAATAATGGAATAATGAAATCAATCTTCATCAGCTGATGAATGTCAACAAATACAATTTCAAACGGAAGCCATCACCTTGCCACCTGATGGAACAGACTTTGCCTCCTTCAAGGGAGAAGGCGTCAGAAGGTCCCCGTAGTTTAGTATCTGGCTGATAGTGGTGTGTTTTGGAATTGTATCACACGTGTATAATGTCTGTATAATTTTTAGCCTCATTTTGAATGTCTCTCTCTGTCGGATTTCATCGTTAAATGTAATCTGAGCAACAACGTTGCTTGCTTTCTGATCCGAATTTTCAACACAATGATAGTTTTTCATTTATGATTGCATAGCATGGTGGTCTACCTTCAGCCGCTGGCGATCTACAGCCTGTTTTTATCTTGTATCGTTGTGAATAGTGCTATTCTCTTTTATAATTCCGTACTAGTTTTATATCTATTTCTGTGATGAATCTAGTAATTTTACTGTCCTTCGTTGACAGGTTTTTATACAAGTTTCAATATATGTATTATGTTTAACTATTGATAGTCACGATATGGCTGAAATATTGCCGATGTGACTTAAAATTTAACTCACTCACTCACTCACTCACTCATTTATGATTGTGAGGAACGTCTGACTTCGGCTGACCAGTCAATTTTCAACACCTACTACAACCAGACGTCTGGCTGCATACAGGAAGTTCATTGTGAGGAGTCATGGACCATGTCTGAACACAGTATGGAGACCCAGAGAAACAACTGATTTTGAGAAAACATGAATTTGTGTTCCAAATTGAATGGGGGGCACGGGTGGCCAAGTCGTCTAAGGCGCCGCGATTCGCTGTGCAGAGTTGCGTCCCTTGCCAGCACCAGAAACCTATATTGTGGGTTCGAATCCAGGTTCGCCCCGATCATGTTTCTAGGTTTTATAGCATCATACCCATGCTCGTGGGTTTCACCGAAGTGGTAAACGTTTGAGACCTGCATCACTTCGGGCTTTCCTCACAAATTAAGCTGACACGCAGTGATCTAACTTAAATACTGTTAAAAGCAGGGTAACACGCAACTAACTCCTACTCCATGACTTTTTTATCAATGATTACCAACTGTATCATCTTTTTTCTGCAACCCACTCACAGGACTGTAAAGTCACGAGAGTTCTTTACATCTAAACATGCTTGTGGCAGTACTTGTCGTGCATTAAACTTGTTTATCTGTCACTCGTCACTTTCAATCTGTTTCTCTTTGGACTTTAGTTCATCTGGTTTCGACAAACTAGGTCTTTACATGGTTCATAGCAGTGTTGCAAGATCTACCATCTACGCTCAAGGGAGATTCTTTGTAGTGGGATAATTGCTGGCATCAATGAATTCACATTATCAATGTTACTTGTTACCTGCTTCCATTGTAAGTCTCACTTCATTACTGCTTTGGAAAAACCCTAATATACACCACACCTTGTGCATCCGAAGACATCCTGAATTGTTGGTACTTGGTAGTCCTTGGAATTGGTACAATACCTTCAAAGCCTCCTTCCAGTCAACTTTAGGCACAACTGTGGCACATTATCATGGACACGCTGAACCGCCTGATACTTGTGTGACCTCTCATAGACATCTGCTTTGTCATTCAAGGAGGAAACAGTTGATCTTCGATACTTCTGCTTGCATAAGCTAAAATCCAATTCGCGCCCAAACCGGGTATGATCAAAATGCGGGAAACAAAGTTCAAAGGAATGATTCCTTCCTGTCACAATCCTCCAGATCATTTACATCAAAGAAAACTTATTCTTTTTTTTTGTCCCACACAATTATCACAGTGCAGACTTATTGAATCCGAATGCATGGCAAAGGTATCCAGATAGTGATGAAGATAGTTTAGGGTAGAGTTAGCACTTGTCTATGTCTAATCAGCTTCATCTACCACTTCGCGCTGGACGACCAGTTTGAGTTGTCATTTTGAGGGACCTGCATCGTCGGTTGCGACGTCAAGGGTGTCAATGTCACAGAGTATGGCCACAACTGCGATGGTTTGGTTTGTGACAAGTCACGTTTTATGCTTCACTGTATGGATGGTAGACGTCGTGTTTACAGAAGTCACAGGGAACGTAATGCACTAAACTGCATACAGGAAGTGGACAAATTTGGAAGTGGTAGTGGCATGATGTGGGCAAACATTTCCTACACTGATAGAACTGACTTGGTGCAAGTTCTGGGGAATTTAACGGCACAACGTTGCATAGATGATAATCTATCCTTCCCAATATGCAACCAGCGAACGTCTTTTTCCAACAAGACAACATGGCCTCACACGGTAAGACTAACAACCTTTTTTCCGGAAACACAACATCCAGGCCTTGCAATGACCCTGCAGGTCTCCAGATTTAAACCCAATCATACATTTATGGGATGCACTGGATCAACGACTGCAAGCACTTCAGCAACAACCCCAGAACCTCTGACCGTTGGCACAAGCTCTACGGGCAGAGTAGGTGAACAATCCCCAGGCCACAATCCAGGATTTGACTGCTTCCATATAGCGACGATGTCAGTCAGTGTTAGACTCTAATGGTGGCCATACAACATATTAAGAACAGATGACCTTCACCTTGAACATCTTCTGTTCCATGTGTGCCATATGGAACATGGGTAAATGATATAATGATGTGTGCCAGTTTGGAATAATTACCATCTGTTGATTTTTTATTTGATATCTAAAATCACTTTTTGCATGGGTTTTTTTTGGAAAGAGGATATATGTTTTGAAATTTGCCTCGGTTTTTAGATACTATATCTGATCAATCGAAAGTAGTCATGTATGCTGAATTGTTTTTCAAGTAATGTTTTTATAACGTTACGAACGAACGCGAGAAAAAAAGAGGAAGATATTTCAGTACAGTTCGCAAGTCTTTATGACGACACAGCACAATTGTTTCCTTGCACCCATAAGGTCCCTTTCCTCATGTCGGGGACGTTAAACCCAATTTCACCTCACCTAACCTCACCTCACCTCACCTCACCTCACCTCACCTCATGGCGGGTCACATATATATTTATATGTATTTTTTACATCGTACAATTCTGACTTTATCATAACCATAAACCATACTGGTAGGACAGGACATGCTTACTCTTGTCGCCAACACCTGGTGTCATCTGCATGGATGTTCAGTTATCTATTTATATAACACATGTTATATTTGGGATGACACTTTCTTAGTAAAGAACAGATTCTCGTACTTTTGTGGGTTGAGTTCCGTCCGGGATTCGAACCCACACTTGCCAGAGTAAGGCACCTAATCGCCAGCACATTAAGTCAGTGATCTGACCCACTCAGCCACCGAGGCACATGAACGTCCAACAACTGGTAGTCTAGATCACGTACTTTGTGTATCCCTCTGACAAGTGTAAAAACTCGAACCTGGATATTCTCTGGCATTGACATTTCATGTGTATAAATCACTATCCAATGGTGATGATACCAGCTCTTCGCAAAAAAGGTAAGAGTGTACTGCCCCACAAGTGGCATCCGTCACCAACACATGCACAGACAAGTCAATTGTTCACCTGATAATCACGGGATCATATGGTACTAGTCAACCTGGAGAACTGCACCAAGCATATTTTTGTCACTCAGTATGATGCGCTAAAGTGGAAATGTCCACCACATATCTACCATCAAACGGTCTAAAAGAACTTGAATGTTGTACCTTGTTGTATGACGCTCCTAATATATTCATAGATCGACGGTACCTATAAAGTTGTGAAATACAGTCACCAAAGGCTGGAGCTGCTGGCATATATGTAGTGCCGTAGACCGAAAACGGTACTTACTTTTGAGTGGTGGAATTATTGTCAAGGTATTCATTGTCAGGGTTGATGTACCATGTCTGAACATAGTCAAATATGAAAGCTCCACCTCCGAATCCTGCCACTGTTAGACCACAGGCCAGTCCTTTTCTCTGAGGGATCCACTGTCAGATAAAACTTGAATTTAAAAATACGTACGTACAGATCTGATGTTGTATCAAGCAGAATTACGGTGGTTCAATCCCCTTCAAGCATCATACAGAAATACTTCACAAGATATGGCCTGAGTGGTGCTGGACGTTGTGGGGATAAAACAAAAACAAGGCGGTGAGTATAATGTGTCTGGGTCGGGTATCCATATTAAACTACGGCAATGTAACTCAGTGAAATAGCACCATACATCTGGTGTAAATATGTACTAGTACACGCAACCCTACACATACTTACATGCACGTCGCTATATAGGTGGAATAACCTCTCACCTTACCTGACCTCATATACGGGGCTTCCAAATTAAATGGAAAATATGCATGTAATGATCATCTAAACTGTTTAAAGAAGTCAAGTACTACAATAGAGCATTTATGAATGTCAAATTCTTTGTTATGAGGAACACAACGTTTGGGAGTATATGTTTACTCATTCTTCAGGTGGAATGTAGGACTAAGCATATATCCTAAAACGTTGTGTTCCTCACATTAAGAAGTTGACGTCTGTCAGTTCTCTCTCTTATGTGTGTCACTTCAAAATGCCATTCAAAGACTTAAAGTGTCATTACTTTCATTGCACAGCTCATAGGCACAGTGTATGAAATCCCAACACCAAGTCCAAACATCAGCCCATAGGTGAGAACCACGAGGTAGATGGAGTGTTCGATTGTGAGGGCGGTGAGCAGTGTGCCTCCGCTAAAAAAACAAATTGTTTAGGTGGAGGACAGGACTTACATCATGGTAAATCATGTTAAAAAGGGTATGCCTTTTTTCCCACTTTATCAATGTAAAGTATTTCGAAAGTATGAAGCTTAGATACTTAGAGGTTTGTAAATAAAGCGACAAAACCCTTTGGTGAGACAGGAAGATGTGACACTCGCGCCACAACTTGACATGAACTCGCTTGAGGAGTGAGTTTGGTTTCACACTCCTTGTTAAGGCACGCCAGTTATGCCATTGTATGTAAGCTTGGGGGAAAGCTGGTGTAGGTCATAGACACATTTCCATGCGCATGGTGCTTGGCCGCAAGTCTGCACATCCCCAGTCAACACTCTGCTTTTCTCAGCCGAATAGGACCTAGGAGACCATGTGGAACTTGTTCCGTGCACCAGGCACATGGCTCTACACTTATTGACGTGATCCTATTTATGCTCAGGGTGTTTAAATTTACTTTCATGTATGTTTGTAAAACCAAGAATAACCTGTCTATAAACAACGACTGTCATATTATGCGGACTACGAAATCGGGCGTTACAGTGATTGTAGAGATAACAGGCATTATCGCTTCTTAATTGCTACCAGAAGATGTAGGTACGTAGCTAAACATCCTGAGAGGACAGTGTCCTCGCCAGCATCCATGCCTAACTACAATTGTCGCATCAGTTTAACTTTCCAAAATGTAATCATACCACAGTTTCAGGGTTTTCCTTTTATGTTTTACTGATAACATACACATGACACAATCTAGTTTCAAGTCAGGGGGGACATGTTACACAATTAAAGACCATCATACCTCATAAGAACACATCCAATGGCCACAGTTACGCGAGGACCAAGTCTGTCATAGATCGCGCCCGCCAGGACGATCGTGCATCCCATGCCAATGATGGAAGCTGAGTACACCCATGCTGTGTCCGAGTAGTCGTAGAGGGTTTCATTTCTAAACTCTTCACGAAGGTAGGACGTGAGGTACGGGTTCAGGTTGCCTGTGGAAGAAGACAATATCACCTTGGATTGATCGGTTAAACATAGAAACATAAAAAAAACCGATGTTCTATAAAAACATAATGTCAGTTTTCTGGTGACAGTATGTGAGGGAGTGAGTGGGTTGAGTTTTTAAACAGTATTCCAGTTATATCACGGCATGTCAGCTTGTGTTGGAGGAAAGCGCGAAGTAAGGCAAGTCTCAGACGTTTACCACTAGGTGTTAGTGTCAGTAAGTGTGAGCGAGTGTTTGTTTCATTCTATGTGTCTCAAGAGTTTAGGAAATACATGTTTCTGTACATTTAATCAGGAATTATTTTACCACGATAGCATGAATACATAATGTGTTCGGCGATCTCCTGTGGCCTGCAAGATTACATTTACTGAACTTACACTACCATCATGCCTATCATAGCAGTGTAAAAGGCAAATGTATTAACGACAAGATAACACTGACTTACCAAATGTATATAATGTCCCCAATGTAATGTGAATAAGGACTCCGCCAATGATTACTCTGGTGGCAGGCCATCCGATCCAGCACGCCATCTTGTCCAGATGAGTAGCAAACAAAGTAGTCTTTCACGCAAATGTTTTATAATACAGTCGACGCAAACTGATAAAAAACGACCTTGATTTTTGTTTGTGATAAACACCTCTGAACGTGACAGAATCGAAATGTCCGATTGATTATATTGTTGATAACCTTGATGACAAAACAATGGTACGTGCTGTTGACAACCTTGCGGCCTTGATTGATAATGAATCTACTTTCATTCGTGAAATGAGAACGCTATAAATGAATAAATTGCAAGTGGTGCCATGACATGTCATTGGCTATGACAGCAATTCTGTTTAAACATTTATATTTCTAGGCAATGCCCACAATCGGAGTTCTGTTTTCGTATTGTCTAGTAACATGATACACGGGGCTTGCGTTGCATTGTTGTACTGAACCTTGTCGCTCATTTCGTATTGTCTGGTAACATGACACGCGGGCCTTGCGTTGCATTGTTGCACTGAACGTTGTCACTCATTTCGTATTGCCTGGTAACATGACACGCGGGGCTTGCGTTGCATTGTTGCACTGAACCTTGTCGCTCATTTCGTATTGTCTAGTAATATGATACGTGGGGCTTTCGTTGCATTGTTGCACTGAACCTTGTTGCTCATTTCGTATTGTAAAGTAATATGATACGCGGGGCTTTCGTTGCATTGTTGCACTGAACCTTGTCGCTCATTTCGTATTGTAAAGTAATATGATACGTGGGGCTTTCGTTGCATTGTTGCACTGAACCTTGTCGCTCATTTCGTATTGTAAAGTAATATGATACGCGGGGCTTTCGTTGCAATGTTGCACTGAACCTTGTCACTCATTTCGTATTGTCTAGTAATATGATACGTGGGGCTTTCGTTGCAGTGTTGCACTGAACCTTGTCGCTCATTTCGTATTGTCTAGTAATATGATACGTGGGGCTTTCGTTGCATTGTTGCACTGAACCTTGTTGCTCATTTCGTATTGTAAAGTAATATGATACGCGGGGCTTTCGTTGCATTGTTGCACTGAACCTTGTCGCTCATTTCGTATTGTAAAGTAATATGATACGTGGGGCTTTCGTTGCATTGTTGCACTGAACCTTGTCACTCATTTCGTATTGTCTAGTAACATGATATGCGGGACTTGCGTTGCATTGTTGCACTGAACCTTGTCACTCATTTCGTATTGTCTAGTAATATGATACGTGGGGCTTTCGTTGCAGTGTTGCACTGAACCTTGTCACTCATTTCGTATTGTCTAGTAATATGATACGTGGGGCTTTCGTTGCATTGTTGCACTGAACCTTGTCACTCATTTCGTATTGTAAAGTAATATGATACGTGGGGCTTTCGTTGCAGTGTTGCACTGAACCTTGTCACTCATTTCGTATTGTCTAGTAACATGATACGCGGGACTTGCGTTGCATTGTTGCACTGAACCTTGTCACTCATTTCGTTTGGTTTAACGCCGCTTTCAACAGTATTCCAGTTATTTTGAGGCACTCGTGAAGAGCAACCTCCTCGTGGTGAGTGCTGGGTAACGCTAATAGCTCTTCCCCCGTGTGGAACCGGGGCAGAATATTTCCACAGCCTCCCATTGCTGGTCGTATGAGGCGACTAAAATGGGCAACCTGTTTGCCGTGGGTTGCGTCCCTGTGTCGGCGGAGGACGGGAGTCTGGTGGTTGAGGGCAATGGTTCCAGGAATAGCGTTCCTTTGCCCAATACACCACTTCGACCCTTACTTCGCCTAGACGGGTGGTAGGATGGGCCCGGTCCTATCAATCGGCTGGTCATGCCATGCCCTGTGCGTTTAATTTCATTTGCACAATTTCGGTGGTCATGAGCTATATTTCAATTTATTGTACTGATCAATTTGACTTCAGATGTTCTTTAACTAATAGAACCATCTTCTGTTACACTCATTTTCGTGTAGACATCTATTGTTTGAAATTATAAAATCAAGAATTACTTGAACATTGCTATGTTTGCCTAGAGTCATAATGCCCAGAAGGCGGTGGCTCATGGGCCAATCCGGTGGAACATTTTTTGATGCTTCTGCTTGAGTATACCCTCTTGGTATCCTTGGTGTCACCTGTCGGAGGCCCACAGGTGTATGGCATCGTCCTTGTTGATACTCCATGGTGGGTGGGGAGCCAAGAGGGTGAAACATAATCACTACCACCATGGAACCCCCTATGAAAAAACGTTCCCATGATTCAGATGATTGGTTTGGTACTGAGGACGTTCGTCCGCAGGCTACTGTCACTTTTGAAAACTGGCCCAGATTTCTAGTCATTTCTGCTTTGGATGGTTCACCTCTTAAGCTTAACCCATTTGCCATTGAGAAGGCTATACAAGGCATAGCTGGAGATGTCGAAGATGCCAAAAGACTACGTAGTGGGTGTTTGCTGATAAAATGTAAGAGACACAAACAAGCAGTTAGCCTTCTGTCCATAAAGTCACTGGCAAATGTTCCCGTTGTGGTTTCTCCGCATAGGTCACTAAATAGCAGCAAGGGAATAGTACGAGACAGAGGTAGATTCCTGGCTGATATGAGTGAAGAAGATATCCTTGAAGAACTCAAAAGCCAACATGTTCTCTCTGTGAAACGGTTTACTTCAAAGAGAAATGGTGAGGTCACCAAGACCAATACGTACCTGTTTACTTTTGGTACTCCGACTCTTCCAACTTCAATTCGAGCAGGATATTGTAGTATCAAGGTTGATATGTACATACCAAATCCATTGAGATGCTACAAATGTCAACACTATGGACATGGTTCCAGAGCATGCGACAAACAGGCTGCTTGTCATCGCTGTGGTGGCAATTGTGCAGATGGTTCTGAGTGTGATAAAGATCCCTCATGTGTGAATTGTGGCGGTAACCATGTTTCCTCCTCAAAAGAATGTCCAGTATGGAAACGCGAGTCAAAGGTTGTCAAAGTCAAACATGAGCGGAACATCTCTTTTCAAGATGCTAAGAAAATTGTTTTAGATGAAGAACAGTGTGTTCGAAATTCTTACTCTGCAGCTGTTTCACGACCAAGTACACGGCCTGTTCCCCAGCCTGTTTCACACACAACTGTCGGATGTCAGACAGATTACACATGGACCTCAACGGAATCACCTGAAATACTTTCACTTTCTGCTAATTCAGCAATTGTCTTAGAAACTGCCAGTTCTCAAACACCTACCCAAAAACCAGCTAAGAAATCAAATCCAAATGTTGATTACTCAAAAAACAAAGGCAAATCAGATCGTCTCCCTAAGGGTCAAAGAGATCCTGTTACTATGTTTAATAGGTTTGGTGTGTTCGAGGACATGGATGTGTCTTCTCCACAAAACACACGATCCAGAAGCCATTCCCCTAGGAAAAAAGGCCGTGAAAGGTCTCCTGTCAGTGCACCATAATGCATAATAACACTATTATACAATGGAACTGTCGAGGGCTTAGGGCGAATTTTGATGAGGTTAAACTTCTATCTAAGGAATTTAATCCTGTGGCTTTTAGTCTTCAAGAAACATATTTAAGAGATTGCGATAATATTGACTTCCGTCAATATCATATGTTTCATTCATATGCAAGGGTTACCAATAGTAAAAGAACGGGTGGTGCCAGTGTACTCGTTCGACAAGGAACATTACACAGTGCTATACCGCTAAATACCAACCTACAGGCAGTTGCAGTACGATTAACTCTGCATATTGCTATTACTTTATGTTCTCTGTATTTACCTCCATCCACTGCACTTCAGATAAAAGATTTAGATACTCTTATCACCCAACTTCCTAAGCCATTTTTGCTTATGGGCGATCTAAATGGTCACAACCCATTATGGGGTTCAGGTGATCAAAATCATAAAGGGAAAATACTTGAAGAGTTGCTCCAGAAGCATGATCTCTGTCTATTTAATGATGGTAGCAACACGTATTTACATCCAGCGACTGGTACTTACTCAGCTCTTGATTTAGCCTTTGCTGATCCGTCTCTTTTAGATGAGTTCTCATGGTCAGTACATGATGACCTTTGTGGGAGTGATCATTTCCCAACCTTACTCAAAACTATCGTTCCTTGTCAGGACCCACCCATTACTAAATGGAAACTCAACAAGGCAGATTGGCAAACCTTTAGTACCATGTGCAGTGATGAATTAACCTTTGAAAATTTTATTGATGATCCTGATCAGATCAGATCATTTTCGGATAAATTAATCAACATTGCCACAGAAACTATCCCTAAGACCTCGACAAATCCACATGTAAAAACACCATGGTATAATGACGATTGTAGAAAAGCTAGGAAAAATAGGAAAAAGTCTGAAAGAGTGTTTAATAAACACCCAACTGCCAATAATTTAAACTGCTTAAGAATGTCAAGAGCAAAGGCTCGTAGAACAATTAAACAAAATAGACGTTCAAGCTGGAAAAAGTTTGTTTCAAAAATAAATTCTCGTACACCCCTTAATAAAGTATGGAATATGATAAGAAAGATAAAAGGAAAGGGGTCACAGAGCAATATTCAGCATCTACAATCTAATCATGATGTATTGACATCAAAACAGGATATTGCTAATAAGTTGGCAGAAACGTTCAGCCAAAATTCCTCCTCTAGCAACTATGACCCAAAATTTCAAAAATTTCAAAATCAGCAGGAAAGGAAAACTCTGAATTTTCGGTCTGATAATGCAGAGGATTATAATGAATCCTTTTCGTTGACTGAGTTACAAGAGGCTTTGAACAAGGCTCATGATACAGCTTCTGGTCCAGATGACGTACATTATCAATTTTTGAAACATCTTCCTGAGACTTCTCTTTTAACCCTTTTATCCATATTTAATAGTATATGGGAAAATGGTAACTTCCCTCCTTCCTGGCATGAGGCTACTGTAATACCTGTGCCTAAACCTGGTAAAGATCACACAGATTCTTCTAATTACAGACCTATTGCTCTGACAAGTTGTCTCTGTAAAACCATGGAACGGATGATTAACCGGCGTCTCGTTTGGTTTCTTGAATCAAATAATCTGATCACAGACATTCAGTGTGGTTTTAGACACAACAGGAGCACCATCGATCATCTTGTCCGATTGGAATCATTTGTACGGAATGGCTTTGTAAACAAGCAACATGTTGTGTCGATCTTTTTTGATCTTGAGAAGGCTTACGATACCACGTGGAAGTATGGTATATTAAAAGATCTCCACGACATGGGTATACGTGGCCGTATGCCTGATTTCATCACTCGCTTTTTAGAAGATAGAAAATTTAAAGTTAGAGTTGGATCCACATTGTCCGAGATATATGATCAGGAAATGGGGGTCCCTCAGGGCAGTATTTTATCAGTGACACTTTTTAGCATTAAAATCAACAGTCTTGCTCAAGTTTTAAATGAAAATATTGATGGTTCGTTGTTTGTTGACGATTTTAATGTTTCATGCTGTGGTGCAAATATGAATAGCATTGAGAGACAGTTACAGCTTTGTCTCAATAAAATACAGAAATGGGCCTTAGAAAATGGTTTTAAGTTTTCCAAAACTAAAACCTGCTGTGTTCATTTTTGCAATAAACGGAAACTGCATAAAGATCCTGAATTGACTTTAAATAATACTCCAATAAAAGTGGTCAAAGAAACCAAGTTTTTGGGTATTACCTTTGATCAAAAGTTATCATTTATACCCCACATTAAAAATCTTAAAGCTAGATGTTTGAAAGCGCTTGACATTATAAAGGTAGTGTCAAATACTAGGTGGGGTGGTGATAGAGAAACACTATTACATCTCTATAGAACTTTGATAAGGTCTAAACTTGATTACGGCTGCTTCATTTATGGCTCAGCTCGTAAATCATACATTCAAGTCCTTGACACTATTCACAATCAGGGTCTTCGGTTGTGTCTTGGAGCATTTAGGACATCGCCAATTGAAAGTCTATATGTGGAAGCCAATGAACCCAGTCTTTGCTTAAGACGAATAAAACTGGCATTACAATATATCACTAAACTCCGCTCTCATCCTTCTAATCCAGCATTTAACAATATCTTCAATGCTCCATACCAGCATTTATATATAAGAAATCCAAACACAATCCCACCACTTGGAATTCGCATGCAATCCCATATCAAGGATGCTCATTTAAATCTCTCTGCCATTGCTGAATACAAAATCTCAGAAATGCCTCCTTGGCAATCGATACAACCTGCTGTTAATTTAGAATTAGCGAACCTGAAGAAGTCTGACACTAATCAATTATTTTATCAACAAGAATTTCATGAACTGAAGAACCGATATTCCTCTTATACCAGTATTTACACTGATGGTTCAAAAGATGATGAAAAGGTGTCTGCTGCAGCTGTTGCTAACAATTATACAGTGTCTATGCGTATAACTGACGGAAGTTCGATATTTACGGCAGAAGCTCAGGCTATATTATTAGCTTTGCAATATATTGAACAGTCTTCTAAAAGCAGTTTTCTCATATTATCTGATAGTTTGTCCTGTTTACAGGCCATCAAAAATCGAAAAGTGGATCATCCATTTTTAGCTGAAATTTTAAGGTGTCATCTCAATTTATCCGTAGCTGGAAAAGATATACTTTTTTGTTGGCTGCCCAGTCATGTTGGCATCAGTGGTAACTGTAAAGCAGATTCTTCGGCAAAAGCTGCTCTTAATAAACCAATTTCCAACACAAACTTCCCATATTCTGATCTAAAACCTACCATCAGACAATATGTGAATGACCATTGGCAAAAAAGTTGGAATACCAAGACTATGAACAAACTTCATGATATCAAACCACTGATTGGTGGTCACGCACATTCTGGTTTATATCGTCATGATGAAGTTGTTTTGCAGCGGTGCCGCATTGGCCACAGTTATTGTACACATTCATTTTTATTGAAGGGTGAAGATCCACCTTTTTGTATACCTTGCCATAGCTCTCTTACTATGAAGCACATTCTGCTGGAATGTGTTGATTTTGCACTTGTCAGGCAACGTTTTTATGATAATGTTCATACCTTATCTGAACATTTTACCACAGTTTCTAATCACTTGATTTTAGCGTATTTAAAGGAAATCAAGCTCTATGATAAAATATAGATTTTTACCTGAACAGTCAGTCTTTTACCTCTGAATGTGATATATGACTGAGATTTTAGTGATTTTCAACATCACTTTTATTCTATTGGTTGATATCTGATTACAAAAAAGACATTTCTCGCCGCGAATAGCTGATGCGGCGTTAAGCAATATTCACTCACTCACTCACTCACTCACTCACTCAGTTATTTTGCGGAGTGTCAGTTCTGATGTTTGAGGAAAGCCCGAAGTGATGCAGGTTTCAGACGTTTACCACTTCGGTGAAACCCACGAGCACGGGTATGGTGCTGACAAACCTAGAAAAATAATCGGGGCGAACCGGGATTCGAACCCACAATCATAGGTTTCTGGCATTCCCAGGGCACTGCACAGCGAATCGCGGCGCCTTAGACGACTGAGTCACAGGTGCCCCCTATATTCTGTAAGATCATTTTCAAGTATATGAGGTGAGTGAGTTTAGTTGCATGCTCCTTTTCGCAATATTACAGCAATATCACAGCGGGAACATCAAAATGGGGCTTTAGACATTGTACCCATGGAATTGAATTCGGTCTTCGACGTGACGAGCGAACACTTAACCACTAGGCTACCCAACCTCCCCACATAACACAAATATTTGAATGAATTATTTCAGAGTGGGTGAGCGCCAACTGATCTTTCAGAAACATGTCTCACACTCCGGCGTTTTACATTGCTGGGTCACCGATCATTACCTTGTTTATACAAAACATATACTTTTGTCAGGAATAATCGTAATAAAAAGAGTCATATGTTGATCAGCCATGCTGTAGTGAGCACTGTCGTATTAACATGACCCAGTATGCATGGCTCAGATAATTATAGATAACTTACACTGCACACACGCAACGAGCTCGCTTGCACGTTTTCGTGCATATCAGATACGTTTTTAATGTACAGCAAGGCACAACATTGTAGCTCAAAAATAAGCTTGTATTGTTATGAAGAGAAGTGCATGTTCGAAGTTTCAAGGATGTATTGTCCAGAGCACATGGTGACAGATGAGTGAGATGTGTCCAGTGTACACATTCAAACTTGTGTCTTCCTTGACCTGAAGTCTTGGTTATGAAGCTGCAATAGTCTCCGAAATGATTAACTGCTGTCTGGAGATACTTTGCCGTTGACACCCAAGGCTATGGGTTTGGTGAGTGAGTGAGTGGGTGGGTGGGTGGGTGGGTGAGTGAGTGAGTGAGTGAGTGAGTGAGTGAGTGAGTGAGTGAGTGAGTGAGTGAGTGAGTGACACCTACAAATAGCGAATTCACACAGATGCAAAGCGAATTCACAGCGCTTTGGAAAACTGGGCCCCATGTGATCTTCTGTCACTGCTAAAGATCTTTCTGGGTCATACGTATCTGCATGATTTTTTATGGCTGCAACAATACGCATTTACCTGCCATCTTTATTACGTTGCCCGTGGCGATTCCGGGGTAGAATAGGTCTTCAGCAACCCATACTTGCCGTAAATGGCGACTATGCCTGTCGTAAAAGCTGACTATGCTTGTCGTAAAAGGCGACTAACGGGATCGGGTGGTCAGGCTCGCTGATTTGGTTGATACATGTCATCGATCCCAATTGGATAGATGCTCATGATGTCAGTCACAGCATTGTCTGGTCCAGACTCGATTATTTACAGACCGCCGTCATATAGCTGGAATATTGCTGAGTGCGGCGTTAAACAACAATTCAACCAACCAACATATTCAAGAAAAAGATAGATTTGTGTCAAACAAAATGCTTAAAAATAATATTTTTGAAGATGGTGGAGAAGACTTAGCCTCAGTTTAGAGTGAAAAGTGCGGACTGCACGTGCACTGGCTTACATAGGGCTTACAGGAAACAGCATGAGGGGAAGTCCGAAACACGGAGATTACCGGAATGACACGAAAGGTTGTAAGACGCGGACGTCGGTAATGAGGCATTTTGCCTTTAAGCAAAATTGAACGTTTATATATACGGTCCAGGGCATTACTACTTCAGTTGAATGTTTTGAGGTTAATGGTCCAGCCTCTTTGTACGGACCAGCTACACCCACTACAGCTAAAGCACATTTATATGTTTTGCATCTTACCTTATCATGCGGACGAAACACGAGGCCAGCCTGATGAATTTCATTAGTACTTGTCTTCATTACTTTTTCCTCGGTATATATCGCTGGGCCGGCAAGTATATAAGCCATTTTGTTTGTTTCTTGAACCAATCCATAGCAACATCTTTTGATACCTTAGCAGCTGTGTTTAGTTTTTGTATAGCTCCTTTACCTTTCCAATATCCTCGTGGGCTAGAGTAAATTGTATCTATTATTAATTAATACTTATATTGATGTTCCTTCAATACAACTATTTAGATAAATGTTCACATTAAAGCATAACAATGAACGATTTCAAGCCAACAAAAGAAGTTGAAAAACCTGTCGAAGCATTCATGCTCCGGGACAAAATTATCAAATGGCGAGAATTACCACAAGGCGTGCATCTTATGGATGTCAAGTTATCCAAATATTGTTATCAATTGTTTCTTTCTAGTTGTGAAGAAGAGTACGCAGTCTGGCCTCCTAGAAAAATGAATGAAAAACTGTTGGATATAAATATGTCCAAAATAATGGTATGCGTATGAGTAAAATAATAGAAAATATTTTCATTACAATTTGGTTTAAAAGTTTCCTCGATATAGGATGGCACACATGCCGATCCAATGATCGTCATCACATAAAACTTAAGATTTCCATAGAAGAAATGTCGGGAGCTGAAACTGGGTCCACTTGCACAAAGTGATCTTAGCGCTACGACTATTGTAAGCCTATGTTAAAGTATGGGAGTTACGATCATCTTAGCGCTATGATCGCTTTGTGCAAGTGGGTCCTGGACCTGGGTCCGGTGCTGCAGTATCGACATTGTCCCCTCTGCACCGCTCACGGCCAGCACTATTACACCTCCCACACTGTGACTGTGTCGAAATGATTGAACTAACTGCAACACGCACCTGGGATATGACTCGTCAAGGCAGAATAAGTACCTAGTGTAGTGTACTTGACGGAGTAGCCTCCCTTGCACCGTGCATGACCAGCATTTGTGTGACAGAGCCATGTGCAGTGTCAATGTTTGTTTGTTTGTTTGTTGTTAAACGCTGTCCAGACATGTCTGTCGCCCAGACTCGATTATTTACAGACCGCCGTCATATAGCTGGAATATTGCTGAGTGCGGCGTAAAACAACATACCAACCAACCAACGCCGCACTCAGCAATATTCCGGCTATATGACGGCGGTCTGTAAATAATCGCGTGTGGACCAGACAATCCAGTGATTGACATCATGGGCATCGATCTACTGAAATTGGTGAGGTGATGTTTAACGTCGCGTCCAAGCTTATTGCACTTATATAGCGACGTGCATGCACGCGCGCATGTGTGTGTGTGTGTGTTTGTGTGTGTGTATGGTTGATTGTACTAGTCTGGACTGGTGCCGATTTATAGTGCTAGCTCATTGAGATAACGTGCCACAATTTAACATAGTCCTTGTTTTAGCCCCCTAATGCCGAGCCCCAGACAGGGTTACAACAGGCACAATCTTTTTACGTCATTTCGTATCGAACCCCGGATCTTTCGCTCTCAGGGCGTACGCTCTCAACTAGACCACGGAGGCGGTCCTACGCTATTGGGATACGATGACACGCATCAACCAAGTCAGTGAGCATGACTACACGTTAATCGCCTTTTACGACAAGCATAGTCGCCTTTTACCGCAAGCATGGTTTGCTGAAGACCTATTCTACCCCGGATCGTCACGGGTCCGGTGTCAATGTAATAAAAGCGTTGAGTATAGTGTACATGGAGTGACGGAGTCTCCCTTGTACTGTGCATGTCATGCATCAGTTTATGCACACACTTCGGTTGTTGATGCGATGACTTTTTGTACTTCCACACTGCTATTTGACACGAATGTATGAATGATTGGACGAAGCAGAATCTCACATGTGATGACGTCACAACAACACATGGTCATTGTGTATCTGAATTTGAATGGGTCAGTATGACTAACGTTGTGATCTGGTCAAGTTGAATAAATGTGTGTGACCTGCAAGATCTTCACGTTAGAATATCATGATGATATATGCATGTGTGTAAAGCGATTCCTGCATGTGTGTAATGTGGTGATTCATGCATTTTTACAGATATGAAATGAACGTATTTTGAGCTTTGAGCTGTTCATCGACGGGTTACCTTTAAAAACATGATAAGTAAGTTCTGAAACAGTGATTACAACGACAATAAACTCTGAACCCGCATTGTATTTGAGAGACGGCCGGCGCTATCTAAGCAATCGAGCCAAATCAAACATTAACGCTCCATGCTGTGTCACATACGTTCTCAAGTTATTACATCGCATACACAGCCTGCCCAATCATTTCACACCACTGACCTCTGTCAGACACACGTTTTATGTCACCACCACACCCACCTGTCACATAGTTATACAAGCTGCATGCACAGTACTTGCATCGTTATCATCAGGGGACACGGGGGGGGGGGGGGGAGGGGCAGTCGTCTAAGGCGCTGTGATTCGCTGTGCAGAGTTAAGCCAGAAACCTATGATTGTGTGTTTGAATCCCGGTTCGCCCCGATTATGATTTTAGGTTTGTCAGCACCATACCCTTGCTCGTGGGTTTCACCGAAGCGGTAAACGTCTGAGACCTGCATCACTTCGGGCTTTCCCCCCACATCAAGCAGGCACGACGTGATGTGACTGGAATAATGTTCAAAGCGGCGTTAAACCCAACTCACTCACTCACTGAGAAGCATCTATATCAACCCTCGTTGAGCTGTACGGTGTATTTTCCATACAGTTGCAATGGGATCTTGCTGTATTTCGGTCGGACACAATGACTGTAGAAACAAAGTATAGGAATAATCCGATTCTGAAATACTATATTGACACGATGTTAATAAAAGTGTCCAGTCAAGATTAAAGTCAATTGTATTGATTCATCGGGTAAACAAACTAACACATCTATGTTGTGGCTAACTTACCAACCAGACACATCATCAACCTACCCAGCATTTAACATTTGAAGTGATAATTCCAATGTACAGTATTGTGTCCCGATGATCATACACAATGCATGTCCTGATTCGTTATTCTGAGAAATAGACATAAACTGTGCGAGTGATGTATTTTATAGAATAGACGAATGGTCATTGTTAATCAAATCATACAAGATGGAAATATCTAGTAGCGTCATAATATTCCAGTCGGTTAAGCCACATGGCCTCGTAGTACCAATGTGTTCGCATCTTCAGGTTTGGGTACACTGGCTGCACATATAACGAGTGGCATGTCCTATACAATGTGATGTTCAGGTTGCACATTAGTGGTCAGTAATAGTCCCACACCCGCTGTAGAAACGAAGTCAACGTAAACAACAAGACAAGATTTCTTTACGTTGTATAACATCTTGGTGTTGGCAAACACATGTATGACAACATGTTACTGTAATGTGATTTACACAACCCTTTTGTCTTCCAAATGTACAGAACATTCTTACAGCCCAACATAGACATCCGTAAAAAACCATATGGGTCGAGCCATAGTCAGGCGCTTGTCACGATCAACAGTCACGTTTTTCACCTTTAGCTTAAAACCAAACGCTTGCTTTTATGATAAGGAACAAAACGATCCATAAACATAAGTTTAATACTTGAGATCTTTCAGTTTTTTCCATTGCCGTAACTGCAAGATCAATGTTAAGCAATGGTCTAAAATTCCGTGTTGAAATACATCAATACAAAGGACCAGACAAGCGTCACTCTGGGTGAAGAACGAGCATTATAGAGGAACTGTGAGGTGCACGTGTCTTTTAAGTTTGAATATGAACATGCTTCTGAACAGTTCAACAACTGCGACATCTACTTATAGATACTGTGGCGAAAAGGTCCTTTCACAAAACAAAAAATATTGACCATCACAAGCCAGTCGTTTTTGTACACGACCAGTTAATCAACATTTAATTTCTTTCAGGAATGTCATGAATTCAGACTTCTGCAATGTCGTCCTTTTTGTCATGGTAGGACTAGTATCCATTATTATGCATAGCACAGGAATTATACCGAACATTTAGGCCATGCCTATAAATCTGGCAATTAATTCAATAAAATCGAGACGTGCGCTTACGACTGTACTCTGTAGTTTGTCTGCTGTGTTAAAGGTTACAGTGTAAGTGAACATATGTAGGCTCACCACATAATAGAACGCTGTTGATTCATGTTCTTCCGATCCTCAGGGGTGATATATGTCAGTACAAAGTTCGTACCAGCTTGTGAATGGGGTCAATATTGCTAAACAAAGTTCAACATAGTATTTAAGCATACAAGTCACTTTTGCGAAATTTACATTTTAACCCCTAATTGATTAATTCAATGAATAGCAATTGTGCCAGACGGGATAATTTGTTTTCAATGAAAGGGTTAATTTGTAATCGGATTTAAATATATTCTCGAATGTCAGACATGCAGCGTTATTTGAGGAAAACGAAAATAAGAATTGCCACTAATTGTTATTGAATACATTTGATTGATAGGGTAAGAGTGAAAAAGTGAATTACAAAATGTTCTTCCTTATCAGACGTGCTGGACGTGTGCGTCCGGGATGACATACTCTCGGTTTATCAACATTGAAAATGAATCAGATCTTCTCAAAGTTAATGTGATCTAGCCCAGTTTACAAATAACCGCAAGGTACACAATCCAAAGCTAGATTAATTTGTGCAGAAAAAGATGGTGATTGCAAACTATGAATTTCTTCCTTTTTACTTGATTAAGTAAGAACTGCTCATTCAGTGAACTGCTCAATCGAATGCATTAAGTCCATAAAAGTTAAAAAACATATCTGATATCAAAAGACACTCAGGTGAGATTCCATTTACACCCAAAAGCATTCTTCATACTTTTTCATCTGTTAACATTAATAACCATTATCTTGAGTGTAAAATGTACGGCTAACAAGCTTCAGTGGCAGAGAGATAAAGAAAAAGGCAGCAATAGCCATTTCCATAATCATAAGAAATCTCTACTAAATACGAAAGATCTACTCCATAGAATAACCAATCTCCGCAATCATGTCTTGCCCAACAGAGCAGAGTCCAATGTACTATTCCGACTATATCATTGTAATTGTATATAGATTAACATCAGCAGCAACTGTATCAGAGATGAGTGACTGATTGATTCGTCACTGAGTATAAGTCATGACATGCACAGTAAGTGGATACATTAAATACCCCTCCCAGTAGAAGGAATAGGAAAGTCACTTGCCTCGTAAAGCTACCCTGTTGTCAGAGGATCAGAGACGCATATGTTACAGATAATAGGTCAGTGAACTTGGGCCCACACTTCAATAGAACAAGCGCTGTTTGATATGTCCGTTTGTCATGTGTTGTAATGGTGTCATAAAGTAATAGATCACGGGGTTATGAGTCGTGTGGATGTTAAAAGGAACTTTATAATGCATTATGAATAGAATCAGAATGTGTACTAAGCATTGAGTGTCATACTTGGTGAGTCACAGAATACTGAGTGTACATTATCGGTTACTCGTTGCTATGTTGTCTATTTATACCTATGTCCCTACTTCTGTTAACCCCAATGTACATTCCTTGTTTCAAGCAAGATTTGTCGTCTGTAATTTCCAGAGTACCTACTGAATCATTTATGGGTAACAATAATTCACGCAACTCAAATCAATATATCATGTGTCACATTTAGCTAACTTTGTCAAATCGATATATAGGCGAATATTGTCTGGTAAGAGTGGTCGAACATTAGAGTGAGTGAGTGAGTGAGTGAGTGAGTGAGTGAGTACGGTTTTACGCCGCTTTTAGCAATATTCCAGCAATATCACGGCGGGGGACACCAGAAATGGGCTTCACACATTGTACCCATGTCGGGAATCGAACCCGGGTCTGCGGCGTGACGAGCGAACGCTTAAACCACTAGGCTACCCGACCGCCCCTCAAACATTAGAACTCTTCCCAGGGGGCATTGTTCAGCACAATTGTTAAGGAGGTCGAACACATGTTGTCAAAATGTCCACATGCTGTTTAAACTATTAATACAAATGTAATAGCTGCAAATCACTGCTGTGAAATTGTACTTTGAACCCAGTTTACTTAGTTAAAGTTAAACAAATTCAAGTAGCAAATGTGATTTGGCACAGCTAATGACTAATACATTGACAAGTGATCAAATATTAATGTTGTCTGCACTATCCAACATCTGTCGTTTATTCAGGAAATTGAAACTGAATATAAAGTAAAATTTATGGAATACATTACACAACTGAGTAATGAGGTATGTACCTAGTTTCAATATACGTGCATAGTTTAAAAAGTCGAGATTACACATAAACACATGCTTGTGATATAGTCAGATTCGTACACCCAAATTTTATTATTAGGGAAGTTGGTTTTATTTGTCGCTTTCATCATAATAGCTTAACATACAAGGAAGGACTTGATGTATTTTATATTTAAAAGAATGCTGCACCTGAAGGGCATTCAACTCATGAGCCCATACACCAAGTATACTGGGTTACGGCATGTTTAGTGAAATTCGTTTGTACTTGGAGTAATATAGTGATCTCTGTTTATACATGTACTAGCCGCAACTCAAGGTTTCACACTGAAACATAACATCCTCAATATGAAGATACAATCAAGTTGCTTAGTATTAGAAGTAATGGAAATATGAAAATAATATCCTGAATCATATTCCGAAGAGTATCGCCAATGGGAAATATAGTAATATGCAGTCAGTCATGTTTCCCTTAGATATCATATACTTAGTTTACTTAAGTTTATATGCTATCAAAGTGAGTGAGTGAGTTAGTTGGGTTCAACGCCGCTTTATTCCAGTTATATCACGTAAGATATTTCAAGGCTTCTATGAAAACGTTATAGAACTCTTTGGAATATGAAACTAGATGCATTGTGGCAAAACATGTGTTAAAAGGATGATGTAAGATCACACAATAAAATAGCTTGTAACGGCAATACACACAAAAATACATACTAAAAACACGTTGAATATTTTTAACATTGTATTGCATGCATTCGGTCACTGCATTGAGCAAAGTGGAGTCAAATAGTGGGAAGGATAGTATTTGTGGCTTCGTTTAACATATATCCATAAGATGTTTATAGGCTTGGTATCTGACTCATAAACATTCGACTATTAGTCCTTACGGTTATATCCCATTGTAAGACATCCCATTAGTGAGAGACCCATTGTAAGACAGTGGAGTAGGTGGGATTAATTGAACAAACACAGCCAGTCTACCCGCTTAACAATGGTCACAGCCCATGATTAGCGGATTAATTAATAAGAGTAGGCCAGTAATTCCGTTTGAATATTCTCAGGAAATAAATGAGTTAGGAGCTTAATCAAAAATTTGAGATGCATGTTTTGTTAAAACTTACTTATCAAGCATCTTGAGTCATTTCTTTTGTCTATAATAAGACATGTCCATTTTCATGATAGGGGTTAATTACCTGATTAACATGTGCAACCAGGTATGACATTGTTGTTTTAAGGTGTCTCACAACTGGGCTGTCTTACTAATGGGAGGAGACCGTCCTTACGTCTGCAATACGAAGACGCAGAAACGCTCACAGTACTAGTCGTAAGAGGAACTTGAAACACGGTAACGCTGCACTCACATGTTGTTGACTCATACATTAATGTTAATGAGTCCGATGTATGTGAACTGGGTCTCACACCTCAGTATAAACAAGGTGTGATCAATATGTCACATAGTTAAAGCTATATGAGCGTTTGAATGCCAAATGACTCAAACGATAGTTGATATTTCTAGGCAAATCTGAACAAGTCAGAGAGTAGTATGCCTATACCTATACTAAACCAGATACATTCACTTGCAAATTATCCTGGAAAACTGAAATGACAATGTGGTATTTTGGATAGAAACATTAAGATTAACGACCAAAAAGTGTTCATATGTGTCTGCTACATGTACACTACATAAAACAATTAAATTCGACAGGAAAGTGATCATAATGTTTCCGTGGCATACCGTATCCTTAATTCATCGGTCCTCTATTACTATTAATCAAAGTATTCCATCTTGATGTTTTATCTATGAGATATATACAATGAAACATGCAGACCAGATCAAAGTAATTCACAAAATATATCCTCGTTTCTGGTCTTTTCGAGGCCCTGAGACACAGACGTTTAATGCATGCAGAGTTTGAAACATCAAGGGATTTATTTAATCTCACCTTAAAGTATCTTTTTTTATTACCAATATGGGCTCAAATATGCAGTGTAATAACTTTTTGTTATTTGCACAGTGTGCAATTAGTGATTCTCGAAGCTGATTGGTCAGTGGAACAAAGATCAATTTTCATTGGACTGATTCGAGATTTTTAAGACAAGACACATAGTTTCATATTAACAACATGATTTCACCTTATCATTTTTTTCATTTATTTCACATGATTTTCATTTTACAGTAAAAAACAAAACTCCCTCCCCGTTTGTAAACAAACATGGCTGGCCATTTGAGACCTGTCAAAGTAAATGACCTCGTTAAAGCGGACGGAGATCTGACTGACATGAAAAGTTATTCGTATAATTCAACCTCTGAACACATTTAATGTCTTTGCTGTCAAAACTGCTCATGGCCAGATTGAAGTTCCAAGATTAAGATTGTGATGTTGCCGGAAACTGTTTCTAGGGCGCCAAGATCATCATCAGTAAGTCCTGGTTTGCGTCTGTGTTAGAGGGCTTGCCGTTTGATGAATTTTTCGACCACCCGAATCCAAAAACCGGACTTTGTATAGACAGGTTTGTCTTTGTGAACGATGATGACATCGATAACTGCCAATGAAAATGAGAACACAATGAAAAAGACTAAACTTGACAAGTTGACATGAACTTAGTTCACAAATGTTACAGGTAAGAAAAACACGAACAATATGACTACTCACACTTTCAACGATGAAAGCTAAAGCTCGGAACTTAAAACATTAATTTCACTCGTGACATATTTTCCGTAATCACTCGTACCTCGTGGGTTATTCTATAATTCTTGGTTAATGACGATTCAGAACAAGGTCAAATAATAAAGTAATGGGTCACTGCACTGCGAGAGCTTCATACTCGGCGCCGTTTGTTAAAGTCACGTGATTTGAAGACCTTCGCTTAATAGCTTGCCGTGAACTCACAACTCAAATATCTCAGTATACTGTGTCTGAGTGGGGTATTCATGTTAAACTGCCGCATGGTATCTCAGTTTGCAAGCACTATATAATCGGCATTAGTCCGGATGCGTGCAAGCAGCCCCACACATACAAACACACGTTCATGCACGTCGCTATTTTAGTGCAATAATCCTGAACGCGACGTTAAAGCCATTTCACCTCCCCTCACGTCTAAGTCGTCTTTAGAATATAATACCTTATGACATCAGATACATTATTTGCTGCAAGGAACTCTTATACATGTCTTCAACACACGGCTACTCATGCCGATATTAGTGTACAATTATGATTGAGTGCGTGAGTTGAGTTGATCGTCACTTTGAACTCAAAATATTTTAATGATGACATATCTTCGACAATAATAAGATTTATCATATAATGGGTAGGTTTCTCGACAGGATAAAGCCAACGGATAAAAACGATATCCGTTGGGGTCATATGCGGATAGAGATGCAAATATCAAAGGTCAAGTAGGGACTACTTTCACTGTTTATAAACAAACATGGCGTCGCACTCGTCATTCGGCGATCGAGTCAGAATTAACCATCGGGAATCTGGATAAACTACAGGGATAATTGCTATCATTATCAAAAGAACTGTTATGATAGTTGCTTGTTTATAAGCTTGATGAACGGTAGAACAATGACCAGTTTAGTTCATAGGCGATGGTCGCCATGCTTTTATTACTAGCCAAAAAACAGTTCGTACAAAAGTGGCATTCGCACTTTAGACGAAACGGGATTTACATATAAACGAAATAAGATTGTTAATACATCTTACAACATCCCCCTCCTTTAAGAAGGTTATACATAAACACAAATGCTGATAGCACCTTGAGTATCTAGAGTCTTTGGATAATGACTAGATAAAATACTGGAGTTGTCTATGGTGAAAAAGTCTGGTAACTCCATTGCACAATGGGGATGTGTATGTTCAATACACTAGATGGCTAAGATGAACAATTACTGATTTGTAATACAGTTCACAGATTAGAGTCATTTGCACTGATAACCTGAAATAAAGAAATAAACACATTGCAATCCACTTTTGCAATAGCACATGAAATTAACTTTGGAGTCCATGATAACAGAAATTTCTACATTATCAGACACATTAACTGAAGATATTAGATCAGTCTTTGAGTTTCTGTGGTGTCTTGATTACACGACCACTTCTTGATTTCTTCAATTGCTGTTCGGGTTGTGGCTGATTGCTTGAATGTTGAGGTGATGGAGTTGAGATGAGCTTGGTGACTGGTTTGGTAGCGAAAGTGACTTTCTTCTTAGGAGTTGTTGTTATTGACTTGTTGTTGTTGTTATCTGGTTGTGGAGTGGAGAGCTTGATGGGGAGATTTCTTTGATTAGTTGCTGCTGTAGTTTGTGAAGATTGTGTTGTAGCTGTTTCTCGAAGTTGACTTCGGTTGCGACGTAGAACACTTCCCGCTGCTGTTGAAATGATGTATGATCTGGGATTGTACTGGTCAACTTTCACAATAGTCCCTGGAATCCATGTTCGAGTTTCCTGGTTGTGAAAACTGATAGATTGTCCTGGGAGCAGTGGAGGTAGTTCATGACGTAGTGAGGTACGATCATGATGATTCTTCATGGATGATTGAGCTTCTCTTAGTCGTTCGCGTTGTTCCGCTGCACGAACACTTGTTTCCTGCCTGGAGGGCAGTGTGGTAGTGAGAGGTCTACCAAATAGCATTTCACCTGGTGATGGGAGTCCAGTTGCGATGGGAGTAGCACGGAGATGTAGCAATGCTTTGTCAATGTCTTGGCCGTTCATAAGACATTTCTTGACGATTGGCTTTACTGTTCCGACCATCCTCTCCGCCAGACCATTTGATCTTGGATAGTGTGGCGATGACGTCACATGTGTGATTCCCCAGTTCAGACAGAACTGTTGGAACGGGTGCCCACTATATTGTGTTCCGTTGTCACTAATGACAGTGTCGGGCTTACCCAGGATAGAACACATGAACTTCAGTTCATTAGTCACTGCTTGACTGCTTACTGGATGTGGTATCTGCTTTACGATAGGATATTTTGAGAAATAGTCTGTGACAACGAGAAAGTGCTTGTCTCGAATTTGGAAAAGATCAGTTCCAATTTTGCGCCATGGAGCTGATGGTATCTCATGAGGTTCCAGTGGTTCAGCTTTGTTCTGTGGCATCAGTTCTTGACAAGAAGCACAAGATTTGATTAATTTCTCAATGTCTTTGTTGATTAACGGCCAGTAGACTGATTCACGAGCCAATTTCCTGGTTTTCTCAACACCCTGATGTGAAGCATGAAGCTGTGTGAGAATATCTTCCTGAAGAGATTCTGGTATGAGCACTTGACGACCTTTAAAGATGATGCCATCTTCAACTGCTAACTGATCCCTGAATGACCAGTATGGTCTTAGTACTTGCATGACAGACTTGATGTTCTCGGGCCAGCCTGTATGTACCATTTCCTTCAGTAGGTTGAGAGTAGTATCTGCACATGTAGCTTTCTTGAGATGTTCTTGCTTGGCAGTTCCAAAGTTGATTAGATCCATGCTACAATCATCAACATCGTAGAGACTGATTCCATCCACTCTGGTATCAAGTTGGATTTCAGCTGTGTTCTCAGGATTCGGGAGTCTCGACAAGGTGTCTGCTAACGTCATATCCTTGCCGGGTCGATATGCTAGATCAAAGTTGTATCCTGTGAGCTTCAAGTACATTCGCTGGAGTCTCGGTGGAGCCTGGTTGATGGGTTTCTGATGTAACATCACAAGTGGCTTGTGATCTGTGATAACATGAAAATGGCGTCCATACAGGTAAGTATGAAATCTTTGTATTCCATGAACAAGTGATAAGGCTTCCCTCTCAATGTTTGAGTAGGCTGATTGTGTAGGTGTAAGGGATTTCGATGCGAAAGCGATTGGTTTCTCCTGGAGAAGTGCTGCACCTAGTCCTTTCATTGATGCGTCGACCTCAAGAGTCAATGGCTTGTCCATGTCGTAGTAGGCGAGACATGAATCTTCATTCACGAGAGTCTTCAGACGATCAAAACATTGTTCGTGAATAGGTTCCCACACATAGATAGCGTCCTTCTTCAACAGATCACGTAGTACCTTGGATTCTGAGCTGTAGTTAGGTATGTACGAACTCAGGTAGGTAAGCATACCAAGGAATTTTTGTAGTTCCTCTTTGTTGACAGGTGACGGCATTTTCTGAATGTCAGATATTTTGGCTGGATCTGGACGGATTCCTTTGTCGGTGTACAGGTTACCAAAGAATGGGATAGATTTCTGTTTGATCAGACATTTCTCTGAGTTAAAGACAAGTCCTTTTTCTTTGGCTCTGGTCATCAGCTTGATGAGGTTGCTATCATGCTGCTGTTCAGATTCACCACAGACGCACACATCGTCGGTGATGCCAACCACCCCGGTGAGATCTTCGAGTATCTCGTTCATCTGCTGCTGGAAAATGTCTTGGCTGACAGATAATCCAAACGGGAGTCGTCTGAAGCAATACCTGCCAAATGGCGTCCTAAATGTTGTCAGAAGCTGACATTTCTCGTCGAGATGTATAGACCAATAGCCTGCCTTGGCATCTAGCTTGGAGAAGAATTTGGCTTTGGCAAACTCCGGATTCAATTCTTCCAAGGTAGGTATCTTGGTTGGACATCTTTTTAGAGCTTGGCTCAGGTGAAACGGATCAAGGCATATGCGTAAGGAGCCATTTTTCTTGGTGACGTACGTGAGTGAGGAACACCAGTCTGTATGTTCTGTTACACGTTTTATCACCCCGATGCTTTCCATGCGATCTATTTCAGCTCTGATTTTATCCTTCAGGTGTATGCTGCACTTCCTTGGAGGATCACAGAAAGGCTCTGCATCTGGTTTCAAGGTCAGTTTAGCAGATGTATGAAAGTTCCCGATAGTATCAAATTGTTGAGGATACTTCTGTTTCAGATCTTCCACACTGTTGATGGGAGAAACTGTTTCTGGCTTGATTTCATCACAGTTGATTGTGACTATGTTGAGTGATTCACATGACGAAAGACCAACAATGGCGGGACCTGGAACGTCGACTACGTAGAATAGCGTATTTTCAAAAATAGAGTCTCTGAATTTACACTTGATTGACATGGTACCAACACACTTGATCTCCAGACCGTTGTAAGCGACGAGCTTGATACCGTCTGCAGGTTGGAGAATATCCGCATATGGACGATCTCCGTACATTTGTCGAAATGTTCGAACAGGAAGTGTGTTTCCAGCCGCGCCAGTGTCGACCTTTAGACGAAGACTGTGGATCCAAGCTTTGACCTTGAGATCTGTGTAAGCTGAATCACGGCTTGTGTCGATAGCATCCATGCATTGGTTGGATATGGTGACTGCGTGATACAGAACAGAGTAATCTTCATCATCGGTAGTAACTGGATCGTTATTACCATGGTTACTGTCAAATGAGTTGAAGGTCTTTGCTGGTTTCTGTCTATGTCTACTTTTCGATCGGTGTCTACCTTGTCGAGATGTCTTCCACTTGGTTTTTCGGCAGAACTTGGACCAATGACCTTTGGTATCACAAGCATTACAGGTGTCTTGATAAGCTGGACAGGACTTCGGCTTGTGTTTCAAACCGCAATTCGGACAGGCTCGATACTTGTGGTTGATGGCGTTTACTTCGGCAGTGGTAGCTGGTGTTGGATTGAGCTCTTTGACTTGACGATGACCTGCGCTGATCGCTTCATATCGCCGACCTTCTTCTAGAGCATTGGAGAGACTATAGCCTTTGGGTTGTTTCAGCAAATCATGTTGTAGAGCCTCAAAAGGAGTGCTAGCAATTAGCAATTCCAATATTCTTTCTTGAAGTTCTGGTTCATCGAACTCGCACTTTAATGCTAGTGTCTTGCACCTGGTTACAAATTCATCTATGTTTTCTTCCTCCTTTTGTCTGAATTGCATCAACTCAAGTCTATACACTCTAAAATTAACTTGTAATTTGAGTTGTCTTTCGAAATAAGTCCATATTTTATCTGGATCTTTTAGGTCACGTTCACTCAAACCTGAAGCGTTCAGCCGACGTAAACCCTCGTTGCCAAGTCCACGTTTTATCTTCAAAGCGATTTTTTCTTTGTCAGTAATTTCTTCATCCTCACAGAATAATTGCAAAGTCTGTTTGAATAAACTGAATGATTCGCCGATATCCGCCTGTTGCCAGTCCATATGAGGAATTCGAGACATGCTTCTGGTTAATGATGACACCAAAAGTTCGAAAACGAAACTGGGTTACACACGTGTTTCTTGCCGGTATGGCAAAAGTTCGTTTGATGGTCAAACTTGCGTGTTTAGCGCTGTCCGCTACTCATGGCGTAATCCTGGTGATTAATCTTGTTTACCGCTGCCACCATGTTATGATAGTTGCTTGTTTATAAGCTTGATGAACGGTAGAACAATGACCAGTTTAGTTCATAGGCGATGGTCGCCATGCTTTTATTACTAGCCAAAAAACAGTTCGTACAAAAGTGGCATTCGCACTTTAGACGAAACGGGATTTACATATAAACGAAATAAGATTGTTAATACATCTTACAACAAGAACAGTCTAATATACTGAAAATCTGTGTCTAACTGTGACGTAGCTAAGGCATTTTATAAGTTTTGGCAACTTTGGAGATATAAATTTCGAAACAATTTGGCGAGGGCACGAGGCCTAGCCAAGCGGGATCAGTAGCCATATCTGTGCTTGTAGACCTCTGCGGCTTCAAACCTTCTCCACAAATTAAAATAGTTGGATTTGGCTGAAATATGTTTGAATTGTTACCTTGTTTCGTTTTGTCGCTGTGTGTACATCTGACTACACTTCTTATCGTTATGACAGGACGGACCGACTGTCAACAACATCTGACCGTGGCCGTGACGTCTCATAGACTAGGGTTAGAGTAGCTCCCCTTTGACAAAGGGCAGTTACTCTAGCGGACAGACCGATGGATTGCCGCGAAAGGCAATTAAAAACAATTGTTGTTTTGCGTATATGTTGCTTCGCCACTGTATAAGAAACATATTTCAGTTGGAACTATATTTGCTACTGTCACTGTCCGACTGACACATCACTTACCCTGTGACGTAATAAATATTAATGCGCGCATTCCAGGAAAACTCGCAATGTTTCGGTAATGTTTGTGAGAGAGGGAAAGCGATTTTGAAGCACAGAATTAAAGAATGACATTATATGATAAAGAGGTTATCACTCTTGTGTGTTTTGGGATGTTAAATATCCTGTATTAGGAATAAACACTATGTATTTAGCTCGCCAAGGCTCGCTAAATACAATGTTTATTCCTAATGCAGGATATTTACCATCCCCAAACACACTCGCGTGATAACCTCTATATATCAGGATTCTAGTGATTTTGACGTAACGTGCCATACACGTGGAAGGATGTCCGAGAACGCAAGGCTATCGTTATACGACCTTTTGCATTATGTATTCACAAATTAGCTGTATGTCCCGACCTTATTTATAGGAAGTTGAAACCTGATTAAAACATGATTCATTAACGGTGACTCGCGTTTAGTTTCATAGATCAGTGTCGCCAGAAGCATCATAAACTTGTGCTCTTTAGTCAAGTCCTTTCGCTGCTGATTAAACCGCTGAAGCTTATCTCAGTCGACAGGTACGTGTTGTACGTAAACAACACCCGTCAGTCACCAATCAATGTCATTCTCATGTAACTGTTAATTTATATCATGAAAATTTTCACAAAGGGGGTAAATTAATGCCTGTTTCATATTGATTTCAGGACAGCGATGGACATTCATGTTGTACTGAGTGTAGCACTTGCGCTTTTGTCAACAAAAGGTAACATTTCAATTTGTATTTCAATTGGTATTTTGCTTTTATTAAACAAAACTAACGAAATGGGATAACTCTTCCCACACGTTTCTTGTCATCTTCCGTCTATTCGGTTTCGATGTTCGGACGCATCAAATTTCCAACCGACGACATAATTTGTTCCAAAGAAGTCACTTTAGTATTGTTTGTTTTTCAGAAAAGAAAAACCGGGAAGCTCCTCCTATATTTCATATGTCTACTGATTTGTATTTGTATTTCTTGTTGGTCATCCATGTCCTAGTCCTCCCGTGGCTGCGACAAGGAACCGTGTCCGCCTGTTTAAAGTTAGTCCCCTCAGTGGATGCCCCCTTCCAACCAATGACAACGTGATGTAACCTGCCCTCAACAGTAACATGACAATCCCGAATATGATGGAGGACTTCCCATTTTGCTATAACGATATAAATCAATTAATACTATTGCTTTATTGAATGTGTATGTTATACTGCAAATGGTTTCCTGTACAATGTATGGGTTATTTCCGGGGGTTTTTTCTAAGACATGCTTTTTTCATGCATTAACAGTATATTCGATATAAAACATGTCATTTATGTAATGAACCTGTTCTATTTTACAGCGGAATATTGCTTGGAGAACCAACAATGTTCAAGCTGTTCAAGTACAACAGGATTCTGCACAACAAATTGCTTCCCTGGGTATTTCGACCTTAAATGCAAATCGATGTGCAGCAAGAATTGCAAAAACAGTGAATGTCATATAACAAGAAGAGGCATTTCTGTATGCTCTGATGGGTGTGTACATGGTTTCCGTGGTGCTCAGTGCAATATCCCCTGCACAAGTCCGAAGAGAAGCTGTACAAAATGTCCTCAAGGATGTGATGGAACATTCTGCCATATTACGTCATCTTGTGTTTCTGGATGCCATGACTCATACTATGGATACAACTGCAAGACGTGTTCAGGCAGATGTCGACATTGTAACAGGATAACAGGCAGATGTGATGTCTGCCATGATCCATATTCTGGTGGGGACTGTCAATTTTCATGTGAACATTGTTCAACAACTGATGCTGTGCAGACATGCGCACCTGGGCTGTACGGACATACATGCTCCAAGAGGTGCAGCAAAAGTTGTTTACCGTACCCTCCCGCCAATAACACTGTGACAGGTAACAGTTCCGCCTCCTGCATATCTGAATGTCACAGATATAGCGGAGAGTGTATCAGTGGCTGTGTAGATGGTTGGTCCGGTCCAAGGTGTTCCTCACAAGTTCAGTGTAACCCAAATTGTAAAGGTTGTAATGAAACAGGTGCTTGTGTTGAAGGATGCCTACCTGGTTACTTTGGAAATGACTGTAAGCCTTGCTCTGGGACCTGTTTCAATCACACATGTCACCCAAATAACGGGACTTGTGACAATGGGTGTATGCATGGACAATATGGTCAATTCTGTAAACTGTCTTGCACAAACTGGCCGGGAGGTGTCTGTCATCCTAGTACTGGGATATATGTCGAAGGTAAACGCACTTAATTTCAATGTTGTTCTTCAAAAAATGTTTACCTTGTTTACAACTTTATTGCAACAATATGTATTTACTTTTTTTCATTAATAGTCTAATTGATTTGCTTTTTATTGTTGCATTGAAGTTAAATAACATGAGGGACACGTTCCCCTGAAAAAACTGGGATTAATGCAGAGGTCATATGACGTCATTTGTCTGTGAGTGCAAAAAGTATTGCTGCTGACTGCGAGCTGGATTCATGGAAACACCTTCTAATTATTGATCAGGGAATAAAGTCTTAACGGGAAAATCGCTTAATAATGGTAAACACCTGTGAATCACATGTAAACATAAGTAGATTCACAGTTCATGAGTCTTGATCCCCGATATAATATGATGCCTCAAGGATCTTTAGCCCACCTGGGATGTGAGGGAAAATTTCAACTTAAGACCATAAAAGTACAAAAAGGGGCAAACATATCAGTAAAAGAAAATTTTGATACAACGAAACAGCGCGATTATTTCATAATAATATGCACGGCTGCAGTAAATAATTTTGTAATATGGCTGCCATAGTAGGCATGATTACAAACGGGTAGGAATTTATTCATCACTTATAGTCATACCACTGTTATACACACACATCCGTCTTGATAAATCCATAGGTTACAGAGGAGAGGTCGAACATGGCGTACATCTAGATATGAAGATGTATTTAAAGGCTATACAATATAAAATGCGCTTTGAATCATATTATCCAGCATCGAATTATGTACAATAAGATCTTACATATTTTGCTCTCATTGATCACAGGTGTTATTTATTAGTCGCTCGTGAGGAGATAAACCGTTTAATAAACATACAGCTGGATTATGCATTGTGTAATACCAAATCCGTGCTTATATACATCAGGAACAAGTTTTGAACAAGTTTCACTAACAAGTATTGAAATCTCACAACACACCTCGAGGTATTCACCGACATTGCGCTTAGAGATGTTCGATCACTGAGAGGAGCTTAAGCACACCCGATGACCCCGGCAACCCTGTTGCTAGTCACATAGGAGTGTTTCTCCGGCGGTTGCTGCAACAAAATTCCACAAACTACGTCATCGGGTATGGAAACGTGTTTGTAATTTTTGTGGTGCAAGAGCACAACAACAGTCTTAAGTCTATGTTTGTTACGAAAACCTTAGCCCTGCGATAGCTTTGTCAAATGGACCTCTGAATTCTGAAGGTATAGGACGTGGTATGGTATTAAAATAACACGTGTCAACATTCGACGTGTTTGAAGTATTATTTCGTTAAACTTAGTTGGATTGTGCTGTGGATCGCATAAATGTCTGCCTTTCACACGTGACAGTGAAATTTAAAGAAGTTATTAAAGGCAAGTAATAAATAGAATACTGAACTCGCTCCCGTGTATCACCAATGTTATGAAACTCGTGAAAAGTTCCGGTATCTGGGATACCAGGGTTCGTTAAGTATTCTATATGCAGTCAGTAGCATATAAAACAGTCACATAACTTTAATTTATTGCCTTCTTTTCCGATTGTTTAAACTGTCAATACTTATGCCTTTTTAAGTGAAATTCCTGTTTCATTTGCTTGAACTAATAGTTTAATACCCAGGTGGTGCTAGTGTGTACACAAATAACACAATCTGAACACACAAATCACAACCATGGCATATGTGGTGGCATATTTAACGCTTATGGTTTGTGGTCAACTCCATGACAAGTGAAATTTATATAATAGTTTCTTTTATCAATTGGGATTGTCCTTCTGTTATACAAAGTGTCCGAATAGATCGAACATGATGAACAAACTAAATATAAAGACAAGCATAAGTTCTGACTAAGCGACTGGGAGGGCAGTTTGCCAGCCTTCAAACACATTCAACCACAATAGTGAAAATCCCTCAATTGATGTGGTCATGTCGTCCAATATGTCCGTTAATAATTTGGACAGTAACAATGTTTACTGAAATACTTGGCAGAGAAAAGCATACACGGGATGCCACAATTGCCTTCAGTCGTCGCCAAGGAATATGAAAACACGGAAGGACCACGTAGGAAATATTGGAACGTATACATTGTCCTCCAGGTGTCTTAGTAATGGATTTCTAGTATAGCCTAACGACACATAATTGATTATGAATCTGTGACTTTTGGTATGAAAAGGCGGACCCTCAAGTTGCCTTCCACAATGCCTACAATAAACATATCATGATGTCAATCGCTGGATTGTTTAGTCCAGAGTCGATTATTTACAGACCGCCGTCATATAGCTGGAATATTGCTGAGTGCGGGGTAAAACAACAAACAGACAGAAACAGATAATAAACATAATTGACAAGTCACCTTTACATGAAAAGTCAGAAATGTCAAACGAATGAAATTATTCATCAAGTGTAATTATTAGTAATATTCAAAGTGAAAAATACTTAAAAACTCTTTAGAGGAAGTCTGGTGTCATTAACTCTTTAATAACTTGTGTATTAGGTCATTATTTATCTTGATCTAATGTCCAACTGACTTAAAGTTTCTAATATAGCCACGATGCAATAGGGTACATAAGAAATAGTCCCTGTCAATGACTGAACATGCATAATAAATCCAATCAGTGAACAAAATAGTAATAATAATAATAATATTCTCTTAGAAATATGAAATACATAAACCTGTATAATGATAATGTATGATAACAACAAGTAGAATATCCATGGATGTAAATAGCGTACTGACACACTATGGTAATTAGGTCACGTCTCACAAATGCTGTCAGAGCGAACATTCAGGCAAGGATAAGCGTAACTATCAAGAGTGAACATGCCCCTTAATGTTGACTCAAATAGATGAAGGTCACTACAAGGTAACTATCTATGATGCTATAATCCTGTTTTGTATTTTAATGTAAATGAAGGATGGACATTCGCAGAATAAGTGCAAGTTATGGTTGACAAGGCTTACTTCCGTGCTCTGATCACATATACTGGCTACATACCGAACTTCTATGACCATATTATCATTAATATTATTGACTCGAAAAACGTAACTTGATCACGAATAAGCAACTATCAATCTGAGATCTCATTCCATATCGGGTCAGAGTTACAATGATCGCGTTTTTCACAGGTGAAACCTGATGTTACAATGATGTTATATTGATATGTTTCAGAAACTAAAGGAAACACCACGACTGCTCTGGTAATAGGACTCTCGACAGCATTGGTACTTCTTATAGTTGGTATCCTCGTGTTTCTTTTCTGCCGCAGTCGCAGAACGCCCTCTCCTGAGAGGTTGGTATTTGAACTGTTTATCTAGAAAAACAATGTTAAGTTACTACCCACTGTCTTGTCATATGACTACTAAGCAGCATAAGATTGATTGTCAAGCATTGCTTTTAGGTAAGGATCATAGATAGCTTGTATTTGTAGATAGTAGGAGTATATCAATATTTGTACTCATATTTACATTTCTAGAGACCACAAAGGAGATGAGTCGATATCAATGCAAGTGGAAAACGTAGTGTATCAATTCTGACATCGATACTGGGATAAAGAAGATTACGAGGAAGTATCTCAGCCACTTGGTCAGTAACAAGGGCCCGCTGAGGACGACAACAACACTGACACTGACGGTTTCTGCTTTGACGCATTTCGTCCCTGGCGCTCTGGATAATGACGAAAATCCTAGTGATCCTACAGTTCCTGTTTTGGCTGATCACTTTGCGACAATGGATACTGAAGCAGTTGTGGTGACACGTCAAGCAGTTCAGCTAGTTGTTCCCAGCCATACACTCCCTCAGTGAGAGGCGTCTCTGTTGATGATCCATGAACCGCTGCACATGTTTGTGACGGGTGGCACCGGTGGTGCAGGATACGCTCACCAGCTGAAGACAACAGAGAGTGGCAATGCACTTTACGTACTCACCACCACACCACATTAAAAGTCCATCATGCTGTAGCCAAGGTTGTAAGCTGTTTGATCATTACTAAGGGTCTAATTTGTTTTATTAGACTTAACAAAGTCAAATCTTCTCAGTTAAGCAGGTGCTATCACCGGATTAATCGAAAAGTAAATAATCATTAATGATAACCATGAGATTGATTGTCATGACGCTCGTTTCTCCAACGAAATTCAATCGACCTAACAGGTGCATTCGCTACTGTACAAAGCACAACATTCCATGCGTATCACTGGCAATAAAGACAAATCACCTGCATCATTTCATGTATGTCAAAGTTTAATTTTAAATGTTTTTCTACAAAGAATGTTTCCACAAAATGTAGAAATGTGAGTAACGTTCAAGATACCTATCTCCGTTAACGTAACGTTTACGTTCCTCTGTCCTTTCCATAACTCTGAGTGAAGCACTGTTCTTGATGTGTTTTTCCTCCTTTGTACAACATGTATATATTCCAGTGATTTCTTTCTTTTTGATATATTTCTTTTCTATCTTTGAACTATGAATATCGTAAAGGGATTTCGTTAAATTTAAATTAATCAATTAATGTTTAATGTTTTTGACAGATGTTTTCACTAAAAACGTATTTTATTCAAATCTTTTTTAAATTAATGCAAGCTTCCATTTGTACTTTTGACACAAAGAGGGTATGTTTTTTTTATGTAAGGCACAATGTCATCAGGACACGACATCATCACTTTTTGATGGTGATCCATAAACACATGCTTATAATATCGTCGAAATCGTAGAATGGACTCCCTTTTTTACAATGGACATTGTTTTCAGGAGAAATGTCTTATGATTATTGAAAGGGTTTTGACGCTTTTATTGAATATTCATCTGTAAAATATGATATTGCTTATGTTCATGTCAAGGCTGACAAGGAAAAATTAACCAACAGAAAATTGGCTGAATTAAAAAATAATACATACATATTATATGAGAGAAGATCTGGTAATAGCATGTGAGAATGTCTGTTTGAATGCACACGCCCACAAGTTGTGTGTATTATAAAACATGGCACTAAAATTGTTTAATGTCAAGTTGATTATAATTGAGTTGGTCACTGTTAATAGATGCAATGATATTCCCACGGACTAGTTTTTGTCCAGTTTTCTCGTTTGCCGTAATGTTGTTGTAGATAAACATCCACTCTGTTCCATTATTTCTGACAATAAAGTTTTTCCTTCCTGTTTGGTTATTGTTCCAAGAAGAAAATTAACTGTGAACATTCACTTCTAAAATCTATTTGTTGAACTTTGATGTTTTAAATTATTTATTTCAATGTATGTTGAACACGTAGGTGACTGATACTACCCAATTTAGAATATTGTATTCTGAATGTGAAAAGGGATATATTAAAAGCTAAAATGATGCATAAATTGTATCTGTGTTAGATACATTTATTGTTTCAAATTGACTCTATTTTGGAATTATGGTAAAAGTATGGTTTGAATTTATGAGAGCAAACAAGTAGATTATATCTACATTTGTTATGAAAACGAGTGAGTGAGTACGGTCGTGCGGCAAACAGGATCGTGTGTTCATACTCCTATACATGGTTGGTTGCGTGTTGTCGTACCCCGAAAGCAGGGGGCGTTTACCAAATGCCAGGCAATGTACAGTCGAACCCCATTGTCTCGAACTCTGATATGTCGAATCTCCAGATGTGTTGACTTCACAATCCGGTCCCGTAACGCTTTTACTATATTTCTCACAATATTAATGCAGATAGGTCGAACTGGAGGTATCGAATTCCCTGTTGTATGGAACTCAAATGAAAATACCAAGAATTAAAAAGGAGTTAAAACTTACCCTGATTGGATGTATCATTATAGCATATCACGATATTCAAGGGTCATGCATACAATACATATGGATGCATACCTGTAGACAATTGCTTCTTTCTATTTTTTTATTAAATAAAAGCTAGTTATATAACACGCACGGTGTGGTGTGATTGCTTACTTGTTGCCTAGGACAGACGTTAAAAATGTTGTGTAGGATGTGTCGAAATCCGGATATGTCGAACTATTTCTCCGGTTCCTATGAGCTCGAGACAACGGAGTTTATATGTATATACGAGTTTCACGAGCATTCATCTATAAGCTAAATGTAGTGTGAATAATGGGTTATCAAGACCTCGTGTTATAAGTTTCCATTCAACAACACTCTATGTGTTGTCATAGTCTGACACACGCGCGAAGATACTGTTAGCATAACTATTGATTTTTGTGCTGTGGTCCTGCTTAGACTATTTAACCTGTTCACGTCCTTCTCGGGAACAAATACCCTTTTCTTAGCCGGAAATGTTCATGAATTAATTTTATTGAGATATTATTTCATTACTTTCCGGGGCGGTCGGGTAGCCTAGTGGTTAAAGCGTTCGCTCGTCACGCCGAAGACCCGGGTTCGATTCCCGACATGGGTACAATATGTGAAGCCCATTTCTGGTGTCCCCCGCCGTGATATTGCTGGAATATTGCTAAAAGCGGCGTAAAACCACACTCACTCACTCACTCATTACTTTCCGGGTAAGAATATTTAAGGTGAAACCGGATTATATCTGGGTCAACTCTTCCTGCCTTATTGAACGTGCAAGGTGTGCCCACATTCGAAATTAAACGTGTTTGTTGTGGAGAAAAGTACTTGACCTTTAGCTGGATTAGAATGTACAAATGTGTAGAAGATAAAGCAGAACTTACTTCAACGAACAAATGTCTTGGCAAAAGTACGTCGGGGGCTCATACATATTCATGAGTTAATCATTTCCTGGAAAAGAATATGTTTATAAGCTAGCCTCATGTTCGAGTTTCTTTTAAGTTTACACGTGATAAAATGTCCTGTTTAAATGGCCAAGGGGCGGTGGGTTAAGTTAGTGGCTAAAGCGTTCGCCCGTCACGCTGAAGACCCGTGTTCTATTCCACACATGGGTACCACTCACTTATATGGCCCAAGACTTTATTAATTGTGTGTTACATTGGATAAAGTAGTGTGTTTGCCTCTCTCTGTTGAACTTTAATTAGGTTACTCACTTTGTATCAATTTCTGTTGTGATCAATGATGACGCTATTAAAACTTCGTAGGCGTTGTGTGTGTCATTACGTAATGTTTAGACACTTCCTATCAATATAGTATAATCAGAATAATATCTGTTGCTGTAGATCCTATACTATTGTAGCTTAGCGATTTGCAAGTAAGGCCCACCTGTTTCAATCACTATATATGAGGAAAGAACATTGGCCAATATTTTAGAAAATGTATATCAGTAATCCAATGTAGCTTCGTGATGCATAAATGTGGGCCCACATTTAGAATTTAATTATCAACACAATAAAGCATGGCGATATACAAATGACGGCCCACATACACGTATATCACCATATATGACGAAACAAACGTGAGTCCAAAGATTATGCGTTTCGATTATTAGCACTCATGCTTCGAACGACAACTAAATAAATATAGTATGCACAGTTTGATCCGGAATATAACTGATTCATGTTAAAAGCAATTCGACATCATACGGCTATAATTTAATAAGATAAGGCAGACACATACATTGTTTCTTGTACACTTTTGACTCTTAACGTCTTTTCCTCTACCATTATAGAGAGAACATTTTCCCGAGCACAAGGTACGATGTCACAACTGGCCCTGTGGCATCATTACACTTCGCCTAACACTGTCTTGAAGTGTGGTCCATGATTCATGACTTATTAATGTCCCCAATTCAGTCTGCAGCCCTGAACATTGAAAGGGCATTCCAGTTTATAACGTAGTGAAAGTGTTCGTATAATAACGTATTTAGATTTTGATCAGCTCTAACTCATGAACAGTGAATGTGCACTAAACTAAAGAATAAACTACCGTTCAACACACTTATCCCCAATAGAAGCTTTCGGTCGTCAACAAATTCATTGGAAGTTAAGATTTCTTTACCCCACAACAAGAAGTATGGTGTGAGTTGCAGGGATTACTAAAGCGATGAAGGACGATGCCGCATTAATGCACACTGAAATCACTTGACAGCTGAAAGCTTGTTACAGATAAAAGATTTTTGCGCACTATATAAACCGCTCACCTCCTTAAATACCTCCTTTCAAACGAATAGTTTCCTGTTTATGTTAACAGTGTGAATACCTCACGGTTGCATTTTAAGTGTCACGTTTTGGTGAGGCTGTTCGTCATTTATGGGTTATTGACTGTCCCTGAGTGTCACTAACCAAACTCGGCACATGATTTATGTATTGACCGTCACTGTCACTGAGCACACTGTCCTAGAGTCTGGTGTCGGCACGTGATCTATGTATTGACTGTCACTGAGTGTCACTGACCGCACTGTCCTGGAGTCTAGTGTCGGCTCATGATCTGTGTATTGACTGTCACTGAGTGTCAATGACCGCACTGTCCTCGAGTCTAGTGTCGGCTCATGATCTGTGTATTGACTGTCACTGAGTGTCACTGACCACACTGTCCTCGAGTCTAGTCTGGGCACATGATCTGTGTATTGACTGTCACTGAGTGTCACTGACCACACTGTTCTCGAGTCTAGTGTCGGCTCATGATCTATGTATTGACTGTCACTGTGTGTCACTGACCGCACTGTCCTGGAGTCTAGTGTCGGCTCATGATCTGTGTATTGACTGTCACTGAGTGTCACTGACCGCACTGTCCTCGAGTCTAGTGTCGGCTCATGATCTATGTATTGACTGTCACTGAGTGTCAATGACCGCACTGTCCTGGAGTCTAGTGTCGGCTCATGATCTGTGTATTGACTGTCACTGAGTGTCAATGACCGCACTGTCCTCGAGTCTAGTGTCGGCTCATGATCTGTGTATTGACTGTCACTGAGTGTCAATGACCGCACTGTCCTCGAGTCTAGTGTCGGCTCATGATCTGTGTATTGACTGTCTCTGAGTGTCACTGACCGCACTGTCCTCGAGTCTAGTCTGGGCACATGATCTGTGTATTGACTGTCACTGAGTGTCACTGACCACACTGTCCTGGGGTCTAGTCTGGGCACATGATCTGTGTATTGACTGTCACTGAGTGTCACTGACCACACTGTTCTCGAGTCTAGTGTCGGCTCATGATCTGTGTATTGACTGTCACTGAGTGTCACTGACCACACTGTCCTGGAGTCTAGTGTCGGCACATGATCTGTGTATTGACTGTCAATGAGTGTCACTGACCACACTGTCTTAGAGTCTGGTGTCGGCACATGATCTATGTATTGACTGTCACTGACTGTCACTGACCACACTGTCCTCGAGTTTAGTGGCGGCTCATGATATATGTATTGACTGTCACTCAGCGTCACTGACCACACTTTCCCCGAGTCTAGTGTCGGCACATGATCTATGTATTGACTATCACTGAGTGTCACTGACTACACTGTCTTAGAATCTGGTGTCGGCACATGATCTATGTATTGACTGTCACTGACTGTCACTGACCACACTGTCCTCGAGTTTAGTGGCGGCTCATGATATATGTATTGACTGTCACTCAGCGTCACTGACCACACTTTCCCCGAGTCTAGTGTCGGCACATGATCTATGTATTGACCGTCACTGAGTGTCATTGACCACACTGTCCTCGAGTCTACTGTCGGCTCATGATCCTTGTATTGACTGTCACTGAGAGTCACTGACCACACTGTCCCGAGTCTAGTGTCGGCACATGATCTATGTATTGACTGTCACTGAGAGTCACTGACCACACTGTCCTCGAGTCTAGTCTCGGCACATGATCTGTGTATTGACTGTCACTGAGTGTCACTGACCACACTGTTCTCGAGTCTAGTGTCGGCTCATGATCTGTGTATTGACTATCACTGAGTGTCATTGACCACACTGTCTTAGAATCTGGTGTCGGCACATGATCTGTGTATTGACTGTCACTGAGTGTCACTGACCACACTGTTCTCGAGTCTAGTGTCGGCTCATGATCTGTGTATTGACTATCACTGAGTGTCATTGACCACACTGTCTTAGAATCTGGTGTCGGCACATGATCTATGTATTGACTGTCCCTGAGTGTCACTAACCACTCTCTCCTAGGATCTGGAGTCGCCACATGATCTATGTATTGACTGTCACTGACTGTCACTGACCACACTGTCCTCGAGTCTGGTGTCGGCACATGATCTATGTATTGACTGTCCGTGAGTGTCACTGACCACACTGTCCTCGAGTCTAGTGTCGGCACAAGATTTATGTATTGACTGTCACTGAGTGTCACTGACCCCACTGTCCTCGAGTCTGGTGTCGGCACATGATCTATGTATTGACTGTCCGTGAGTGTCACTGACCACACTGTCCTCGAGTCTAGTGTCGGCACATGGTCTATATATTGACTGTCACTGAGTGTCACTGACCACACTGTCCTCGAGTCTGGTGTCGGCACATGATCTGTGTATTGACTGTCTCTGAGTGTCACTGACCGCACTGTCCACGAGTCTAGTGTCGGCACATGACCTATGTATTGACTGTCTCTGAGTGTCATTGACCACACTGTCCTGAGTCTAGTGTCGGCACATGATCTGTGTATTGACTGTCTCTGAGTGTCACTGACCACACTGTCCTCGAGTCTGGTGTCGGCACATGATCTGTGTATTGACTGTCACTGAGTGTCACTGACCACACTTTCCCCGAGTCTAGTGTCGGCACATGATCGATGTATTGACTGTCACTGAGTGTCACTGACCACATTGTCTCGAGTCTAGTGTCGGTTCATGATCCTTGTATTGACTGTCACTGAGTGTCACTGACCACACTGTCCTGAGTCTAGTGTCGGCACATGATCTATATATTGACTGTCACTGAGTGTCACTGACCACACCGTCCTCGAGTCTAGTGTCGGCACGTGATCTATGTATTGACTGTCACTAAGTGTCACTGGCCACACTGTCCTCGAGTCTAGTGTCGGCACAAGATTTATGTATTGACTGTCACTGAGTGTCACTGGCCACACTGTCCTCGAGTCTAGTGTCGGCACAAGATTTATGTATTCACTGTCACTGAGTGTCACTGGCCACACTGTCCTCGAGTCTAGTGTCGGCACAAGATTTATGTATTGACTGTCACTGAGTGTCACTGGCCACACTGTCCTCGAGTCTAGTGTCGGCACAAGATTTATGTATTCACTGTCACTGAGTGTCACTGGCCACACTGTCCTCGAGTCTAGTGTCGGCACAAGATTTATGTATTCACTGTCACTGAGTGTCACTGGCCACACTGTCCTCGAGTCTAGTGTCGGCACAAGATTTATGTATTCACTGTCACTGAGTGTCACTGGCCACACTGTCCTCGAGTCTAGTGTCGGCACAAGATTTATGTATTGACTGTCACTGAGTGTCACTGGCCACACTGTCCTCGAGTCTAGTGTCGGCACAAGATTTATGTATTCACTGTCACTGAGTGTCACTGGCCACACTGTCCTCGAGTCTAGTGTCGGCACAAGATTTATGTATTCACTGTCACTGATTGTCACTGGCCACACTGTCCTCGAGTCTAGTATCGGCACAAGATTTATGTATTCACTGTCACTGAGTGTCACTGGCCACACTGTCTTCGAGTCTAGTGTCGGCACAAGATTTATGTATTCACTGTCACTGAGTGTCACTGGCCACACTGTCCTCGAGTCTAGTGTCGGCACAAGATTTATGTATTCACTGTCACTGAGTGTCACTGGCCACACTGTCCTCGAGTCTAGTGTCGGCACAAGATTGATGTATTCACTGTCACTGAGTGTCACTGGCCACACTGTCCTCGAGTCTAGTGTCGGCACAAGATTTATGTATTCACTGTCACTGAGTGTCACTGGCCACACTGTCCTCGAGTCTAGTGTCGGCACAAGATCTATGTATTCACTGTCACTGAGTGTCACTGGCCACACTGTCCTCGAGTCTAGTGTCGGCAGACTTTATCATTTTCCTTGTAAGTCAGATGCAATGACCTCGATCGAAAAAGTTATAGACATGTAATGGAAAGTGCCTCCATTGAACTGATACGTGAGGCAGCATTTCGGACTAGTGGGGGTGTTATGTGACAAAAGGAGTAGTCTCCCTTGCACCGTCCACAGTGATCACCATTACACCTCCCACACTGTGACAGTGGTGACTGACTGAACTAACAGTGACAGGCGTGAACGGTATCCCGCAAGTGTGTCGTCAATGTACTATTAACGTTCAGTGTAGTGTCCCGGAGCCTGACGGAGTAGTCTCCCTTACACCGTTCATGGTGAACGGTATTTTATACACACACTGTGGCAGTGTTGATATGACTGTTCTCGCAGTGACTGATGTAACCAGGCATACAAGCTGTGAGTCCACTACAAGCGGCAGGTGTTCTGCACCTAAGCCTGACGGAGTAGTCTCCCTTACACCGTTCATGGTGTACAGTAGTTTATATACACACTGTGGCAGTGTTGATATGACTGTTCTCTCAGTGACTGATGTAACCAGGCATACAAGCTGTGAGTCCACTACAAGCCGCAAGTGTTCTGCACCTGAACCTACCTGAGTAGTCTCCCTTGTGCCATGACACTTAGTAGTGTAGTATTGTGGGATGACTACAGACGGTGATATTTCTACTTCGTTTTGTTTGTTTGGTTGTTTGTTGATTAACGCCGCTGTCAGCAATATTCCACCTATATGACGCCGGTCTGTACATAATCAAGTATAGACCAAACAATCCAGTGGCTGACATCATGAGCATCGATCTACGCAATTTGGAAACGATAACACACGTCAACCATGTCAGCCAACCTGACCACCGATCCTGTTAATCCCTCTTGAATGTGCGACAAGCATGGTCACCTTTTATGGCAAGCATGGGTTGCTGAAGACCAATTCTATCCCGGTTCATCATGGGTCTCTGATTTAGTTTTGGATGGTGCTCCTATCAAAGTTGTGAAAGAGACCAAGTTTCTTGGTATTATTTTTTACCATCATTTGACCTTTCTGCCACACATAAATTATGTAAAGACTAAATGCCTGTAGGCTCTTGATTTAATAAAAGTAGTTTCAAACGCAAAATGGGGAGGGGGTCAGAAAACCCTCCTCCAACTTTACAGAGCACTGATCCATTCTAAACTTGATTAAATATGCAAATATGTCATTTTCGACAATTTGGGTAATGCAGAAGGCTGCAGTGTTGGGGAATCTTCACATTCTCTGAAACGTTCTGGGTGTGTTTGACTAGGCAGACTTTGAGAAGTCCCATTCGCTCTCTGTACATAGCTAGAGCCACGGTACACATGGAGTCTGCAGTAGGAAATATATACAAGTAATTAACATTACAGAGAGAAAGGGAAACCATGTGTTAGCTTAGATATGGTGTTATTATATGAAAAATGCCCAAGCTCTGGGGCTTTCACACCAACAAGTCAACGTATAATACATAAAACAAGGACCTGTGAAGATTCCGGGGTAGAATAGGTCTTCAGCAACCCATACGTGCCGTAAAAGGTGACTATGCTTGTCGTAAAAGGCGACTAACGGGATCGGGTGGTCAGGCTCGCTGACTTGGTTGATACATGTCATCGATCCCAATTGCGTGGATTGATGCTCATGCTATTAATCACTGGATTGTCTGGCCCAGACTCGATTATTTACAGACCGCCGTCATATAGCTGGAATATTGCTGAGTGCGACGTTAAACAACAAACCAACCAACATTAAACAAGGAAGGTAGGGGTCGTCTGAAAAGCAAAACCGGAACTTCAAAGGATACGAGACAGTGAAGTAGTACAGTTAAAGTAGTGATTACTCTGCCTTCCATCTCTCTCAGTATATACCAAGATCCCTTCCAGTTACGTTAAAAATCGGGCCATGCAACCAGAAATCTTTCATACCTTCAACAGTCTTTTGGTTACCACTACGTCCACATGTTGTAAATGTTCTCAACCTTCACACATTGTACCCATGTCGGGAATCGAACCCGGGTCTTCAGCATGACGAGTGAACGCTTTAGCCACTAGGCTACCCAACGCCCCGGGACTTCAAAGGATACGAGACAACATATTAAAGTAGTGATTACTCTGCCTTCTATAAACTTCTCTGTTCGCATTTCTGTTGCATTTCGTGGCTTTCTCTCCCTCAGAATAAACCAAGATCCCTTCCAGCTACATTCAAAATCATAGCATACCTTCAACAGTCTTTTGGTTACCACTAAGTTCAATCCATCTGTTGAAATGGTTCTAAATCCTAGCTACAAACTGTGTGAATATTTCATATCTGATACCTGTATCAGTTTTAACCGTTCTAAATTTCTGATGAAATTTATCTTAACAGCTTGTGTCATCTGCACTTAATCTGGAATATACTTCCAAAGCATTACCTTTTTGGGGCATACAAAGATATGCTGGCCAATGACAAGGTTGCCAACCTTGTGCTGCAACTGCCCGTTCAAACTGCTGCAGATATGCATCAAGGCTGTCGGTGTGGTCTTCAGTCGGGGGCATCTTAGGCATCAAAGGTGCACCACCTGATCTGCTCTCTCCTACATGTACCTGACAGTGTCCTTCGTACTTTACAATATCACACTTTTCAAACTTGCTTAATTCTATTCTCTCTTCTGGTATTACTTTCATTTTCCGTTACTTAATATACTAATATATCGCGGTAACATCACTGCCACCAGTATGGGCGCGGCCATTACACGAATCTTGAAATTTGCCATCTAACCCCAAATGTATTAATGTTAATACTTTTGTTTATGTCTTTGGCAATGCCATCATGGTGAATTTTGAAAAGGTTTACGACTGACCATACTTTCCAGATTAGTTTAATTCTATGTTTATATGATCAGACAAGTTAGAGATTACAGACTAACGGAAAATCACTTAACTTCCTCATTATATTCTTACTATACCAACTACATGACAGTTGATAAATGAAAATGATTTAGCTGGGGTAAGAGTATTCGGCGTCATGACAGTCGTCACTTGTTTGTAAACGTAACGGTCATTCGGCTGCGAGGTCAACTCCAAGCATGGGTGTGGTCATTTTGGCTGGTGGCAGCGGTATTACTAGAGAGCTCCGCGAACAGGATATCCCTGTGAGGAGCTTGGTAACACCGTCTCTACCAAACTCCTCACAGCGATATCCCGTTCGCGGAGCTCTCTATAGAATATCACCACACACACTGATAGCTTTTACAACACTATCTTTTAATCATAAGCCAACTTTGAATAACATGTGATATTGTATAGATACACACAAGATATAAACATATGGCGTCTCAATAAAAAGTTTCAAACTTAGATTCGACACCTGTTAATTTGATTTGTGCAGTAATGGAATTAAGACGGGTGTTGATTGAAGCAGTGACCTGTGTGTGTTCTCTAGGAACGTTTGATTATGACAATATGCTAGACGCACAGCTTATCCACAGATCTAGGCGAGCTTGGAGCTTCCCCATTGTCATCTTAAATACGAAAGATGGCATTAGACGGTTCTGCGTCGAGTTCCGGTCGTTGAACGAGATCACAGACCCGTTTCAACCCCTCGATACCTGAACATTTCATTTGTGGTCTCTAACATAATGTGCAAAGTCCCCGACAGAATGTTATCATAACGAGGACATTTTTAAAAAAACCATGACATATCAATGTATGTATTACTCACTTAAACATATCTAAATTCAACATGGGAAAAAGACAGATTTCGAATATTGTCCTTCTACAGCTCGGTAATACACTCATATAATGAAATCAATTTGACTCAGTCACAATGTTAAACATCTATACTGTTATAGAATATGTGTCCAAGGTATGTACACCTGCTTGTCCTGTCATATGACATAAGGTTCGCTTTTTGTTTAAAGAGCTGATCATGATCACACATTGCATAAAGCGAATATAAAGCCACTTATATTTTTATACACATCCGGCAGCTACCTCTATCAGTCTGTTTGGAAGTCTTTATGATATCTCCTTTGAAGTGGTCTGTAAACATTCTTTCATACTATGCTTAGAATCTTTGGGTTACATTGACGAATAGACCTTTTAACACTAGAGCCAAGCAATAGTGGACGAAAAGCTGTTTATCTTACAGTGGGCTTATGAAATAATCTCAATAGTACAATAAACAGCGATTTCTCATGAATAAAGAAAGGGTTTTGTCGTTGTTGTTAATGAAAAGAACATTAACATAACCATAAGCACAGTTCAGGTCCAGGGTCCGCTATCCTCATGAATGTGTCTTTGTAACTGCGCTAGATAGCATTCTGATGAGAATTTTGATTCACTGGTCGACCGACTGTGCGGTATGTGTAGGTGTGGGGTGTATATGGAACATACAATGAACACGACTGCATTGTTGAGTAGCTACTCCCAGTAACCCTCAGGTGACATATAATCTTGAACGCAAGGTTGAACCCCTTTTCACCGCACCTATTGTTTTCTCAGTAAACCTCAGATGACCTTTAAAGATAGATGTGTAACTATATCTACGGTCACGACGTTTAGTGGAAAAGGGTAAAGTGTTAATCTAGACCCTTTCCGGGAGATTAAGCCATGAAATGTCTACATGTGCAAGCACACTACAATCATCCTACCACTTGACGATCTGGACGAATAAACTTATTGGACATACTTGAAGCAAATTATAGACATTGTAATTGAAAAGAGTGATGACTTTATGTTATAGGGCAAAGCACACTCATTCCGTTATGTTACTCATCCATGATGTGGGTGGAGGCGTGAGTTTGGTGTAACACCTCTCTGAGCAGTATTCCACTTATACCATGGAAGTGCCAGCATCATGTGATAGGACAGCCAAGAACCGGTTGAAGAACGAACCTGTTTCAACTGCCCGGATTCTGTGGAGGATGAGATGCATGTGTTACTCAAGTGACCGCTTTACATGCATTGAACAAGAGACATGTTTGCATTATGTTGTCAGGTTTATCCTGCTTTTATTACAGCCCCTGACGAAGAAACATAAATATTCATGTCTTGCCCCAATAATATGAAAGCTGCCAAAACCTGCAAGTATGTTTTAGACTTTAGGAGTACGTATGTGAAAAGATAATATGGATGATTACATTGTGTATTATATTTTATACTGAATATTATGTGTAGGGGTGGCTCTGTTATATATAGTTGTATATGTTGTTTTTATCTGTACCTGGGGAGAGACGAAAATAAAATATTCTGTCTGTCTGTCTGTCTGACAACTGGAGTGATGAGACGTAGGGTGGACGCCATCACCCGGGCACGTGGAGGATTTACTCACTACTGAATCTCTGAACTACGGTCCACGGACTTAAGGTGACATTTTGTTATCCACATATAGCCACATGAACTCTTGATACTGTTTTTTTTAGTAAAAAACAATCATTCACATTAGGTGCCACAATTTTACAACAGACCCTACAGGACCACGTGGCTGGCCTAACGGGTCGTTGTAGTGCAGGCTCAGTAGACATTACATCTGCAGAGCTTCTGATATTCACTCTATCGTTACATCGTCCATTTTCTGATGTTTGTTAATAATTTGTACATGGAACTCTATCTCCTTAACATAGTTGACCCGTGAAGATTCCGGAGTAGAATAGGTCTTCAGCAACCCATGCTTGCCCTAAAAGGTGACTATGCTTGTCGTAAAAGGCGACTAATGGGATGGGTGGTCAGGCTCGGTGACTTGGTTGATGCATGTCATCAATCCAAATTGCGTGGATCGATGCTCATGACATTAATCACTGGATTGTCTGGTCCAGACTCGATTATTTACAGACCGCCGTCATATAGCTGGAATATTGCTGAGTGCGGCGTTAAACAACAAACCAACTAGCCAACCAACTTAACATAGTTAATACAGATCTTTTTAAGAGTTTTACATTCAAGAAGAAGATAATTGATAAGGAATATTGTCTTTGGGTAAACATTACCAGTGGTGGTGCTACTATATCATGATAACAGCCTAACCCAAACTGACAATGGTGGTGCTTCCTCCTTCTTGTCGTTTTTCTTCTTAAATATATATTTCTTTTAAATATATATGTAGCTTACTTGACTATGGTAACATATCAATTTATTATAAACGTATATAAATCTTATGTCTCGCCGAAGTGCCTGATTAATGTCACACTGTCTAGTACGACTTAATGCGTAAATCATATGCATGTACTACCTTGCGTCCTGCGCAACAGAGCTATTGTGTGCACACGGACTGAAAGAACCCTACTGACAATCTTTCCTTTGTGAGCGCCCCAGCATGAATAAATATACATCCGGGTTTAACCCGACATCAGGGTTTAACCTGTGCATATCTAGTTTAAAATTAGATATCACACACATACCTATAGTTGTTGGCAGCAGGGGAAGTCTGTAAGGGTAGATTGTCTATCAAAATGTGAGTATCAAGTTTCATATCCCGTGTGTAAGTATGTGTCTAAACCGTTAGTGGAAGTTTACCACATTGAGTGGAATGTGTAAAAAAAGAATAGTCGTGTACCTGGATCCTTACCTGTAACCTGCAACATTGGGGTCGTGTTCTGAAATTGGGACTTCAAGTTCGTAATTGTACCGATAATGTACGTTACTTTCCACGGTTATTCTTGACTTAACCGTTAACCAAATCCGTTAAGACGAAGCTTTATCACCACCTCACCTCACCTCACCTCACCTCACCTGATCTCACCTTGATGATGTTACAATTATAGGAACTCACAATGAAGACATCCACGGGTATCCTTGATGGATTCAAAATGAAATAAAACATGAAGAACTATGTTGTTTGGCATACACTTAAACACTGAGAAAAGGTAATTTCTAGTCAGGTGAGCGCATGTCGTTAAAGTCTTCTTCTCTGTAACCACAGCACAGATGAGGCTGAAATGATGACAACCCAGTTTGTTCAAGAAGTTTTGATCCAATCTTAACATACATCCTTAACATACATCCTTCAGTGGCCACGCGCGCGTTATGATATTGTCAGCAACAAAAGGACAGCTTATATCTCTGTACAGCCTACCTGTACGTTACTTTGTGATATTTTAAGGCTGCTTCGGTATAAGTCGGCACACACACAGTTAATCCTGCAAAACTGCGTCCCTTATAGGGGTTTCACAATTTATGAACATAACCTGGATGTAGCTTTCAATGTTAACATATTTGTGATCTAATAAACCTCAATTCGGGTCGAGAGAGGACTGGATCCTAAGCAACATGTAAAGGCATGCCGTGCTACTGTATTTGCATAATCTGTATTAAATACTGTAGCGGGTATTGTGTACTCTTTATTCTCAAAATGTGTGTTCTCATATTAAACCATGCATCGCACACAGTTCGGTATGGCTCTATAACCGGGAAACTGTGAATGCATCTGTAGTTAAAGGTTTTGTAGATATAGCGACCAGACGATCACGGTTACAAAGATATCCAAAATGAATATTTCAAATGCATTGATGATTTGATGTGTTATATGGATAGGTTAAGGACAGACTTAGTTTTGCTGTATTTTACACGATTGTAAAATATGAAACAATGAACATAATCTATGCCATTAGGAATATACTTTATTTTTAGTACGCTAACGATGCAAATGTGCACACATATTCAGGGATCAAGACGCGTTTATGATATCGGTATAAGTGTAAAACAGCATAGTTACCTGTTTTAAACGGGGGAGGAAGTGCTTACTACTAATATAACGACCTGCATCCTACTGATGACCAATTATTAGCCTTGAGAGTCCTTGAAATTCATCACTTAGTTTCCTTTAGGTACTCAATATATGATAATTCCTAAGTGCGAACTTGCTCCTTTTAAATTTAATGTGTAAATAAATTCTCGTCTTTCTTCATTTTTGTCATCAAGTGCGAACTTAGAGAGATTTTCATGATATATTGATACAGTTATCATGTTTTTATAACAGAAAGATGGCAAGGAATCTGAAGAAGGGAATCTTCTCTGAACTATCAACGAATGTAAAACCTAAAGGTAAGATTGAATTTATGTACATATAAGTGAGACAACACTTTCCACTGCCATAACAAATACAATCTGATAAAAGCAGAGCCCCTACTACGATTCCGACTATAGGGTAAGCATGTGTTATGAATTACCATCAAATAGTGAAGATACCAGTTGGTAAAACACGTTTGCAATATGATGACGGGACACCAAAAGTAGGTGGACTGAGGCTAGAAATTTCACATTTCTGTTCCCAACTGAATTTCCAAAGGAGGTTGAAATCTGAATTTCAATATTTTTTAAAATAACCCACGAGGCACCAGTGATTAAGGCAAAATATGTCACGAGCGAAAGTAATATTTTAAGTTCTGAGTGACATATTTTTCGTAATCGCTAGTACCGAGTGGGTTACTCTATTTACTACCCATAATCATATTAAAGTCATATTTCAAGAAAAAAATGTCACCGTCAAGAATCAGCTGTTTTGTATCAATCCGCGTGTGACAAAACACTGTCCACTTCACTCGAACCATATTACTCAGTTAATGTTTTCTTACGCGTGGAAAATATAGTTCTGTTAAACAAACTTTAAATATCACATTATTGAAGTAATATTGCACACTTTGCACACGAATTGCACACTTTGTAAACATCAAACGATATCACACTGCCTATTTTAGCCCGTATGGGTAATAACCATGTCAGAAAATAGACATAGCCATGTTTCAGACATTTTTGTTCACTCCTGTCCATTTCACACTAAAAGTATTCTCAAGAATAGACTCAGAAAGCTGAACTTTGGGTCCATGATCATGCTATCAAAGAGATTCAAGCCGTCATGAAAGGAATTCACGTTTTGAGGATACAGCCATGGGGTCAATCCTGACACCAATAGTCATAGGGTTTGTATTATTCTGTTGTGAAATAACATTTTGTACGCGAGCAAAAAGACTTGGAAGTTGGATATTTGTTGTAGCATCATCTAATGCTAATATACATGTAATTATTATTATTGTTTTTATTAGACTCCGCTCTCCGTGAAGCCTGCATGGCGGGGAACCTGGCAGTTGTAAAGCGGATAGTAACAGCAGGTGGGGCGGACCTCAACTCTAGGGACCGATTCGGAATTACACCGGTGCAGGCAGCAGCATGGTATAGACATAAAGACGTAGTGGAGTTCCTTGTGAGTAAAGGAGCTGATGTGTCTCTGGTGGACGGTGCCGGTAACAACATCCTCCACTATGCCTGTTGGGGAGGAGATGAGGAGACGGTGAAGTTTGTTCTCTCACAGAATTTCGCGGACATTAACGCCAAGAACAAGTCGGGGGAGACGGCAACCGACAGGGCGAGATCCTGGAGAATTTATGAAGTGGTTGATCTCATGGTGTCCAGTGGCGCTCAATGAAGTGAATGTAGGATGTGTGCAGAAAGCGTATTGTGTTTGAGAGACATATTGTGAGACACTTTGTCGTTTGTTTATTTGAAACTTTCCATGATCAGGTAAACGGACCATTGTAACTGACCTTTTGAATGGCGTACCGGGACGACATCGCTCGAGATCATGTTCTACCCTTTGTGCAAATGCAGCGCCGTAACGTCACGTTGCAGCAGCATAATGCCCGCCGACACGTTATACGTGTAGTAACAAGTCTTTTTAGGCGGCATAACATTGTGGTCGGCTATTTCTCCAGACCTCTCCCCCATAGAACATGTTTGGGATGAGATAGACAGGACAGAACTAGCCGGTAAGGCTAGCTCAGTTGGGCCAATCTTTGTTTGACATTTGGCAAAAAATCTCCCACGAACTTACGAACTAATGGGACAAGCAAAACGGCCAGACATGCTGGTTTCTGTTTCTACATTTGTACCACAATCAGTCATTGTTGAAATGTAACCAGCAGTGACCACGTAAAGCAACGAAAAATGACAAAACCCTTTCCACAATCAAGAGGCATCTGTAAGTACGATTCCGACTACAGCTTAAGCATCTTCTTATCAATGACTATCAATCAGTGATGATATCACGTTATCGCGAAACTTTGAGCGTATCATGCGCCATAAGTGGCACCCATCACAGATACATGCAAAGGCAAGTCATTTGTTCACCTGAAAAAACACATGTGGTACAGCTCAGAACAGGGAACTGGATCAGGCATCATTTTTGTCACTGATGTGTCATGTTTGGAAATGTCCTCCACATGTCCACCATAACATTCTGGAAAGCTTTACTTAGGCCTTGTGTGTAGAAACCCGGATCAAACATCTTTCCAACAAGAGTCCTATGCCGATCTTTGACATATTTAGTAGAAAGAGCATGTTCAAAGAGATCTAAATATGAAACGGATGATGCCTCCACGCCGTCGCTACATGCACTGGTTGTCTCCCCTGTGGTGTAACACATCCTCCACGCCGTCACTACATGCACTAGTTGTCTCCCCTGTAGTGTAACACATCCTCCACGCCGTCACTACATGCACTGGTTGTCTCCCCTGTAGTGTAACACATCCTCCATGCCGTCGCCACATGCACTGGTTGTCTCCCCTGTGGTGTACCACATCCTCCTTACCGCCGCTACATGCACTGGTTGTCTCCCCTGTAGTGTCACACATCCTCCACGCAGTTACCTCTCTCAGTGTGTGTGGATAATACACTCATATAATGAAATCAATTTGACTCGGTCACAATGTTAAACATCTATACTTTTATAGAATATGTGTTTAAGGTATGTACACCTGCTTGTCCTGTCATATGACATAAGGTTCGCTTTTTGTTTAAAGAGCTGATCATGATCACACACTGCGTAAAGCGAATATAAAGCCACTTACATTTTTATACACATCCGGCAGCTACCTCTATCAGTCTGTTTGGAAGTCTTTATAATATCTCCTGTGAGGTGGTCTGTGAACATTCTTTCATTTTATGCTTAGAATCCTTGGGTCACATTGACGAAAAAATCTTCAAACACTAGAGCCAAGCCATGGTTGACGAAAAGCTGTTTATTTTACACTGGACTTATGAAATAATGTCAATAGTACAATAAACAGCGATTTCTCATGAATATGGAAAGGGTTCTGCCGTTGTTATTAATGAAAAGAACATTAACATAACCATAAGCACAGTTGAGGTCCAGGGTCCGTGTCGCCAGCTATCCTCGATGAATGTGTCTTTGTAACTGCACTAGATAGCATTCTAATGAGAGTAAGATTGACTGATCGACTGACTGCGGTATGTGTAGGTGTGGGGTTTATATGGAACATACAATGAACACGACTGCATTGTGGAGTAGCCACTCCCAGTAAACCTCAGGTGACATATCTTGCCAAGGTCTTCAATATGAGGTTATGAGGACACGTTCATCATGTTATTGTTACATGCTACTATTATTTATCAACTACTACTGCTTCTGATATACTACTACTATTGCTATATACTACTACCACTGCTACTGTTACTATTATGAATGTGTCTTTGTAACTGCACTAGATAGCATTCTAATGAGAGTTAACTGTGCAGAGGTAGAATGAATAATTGTTGACTTTCTGTGTGGTATATTCCCAGTCGACCTGATTGTTCATCCAGGCTGTAAATGAGTGTGGCTTGTTTATGGTAATACTTTTCATGACAACGTGCACTGTTGTGGCTCGAGTGTGTTGTAACACCAAGCATTTTTGCAAGGACGTTGGTCCAGTGTGGTCCTTGCGTCTTCTTTAAGAAGTGTCAACACATTAATTCCTTGGACTACAGGTACCCTTGCATTATAGTTACTTGTAGGAACAACTAGAAGGGAACCTAGCAAACTATCCTCTTCTGTACCTGTATAAGTACAGAAGCATAGATCCATTGAAACATTAAGTGTGTAATACATCTTCAATGGGAATGTGATACAAGTTGTTTTCCTGGTACAAATTCTGATAGTAGAAACCACTAAACCAGTGTCTACAGAGCTGTGCATTCAAACCCAGAGACAGACACATTAACTTCATTGGCATCTCCAATCAAAAGTAGTTGAGGTTATGACCCTTGCCTTTGCTGTGCCATAGGTCGTTCCTTGTATAAAGAATGTCTGTGTGAAACGTTCTCCCAACAACAGCTGACCATACTGACCACTGCACCAACAGACGATGGGATCCTTTGGTTCTTTATGTCCTCGATTGTCCTGGCTTAGTTCGCTTTACCTGGTGGCACACAAGTCCACTTGAACTGGCACGATTGGTTCACCCATTTCTTTAAAGAGTTGACGTCAGCAGAACGTATTTCAACCATTCCTTTTCGTTCCTTAATGTCAGAAGTTTCATTTAGCACAGTAGCCCTTATCGACAATTCGGCATCCCACTGTTCAGTCTCATTGCATCTGGTAGCATGGGTGAATTCTTCAGTGTTCTGTGTGGTTTCATGTTCAAGGCAGACACATCCTTGTAACGAGGTGATAGTCCCTGCCAAAATACACCTTTGTGATCCTTATTCATTTGGCTTACACTTGGTTTGGTCCCATAAGTATTTGTTTCCATAAAATTATTCTTCGCGTCAAACACAAGATATACATGATTCAACAGATTTCTGTCTAGCACTGTAAGGTGGCATTCAAGGATCCAGGTTTCTCACAAATTTCATTGACATTGTCATCTTTGGCAGGGTCTCTGAGGTTCAGTAGACAAGACTGGTAAAGTATACTGTTCACAGACGTGTCGCCGTTTTGGACAGCTCTGATGGTCGTGCAGGGGTCTATATGCTCAGATGAGCACGTTTTAGCGACAATTACGTCACTCAACGTCGTCAGTTTAGGGCTGGGAGTGTAATGGTATAGCGTGGCATCACAACTCTTTGGAGAACACATATCATTGCTGTTAATGACAATTTAAATGATGTATCCTTCCGGGACGACAACGTTTGAGGTCGTGTTCTACCCTTTGTCCAAATGCAGAGACATAAGGTCACGTTGCAGCTGGATAAGAGCAAAACATAACAATACTGTAGTGCCATGGTCTGCTGTATATCCAGGCCTTTCCCCAAACAGAACATGTCGGAGATGAGATGGATAGACGCCTACGGCGGGACTAGACAGTTGGACCAATCTTTGGTTGTCAGTTTGAACAACATCCCTCAGGCTGTATATGGCCAAGAACAAGTATAATATGTGAAGCCCGCGATACAAAGGGAAAATTACTTGAAGCCTTTTCCTTAAATAATGATGTATGCATTTTTAATGATGGTTCTACCACATATCTACATCCCGCAAATGGTACTTACTCTTGTCTGGATTTATCAGTTGTAGATTTTAATTTACTAAGTGAATTTGAATGGTCAGTCCACTATGACCTCTGTGGAAGTGACAATTTTCCAACCATTTTAAAATCTGTAACTCCATCTGATGTTCCTCCATCATCAGAACGGAATTTTACTAAGGCCAACTGGCATTTATATGAAATCCTTTGTACAAACGAACTCAAACCTGAAGTTTGTATTGATGTTCCGGACCCTATACAACTTTTCTCTGATGAACTAAACAGAATAGCTGATGAATGAATTCCGAAGTCCTCCACAAATCCTCACATACGTAGACCATGGTTTAACACTGAATGTAAACAAGCTAGGAAAGCACGGAAAAAGGCTGAAAAGTATTTCCGTCGCCATCCAATGTTACATAATCTAAATAAATTCAAAATTATAAATGCTAAAACACGGCGCACTTTCAAACAAAACAAACGCCAATCTTGGCAAAATTATGTATCTAAGATAAAATCACGGACGCCTACGTCCAAGGTATGGAATATGATTCAGAAAATCAAAGGTAAGGGTACTAGATCAAGCATACATCATCTCCAAGATGGGGATCAATTTTTAACTGATACATCAGATATTGCAAATAGAGTTGGTGAAACGCTTGCTCAGCATTCTTCTTCGGCTAACTATGTTCCTCAATTTTAAAACTACCAAAATCAGCAGGTAAAGAAAACTATACACTTTAATTCAGATAAGGGGGAAGATTATAATGAAGTTTTTTTTCCATTCATGAGCCCTATACTGCCCTTGGGGAAGCTCATGATACTGCTATAGGGTCTGATAATATACATTATCAACTCTTGAAACATTTACCGCAATCCTGTTTAGAAACCCTTTTGATAATATTTGATAAAATCTGGACGTCAGGAGAATTTCCTTCTTCATTGCGTGAAGCTATAACTGTTCCCATACCTAAACCTGGACGTGATCATACTGATCCTTCTAATTCTCGACCCATTTCATTGACTAGCTGCGTTTGCAAAACCATGGAACGCATGGTCAATAATAGATAAACCTGGTTTTTGGAATCAAATGATTTAATAACAAATATTCAATGTGGTTTCAGTAAAAATCGCAGTACCATTGACCATTTAGTTCGATTGGAATCATTTGTTAAGAATGCCGTTATAAACAAACAACATGCAGTGTCTATCTTTTTCGATCTAGAAAAAGCATATGACACTATATGGAAGAACGGTATTTTAAAAGATTTACATGACTTTGGGTTGCGAGGCCGTTTGCCTCAATTTATATCCAACTTTTTATCAAACAGACAATTTCATGTCCGTGTGGGCTCAAGCCTGTCTGATCATTATGATCAGGATCAGGGTGTCCCAAAAGGCAGTATTTTATCAATTACAGTGTTCAACATAAAAATAAAATGGATCACTTTTTGTGGATGATTTTAACATATCATGTCGAGGTAAAAACATGCGTACTATAGAAAGACAATTGCAACTGTGTCTAAATAAGATAAATAAATGGTCTTTGGAAAAAGGTTTTTAATTTTCAAAATCCAAAACAAATTGTATACATTTTTGAAGAAAATATAAACCTCATAAAGACCCTGATTTTGTTTTAGATAGCACTCCAATTAAAGTTGTAAAAGAGGCTAAATTCCAGGGTATTTTTTTTTATCACCATTTAACCTTTTAACCACACATCAAATATTAGAAAATTGAATGCCTGAAGGCTCTTGATCTTCTGAAAGTCGTTTCAAATTCAAAGTGGGGAGGGAATCAGAAAACCCTCCTCCAACTGTACAGAGCACTTATCCGCTCTAAACTGGATTATGGCTCCAACATTTATAAGATAGTATTCATCATCAAGGCCTGAGGCTTTGCCTTGGAGCCTTCAGAACATTCCCTATCAATAGTCTGTATGTAGAGGCGGATGAGCCCTCACTAAAACAACGTCGAATAAAACTCTCATTGCAATCCCTCACAAAGCTCTATTCAAATCCTACTAATCCTGAATATGATTGCGTTTTTAATCCAGTCTATGAGGATATGTACCATACAAAGTCATCCCTTGTTCCTCCAGACCGCCTCCGTGGTCTAATGGTAGAGTGTCCGCCCAGAGAGCGGAAGGTCCGGGTTTCGATCCCCGGCCGCGTCATGCCAAAAGACGTTTAAAGATGGTACTTGTTGTTACCCTGTCTGGCGCTCGACATTAAGGGGCTAAAACAAGGACTGGTCGGCTCGGAGTCAGTATACTGTGTCTGAGTGGGGTATTCATGTTAAACTGCGGCATGGTATCTCAGTGAACTAGCACTGTAAATCGGCATTAGTCCGGACTAGTACAAGCAGCCACACAAACACACACACGAGCATGCACGTCGCTATATAAGTGCAATAATCTTGGACGCGACGTTAAACCCCATTTCACCTCACCTGATCTTGTTCCTCCACTTGGTCTACAAATCAAATCTGACATTTCTGCTGCCAAAATCAATCTTGAAAATATAGCTCCAACTCATGGTACAGCCAGAGGTTGACTTGTCATTAACTAAACTTAAGAAATCAGAAACAAACCAACTAACCTATCAACAAGAATTTAATGAATTGCGGAACACATGTAACACATTCAAATCTATATTTACAGACGGATCCAAGGATGGTGACGCGGTTGCTAGCGCCACTGTCGTTGGATCCAGGATTATGTCTTCACGACTACCCGATAATAGTTCTATTTTTACAGCCGAATCCCATGCAATTTTAACGGCTCTAAAGTATATTGGTAAACAAACTAGGCATAAGCAATTTATATTATTTTCGGACTCCCTCTCGTGTCTTCAGGCTATTAAAAATATATCATGTAAGCATCCACTGATAACTGAAATTATTGAATCATATAATCGACTTGCTACTGGCCAATATGACATCGTTTTTTGTTGGTTACCCAGCAATGACTTGCTTGACTGTATTGATTTTTCCATCACAAGGGATAAAGATTACAAGGTTTCATCGTTAAAGGATCTTTTTAACAATAATAGCTCTCATTTAATCCTTAGTTTTTTTAAATAAATAGAACTTGTACATAAATTTTGATAAATGTGTTTTGTAATTAATAAATGGTCTTTTAATATTGGTAGAATAAATTGGATAACTAAGATTCCCAGTGGCTGTACGTCGAAGGGGGTTGAAGAAGTGTAAAAAAATTGTCCCCCGGAGATGGTACGTAAGTCCACGTCATTCACACGTCGCCAGAACAGTTTAAAATATATTGATAATGTCAGTCACTGAGTATCACACACACACACACGCACGCACGCACGCACGCACGCACGCACGCACACACACACGCACACACATACACACACACAGACACACACAGACACACACACAGACACACACATACACACACAGACAGACACACACACAGACACATACACACACACATTCACACACACACATACACACACACCGACACACAGACACACACACATACACACAGACACAGACAGACACACATACACACACAGACACAGACACAGACAGACACACACACATACACAAACACACACACACAGTGTGAGAAGGAGTTTGAAGCTAAGGTGAGGCAACATTCGAAACAAGGGAAGGTGTGATGTGTATAAAGGAGTTGTCTCCCTTGCACCGTGCACGGTGAACACGACAAAACCTCCCACACTGTGACAGTGTTGACTGAACTGAGTGTGACTGGAGAAACCTACACCCGGCGTGTGAGCCGTCAATACACCATTCCCGATTGTACCTGAGCCTGACGGAGTAGTCTCCCTTGGATCGTCCACAGTGAACACCATGATACCCACACACATACACACACTCACGGACGTACACACTGGTTTTACACGTTAGTATGAATGAGTGGATGCAGTACGTAGGATCACATGTCTGGTGATATCACAGCAACACAGAGCCATTGAATCTGTATGGGGCAAAATAACTAACGTTGTGGTCAATGCATTTGTATGACCCTCAGGGTCTAGGCATTAGCGTATTGTGATGACATGTACAAGTTTGCAACGTGTTGCTCCATGAATGTGCATAACGTGGTTATTCATGCATGTGTGTGACGTGATCCATGCGCGTGAGACGTGATCCATGCGTTTGTGACGTGATCCACCAATGTGTGTGGCTTGATCCATGCGTGTGTGACGTGATCCATCCATGTGTATGACGTGATCCATCCTTGTGTGTGACGTGATCCATGCGTGTGTGACGTGATCCATCCATGTGTGTGACATGATATATCAATGTATGTGACGTGATCCATCCATGTATGTGACGTGATTCATCCGTCTGTGTGACGTGATCTATGCGTGTGTGTGACGTGATTCATCCGTGTGTGTGACGTGATCCATGCGTGTGTGTGTGAGGTGATCTATGCGTGTGTGTGACGTGATCCATCCATGTGTGTGACGTGATCCATCCATGTGTGTGACGAGATCCATCCCTGTGTGTGACGAGATCCATCCATGTGTGTGACGTGATCCATGCGTGTGTGTGTGAGGTGATCCATCGTGTGTGTGACGAGATCTATGCATTTGTGACGTGATCCATGCGTGTGTGACGTGATTCACGCACGCGTGTGACGTGACCCACCCATGTATATGACGTGATCCATGCGTGTGTGTAACGTGCTCCATGTGTATGTGACGCGTTCCACGCAAGTGTGTGTGCGTGAGGTGATAAATACGTGTGTGACGGGATCCTCCCATGTGTGTGATGTGACCCATGCGTGTGTGACTTGATTAATGTGTGTGTGACGTGATTCATGCGAGTGTGACGTGATCCACCCATGTGTGTGACCTGATTCAACCATGCGTGTGACGTGATCAACCCATGTGTTTGACGTGATCCATGCGTGTGTGACGTGATCCATGCCTGACGTGATTCACCCATGTGTGTGACCTGATCCACCAATGTGTATGACGTTATCCATGCGTGTGTGTGACATGATTCATGCTCGTGTGACTCGATCCATTCGTGTGTGACGTAATCAACCGATGTGTGTGACGTGATCAATGCAATGTGATCAACCAAGTAAACATCAACATTACAGCACGGTGTTGCGTCCGATACATTCTCCAGCCAGTACACCCCTTACACAAACAGACCATACAGATCTTTGCTTTGGTATCAAACACGCGCTGCTTTTCTGCATTTCATAATAGAGTACTGGAATATCTCTTTATGTGTTAAGGGTTTATAGGTTTCCTGTAAAGAGCATTCTGGCTATATTAACAACCACACGCATTACAAACCCACACAATATAAACAGGTTAAGTTGACAATTCCATTCTACAGTTTTGTAGCCGCTTGATCACATTGAAAATGCAAGTCCCAATTCGTTATCCTGCGAAATAGAAAGTAGTTTCGTAGAATGACTATCGAGTCAGAGTATATGTAGAATGAGTATATATCGCACGAGTGATGTATATAATTGAAGAGAAGGCCAATGGTCAGTGCTAGTCAAATCCTACCATACAGACTACTAACACAACAGCTCAACTGTGATTTACAAATCTCTTTTGTGTTTCAAAGCTATGGAATAAATCATTTAGGATTTAACATTAAAGGACTGAATACCCCACACCTAGATATTACATGTAGGACAAGGAACTCACAGATCTATAGACATGAGCTATTTCTGTATAAGTTCATTCAGTTTGTTGTATTGCCACAGCTGACAGATCAATGTGAAGTATTTGTCCCGAGTTCTAATGGAAACTGTTTCAATAGAGAAGAAAAATCTCTCTGTTGCATAACATGTTGGAGTTTGTTTGTTTGTTTGTTAAGTAAGGATAAGAATTTATGGATGAACAATTTCTTTATTACAATTAAGAGCGACGTTTCAGTGTAGGTTCTAACACAGTACTTGCTTCATAACGGTGTTAGAACCTACACCGAAACGTCGTTGTAATAAAGAAGTTGTTCATCCATAAATTCTTATCCTTACTTAGTACTCCAACTTCTTAATGCCTATCAAAGAACTGTTTGTTTTTTGTTTAACACCGCACTCAGAAATATTCAAGCTTTTTTAACGGCGGTCTGTAAGTAGTCTGGACCAGCCAATCAGCGATTGGTATCATGGGCAGCAACTGCGATACGATAACATTGCATAAACCAAGGTTTGGGTGAAATGGGGTTTACCCGGACCTTTCGCTCTCCGGGCAGACGGTCCACCACGAGACCACGGAGACGTTCGCACCAACCAAGTCAGCGAACGTGACCAGCCGAGCCCATTAGTCGCCCCTTACGGCTCGGCACGTTTCAGTATAACGTTTGAACCATGTTCTACTCGACGTTATGTCTCTGCATTTGCACAAAGGGTAGAACACGACCTCAAACGTTGTCGTCCCGGAAGGATACATCATTCAAATTGTCATTAACAGTAATGATATGTGTTCTCCAAAGAGTTGTGATACCACGCTATACCATTACACTCCCAGCCCTAAACTGACGATGTGGAGTGACGTAAGTGTCGCTAAAACGTGCTCATCTGAGCATATAGACCCCTGCACGACCATCAGAGCTGTCCAAAACGGCGACACATCTGTGAACAGTATACTTTACCAGTCTTGTCTACTGAACCTCAGAGACACGTGCCAAAGTTGACAATGTTAATTAAATCTGCGAGAAACCTGGATCCTTGAACGCCAACCTTCACAGCGCTAGACAGAAATCCGTTAAAATCATGTATATCTTGTGTTTGACGCGAAGAATAATTTTATGGAAACAAATACTTATGGGACCAAACCAAGTGTAAGCCAAATGAATAAGGGTCACAAAGGTGTATTTTGGCAGGGACTGACACCTCGTTACAAGGATGTGTCTGCCTTGAACATGAAACCACACAGAACACTGATGAATTCACCCATGCTACCAGACGCAATGAGACTGAACAGTGGGATGCCGAATTGTCGATGAGGGCTACTGTGCTAAATGAAACTTCTGACATTAAGGAACGAAAAGGAATGGCTAAAATACGTTCTGCTGACGTCAACTCTTTAAAGAAATGGGTGAACCAATCGTGCCAGTTCAAGTGGACTTGTGTGCCACCAGGTAAAGCGAACTAAGCCAGGACAATCGAGGACATAAAGAAACAAAGGATCCCATCGTCTGTTGCTGCAGTGGTCAGTATTGTCAGCTGATGTTCGGAGAACGTTTCACACAGACATTCTTTATACAAGGAACGACCTATGGCACAGCAAAAGCAAGGGTCATAACCTCAACTACTTTTGATTGGAGATGCCAATGAAGTTAATGTGTCTGTCTCTGGGTTTGAATGCACAGCTCTGTGGACACTGGTTTAGTGGTCTCTACTGTCAGAATTTGTACCAGGAAAACAACTTGTATCACATTCCCATTGAAGATGTATTACACACTTAATGTTTCAATGGATCTATGCCTCCGTACTTATACAGGTATATATTTTTACTCCCTAAGAGGAGGATAGTTTGCTAGGTTCCCTTCTAGTTGTTCCTACAAGTAACTATAATGCAAGGGTACATGTAGTCCAAGGAATTAATGTGTTGACACCTCTTAAAGATAGACGCAAGGACCACACTGGACCACCGTCCTTGCAAAAATGCATGGTGTTACAACACACTCACTGTTGCACTCACAAGTCACTGTTGCTGGCTGGAATCGATTTCGTAGGTGTGTTGTTCGAATCCAGTTGTCTTGTCGATTATTGATTATTGATTGGCCTGCCACTCCGAGGATGGTCTCTGACTGCATTCGTCTGTTGCCAACGTTGTCAAACCAAATTGTGTTTCTGTGGACGTTCAGTTGTCTAGCAACATCACGTTGACTCGATCCTGCTTCAAGCATACTAATGGCTCGCAGACGCTCATTTTCGGACAGGCGTGGCATTTCGTAATGTTTAATAATTTCGTAATTTTGTTGTTTTTTCTGAGTGGTTGTTGACAGCACGATGCTAAACAATCCATATGGAATCCCGTTAACGCACGTTTTTATATCCATTCTAGGGTAGTGAAATCCATTGGGCTAGCATAAAAGTCAACTTTTGCATTGAATGCATGCTTTTCTGTAGCAGTTGCTTTTTTGTGACTAGATTCTTTACATGTACTACAATATGGAAAACCAAACTTTACTTGTTTGAAAAATACACTGAAATATTGGTGTCACAGGAACTTTTGTGGTTGAAAATACTTAAATCTCTAAGTGGACTGTCTTAATGACCAACGATAAATACACATAAAAAAAAGGTGGTCTAGCTTTGATTACTGGTGGACTATGGCACGGCAAGACTTAATCTATTCGTGCTAATCTATAGCTAATCTATAGCGTGCTTCGGATGCATCTTTTTAAATTTCCAGTTGTGATATCATGTTAATATTCCGTTCATAACGTTGGAGCGTGAATATGACGATGTATTGCCCCTCTCAGACCAAAGAATGATGTTTTTGAAAAAAAGTGATGTAGACGTGCATTCAGTTCTTCAACTGGAAGTGCTTCAAAGTCAGTGTATTTACCATTTTGGCTCAGCCATTCTGAATGGGAAGGAATTATTACGTATTTGGGCCTGGTCGTTCATTTGGCAGATAAATAGTTATATAGAGAGCTATTCCTTTTGAGCTACGTGGTTTAGTCATTCAATTTTATTGACTTTTCTAGGCCTGGATGTGCCTATTCTTATTGACTTGTTGATTTGTTATCGATATGATTAGGTCTATAGATAATATCATGTAGGGCCTAAATCGGTAGTTTTTAAATTAACTTTACAGCTGATATAATTATCTTAAAACACCGCTAACTTTTCTCCTAAATATATGGTTTTGTTTGAATTATTACCCAAAATGTCAATGTTCATGTGGACTGAAGGCTTTTCTTCAGTGTTCGATGTTGATGTAGGTCCACAATTAAGAAAGCAGACAATCTTTAAATTTAACCTATTTCGACTAAATATGTTTTTCTCTGCTTTTGGTGTTATCTGTTTTCAAAATCACCTCATTCTGCGATTTGCACAAGTGATGAGTTGAGCTTGTTATCACCAAATCCATCTTTGAAAATAGAAGTGAAATTTCCAACAGCAACATCGCCGTAATCCATCGTCGTATCGGTAGTTTGTTTGGTGTCCTATGCTCACCTAAGCATGTGTTCTATTTTCACCCTGCATAAGAGAACATAAGTGTGAAATCGTGTATATATATAGCTTACAAATTAAGTTTATTATCCCCCGCCACGAAGTGGAAGAGAGATATAGGAATTGGTGGCTGTCCTTCCGTCTTTCCGTCCGTCACGTTTCGTTTCCAGAGCAAAACACAAAACCCATGAGAGACATCTTAACCAAATATAGGTCTAGTGCTTAACTGGTGCCTTTGATAGTTTGGGATTTTTTTAGCAATGTATATTTCGAGTTTCCATGGCATCGACTTTGTCTTAGACTGAAAATGGCGAAAATGCTCGTTTCAGGAACAGATCTTGAAAACCGTACAGTATTTCTTCATCAAACCATGCACATACATTGGTTTAGTGGTGAACTGGTGCCTTTTGATAGTTTGTGTTATTTTTAAAAAAAGTATTTTTCGAGTTTTCATGGCAACATCTTGGACTTGTACTGAAAATGGCGGAAGTGCTTGTTTCCGGAGCAGATCTTGAAATCCGTAAATATTTTTCCACTAAACTTGGCGTATAGATAGTGTATTGAAGAACTGGTGCAGTTTCATAGTTTGGGATTTTTCAATAACGTTTCCTTGTTTTACTTTGTGAATAGTGTCTGCAATGAGGTCCCGTTTTCTCAGAGAAGACACAAACGAAAGACACAAAGGGTTTTTTGCCTGAAAGTTTCTAATAAGATGCCTAGACTATGAAAGCCATGTTTGAAAGGTCACTTACAATTTCCTAATGTCATGAATGGACAATCCTCACTGGATTTGTTTGTAATTGTTTCATTTGTGAGAACAAGTTGATGTTATTTTTGGCAGAGGTGACAGGCAGCAACTCTGCTTTTAAATGGCATACTTCCTTGACATAAACCAGCAGTGTGGCGTTCTTGTCATTGTTATTTTGTGCCACATCAGTTTGGCAAACCACGTCTCAGTATTATGTCACACCAGGATATAAGCAAACATCCTGTTGTTTCTTTTTTTTACAATTTATTGTAAACTTAGATTTATATGTCAATCATCCATCATCTATATTTTTACTCACTTAACACAGCAAATGACAAAATGTCAGCCAATTTAACAAGTGTTATTTCTCTCCAAACACAAGACATATTGTTATGGTGGCCGAGAGGGGACATCGCTTTCTCGCTCTCTCACTCTATCGCTTTCTTGCTTTATCGCTTCATCGCTTTATCGCTTTCTCGCTCTATCGCTCTATCGCTTTCTCGCAGTATAGCAATATTTCCTTGGCTACTTTACGGGTTTCTTTACGATAGAAAGTATATATACGTAAAACAACATTAACGAATTGTTAAACCTGACCTCAGTGGTGGGAGGGGTTTTAATCATAAAAGAGAGCTGAGATTTTTCCTGTCACATTACAAATTATACATATGGATAGAACGTTGAAATTTTCTCACTATCTACTTAGACATAATTTAACAGTACAGATATGGGTGCGTATATAACAATCCACGTATTTCTGCGTAAAAAAGAATTTGATTGGTTTATGGCCCTATTTAGGAGTTGTATTGGATCTCCCGCCCCCAGGCCAAGTCATCTAAACAAATAGCAAATAACACCGCTCATTAGCTAAAAAAACAATAGTTTCCCCCTAAAAACCACGTTTATATCAATGTTTAATGTGTTTGCGGAGTAGAAGTCATCATAGTGGAAGTCCTCACCCAAGCAATGGTAATACTACCGGATGTCCAAATGTTATTTCTAGTTTTGGGATGACATATTGTTCTCAGTAACCGTAATGTGGAAACAGATAGTTAATTGGTTTTATATTAAAGCTGGGATTTCCGCTTTTCAAAGTGTGCAGTGAGGCCGTCTTATCAACAGTCATTTCTGAGACATAAATGCAAAGTATAATTAATTTAGTCTACTCTCATTTTTTGCAGAAAGCATTAGAGCGAGAAAGCGATAGAGCGAAAAAGCAATAGAGCGAGAAAGCAATAGAGCGAGAAAGCAATGAAGCGATAGAGAGAGAAAGTGATAGAGCGAGAAAGCGATAAAGCAAGAAAGCGATAGAGCGAGAAAGCAATATTTCCCATAATGCCGTACAGTAAAACGTTTTTTGCTGATATTTAGTGATCCATTTCTGTAATTCTCACCACTATTTTGCCTCTTATGATAAGATTTTTTAAACAACTTGAAGAAGATAAATATGTTACAAATGCACTTAATTATTTCGCGTTTAGCTTGTATATTTTCTTGTAGTGTAGTAAATACGCAAGATTCCACCCCATATTCCTCCATCAATCTTAAAGCTGATAAAAAAAGAGATCATATATTGCCAAATAATTGTCAGTTTTATCAGCTACTGTTTGTACTGTTTGCAACGTCTAAAAAAAATTTTTTTCGATCATTAGATTTGGAATTGAACCCGAATATGTGCTCGTCCGACTTCGGGATCACAATTATGTTTATTAAGTTGCATGTACATTATGCAAACAAAAGTTATACATGTACACAGTTATGTTTCCCTCACAAAATACAGATGTATTAGATATATGTCACTACCTTAAGTCACGTGTACGACTTTCGAGGGCGTCATTAAGCCGTAACCCCATTCCTTGGACAATTGAAATTAAATGCATTGTAAATATTTTTTTAGAACACCTCGTTTCTTATAATTACTTTCGATCAAACTATCTTAGGGAATTAAATTTAATGCTAAAGTGCCTGTAAAATAAAGTTTAACTTTCCCGCCAGGAGAGACTAGATATCAGATTATAGAATAGGCTCAGGCAGGAATATACATATTTATGTAACAATTTTCTATCCATTTAAACAGTATGGTTAACAACTGTGCGTTCTGATGTGAGTTATTTAGTTATCTACTACATGTTTACACAGACAATGAGTCGGACACACACACAAACACACACACACATACATACCTAATTTTGACAAAACTATACTTAAGATATACATAAAATATTTCAATGATAGCCGACTTAATATAGGCTATAGATAATCATAATAATGCATTTCATATTGTTATCACCTTTAGCTATGTGGCCACACTAATTATTATGTCTCTCCATACGTGTAGGTTACAAAAGTACACATATCAACTGCCGTAACGCCACAGCGATGGGGGCAGTGGGGTAGCCTTGTGGTTAAAGCGTTCGCTCATCAAGCCGAAGACCCATTACGATTCCCCACATGGGTACAATGTGTGAAGCCCATTTCTGGTGTCCCCCGTGATATTACTGGATGATTGTTAAAAGCGACGTGAAACCATTCTCACTCACTCACTCACAGCGGTGTTTATCAAATTACTATATGCAAGTTCATATAATTGTAGATTTGCACAAGACATGAAACACAATTCAAGTTAAACATACATCAAATGTCAAAACGAATATTTATGGACAACAGTATGACACACTGTAACATCGTATACTACCGAAAACAAGTTATAGAACACCCAAAATTATAAGATTGTATTTTTGCAAATAATCAGCCATGCCTAATGAACCATAGTCTTCTTAACTTCTTTTGAAAAGTATATATTTAGATTTTAACCAGATTTATTTAGAGCGTATTGCCATGATCTGCCACATTCATACAACTGAATAGGGTCATAAATCAATCAATTACATTTTACGCAAAAATCTGTGGATTGTTTTAAAATTAACTGCATATGTACAGTTAAATTATGTTTAAGTAAACAGTGAGAAACGTTCAACATTCCCTCCCAATTGGAGCAAATACCATATGCGGCCCCTATAGAGGTCAAGAGCGGATAATGCTTAACCTGGAGAAAGCGAGAAAGTGATAGAGCGAGAAAGCGATAGAGCGAGAAAGCGATAGAGCGAGAAAGAGATATATATTGTCGCCTTCACTCTGAAATATGAAACAGCACCCACAACGTCAATGTCTGTTGCCATGTGCCCTTTCAGCTCAGTGCCTACTCATACACAGAACTTACTTCACTGAGCGCAACGGGATACCAGGACGTCCACCACCTTATGATGTCCCCAGAGTCTAGCAAAATCGGCCGCTGTCTGGCCCTTCTCATTCCTGGCATCTATGTCCATCTTGTCCAGTGACAGCACAAACTTCACAATCTGCGCATCCCCTCCCTCACAGGCCCAGTGAAGGATGTTGTTACCGTTAACGTCCACAAGTGACACATCAGCTCCTTCACACATAAGAAACTCTACAACTTCACTGTGTCCCCTGTATGCTGCCCACATCACCGGTGTCATGTTCGACACTCCTCTGCTATTGATATCCGCCATCTTCTGTGAAAGGATAAACTTCACCATCTCAACGTCTCCTCCGCAACAAGCCCAGTGAAGGAAGTTGTTTCCGTGAACGTCCACCAGCGACACATCAGCTCCTTTACTTATAAGGAACTCTACCACTTCTCTATGTCCCCGCCGTGCTCCCAACATCACCGGTGTCCACTTCAGTGCATTTTTACAGTTAACATTAACTCGACCTGCTGCCAGGATCCGCTTCACATCCACCAGGGATCACTATATTTTGGTTTCGTTGTCACTGTAACATAAAGTTAACTTTATACACATGCCGGACATCTTTATCGCACAGTTACTGTATTTACATCTTACAGTGATGATGCAAAATATTTGATACACCAAGATGCAATTTGCTTTCATCAAATGGACAGTGTCTTCTTCAGTGGAACTATTAAGGTGTAAACCCCTATTGCTAAACATGACTTTCTACAGTTTGGAAGATGAAGAGCTAAAAAACGCACCAACATTTAGGCTAGCTGCAATATCCGTTTACAAGCTGTTGTGTCCTCTTAAATTCATTCACATCTGCTACAAGAGTTACCGGGCAAGGTTCGAAATTGACGTTGCACTGTCCCGATATTTCAGTAAAAGCTGAATCAAATAATCTAAATGTACTTTAATGAAATGAGCGATGGAAGCTCCAAAGACCAAAAGAGCGAAATGAAAATAAATAAAATGGAAATATCCACGGCTGGACTTGTAGATTTACACACACTAATGCCAACTGCCTGCAAACAATGAAATACATTCTTTAATATCGTATGTCGTCCGAAAAACGCAAATTTAGTCAGATAACTATGTCATGGCATAAATCTAAAATACAAGCCCCCATTTATTGAATGCCCATCCAACCACGCCTCCTTATGTTAAGCAGTGTTAAGTGAAATACGGCAATACTTACAACAATAGTCATTATTCGCGTATGAACAATACTAGGTTATGGTGTGTAGTAGAACTTTTATTCGGGGCCTAACACAACACACAACAAATATCTGCTTAGATATAAGCATGAAATAATAATTTATAATTAAATTCAGAACAAGAATATATTGATGTTTTATTAAGGCTGCGTACATCTGAATTATCTTTGGTCAATCTCAAATGTTGAGTAGTAAAAAACTAAAACTAAACAATGTAATTTATTTAATTCAATTCAATAAATGATGTTAAATATTTTCTCATAAAGTCACAAATAATGTGATGTGTGTGTGTGTGTGTGTGTGTGTGTGTGTGTGTGTGTGTGTGTGTGTGTGTGTGTGTGTGTGTGTGTGTGTGTGTGTGTGTGTGTGTGTGTGTGTGTGTGTGTGTAGATTACATACATACACACCAAATAGGAAGAAGGTCAGGACACAAGTGTTCATGTCATTATCAAGTCAACAGGTAGTGAAAATAACAGACTATGTTTATCAAACATGTAAGAGTCTTCCCAATGTGAATGCGAAACTACATACTTCAAATACAGCAGTGGGAACTGTTCAACATATCTTAGATATATCGGCAAATATATTGATAAAGGTTATGGAATGAACATATTTTGTGTTTTGCTTAATACTTCAAACATACGCATAATTATGCATACCAATTTGACGTGATTCGCACAGAATGAGGATAGCTAATGACTAAATGATTATCTGAAGTCGAGTAATTTGACTTTTTCTTGTACATCTTTGATAAAACAACATATTTTTTGTGTTTCTTACAGCCTTTTACATTTATTTGAAGGGTTCGCTATCGAATACACCCGACAAGAATGCTATTTGGTTTTGTCTTCTGGGCAGAGTTCTTGATATTGTATATTCCTTTTATATACTGATTACAATAATCTGGCTTATTAACTGCTGGTTACACCACAGAGGTTATGATAGTACCTCTCCAATTTTTGTAACATGTATTGTATTTCTTCTATGTATATGTTCCCAATCCATTCAATACATCATTCCAGTGGGTGTTAGTTAAGTGTAAATAGTTAACAATAGTGGCTACAAGGAGGAACATGTTTTTCAGCGGAAATGTGCTAGGGATATTTTGTTTATGTTTTATCCTTTCCTGAACTGACAATTTTAGAGAATTTATAAAAAAATCATACCTCTATCATTATCACTCAACTTTCATCCTATATTCTTATGTTGTCCGTTATATTAATCCGTTTTATCATTCCAGAAAGAAACCTGTAAAATAGTTTCCTTAATTCAGTAGCTTTGGGGGTTTGAGAGCAGTGCTCGAAACAGACATCGGCTCGTAGGCCCGAGGCTAATAGATTTGTTTTGGGGCTGATAGTTTAAAATTCATCAGGCCCTTATGGCCTGCAGTTTATTTTAAGCTGTGAGCATGAATCATAACATTGCTTGGTGAAAAGGGTCAAGCTTCAAAGTACTCCGCTCGTTAGTTATTTCAACAACGCAAGCTGGTGTACCGGCCACACTGTAGCCACGTCAAAGTACTATATAGTTTCATGAACGTACCCGTCATATCATTCATTTATTAAATCTATCACTTTTCACAAAGTCAGAAAGTACGTCTTTCATTTTAATTTGTCATATTTATCAATATATTTAAAACAATGACCAATTTCACTCAATGTTATTGAAAAAAAATAATATAAAGCATCTAGGACACATGCTTTGACAACGAGTCCATAACGAACATGTCACAGAGCAATATGAACACGTGTCAAGCAAATCGTAAATATATTTAATAAAGTAATAAATAAGATCAACAAACATATTTCGAAAAATTATCAAACTTATATCTAAGTAACTATTTCCATCTTTTCATGCGACCGTGTAATGTGAGTCAAATCACATCTCGGCATTTGTCGCCTCCATGTGAAGGATCGGACACAACGTATAACGCCAAAATAAATGCAAGAAAAAAGCCATTCCTTGGTGTTTCTTCTGGACGTTATGAATGTGTAAGGATATTTTTGTATTAAAAACGAACTTAATTAAGTTATAAACGCATTATTTAAATAATGTGATAAACATAACTTTAATAGTTAAGATGTATTACAAGCTGATAACTTCTTTGATAAATGTAGGCTTCTCTGGGAAATCAGTGTGATAGCAGTAAAAACTTCTGGCTGACTGATTGTGTGTTGAAATTTATTTTGGAAGAGTATGTCTCCCTTTATCAGCTAAAACTATTTTTTAAATGTGCTGGCCCTTAGAGCCCTCGGTGTACTCTGCTGAGTTTCAAACACCGTTTGAGAGCGGAGAAAGTGTATGTATGTAAAGTTTACAAGGTCAAAATTTAGACAACAGTTCTTTTACCTATCAATATTTTTTTGTCCTCTATTTCTCTAATATTCGAATTATGATTTCGATTTTTTTCACTGTTGGTTACCTACAGATTCTTTAAGTTAGAAGTTGCATCCTGTCAATGAGCCTATCTCTGTGACTTCAATTCTTATCAATTTTGATATATAATCATCAGCATATTGCCAAAGTAAATGTTAAACATTATTCAGCTTGATAGCTGTTATTATATTCATTATCTGAAATAGGCGCGACTGGCGCCTGCCAAAAGGAGAGAGCAATTCTCCTTGGAGTGTGCTCAGTTTAAATCCAACACTATGATTCGCAGCCCTTTGCATTGTGTTTTATAAAGATGGCACAGCGGGTTTGGAAACAGATGTGAAACGATTTATGACCAAAGATTTGTAGAAGCATACTTTATGTACATCACCAAAATAGTAGCTTGTAGTTTAACAAAACATAAAATTGACAAACTTTACAAAAACACGGAAGAAAGCACCTAAAACATATAACTGTCAGAGATAGGTACTTTAGCGGTACACGAAGTGTTTTGGTGTGAGTGCTCTCCCTTATCGCGACGACAGAAAACACACGTTTGCCAAACTCTAAAGCAAATGTGAACAAACCAGCGAACTCCCATGGACACTGAACACAACACCAATGCTTATATTTCCAGCTGAAGTGTATATCAAAAGCAACGAATACACAGTTGGTAACCAATGTCTGTATATTGCGATCCTCTACGAACTCTTTTCTAACATTATTCCCTTTGAGACTACATCTTCTTATTTCTATACCTACTTTTCCCCAAAGTAAACTCTAAACAAACTGCTAATATATAACCTACATATGTACTATTTTACATACATCCTAATCTCCCCGACCCTCCGACGTAATAATTTAGGGACACCTTGGTGTTGAAGAGACTACAAATAAGAGTAGTTGCTTTGCCAATGTCATTTTACTAATATCTCTTGTATCTGCATATCCGTTTGTCTCCTAGTTCAAGCCGTGGCCAAGTAGTCAATGGCTTGCTCGCATTATGTAACGTATACGTAATCATAATGTTACTGGAATTTATTTTGATGCAACAATGACAGTGTCTAATCCAAGACAGACACAAAGATTTAAGGAAACATCAATATATTTAGGTTGTTTGCTTTCTATTCTCTATATTCAGGTAAAGTATTTGAGACAAGTGAAATTAACACAATGTGGATTCGCAAAAAACACAAAGGACTTGTTTGATGTTTTGCAATCTCAGAATCGAAAAAACATCGATTTAACAAAGGAAAAAAAGCATTCCTCGATCCATGGGGTATTTGTTACTGAACGAGGTCACTATAAAAATATCCATGTCTATCCTCAGAGGTTCTGGACAATTTGTTAAACACAAAAGAAAATGCCATCTGAAAAATACGGAGGAATCAATATGTGAAAATCTCGACTTCATCTATGTAAAACATCTGGTGTCATCTCTATTGTATAGTGAATCATAAAAACATGCTCATGATGTAGTCGGAATCGTCCTGTCGAGTTTTTGATATTTCTTTTAAATTGTGAAAAGGTTTTGTCGCTTTTACTCCTCTGCATATACGGAGCAGTCACACAATATATTGTCATCTGTCATGAGGCCACTTACCCTCAGATAAGGAACTTCCCACCATCTTTTCTCCACTTCTGTAATGAAATAACTCACGTCACTGAATTTCACAGTACAATAACATTGCATTTTTAAAAATAAATGTCAAAGCATACACTTAAGATACGATAAGCATACCCAATATGCAAGTCACAACTGTCACAGATAATGGAAACTCTAACGCCTTACGCCAGGTAACAAATAGGACCGATAATAATTGATTCGATGTTAACATACCCGTGTGTCGCCATATTCAAGTCACAAACACTCCCAAGCGATTCTGCAAAACAAATGCTACTCAGGTGTTATTACTGAGCCTTGTTGGTGGCTTATTTGTTGTTGACAGCTGTTGCTGTGTACTGACAATAAAGAACTCAGGCCTACAGTGTTTGGACAAAGACGGGGCTTGTATATCATCCAGCCTTCTGTTCAACGGAGCGTGCAAACTATGATAGCAAAGACGGACTAGGTTCTTTTTAATTTTCAAAAATAGAATAGACAGAAGTTACAGTATCTCCCCGCCTATATATGTATTCTACTTACCGCAAGCTTTCTAAAGTATTTGCTATATATGTTTAACTTTGGCGTAAAGGGCTCCCATCTTGAAACGAATGTAGAGGGTTGTTATGCTTTGCGGTTACCATAATGAAAGAAGAATTGTCAGATTTATCACAAAGTTTGACACTGTATAACTTGTTTAGTATAATACATAGCTATACTCCGCGCATATCTACTTATTCCTCAAACCTTTCTCAGATACTATTTTGATGCATGTCACCGTATCCCAATTGCGTGTATCGATGCTCTTGGTATCAATCACTGTAAATCTGCAGTAAGCACATCGGTTTATCTATTTATACGACCATAAACGCAAAGTAATATTGAAGTCAATTCTGAAAAATATATGTCACCAAAATTAACTTCACAGACGAAATCAGTGACATCAGTCGGCGCAATACTGCAACACAAGCACCGCCGACCTTATTAATCAGCCAATCTGGATTTTTGTCTTAGGCAATCAAATGCAATGGAATATTTATCACACATATTAACCAGTGGAATGAACTTCCACGATCGGCGTCACTTTGGGTTTCCCTCCCATTTTGAGAGAACGTCAGGGGATAAAATTGAAATATTGTTCACAGCGTAAACTTTGTGGTAATTTGTAATACAGTTTTCGGCCGAAAACACACAGGAAGTACTTGACCGTTCGATGCACAGATAACTAATGTTTGTCTGACAGAACAATGTGGACTGATTTCACAAATTGGAGAATGTATTTGTCACGCAGCCGCAGCCCCCGGAGAATCTGTACTGAAATAAAATCTCCCCCGGGTGGATATATTTCGCGCCCCCCGATTAAAAGTCTGCCCCCTGATTATTTGGTTTGTTGCAATGTCTTTAAGTACTATATTCTTTAAATAGTTATCTTTAATGTAAGGAGGGTTACTTTAAAAAATAGATTATGAAATATGGTCATAATGAATTGATATCTCAGCATATTTTATTTGGAAACTGTACCTTCCATCCTAAAATAATTATAAGACATAATCATACCAAACAAATTTGAATGAAATTACTTAATGTAACAAATACATGTACGGTTACTGTTGTAACTGAATTCAGAAATCTTATTAATCCTCGCAAACATTCGGTTTTAACACCAACTACGTAAAAACTGTCAACATATCCACGCGCGCCTCCAGCTCAGGCTGTCCGTTATACTCTGATTTAAGATCTAAAATATATTCCTTAATACAGGCTACGACTTGAAATTGATATCAGTGTAATATCAATGGCTAGAATAGCATGTTGCAACCAGGTGTCTGTTAAACATGCAGTATCATAACTATCTAATTCAGGGGATTGCCTAAAAGTCGGGCCAAGAAAAGTCGGGCCGGGCCGGGCCAGCGGGTAATACTAAAAATGGATTGCAGAATAATAAAACGAAACGTGCATATCTAGGCAGATCTCAAATGTCCAGAAACGGATAGTTTTGCTCATTTAATTGAGTTTGAATCAAAATGTATCTTCAGCAATGTAATAAACTGATAATTATAGCTACATACCGAGAGTTCATACCGAAAAGTCAGTGTCTTGACTGTGTCTTTACTTTGATGAGACCACTCAGTATTATTGTCGTGATGGTTAAAAGACGCCATAAATTAAAGTTCGAAGTGTGCGAAGTACGCATCAGTCGGAAAGCGCACGTTAAATCGCCAAAGTAAGTAAGTAAGTAAGCAACTTTGTTTTACAGTCGTGATGTTTAAGATTATTAACCACCCGGGACAAGTCGATCCGACAGGATGAATGATACGCATGATGCAAAAGGAGTTAAGCGCAAGTACGGTACAGAAACTGAAGTAAGTTGGGCTCTCTCAGTTTTCTGTATGCTTACACATCATCACGTCATACTGGATTTAATTTAGCTTCTTATTCTAATACTGCTAATCTTTGTCAGTGGTCAGTGAAAGTATCACAAGTGAAAATTACAATATATACAAAATATACAATTTTTATATATGGTATATCCAAAAATATACAATTTTGTATATATGGTATATCCAAAAATAAAATTTTGTATATATGGATAGATTTTACCACTGCTTTACTCAGTTCCTTTTTACTGGATTCTCACAATATGTGGTTGATATTGAAAATATTACTAATAATACCGGACAGTATTATTGCATGTGACAAATATACTTTAAAACTATATATGTTCATTATGACAACTATATTAGGAGTGTTATGAAATAATTGGCATTTATTCATGTTGACAGCATTTTACATAATAAAGAAATAGAAGACTTCAGCAGACTTTTGTAACTGTTGGATATATAATACGTCCGCCTTCTGTTTACAAATAAGATGATCTATACATACAAGTAGTTCAGAGTAGTTTTAAGAAGTGACGGTAAAATAAATTTGTCGTGAATAGCGGCAAATATGAATATATACAATTTAATATATATGGTTCTGTTATGGTATGTTGATTCTGAATCTAAAATATTGCTTGATATTGTTTGCCAAACAGTTGTATGCACTGTCCATCGTGATACTTCTACTTAAGTATATAAAAAAGGATGTTTGTTCAGACATGCGTTCATTGTAAACAACGCCGTGTTTTCGTTTGCTGGTTAGCTTTTACAGGTCAAAAGCAAAGTTAATCGCATTACTTTCGTGACGCATTTTAGGCCTGTCATACAGTTCCTGAAACAAATATATCCAATACAGCCGATGCAAGTCAATCATATTTGGCAAGACTAGATGACTGCAGTTATATATTTTATCAATATAATCAAACAATTGTTTTTATTTTTGTAAAACATGTTCATTTCAGAAACTAGATGTTAGTCTAGCCAGCGGTCTAAACTCGCATTAATTTGGTTACACGTTTCATGAGTTACAGTATTCGTGAAGAATATGTAACAATGAGCCACAATTAGAGCCTTTGGTAGGAGTAGAGGGAATGGTAAGCATAGACTTGCTAAGTATTTTATGATATTCATGATAGCTCAAAAGAAACTTTGATTTATGTTGGTAGTACACCCCAAAAAGAGGGATAACACAAGTGATATATTAAGATGACATACAACTAATACATACTAACGTGTATAAACTACTATCAAACAGTGAGGATAACAGGTGTTTGCATAGAGGTGAGCGTATCCTGCACCACCGGTGGAACAAACACACGCAAAGGCAAGTTAGTTGTTAAACCCGATTAGCACAAGTCAAAACAGAGAATTTCATCGGACATAACTCCATTTGCTACTTCTGTGGTAGTCACCAATCAACCCATTTATACTTCCAAAAATAGCTTTAACCCTTTTAAAGATTTTGAGAAATTAAACAGTATGGGTTTGGTCTGACAAAGCAAGAAGCACAAATGGGGCATGTTTCGGCCAATGATTAGAGTATTCTTGCAAGTCTAAGGGTCCAACAGGAATTATTTCTGCGACATGCTATTTCAAAACCCCAAATTCAGAGGGATATATATTAAAAGAAAAATTGAAATAATACAAATATAAATTCCTTCCAGGTGAAGGCTATCACTTGAAATCAAATTAACAAAGCAGATTTTAGTCAATGACACATCTCTTGGGGTAGAAGTTCATCTCTGTCACCATGCTATGGTATTTCTGGAAAGGAAAGTTAACTTACAAAGTTGTAATATACGTGAAAGGCTTAATGTTGCTGATTAAGCGCACAGATATAAACTCTAACTGACTGCTCAGTAACATTCATGTAATATTAGTAATATTCAAATAAGTGTACTTGTTCTAGGTGTGTGTGACGTGGATACATATATCTAAGCGTATAGAAGAAACGTCAACAAACTTGTAACTATGTATAAAATAATAAATAAGCCATGTCCTTCATATGTAACTGATCTTATACCACCAGCTGTGTCACAAAAGGTCAGTTATAATCTCAGAAACCGCCATGATTTTAATTTGTAGTTCCATTTGCACGGACATCTACGTTTAAAAGGTCTTATATTATAGATACATTAGGCCAATGGAATAATCTATCATCAGGAATCAGGGATAGTCCGTCAATATCTTATTTTAAAGCTGTCGCATCTGAGCAGCCTACATCACCACCTATGCACTATAATTGCGGTGAGAGATCTACAAACATATTGCACACTAGATTGAGACACAATTGTAGCACACTAAATTCCAACCTGTTTCGTGTTAATTATCTGATACTATTTCCTGTAAATGCGGAGCTCCTTGTGAAAATTCATTCCATTTCTTCTTCCAATGTACCTTATATGATGATATTAGGGAGACATTACTGACAGCTATCGATAATCTTGGAGGACAAAAAACTCTAAATAGTATTCTTTTTTGTGATCCAAACTTAGATGTTTTGTGCAACCTGACACACATGAGCATTAATAGCCATGTTTACCTGTACTTGTACTTGACTGCCAAAAATGCTGTCGAGGCATCTGTACATCTTCTTTGTCGAATTGCATTATTCAAGTACATCAAGATGAGAAATCATATACATTCATATATATTTGTTGAGCACGAAACCTTGAAGTGTAGCCAGGACATTTCCAAGAAACTATGGGCGGCCATGTAGCTTCAATATCTTATAAATTATATCACTGAACATAGGTCAAGGTGTATTCAGTAAACAAAGATCTGAAGGGCTGTATTTCCTTCATCGAACACACTATGCGTTCATCACAGTTTGTGACGGATTACGGATACGAACGAACAAGCACTTGTTTGGCAGGTAGGTTTTGTTAAGATTTGTTATCTTGTTCTCTCTCTACCCTCTACTTCCTTAATCACAATTTAAATCCTAAATAGACTTTCGGGCCTAACACTGTGGCAATTTTAGACCCTCTGTTTCTGTATTTACTTGAGCTCATTTCCCCTAAGGTTTACACATCTCATAAGACTAAGTCATCAATGATGTCAAAGCTGTCTGACATGTTTCTTATGAAGAGTTCATGAAGCTAAACAATGTCCAAGTGACTTAAGCACAAAAATACGCGAACACTTCTGACATAGAATTTCTTAAGAAAATACAGTAAAAATGCTTCACTTTGAGCCCCTTGTTTTCTTTAAATACGATGTACCGTAACATAATAAAGTGGTATTTAGGTAGATATAACACTAATCTAAACATATGACTCCATTTGATGATACAACTGTGAGGTTTAAGTTGATTTTGACAGTCCGGGCCAAATCGGATCCAACACAAGAAAAACACTTCTAAAAAGAGACTATGTTGAGAATGTAGTGGGAAAAGGGCTTCACTTTGAGCCCCTTGTTTTCTTTAAGTACAGCGATCTGAGACACTATAAAGTGGTATTTAGGTAGATATCATACTAGTTTATAGATGTGAATCCATTTGATGATACATATGTGAGTTTAAAGTTGATTTTGACAGCCCGGGCCATGTCGGACCGAACACCTGTGTGACTGTTGAGAGTACAGGGAGAAGAGGTCTACTTTAACCAACGTGTCTGCTTTAAATACGACGATCAGTGACATCAGTGGGGGAGATTTTATTTCGTAGGGTGGGGGAGAGTTTATTTCGAGAGGGGCGGAACTGTACCGGTATAAAGTCGCCGGGGAGAGATTTTATTCTGGGGGCGAATATATTTCGTGACACCGGCCGTGCTTGTTCGAATTATACAAACATGGAAACGGTTTCTATTTTGTTTTTATGGAAATTCGGATAATTGAATCCAAACTTCCTTGGTGATATTTACTGTAGTATCTGTGCTTCATATAAAATGTTGTAAATGTTATGTTATTGCAAATATAACAAACATTTGGCCACTCGTCTGATCACAGTTTTCTGTAAGATAAATTTATTGACAAAACCCATACCTGATAACAGGAGACAGAGACACTTGCCCTAAAACAAGGACAGCTTTATTAACAATGTCAACGTCAGGTGGAGCACCATTTGCGTTGATACAGGCGAGGCAGCGGCGGTGCACTGAAGACGTCAGGATGATTGAAAACAGCCTGGGAGATTTTGTGCCAAATGTCAAATAAAGATTGGCCCAACTGAGCTAGCGTTCCCGGCTAGTTCTGTCCTGTTTATCTCATCCCAAACATGTTCCATGGGGGAGAGGTCTGGAGAAATAGCCGACCACAATGTTATGCCGCTTCAAAAGACTTGTTACTACACGTATAACGTGTGGGCGGGCATTATTCTTGCTGCAGCGTGACGTTACAGCGCTGCATTTGCACAAAGGGTAGAACATGGTCTCTAAAGATGTCGTCTCGGTACGCCATTCAAATTGTCATTAACAATGGCGAGTCTACCTGATTATGCAAAGTTCCAAATAAACAAAGGACAAAGCGACTCAAAATGTTTTTTAAAAAGGTTTATTTCTTTCAAACACAACACACATTTTCATTTTAATCTTGAGATATCAAAACACGACCACGTGAAAGGAACACAGTCCGTGAATGTCAGTAACAACATGTCCTCCTTCAATGTCTGCACAACACCCTACATTCACTTCATTGAGCGCGACAGGACACCATGATATCCACCACATCATCATTTCCCCAGGATCTCGCCCTGTCGGTTGCCGTCTCTCCCGACTTGTTCTTGGCGTTAATGTTCGCGAAATTCTGTGAGAGGACAAACCTCACCATCTCTCTATCTCCTCCCCAACAGGCATAGTGGAGGATAGTGTTACCGGCACCGTCCACCAGAGACACATCAGCTCCTTTACTCACAAGAAACTCGACTACTTCTTTGTGTCTATACCATGCTGCCGCCTGCACCGGTGTAATTCCGAAACTGTCTCTACAGTTGAGATCCGCCTTACCTGCTGTTACAAAACGCTTTACAGCTGCCAGGTTCCCCGCCATGCAGGCTTCAAGGAGAGCGGAGTCTAATAATAATAATAATAATAATAATTACATGTATGATGACAGATGATGCTGCAACAAATATCCAACTTCCAAGACTTTTTGCTGATGTACAGAATGTTATTTTCCAACAGAATAATACAAGCCATATGGCCCCATGATGTGAGAGATGATCCCATGGCTGTGTCTTACAAACGTAAAACCCTTTCATGACGGCTTGAAACACTTTTATAGCATGACCATGGGCACAAAAGTTCAGTTTTCTAGGCCTGAACGAAAATGGCGATTTTTCGAAACTGATTGGTCAGTTCCACTGGCTAACGGGACAATTTATTTTCCTTTTATTGCATTACTTAACAAATCCCCGGCTTTCATTCACATATTTCACGTGCTACAATCTCACTGATTCGAGATTTTTAAGACAGGAGACATAGTTTCATATCGACAACATGATTTCCCTTTCAAGCAATCAGCAAAGCATTTATTTCAAATGATTTTCATTTCACAATAAAACCCCAAACAAACAAACAAACATGGCTGACCATTTGACACCTGCAAAGTAAATGACCTCCTTAAAGTTGACTGGGATCTTACAGGAAGGGTTCTTCGTATGATTCAACCTCTGAACCCATTTAACGTTTTCATGTGTTATTAAAACTGCATTGAAGTTCCAAGATTCACATTGAGTGTTGCCAGAATTTATTGTCGGATTTGCCAGCGTCTGTGTTAGAGGACTTGCTGTTTGGCGAATTTTTCGACTACAGTACAGAGAGGCTTGTCTTTGTAAATAATGTAGGCATCGATAATAGTTTAGCTGCCAATGGAAATGAAAACACAATGAAAACTAGACATGAATTAGTTCACGCATACAGGAAAGCTTCAGGACACAAGAAAGGTTGAACTAAACATTATTCTTTGCAGTTTTCCATTTCGTCACGCAAATCAGATGGTTCAGATTCTGACCGTCTAGAGCGTTATCACAGCGATATGATTAACAACATCTGCTCGTGAAATCGATGCTAAACCCTGGGAGTTATGAAATCAAAGTAGAAATCACTAAAACACAAGGAAAAGGAAACTTACACCAGCGAGCTGATCCTGTGTCTGATATTGAACAAACAAACCCACCAAGTCTCCAGATTATTTGTATAATTCAACCCCTGAAGACATTAAATGTTTTAAAGTGTTGTTAAAACTGCATTGAAGTTCCAAGATTTAGATTGCCGGATTTGCCACCGTCTGTGCTAAAGGACTGGCTGTTTGACGATTTTTTCGACTACCCGAACCCGAAAACTGTACTTAGTACAGAGAGGCTTGTCTTTGTAAACGATGATGGCATAGATAAGACTTTAGATGCCAATGGAAATGAAAATATAATGAAAAAGACTAAACTGGACATGAATTTAGTCCACAAATATATACAGGAAAGCCTCATGACACAAGAAAGGTGGAACTAAACATTATTTTTAGCAATTTTTCATTTAGTCACGCAAATCAGATGGTTCAGAATTCTGAATAGGATCAAGAGTGGCACAGAGCGTTACCTTAGCGAGATGATTACCAACATCTGCTCGTGACAAGCACAAATCCAACAACAAAAAACAAGGAAAAGGAAACCTTCACCAGCGAGCTGATCCTGTGTCTGATATTGAAAACAAATCCCTGAATGCGGACAGCTTGGCACCAAGTCTCCAGATGCTGTGATAGCCTATCAAACGATTTTCGACCATTAATGAATCACATCGAATTATCAACAAACTCCTCTCATCTACTGGGCTATGTCCACTCCACAAGCGTGTTTGATAAGTCCGCCTAAAATTCCGGATGCACATGTTTCCCATCTGTCATACTTGTCTCAAATCACACATGATGTTCATACAACTTGTTGTCCAGATTAAACTGTGACGCCGGTTCCGCTGTCGTTCCTGGCTCATGTCTGGGTCAAGTAGCGACATTCATTCCGACGCTGAGACAGTACTCGTACTTTATGACTCCTGTATATTCAGTATATGTTGTTGCTACAGGTTTTGAACTTATTTTCCGAATGACACATAAAAAAAATGACAGATTTTCCTATTCTCAATGTAAAATGCATGTCAATGATGAACGACGGCGGATGTCTATCAGTGACACGACCTTGATTAAAATAATCATTGAACCTTGTTTGTCTTCTTTTATCAATGCTAGATAGTGTACGCTGTGTACATCAGACAGAGATATTACTGTAATCATGTGATCCTTAAAGTTTGTTTAACAGAACTATATCTTTCACGCGTAACAACACGTTAACTGAGTGATACGGTTCGAGGGAAGAGGACAGTGTTTTATCTCATGCGGATTGATACATATGTCTTTAATACGGTTAGGAAATGGTAAATAGAATAACTCAGTCTGTACGAGTGATTACGGGAAAAAAAATTTGAAACATTAATTTCTCGTAATCACTCGTACCTCGTGGGTTATTATATAAATATAGTTCAGATTTGAACCTCCTTGAGAAATTCAGTTGGGAAAAGAAATGTGACTCATATTGCCAACGTGTTTTGAAACAAATACGCTCACCATTTGGCGACCAACTGCTTTCTTCACTATTTGATGGTAATTCATGACAAATGCTTATCTATAGTCGAAATCGTACAACGGGCTCTGCTTTTATCAGATTTTATTTCTTATGGCTGTGGAAAGTGTTGTCTCGCTTTTATTTACATAAATTCAATCTTACCTTTAGGTTTTACATTCGTTGATAGTTCAGAGAAGATTCCCTTCTTCAGATTCCTTGACATCTTTCTATAATCAAAACATGATAACTGTGTCAATAAAGACTCAATATATCATGAAAATCTCTCTTACACTTATGAAAAAATAAAGAACAACGAGAATTTAGTTACACATTTAATTTTAAAGTAGCAAGTTCGCACTGAGGAAATATTATACACTGAGTACCTACAGGAAAATAAGGCATGAATTTCAAGGACTTATGTTCCCGCAAAAAATGCTTTAATCTAAAAGTGTGACTCACTCGCCAGAAATGATTATTTGCTCAGTACCAAACTTAGCTGATGATTAGTCATCAGTCGGATGCAGGTCGTTATACTAGCAGTGAGCACTTCCTCCCCCATGTAAAACATCTAATAGGTAAGTATGTTCTTTGAAACACGTGAAGCTCCGGGGTAGAATAGGTCTTCAGCAATCTATGCTTGTCGTAAGACTAACAGGATCGGGTGGTCAGACTCGCTGACTTGGATGATACATGTCATCGTATCTCAATTGCCTGAAACGATGCCCATGATGTCAATCACTGGATTGTCTGGTCCAGAGTAGATTATTTACCGACCGCCGTCTTATCACTGGAATATTGCTTAGTGTTGCGTTAAACAACCAACCAACAAACATATCTTAGACACATATTCTATAACAGTATAGACGTTTTACATAGTGATTTAGTGAAAATGATTTCATTATACGAGTGACTTTGTTACCGAGCTGTAGAGGGAAAGTGAATATGCGAATTCTGTCTTTTTCAGGGTGAATTTAGATAAGGTTTGAGTGAGTAATACATAAATTGATATGTCATGGGTTTTTTAAAAAACACTCGTTATGATAACATTCTGTCGGGGACTTTTCTCATTATAATATAGAGAGTCAAATGACATGTACAGGTATCGAGGGGTTGAAGTGGGTATGGTGATCTTGTTCAACGACCGGAAGTCTACTCAGAAACGAGATCTTGGTTTATTCTGAGAGAGAGAAAGACACGAAATGCAACAGAAATGCGAACAGAGAACTTTATAGAAGGCAGAGTAATCACTACTTTTATACGTTGTCTCGTATCCTTTGAAATCCCGGTTTTGCTTTTGAGACGACCCCTACCGTCCTTGTTTTATGTATTATACGTAGACTTGTTGGTGTGAAAGCCCAAGAGCTTGGACATGTTTCTTGTAATCACACCCTTTCTAAGCTAATACATGGTTTCCCTCTGTCTCTGAAATGTAAATTACTTGTATATATTTCCTACTGCAGACTCCACGTGTACCGTCGATGTACATGTAGCTATGTACATGTAATGCCATTGGGAGCAGTGTTGACAAAACAAATGCAGCGTAGTATTGTTATTTTCTAAGGTGCACAGCTCGAATTTTGACTTGGTTTCATGGGGTTAAATGTTTATGAAAAATACTCCCCAACACTGCAGCCTTCAGCATTACCCAGATTGTCGGAAGGGCTGCATTCCTGGTAGCAAACCCAGGTACTCTCCTAATGCCAGTCAACAGATTGGGCGGTACCAAACCTAAGGCACCGAGAACAATGGGGAGTCGGACAACTTGGTACTTGGGATGCAAGCGTGATATTTCGAAAGCGAGGTCCGCATATTTGCCATGTTTTTCCTCAATCTTGTCAATCACATCAGTGTCAAAAAGGGACAGAACATTCAATGACATAAATAATTTCATTGCATTTATCAAAAAGGACAAGATCAGGTTTGTTGGCCTGGATATGTCTGAGGCTGTATACGGGCATATTCCAAAGGATTTTGTATTTATTATTTTTCATGACGCCCTCTACATAGTCCGTACCATGGGTGGACATCTGTGTGTACCTACCCGCTCACAACACCCTGTAAACAATCGAGTCTGGGACAGGCAGTGTTACATTGCCGTTCAGGTATACGGAGCACAATCACACATGATCAGATACTGTACCTACCCGCTCACAACGCCCTGTAAACAATCGAGTCTGGGACAGGCAGTGTTACAATGCCGTTCAAGTATACGGAGCACAATCACACATGATCAGATACTGTACCTACCCGCTCACAACGCCCTGTAAACAATCGAGTCTGGGACAGACAGTGTTACATTGCCGTTCAGGTATACGGAGCACAATCACACATGATCAGATACTGTACCTACCCGCTCACAACGCCCTGTAAACAATCGAGTCTGGGACAGGCAGTGTTACAATGCCGTTCAGGTATACGGAGCACAATCACACATGATCAGATACTGTACCTACCCGCTCACAACGCCCTGTAAACAATCGATTCTGGGACAGGCAGTGTTACAATGCCGTTCAGGTATACGGAGCACAATCACACATGATCAGATACTGTACCTACCCGCTCACAACGCCCTGTAAACAATCGAGTCTGGGACAGACAGTGTTACAATGCCGTTCAGGTATACGGAGCACAATCACACATGATCAGATACTGTACCTACCCGCTCACTACGCCCTGTAAACAATCGATTCTGGGACAGGCAGTGTTACAATGCCGTTCAAGTATACGGAGCACAATCACACATGATCAGATACTGAACCTACCCGCTCACAACGCCCTGTAAACAATCGAGTCTGGGACAGGCAGTGTTACAATGCCGTTCAAGTATACGGAGCACAATCACACATGATCAGATACTGTACCTACCCGCTCACAACGCCCTGTAAACAATCGATTCTGGGACAGGCAGTGTTACAATGCCGTTCAAGTATACGGAGCACAATCACACATGATCAGATACTGTACCTACCCGCTCACTACGCCCTGTAAACAATCGATTCTGGGACAGGCAGTGTTACAATGCCGTTCAAGTATACGGAGCACAATCACACATGATCAGATACTGTACCTACCCGCTCACAACGCCCTGTAAACAATCGAGTCAGGGACAGGCAGTGTTACAATGCCGTTCAAGTATACGGAGCACAATCACACATGATCAGATACTGTACCTACCCGCTCACTACGCCCTGTAAACAATCGATTCTGGGACAGGCAGTGTTACAATGCCGTTCAAGTATACGGAGCACAATCACACATGATCAGATACTGTACCTACCCGCTCACAACGCCCTGTAAACAATCGAGTCAGGCGGCGTTACAATGCCGTTCAGGTATACGGAGCACAATCACACATGATCAGATACTGTACCTGCCCCCTCACAACGCCCTGTAAACAATCGATTCTGGGACAGGCAGTGTTACAATGCCGTTCAAGTATACGGAGCACAATCACACATGATCAGATACTGAACCTACCCGCTCACAACGCCCTGTAAACAATCGTACTGGGACAGGCAGCTAATGCAAGATGAGTCTCAGAAAATGTGTATCAAATCACCCAGAACTCATTTCAAGTTATATTTTTGTTAGTGGTACCTAATCACACAGGAAACGAAATCTGGCACCTACCTTTAAAACCAAAATGTGAACACACGAAATAAAACTTTCAGCGGTACAATATGTGTACGCGACGGGGGCGTATTTCCTCGTTGCAGTGGAACGTGAACGGTGAGTATATGTATCCCGTGACCTGATATCACCCACTGATAGCTGTTTGTCACGTGACGGAATGCATATGAAATGTCTCCTTGGGTTTAACCACATAAAGCTGTGACGTCATTACCCGTGAATATGAACATTGATACTGAGTAGGAAATCTACACATTGCGTGCTTTAAAAAGTGACTGGGCAATGTTGGGGTATTAGCCAATTTAAGGAGTGATAATGATAGAGACTGGGTTTATTATCATGAAAATATATCTGTCGCATATTGTGAATATTATTATGATGATAAGTGTGGCAGTTTTAAGATAATAACAATGGTGATCACTAAGCGTGAGTAGGGTTGGCAGGCTGTTTGAGCAATATTCCCGCCATATGTTGACTGGTACTCTAGGAATGGACTTCACACTTTGTACCAGTATGGGGAATCGAACCTGATCTAAGCATGGCGACCTTACACTGTAACCACTGGGCTACATAACCGCCCCTGTGATAATAAAACACTCGCACAGAATCATAATAACGGCCATCACGTATACATCCATAAACCAACGCAAGCACTAATTGTGTACAGACTTGCCGTAAAAGGCGAGTATTGCTTGTCATTAGAGGCGACTAACGGGATCGGGTGGTCAGGCTCGCTGACTTGGATGATACATGTCCTTTTATCCCAACTTCGTGGATCGATGCTCATGATGGCAATCACTGCATTGTCTGGTCCAGATTAGTTACAGACCGCCGTCATGTAGCGGGAGTGCCGCGCTAAACAACAAACAAACAAACAAAACTAATTGTGACACGAAAGTTGAGAGCGGGTCTAGTGTAAAATGAGTCATGTCTGTTTGGAATGTCACATACAGTGTGTCGCAACATTATTTCCATTGCTTGTGATAATGAGATGAACAATAAAAAAATCCTAGATTATAATATATGCGTAATTTAAAATTATGTATACGATTACTTGTATATACAAGTTTGGGTCTGACTGTTAATGGGAAATACAAGATCTATCTTATACCGACAGTGATGCAGAATATGAAACTGATATGAATACGTTTATACAACAAAGACTCACTACAGTCTATGTTAAGATATCACATGTCTGTCAAGTACAAAGTGTGACGCGTGCACCACTAACCATCACAAGGAGGTCAATCATCGCGTACTACATACCACCTATATATAGAGAGAGAGGCGTGAAATCCCACACCATCAACTCACAAGGAAATCTATCACCCCGTTCTATATAGCAACTATATATATAGAGGTGTAGAATTATAGACTATCGACACAGGGAAGAGAACACCGTTTTTGTGGAATAGGACATTGTATTAGTTTGAATCAGATTGAGAATAATCTCAAGTTGAAGGTGAGAGATATTCATACGTTATATGTCCGTTACTACATGCAGATTATGATCATGTCATTTGTCAGATGATGTGTTTCCAAAACCAGACCAAACCACAAATTGGCGCTATGTATATGGCGTAAGGAGTGGGTTTGAGTTTAAGGTTGAACAGTGTGTCTGTCCCATCACGCTATCGTGAAAGGAATGAGCAATACTTGTGGAAGACAAAGAACTTCCTCAGTGAAGCCGCGGAGGCTGTTTGGTCCATTGTCTCTGTTGTGAGACATGGCTCTGTTTGTAGTGAGACATGGCTCTGTTTGTAGTGAGACAGGGCTCTGTTTGTTGTGAGACATGGCTCTGTTTGTAGTGAGATATGGCTCTGTTTGTAGTGAGACATGGCTCTGTTTGTAGTGAGACAGGGCTCTATTTGTAGTGAGACATGGCTCTGTTTGTAGTGAGACATGGCTCTGTTTGTTGTGAGACATGGCTCTGTTTGTAGTGAGACATGGCTCTGTTTGTAGTGAGACATGGCTCTGTTTGTAGTGAGACAGGGCTCTGTTTGTAGTGAGACATGGTTCTGTTTGTAGTGAGACATGGCTCTGTTTGTTGTGAGACAGGGCTCTGTTTGTAGTGAGACATGGCTCTGTTTGTAGTTAGACAGGGCTCTGTTTGTAGTGAGACATGGCTCTGTTTGTAGTGAGACAGGGCTCTGTTTGTAGTGAGACATGGCTCTGTTTGTTGTGAGACATGGCTCTGTTTGTAGTGAGACAGGGCTCTGTTTGTTGTGAGACATGGCTCTGTTTGTAGTGAGACAGGGCTCTGTTTGTAGTGAGACATGGCTCTGTTTGTTGTGAGACAGGGCTCTGTTTGTAGTGAGACATGGCGCTGTTTGTTGTGAGACATGGCTCTGTTTGTAGCAAGACATGGCTCTGTTTGTTAGTGAGTGGGTATTGTATTGCGCCGACTTTAGCAATATTCCAGCAATATCACGGCGGGGGACACCAGAAATGGGCTTCATACATTGTACCCATGTGGGAATTGAACCGGGTCTTCGTCGTGACGAGTGAACACTTTAACCACTAGGCTTCCCCACCCCCTCCCTGTGAGTAGTGAGACATTGTCCACCGCCATGTTATAAATGTAATATTTATATCGGAAGATATAGTCTGTACTGGCTGCTGCTATGATATGTCCTCTGTATACACTGTAACTGGCTTCTAACAGGAGGTAGTAGGCCATATCACAGTTTATCAGTTGGTCATCATCTACTGCCTGCTCTCAATAAACCTGATAGATGACATACAGTTCAACGTCGTATTGACACTATCCCAATACCATTAAAATGATACATAGTCTTATATGAAACATTCCTCTTTATGTGTAAATTTGCAGCTTGACGACAAACTAAAAAATTCATAAATATTTGATTGAGGATGTATGGTCTAGTGTGACTATGTTATCGCGGTATCGGAAAATCTCGTAAACCACATTCCCTGTTTACTGTTTACTTGTCAAATCTAAGCACGATATTCCATCGCTTGATTGAATACAGGAGTCGTTGCGATATATCACGGCTTCTCCTAAGTATACACGTTACCTCTTTCATGATTGTTTCTGGAATGTTTTTGGAATTACCACTACCCCAATTCGAAATTGGTTAAAAAAGGATCCATTTCTTCAGGCGATATCCCTTGACATAACATAAAGTTGTCCTTGAGTTTCTAATGACTGGTACTTTGTTTACCGAATTCGATCAATCCTAATTGATGTGTCATAAAAGTTGAATAAAGAAGAAAAAGCACTTAAGTGTGACATATTTAATATGTTAGTAAGTATTCGCCAGTACGAACCATTATAAATTAACTACCGCGATAATATAGCATACCATGCTTCATGTCTAAGTTTATTGTGTATGGGGGTACATTGATTCAAACGCGTTTCACTGACCAACAACATTAAACACTAACAAGACATTAACACTAACTAGACAAGAGTTGACCCCAACTTTATAAACCTCTAGTGACGTCACTCTATTGTCTCGCCAGGGTCTTCTTTTACCGACTAAACCTCTACTGGTAGTTTACCGGGCATTCCCAGGGTAAGCCCCGGGCATTCCCAGGGTAAGCCCCGGGCATTCCTAGGGTAAGCCCCGGGCTTTCTGCAAGAAATCCCGGGAGATTTTCTACTGAAAGCCTGGTTTTTGTCCCGAAAATTTGAAATTGAGCGTCACAGTTCGATTTAGTTTGTCTTCAGGTCATTGGTCATCTGCTCTTTTTGGATCAGCTTCTTCACGTGATGGCGAGTTCATTTTTTTCAAAATACTAAGTACATGTATGTCAGAGACCGTTGCCTTTTGGTTGTCAGAAGTTCTCTTGTAATTTCGAACGGCGTCGCTCCGATGTCCTGAAACAAATTGTTCAGATTACTGAAAGTATTACACATACAGCATACAAATACACTTAAAAACTATTACAGATTCCAAAAACACCAATATTACCATATATATCATAAATAAAAAAGAGCATCTTACTGGTTTGGAAAAAATATTTCCTTGATATGTTATGACTTTTGCCGAATAACAATTTCTTATTAATGCAGGACTAAAATGTTTATCAACCTACCGGTAATTTCGCAAATCATTTGTTCATCATGGTCACCTTGATACAATCGAGTGGCTGCCGTGGCTCTCAAGGAATGGTTTATCTTCATGCCCTCAATACCGGACGTCTTGCACAGTCTTTTGATGGTAACTTGTAAGGTTATTTCACGCTCGGAGAGTGGATCTCCTAAACGGAATTTAAAGTCATCACTTTCCTTGTCTTCTTCAGCACAGGATGCCGATTCTTTAAGAACTGGGGGCGGTCGGGTAGCCTAGTGGTTAAAGCGTTGGCTCGTCACGCCGAAGACCCGGGTTCGATTCCCGACATGGGTACAATGTGTGAAGCCCATTTCTGGTGTCCCCCGCCGTGATATTGCTGGAATATTGCTAAAAGCGGCGTAAAACCATACTCACTCACTCACTCACTTTAAGAACTGACTGCGTCAGAAATATATCGTTGTCTGCGTCCATCCTCTTCTGTGGAATTCATTCGACTGGCTTGAACCACGTGCGCTCATTGTTACAACGGGCCTGAAGCACGTGCGTCACGTGCAGCGCGCGGATGTACTCCCCGCGTATTGCAGTTAAACTCTCAACAGTAAATATCAATGAAGTCATGTTAATACCAATTAGTAAAATTATTTCTAAATCATATTATTTGATCAGTTCATAAGTGAGATCAAAAACTTGCCCTCGGTTTTGTTTGGGAAGTATGCCCTTGGCCTCGGGAAAGGGGGTCGGGCCTATCGGCCCTCCCCACTTTCCCTCCTCCGCGGGCATACTTCCCAAACAAAACCTCGGGCGCGGTTTTGATCCTACACAAGTAAAACAGTAGAAGCCAACCTACGAGCAGCGGGTACTAGCAGATTACCTGCCTCTCATGAATTACTTCTGCAAGTTCCCAGCACTGACAACGGGTGTGACTCCTGGATTCGACCGTATGATGATCCTTGGTTTGTCAACCCCAAACTGCGGGCTTTCCTCCCTCGTTCATTGAGTGACATGTGATAAGTTTTACACTTCTATTTCCAGGATGACCCACGGTGCCGGCGGTTTCTCCAGTGGCGGCGGGGGTGGGGGGTTCAGCGGCGGGGGTGGGGGGTTCCACATGCACCACCACCACACCACACACCACACTTCAGGAGGAGGAGAGGGAGGAGGAGAGTGTGGGGAATGTTGCTGCTTCTTCGTCATCCTCGGCATCAACATCGCCAGTATCCTCCTCTGCATCAGGAAGATGTCCCGCTACCTCCGGATCGCCCTTCTATGGCTGTATGTCGCCACTGCCGTCCTCACCGCTGGACTTCTCATCAGTCTCAGAGTCTTCGGCACCAACAAGTTCCAGGCCGCTCCAACGGACATGCGCAAAGTAGAGCACGGCGTCAACAACGCGTTTTGTCAGAGCCTCACTCTCAACTCCAGCGATCCTTTCGAAGCCTACAGTTTTGACGAGGAACCCGTGGTCGATCCACGTAGAACTGAGGATTTTAATACAAGCTATTTCATGAGCATAGAGAGCAAACAGTACGAATACTGGGGGTTCTATCTCCTCCCCGGGTCTACACTACAGGTCAACAGCACCACCTCCCATTCACCATTCACGACCCTCTTCGTCATCCAAGGTGACAGCAACCTTCAGACATGGCTGGACGGCAAAGGAGACTGCAGTGGGTGTTACGTTAGCAAACACGACTTGCTACCACACGACACCTATACAATGATCTCCACGGAGGCAGACAACTATTTCTTCGTTTACTTTAACATGGGAATATGGTATACATTATCGACAGCAAACTTCGTCATCAGACGGACTTTGTACGATGTGACGAAATCGACATCAGCTTGTACTTTTGTCCCAGGTCAACGGTCTTGTCTCATGGAGATCTCCCTTAACCCTGAACAGAGCATTGTGTTTCATAGCGGGCGCAGAGCCTTGCACCAGAGCATTGACATGTGGAGCAGCTGTGGGGCACGGGCGTGGATGTATGTGATCGTGTTCGCCCTCATCCCGACCCTGGTGGCTGGAAGTGTCTCCTTCCTCATCTGGAAGTTCTGCAAGGATGACAGGACGGGAGAGAATCAAGCCTTGGTGTCTGATCCAGGACTCAAGGAACTGAAGAGTTAACCTAAATCGTGCGGGTCGCCAAGAACACGTGTAAAACCGTTTTAGGTGGGAAATCATTCGTTTCATTTATTAGACTGTTTGTGCCGCGACGAATTTTGGAGCTTATTTATTTGTCAGATCAAACCAATAATAAATTATCTTCAACATTGTGGTAGCAAAACGATTCTACTCTGAATGTTCTTCTATTTCTTGGTGGCTTTCTCAAACCACATGATAACCAATAAATATTCACATAGATGTGACAAACTTTCATATAGGACATGCGTGTGAGGACACACATTCACACAGGACATGGGTGTAATGACACACATTTACATATGACATAGGTATGTACATACATTCACACAGGACATGCGTATAAGGACACACATTCACACATGACATGGGTATGATGACACACATTCACATATGACATGGATATGATGGCACACATTCACATATGACATGGGTGTAATGACACACATTCACATATGACAAAGGTATGATGACACACATTCACACAGGACATGGATATGATGACACACATTCACACATGACATGGATATGATGACACACATTCACACATGACATGGATATGATGACACACATTCACACATGACATGGGTATAATGACTCACATTCACATATGACATGGATATGATGGCACACATTCACATATGACATACGTATGATGACACACATTCACACAGGACATGCGTATAAGGACACACATTCACACATGACATGGGTATGATGACACACATTCACACAGAACATTAGAATGATGGCACACATTCACACAGGACATGGATATAATGGCACACATTCACACAAGACATTGATATGATGGCACACATTCACACGGAACAAGAGTATGATGACACACATTCACACAGAACATGGATATGATGACACATTCACACAGAACATGGATATGACGGCACACATTCACACAGAACATTAGAATGATGGCACACATTCACACAGGGCATGGGTATGATTACACACATTCACACAGAACATGGGTATGATGACACACATTCACACAGAGCATGGGTATGATTACACACATTCACACAGGACATGGGTATGGTTACACACATTCACACAGGACATGGGTATGATGGCACACATTCACATAGGACATGGGTATGATGACTGATGACACACATTCACATAGGACATGGGTATGATGGCACACATTCACACAGAATATGGGCATGATGGCACACATTCACACAGGACATGGATATGATGACACACATTCACATAGGACATGGGTATGATGACACACATTCACACAGAACATGGATATGATGGCACACATTCACACAGGACATGGGTATGATGACACATTCACACAGAACATGGGTATGATGGCACACATTAACACAGAGCATGGGTATGATTACACACATTCACACAGGACATGGATATGATGACACACATTCACACAGAGCATGGGTATGATGGCACACATTCACACAGAGCATGGGTATGATGACACACATTCACACAGAACATGGATATGATGGCACACATTCACACAGAACATGGATATGATGGCACACATTCACACAGGACATGGGTATGATGACACATTCACACAGAACATGGGTATGATGGCACACATTCACACAGAGCATGGGTATGATGACACACATTCACACAGAACATGGGTATGATGACACACATTCACACAGGACATGGGTATGATGACACACATTCACACAGGACATGGGTATGATGACACATTCACACAGAACATGGGTATGATGGCACACATTCACACAGAACATGGATATGATGACACACATTCACACAGGACATGGATATGATGACACACATTCACACAGAACATGGGTGCGATGACACACATTCACACAGAACATGGGTATGATGACACACATTCACACAGAACATGGATATGATGACACACATTCACACAGGACATGGGTGCGATGACACACATTCACACAGGACATTAGCATGATGACACACATTCACACAGAACATGGGTATGATGACACACATTCACACAGGACATGGGTATGATGACACACATTCACACAGAACATGGATATGATGACACACATTCACACAGGACATGGGTATGATGACACATTCACACAGAACAAGGGTATGATGACACACATTCACACAGAACATGGATATGATGACACACATTCACACAGAGCATGGGTATGATGACACACATTCACACAGGACATGGATATGATGACACACATTCACACAGAACATGGGTATGATGACACACATTCACACAGAACATGGGTATGATGACACACATTCACACAGGACATGGATATGATGACACACATTCACACAGGACATGGATATGATGACACACATTCACACAGAACATGGATATGATGACACACATTCACACAGAACATGGGTATGATGACACACATTCACACAGGACATGGATATGATGACACACATTCACACAGAACATGGGTATGATGACACACATTCACACAGAACATGGGTATGATGGCACACATTCACACAGGACATGGATATGATGACACACATTCACACAGGACATGGGTATGATGACACACATTCACACAGGACATGGATATGATGACACACATTCACACAGAACATGGGTATGATGGCACATATTCACACAGAACATGGGTATGATGACACATATTCACACAGAACATGGGTATGATGACACACATTCACACAGAACATGGATATGATGACACACATTCACACAGAACATGGGTATGATGACACACATTCACACAGGACATGGATATGATGACACACATTCACACAAAACATGGGTATGATGACACACATTCACACAGGACATGGATATGATGACACACATTCACACAGGACATGGGTATGATGACACACATTCACACAGAACATGGGTATGATGACACACATTCACACAGAACATGGATATGATGACACACATTCACACAGGACATGGGTATGATGACACACATTCACACAGAACATGGATATGATGACACACATTCACACAGGACCTGGGTATGATGACACATTCACACAGAACATGGGTATGATGACACACATTCACACAGAACATGGATATGATGACACACATTCACACAGAACATGGGTATGATGACACACATTCACACAGGACATGGATATGATGACACACATTCACACAGAACATGGGTATGATGACACACATTCACACAGAACATGGATATGATGACACACATTCACACAGGACATGGATACGATGACACACATTCACACAGAGCATGGGTATGATGACACACATTCACACAGAACATGGGTATGATGACACACATTCACAAAGAGCATGGGTATGATGGCACACATTCACACAGAACATGGGTATGATGACACACATTCACACAGAACATGGATATGATGGCACACATTCACACAGAACATGGATATGATGGCACACATTCACACAGGACATGGGTATGATGACACATTCACACAGAACATGGGTTTGATGGCACACATTCACACAGAGCATGGGTATGATTACACACATTCACACAGGACATGGATATGATGACACACATTCACACAGAGCATGGGTATGATGGCACACATTCACACAGAGCATGGGTATGATGACACACATTCACACAGAACATGGGTATGATGACACACATTCACACAGGACATGGATATGATGACTGATCACACACATTCACACAGAACATGGGTATGATGACACATATTCAAACAGAACATGGGTATGATGACACACATTCACACAGAACATGGATATGATGACACACATTCACACAGAGCATGGGTATGATGACACACATTCACACAGAACATGGGTATGATGACACACATTCACACAGGACATGGATATGATGACACACATTCACACAGGACATGGATATGATGACACACATTCACACAGAACATGGGTATGATGACACACATTCACACAGAACATGGGTATGATGGCACACATTCACACAGGACATGGATATGATGACACACATTCACACAGGACATGGGTATGATGACACACATTCACACAGGACATGGATATGATGACACACATTCACAAAGAACATGGGTATGATGGCACATATTCACACAGAACATGGGTATGATGACACACATTCACACAGAACATGGGTATGATGACACACATTCACACAGAACATGGATATGATGACACACATTCACACAGAACATGGGTATGATGACACACATTCACACAGGACATGGATATGATGACACACATTCTCACAGAACATTAGAATGATGGCACACATTCACACAGAACATGGGTACGATGACACACATTCACATATGACATGGGTATGGTGACACACATTCTCACAAAACATGGATATGACGGCACATATTCACACAGGACATTAGTATGATGGCACACATTCACACAGGACATGGGTGCGATGACACACATTCACACAGGACATTAGCATGATGACACACATTCACACAGAACATGGATATGATGACACACATTCACACAGGACATGGATATGATGACACACATTCACACAGGACATGGGTGTGATGACACACATTCACACAGGACATGGGTTTGATGACACACATTCACACAGGACATGGATATGATGACACACATTCACACAGGACATGGGTGCGATGACACACATTCACACATGACATTAGCATGATGACACACATTCACACAGGACATGGGTATGATGGCACACATTCACACAGGACATGGATATGATGACACACATTCACACAGAACATGGATATGATGACACACATTCACACAGGACATGGATATGTTGACACACATTCACACAGGACATGGATATGTTGACACACATTCACACAGGACATGGATATGATGACACACATTCACACAGGACATGGATATGTTGACACACATTCACACAGGACATGGATATGATGACACACATTCACACAGGACATGGATATGTTGACACACATTCACACAGGACATGGATATGATGACACACATTCACACAGGACATGGATATGATGACACACATTCACACAGGACATGGATATGATGACACACATTCACACAGGACATGGGTATGATGGCACACATTCACACAGGACATGGATATGATGACACACATTCACACAGAACATGGATATGATGACACACATTCACACAGGACATGGATATGTTGACACACATTCACACAGGACATGGATATGATGACACACATTCACACAGGACATGGATATGATGACACACATTCACACAGAACATGGATATGATGACACACATTTACACAGAACATGGATATGATGGCACACATTCACACAGGACATTGGTATGGTGACACACATTCCCACAGGACATGGATATGATGACACATTCACACAGGACATGGATATGATGGCACACATTCACACAGGACATGGGTATGGTGACACACATTCACACAGGACATGGATATGATGACACATTCACACAGGACATGGATATGATGGCACACATTCACACAGGACATGGGTATGGTGACACACATTCACACAGGACATGGATATGATGACACATTCACACAGGACATGGATATGATGGCACACATTCACACAGGACATGGGTATGGTGACACACATTCACACAGGACATCACCTCAGTAACCCAGGGAAGAATGTGTCCCCAGCACCCCATTGCTGGTCGTAAGAGGCGACCAATTTGGGCAACCCATTTGCCGTGAGTTGCGTCCCTGTGTCGGTGGAGGAAGGGACTCTGGTGGTTGAGGGCACTGGAAGCAGGAACCGTGTTCTTTTGCTCAGCACCACTTCGGTCCTAGGTTCACCTCGACGGGTGGTAGGATAGGCCCGATCCTATCAATCAACCGGTCATGCCAAGCCCTGTGCGTGTATTTGTATGCAACTATTGTTTTGTTTTTGACCATGTGATTAATGTTTTTAGAATGATAAAAATGATGATGACGATCCGCGGTGAGTGGGGACCAGGGGTTCCGAACTATTTGTCTGTCATCGTATTTCCCAAACAACCTGGCTCAAATCGAAATAAAACAAGACGTCTTGACGTCTTGAAATTGACTTTATATTCCTCCCTCTTCATCTCGGCGACAGTCTGAATTTCAAGCTCTCTATGGTCAACTTCCCAAGCCATGTTTTATTATGGGCGATCTAAATAGGCACAATCCTCTTTGGGTACTGCTCAGACAAGTAGCAAGGGGAAGCTTTTAGAATATTGAATTTCTAACAACGACTTATGTATACATAATGAATTCTCCAAAAAAATATCTACATACTGAAACACGTGCTTACTCTGATATCGGTTTATCTATTAAAGATTCAGATTTATTAAACGAATTTGAGTGGTCTATGTGGAAATACTCCTTCGACAAGATGGAACTTTTCTAAAGTCAACTGGCCATTGTTTGAAATTCTTTCATCCAATAAATGAAAGCCTGATCTCTTTATTGACTTTACTGATCCTGAGCAATTATTTTCTGATTAATTAAAGAAAATAGCTGATGAATGTTTTCCTAGGTCCTCTAGGAATCCCCACATTAGTAAACCTTGATTTTACAAAGACTGCAAACAAGCTAGGAAAGCAAGGAAAAGGGGGAGGACTATTTCAATAGCCATCCTTTGGTCCTCAATATGAACAATGAATTTAATTGCTATAGCCAGGCGGGCGTTTGAACAGAATAAACGCCAATCTTGGCAAAATTGTTTCAATAATAAATTCACTAACTAAAATTCCAAGGTATGGAACATGATACAGAAAAGTAAGGTAAGGGTTTTTAATCTAGCATCCATCATCTTAAGAGTGGGGACGAACTATTAACTGATAAATCAGCTATTGCAAATACACTTGGTGAAAAGTTAGCAAAACATTCTTCTTCCTCAAACCCTGTCCCTCAGTTCCAAAAATACTAAAAACCACAAGAAAAAAACCTGTAGAACTACCATGAACAGTTCTAACCCTATACATGCAGTGAAATTGCAGAGCCCTAAAGAACAACTTTATTGATTTGCAGCTGACACAAGATTTGAAGCCACAAGATCAGCCTTTTGTTCACAGGAAACACACTATAAACATTAGACAATTCATATCATTTCTTTTCACCTCCAGGGGGTAAGGCAACTGGAGGTTCTTCAATCTTGTCGAGGCAGGGAGTTACTCATAGTGCTCTTCCTCTTAAATAACCCCCTACAAGCTATCGCAGTTCGTATCACAAAGCACATTGTTTTTCTCTGTGCTCTCTTTACATTCTTTCAACTTCGTATCTTCAGCAAACCGATCTTCAAGCTCCATGACCAGCTTCCTAAGCCTTGTATCATAATGGTCGATTTGAACGGATGTAATCCACTTAGGGGTTGTGGCCCTACAAGCAGTAAGAGCAAGAGCTTTGAAGATTATATTTCCAACTATGCTTTATGCATTTTTACATCCCGGTACAGGAACATACACTTACCCTTTGGCAAGCTACCGATACTGCTACAGGAGCTGATAACATTCATTATCAACTCCTGGAGCACTAACCATTGAATATTGTTGATGAAATTTTGTCGTTAGGGAAATGTCCTCCTTCATGGCGTGATTCTGTAGTTGCCACAGTATCCAAACCCGGACGAGATCGTACTGACCCTTTAAATTACCGACCAATATCATTGATGAGCAGCGCTTTTAAAACCATGGAGGGCATGTTAAATGATCGACTTGTTTGGTACATAGAAACCAAGTATCTTATTACTAAAACAGAAGTACCATAGGTCATTTGGTCCGCTTATAATCATTTGTTAAAATGCAAAATTAAATAAACAACATGCAGTGTCTATCTTTTTCGATCTAGCAAAAAGCATATGGCACTACGTGGAAACATTACATTTTTAAAGATTTTCATTATTTTAAATTGCGAGGCCGTTTGGCTTTTTTGACGCATTTGCAAGCGCCACCATCATTAGATCCAGAACTGTATCATTAAGATTACCAGATAGACAATTTATGTCCATTTGTACGGCCGAGTCAAAGGCAATATTGACAGCACTTGATTATATAAATAACCAATCAAAACATAAACAATTTGTTATATTTTCGGATACTCTGTCCTGTCTTCAGGCAATACAAAATCAGTCTTTCAATCGATTTTGTAAATATTATATATTGATCTTGCTATTGGCCAATATGACAGTCTTTTGTTGGTCACCAAGCCATGTAGGAATCATTGGAAACACAATGGCTTCTTCTTCAGCTAAAGCAACGCTCAACAAATCTTCTGATCCCATAAAATGATTATAAGTTATTAGATGTTACATCCCAGATCTAATGCAACAAAAGAGGGACACGCAAGTTGATATCAATAACTTACATCAAACTAAACCAGCTATTGCTTTCACGTACTTGGGCTGTCAGTCCAGATTTGAAGAGATCATAATGAGGCGATATTGTGTTGGCCATAGCAGGTACACTCATGACTATTTATTGAAGGGTGAGGATCCTCCATCATGTATCCCTTGTGATGAGAGAATCACGGTGAAGCATGTCCTGCTTGACTGTGTTGTTTTGCCGTCACAAGGGATAAATATTTCAATTCTTCATCTGTCAAAGATATTTTAATAGTATAAGTACTCAATATAATTAATTTTTTTTAAAGGATATGGACATGTTTCAGAAATGTTGAATAATATGTTTTATTATAACTGTTGTTTGCGATTGTTAGTGGTTGTATTCTTCAAGGGGGTTAAAGTACTGTAACATTATTGTCCCTCTACGTCAGTTCTACATCATTCACACTCAAATTGGGCCAACCGCGATTTTAGTCTTTAGTATATTTGTTAATTTTAATTGATGGCTAAACTTGTATACGAGGGATGGTGTAAATCCTGCTGGGTTCCATGCAGGCAGGAACTACATGTCCCCATGGTCCCTAGTATATGGATACACCTTCAGTTGTTGGCGATCTATAGCCCGTTTTATATCATGTATTGTCAAGTATAGTATTTTTTATGGAGAGACACTAGTTTTGAATATACACTCTTCAAAAAATGAATGTAGGTCATTGAACCTGACTTTACAAAAAATCCGGTATATAAATTGGACATATGTCATTGAAAAATGTTGGTGGCCTGATATTCAACAAACGGTGCTTCAAAACGCAGCCATTGTCGATTTGCATTGTCTTCAACGGCATTGTTTTCACACTTGTTCAAAAATATCATGAAGGAAAACAGAGCCGTGAATGCTGCCAGTTCAGCGCAACCTTGTGGCCTTATGTGACATGACAATTAACAGTATTCAATGCCTTTGTACAACGATAACATGTGACTATCGAGGTCCAAAATTTCATATTTGTATCTATGATATTTAATTAAATATATCGACATTATTAGGTACAATGGATTTACTGAGTTTATATCTGTGCTAAGTCAAGCTATTTTGCTGTCCTTTGTTGACAGATTTTATATAGTCTAAACTGATATCTTCTTAACGTATAAATTGCTTTAGTGACGAAATGGGCGAAATAATGTCGATGTGACTATAAATCGTAACAAACTCACCGAAGTGCCAACTAACTATAATTTCTCACTTCTTCAGCGTGTGGACAATTTCGTTCTACTAGTGACCTTATTATTTGTTTGGTCGCTGTCTTTTCGATACCATAGGCCACTAGAGCATCTGTTATTAATAATTCACATATGCATGTCTAATAAACCGACATATTTCAAAGCACAGTTTCCAAAGATTGTTCTGAAGACATGTGTGATATGATTATTACCAGGATTGTAAAGGTTGGATAGTATGAGGTCAAAACCCTCATCACTCCATTCATTCGCAGGAACAAGATAGGCATCATGTATCAAAAGTTCCTATTGATACCGAATTTGTGAGCTCCGCCTTATTGATGGACAAGCATAAAGTGCAGACGCATATCCTTACACAGGAAAGTGGCCTTCAATCTGGCTGTTTCAGGCTGGATTTATTGTGATTTAATATTCTCTGATTCACCAATCAGAGAGGAGTAATCTCAAAGTTCATGGTGGAATCATGATTTTGATACACAAATCACAAAAACCACCATTTTGTTACTGATGTACGGTTACATTTTAAAATGGATACGAAATATGTACACAAAGAAAGAAGTTAAGCACACCCTTATATATTTCATTATTGTTTGGTCCCAATATTTGTAACAGTCATGAAAGATATAATTACGGGAAGAATTACGTTTTCTCGAGATGATGTAATCAGTCATGCGTGACGAAAGCTCACGTGCCATGCATGGTATGCCCGTATCATCACACTGTCGTAGTCGAGAAACATGCCGGTGATGTACAGGACCGTCCCAGATCCGGAAGAATTCCTGTGACGACACATCGCGAAAACCTTCTTCGTCTCATACGCCGAGAACACGTTTTAACAAGTACTCATCTGAAACAGCTGTGGTTGCCCAGTCGTCGTTTCAGCACCAGAACCGTCAGGAACCGGCTGAAAGCAGCAGGACTGAGGGCTAGACGAGTCATAAAGCGTCCCTTGTTTAGAGATTACCACAAAGCTGCTCGTTTAGCATGGTGTATTGCGCGACAGAACTGGAATCTGAGAACTTGGATTGGTCAGACGAAAGTCGCTTTCTGCTCCACGTCACTGATGGAAGAACGAGAGTTTGGAGGCACCGGAACACGGCTTACACCCCAGGAACATTAAAACCACAGTTGCATACGGCGGGGGCTCGGTAATGGTTTGAGGGTTTATCTCTCATGATTGCAGGTTGGATTTGGTCACCATAAGGGGCAGCTTAACAGGGGCTCAGTACATCCCATGTCGTGGATTGCATGAGGGACAATGCCATAACGACTCTACCCTGGCCAGGGGCGGTCGGGTAGCCTAGTGGTTAAAGCGTTCGCTCGTCACGCCGAAGACCCGGGTTCGATTCCCGACATGGGTACAATGTGTGAAGCCCATTTATGGTGTCCCCCGCCGTGATATTGCTGGAATATTGCTAAAGGCGGCGTAAAACCAAACTCACTCACTCACTCACTACCCTGGCCAGCAATGAGCCCAGATTTGAACCCCCTTGAACATGTTTGGGATATTCTGGGGCGGCGCATACAGACACGAGATCCTCATGTACAAGATGTACGCCAATTGGAAGCAGCATTGCATCAGGAGTGGTTGTTGTTGATCCATCAACAGATCCAACGTCTGACTGGGTGGAATGCGTCATCCGGGCACGTGGCGGATATAGTTATACATTCACATTTATGAGTGGCATGTGATAAATCTTGTATGGGTGTTGAGTGAGTGAGTGAGTGGTGTGTTCACGCCAGTTTGAGCAATATTCCAACAGTATAAATCGGTGGGGGACACTAGAAACAAATTGTACCCATGTGGACAATCGAACCCGGGCCTTCGGTGGGACAAGCGAACGCTGTAATAACTGGACTACTTCAGCGCCGCTGTTTCAGATGAATTTATAGAAGAATGTGTATCATGTTTCTCTAGAATCTAGTGATTATTGAACTAGGATTATTCGAAATGACGTTAAAATAAACTTTATATCGTTCTTTATCAAATACGTTGGGGTCTGTTTAATGGCCAACACTTTTATCGATGTGCACATGCCCTGCGTAAGGTTGCAAGTGAAGTAGGAGATGCTTCGTTTTGAAGTATTTTATTTCACATTCTTAATAAATTATTCCTTTCCCCTGATACAAGCAATCTACACTGAAACATCGATACGTGTACACATCCGAAAATGCTGCTGTAAAGGTAGGGTCATATAATACATAACTTAATTTGATTCGCAGTTAAACCTTCATTAGCTGTCGGGTTCATTAAACCCTAATGGTTCATAAAAAGTAATGTTTCATTCGTTATTGTTTGTTTGTTGATTAACGCCGCACTCAGCAATATTCCAGCTATGTGACGGTGGTCTGTAAATAATCGAGTCTGGACCAGACAATCCAGTGACCGACATCATGAGCATCGATCTACCCAACTGGGATACGGTGACATTCATCAACCAAGTCAGTGAGCCTGACCATCCAATCCCGTTAGTCGCCTCTTTCGACATGCATAGTCGCCTTTTACGGCAAGTATGGGTTGCTTAAGACCTATTCTACCCCGGATCTTGACGGGTCTCATTCGTTACTGCCGGCATTAAATGGACAGCACAAAACCGTCCTTAAACTATCATTAACTATGCTACTTGAAATGGAAAATGTCCATTAACGTGACAATGTCTTTGTGGAAATCTAGGACACAAGAGGGATATTTAGTCAGAGTCAGGATTATTTTTGACGGCAGAACTTCAACGCCGACGTCTCCTGTTCTCTTCACTGATGGGGGGACGGGAGGCCCAGTCGTCTAAGGCACCGCGATTCGCTGTGCAGAGTTGCGTCCCTTGGGCACGCCAGAAACCTATGATTGTGGATTCGAATCCCGATTCGCCCCGATTATTTTTCTAGGTTTGTACATGTAAGCACGATACCCGTGCTCGTGGGTTTCACTGAAGTGGTAAACGTCTGAGACCTGCATCACTTCGGGCTTTCCTCCCACATTAAGCTGACACGCTGCGATATAACTGGAATACTGTTAAAAGCGGCGTTAAACCCAACTCACTCACTCTTCACTGATGACACATGTTTCCTTCGTCACAATCTGATGGCAGGACAAATGTCCAAGCCTGCGAGATCCCCTGATCTGACAGCAATCAAACACGTTTGTGATGAAATGGATCAACGTTTGCTACGTTTTCCAAATCATCCAATAACGTTGCAGGAACTACAGCGTATCCTTCCTAAGATATGGAATGCCATTCCACAGACAGAGTCCCCAATGAGGCAAGGATGACAGTCCTGCATTCATGCAAAAGGTGGACATACTAGGTACCTACTGTGTGAACTTGCTTCGGAACTCCCTCGTGTGCCATGGCTGATTTGCATATGAGAGGAGCGCTCTTCAATAGTTCCTTCCACGTGGCATTATTTATGGCAATTCATTTGTTTTGACAGATCATGTTTGTTTTGTATATGCCGCAAAAACGTTTACCTTTGCGTACATCAATCTTACTTTTACAATATTTATCATGAATGTTCAGTCTTCAACAAGCTGGTTAATTCGTCGAAGAAGATTGATTCAGACCATTAGATGTCATGTTTTATTCGAAATCATTGTCATAATAAGAAACATAACCATAGACGATTTTGAATAAGTCATGACCAAGGGTTATATATCAAGCAAACTACCAGGTATTGTGTGTCAGCCTTCTGTTGTGTTGTTAGTGACGGCACGCACATTATAAACCTGTCGTGACCCTTGAAAGACGTGTCACAGATTTGCTGCTGCACATTATTTGGCATGCTGTTTCTAGTGTCCGTGTGTGTGCACCTTGTTGCTTGTAGCACAGACAACGATGTCATGAGGATGTGGGTAAAGACATCAGGATCTCAGACGGATCAGTGTTTCTTGAAGCAGCGGAATACAGAGGCTGTACAACGCTGTTTGACAAAGGATGATGCGGACCGTGATACCTGTTTTGAACAACTTGACATCAGAGTTAGGCCTCTAAGTTTTACCCCAGCAATGATAACAACGCTGACCCCAGAGGCGACAGCGGCTAGTTTTCGAGAAGATGACTGCAAATGTAGCTTCACAAACCTGCTTCTCTCATCCCACAACGAAACTGTGTTCCGCTACCCCAAAGACCTGAGCGGGATCTCTACACCCGACATCAAACGACAAAGATTCGTGTCGACGCCAAACCTCGAAAGGCCCTTTTACGACCCCGATTGGTGGATTGTTGACTCCAGTCACTGTCACTTCATCGCTCTCACGACGTCCACAAGGAATCAGGCCTCAGATATTACCATGCACTGCCTCGATACTGCTAAACTAATATTCAAGATAGCTCATGCCTCGTCAAAGTTATATCTTTCTCATTATGATAAGAAATGGAATCACTTGTACTATTTTCAGAAAACAACAACATGGCAGTTGATTGGTGTAAATGTGTATACCTCTAAGTCCAAAGTTATCGCCCAGAAAATCAGCTTTGTACCAGGGCATAGGTATCTAATAGGAGATAAGAACACTCGCATGATAGTGTGGTGCAGCTCAAAGCGAGACGTCAGTGCAAAATTGGAATTTGAATTTAGTTATGTTAACTACAGTTTGCTACAGATGGTACATCCAAGTGTTCTTACAAAGATTACTGCTAATGGCGAAATTAATATAGCGCTTGTAGACGGGGCTTTGTTCTGGTCAGACGGTGATCTGAAGGTTGTACGTGACTTCACCACTGGTAGAAGTGAGCTTTTGAAGGAGTGCCCATCGGCGGAACGGAGCCTTAAACAAATTGGCGCTTTTGGAAATGCTTTATATATGGCTTGTGTGGACATGGATAGTAAAGGTCATTTTCGTGTTGTGGCTGTTAACGGAACCAGTATAAGTGCCTTTCCTATTCATGCTGAATGGGACTTGGCAAAAATCGGATAAACTGATCGCCAATGTTTTGCATATTGCACTCACAGTTAAGACAAAATTAGATTGTCATGGGGAGTGGTGTTGGGGAGATGTTTAATCGTTTAAACGACTATCTTCGTAAAATTACCTCTCGAAATATACTTTAGCAACGTACTAAATCCCACGCTCGCCCGCGCGTACACACTTATTACACTTATTATTACACTTATTGTTTTTTTTGTATATAGCAAATGTTACCAACATGTTTGTTTGCGTGTTGTTTAACGCCGCATTCAGTCATATTCCAGCTATGTGATGGCGGTCTGTAAATAATCGAGTCTGGAGCAGACCATGTGTGTGTCTGCCTATGTATTTATCCATTGGAAGTTTATGTTTAAATTTAGATTATCCATATATTGATGCAGTTTTGAATATATTTGTATATTTTATATACAAGTATATGCAATTGTTGTATTCGCTGGATTTTTGTGTGCAATCATTGCATGAAGCTCAAGGGCGTTAACCGAATTAATACATTGATGTATGGGCGTAAGGTTCAATAACCTAGTCATCCTGGACATGTGTGTTTGGACGTTGTGACAGAGGCTGGATAAACATGTAAAGGCAATGATCTACTCACACGCAAAAGAAGCGCAAGTCGAGTATGCAGTATACATGTTATATATTTTCAAGAGTAAAGACAAGAAATACTAATAGGGCAAGATTGCCAAAAATTTGACTGAAGACAGTTTAATGGATTAAAAGGCAGATGACATAATTGTTTTTTTCAAATGTTAAGGGCTTACACAGTATCGGGTCAATACCCAAAATGTCAGTCAGTTCCTGGTGTGACCACCATTACCATGGATCACTGCCATACATCTCCTGTACATTGAGTGGATCAGATTTGTGAAGGCCCTAGGGATCCTCCTGCACACATCCAGAGCAGCTGTGCGTAGTTCATCGGCAGTTGTAGGGACTGTGCGCACATTGTGCAGACGCCTTTGAACCTCATCTCAGAAGTATTCGATTGGGTTCAGATCAGGGCTGAGGGCTGGCCACGGTAGAACACGGATGTTATGTTGTTGCAGAAAGGCCATGGTAGCTCTGGCAACATGGGGACGAGCGTTGTCCTGCTGGAAAATGTGTTGTTGATGTTGTGCAAAAAATGGAACAACGTGGGGTCGGATAACTTGGTCGATATAGCGCTGACGATCACCTCGACGCCACCAAATTCTGACTCCTCCGTCTGCATGGGAGACACAAAAGCGACTTTCATCAGAGAAGATGACACGCCTCCACTCACGATGACGCCAATTGCGATGACCCTGTGCCCACTGAAGTCGTGCGTGTCGATGCCGTGGTTGGAGAACAGGACGACGTGCTGGTCGGCGACATCTGAGATTGTTGGAACGGAGACGTCGGATCACAGTGTCCCGGCTAATGTTTCGACTTTCACGTGCAGTTAGGAACGGATGTCGCTGGTGTTGACGGGTAATCTGCCGAACTTGTCGAGGTGTGGTGACCCTAGGACGACCGCTCCGAGGAAGCATTGTATCGATGCAGGAGACGGTAAATTGTGGTTATGTTAACGTTGAAATGACGGGCAACATCTTGGACAGACTCCAAAAATTCCAAACGTCCGATAGCCTGGTTTCTCTGAATTTGAGTTAGGCGTGGCATTGTTGACCAAGGAGTGGTAGGTACAAGAATCGGCCCCAGTTTTATACCCTCTACAGTTCGTGACAGTTCGTGCATTTTCGATTTCGCGAGAAATGGGTGCTTCATACCCACATATTCATTGAAATGGTGCGTTTTGGCGATTCGTTTTTTATGTTGCGTTTTTACTCGGGGCTTCCAAAATGCAACCAAAAATATTGAAAACACCATCGGGCTTCACTACATGATAAAACTCGTATCAATTTATGGTTCCGTGTTTGTTACCCATTTGTTTCAAACCACTTCCGTTTCTTTTGCGTGTGAGTATATTAACTTTGGAAAAAGGCTTTCGCTAGACAATCTAATCGAAAATATTTACTGTTAGTTAAAATTAGCATAGGCTTTGGCACACTAGGTAACTAATTATCACAGCATTGTTCATTTTTGCTAGGGTAGACTTAAAACTATAAATTTCAGCAGTGAATCAATAGCTGATACAAAATGGACATAATTTTTTTATAACTTCGCTTTCTTTTTATTCTTTAAGGTTTACTGGACTTGATAAGCCTTACCGTAACTCTATTAATGAAGCGATTCACTTCGTCTTATTGTGTATTCCGCAATAGACAATGTACCTATTGTTTCCTCTAATTAGCCCCCTTTCGCGTATATACTATAGTATATTTATTCATGAGATAACAATGTCGCCATCTGAACATAGACCTTGTAGAGGTCCTTGTATCCGCCCCAATTGGTCCATGGACCTGTTCCTCAATGAATGGTGTTTGTTTTACACAGCATTATTCCAGCTATATGGCGGTCGTTTGTAAATATTCGAGTCTGGACAAGACAATCCAGTGATTGACATCATCAGCGACGATATACGCAGTTGAGGAATAGTGTATGACATTACATTGTACAATACCTTGCATAGAAACTTCACTATCTCATGACAATATCATACTAAGTGTATGTGTACGGTCTTGCTTTTCTGGTATAAGATTACTGGTGTTTTCCAATAAACTGCATTTTAGTTCATACTTTCAGTTTCTTCTAAGAATGAGCTAAAGAGTCAAAGTCAAAGATATTTATTGCATGTACGGCCTCCGGCCCATATACAAAACAGTTACAAATAAGTAGTTTTGCATATTTGGATATATACTCATATTTATAAATTTGTTTCTGAGGGAATTTGCATTTTTAACATATATAGCCAGTTTGACATCATCTTTTGAACAAAGAAGAGAAATAAAAACAGGATAATTTGACAGATGGCGTTCTTGTATAAACTTGTTTCTTAGCTCACAATAATAAAGACAGACAAAAGTAAATTAAATTTCATTTTCTATAGCTGAATGGCATAATGGGCACAGCCTCTTCGACTTTTCAGTGAACATTTTCCTTCCTTCAGTTACCATGATATCTGACAATCCGAACCTAAATGTATTTACTATGGGGTAAATACGGTAAGGAATGTAATTTGAAGATGAAGGCTGTGCACGTGAAAGTGGTGACGTCACGTGCTTAAGGTGATCACGGATATTGCAGTATTATTTCGCAACGATTTAATGTGCCAAAAATATTAAAACGTACATTTTTGTTAGAGAAAGAATACCATAGAGAATACGGAGTGTCGGTATTTGACATGGAATATAACACTACAGTCGCGTGTCTACATGTATGATTCTGTGAATAAACCCTCTCGCCTGTCACCAGCGGTAGGCATTACCCATGAGTGGAGTATGGTATCATAGTAAATATTTTATGTTCGTTTGAACATAGTGAATTAGAACATAAATTGAATAAATGGACGTTGAAGGGTCCTTGATGTTAATGTAGATAAGTATTTTTCTGGTTGAATAATACTTTTGAAAGTTCTATAAAAGTCATAACTTGAACTGTTTTCTAGAGTAACATGCATCTTGTTGTAGTTAGTTTCATTCCTTTGTGGGTTTTGTACATATGACACTTATCCATATAATCTTCTTCAAATATTGTATGATAAAATAATAAAATCATGATTATTCGAGATGTTGTTCAAATGTATGTTTAACTATAGATACGTTTTTCTTACATTTTCCTTTTAATGGATATGTTTTGAATTATGAAGACAAAGATAAAAATAAAGATATTATAATGTACTCTTCAAAAAAAGAAACGCAAAACGTATATTTTTGGCCATAAATGCAAACTCAGAGGTGCAAAATGAAGAGGTTTTATGTGTTTTAGATTCAGTGACAAATTTTCCGCATCAAAATGATCACAACAATGACATGCAACACATTATTTGGGCAGCAAGTACGATTTGGACAATCGCACCCAGTGCATTAACAAAAGGGCCATAGAGCTGCACGTAGAGCACATGCAGCAGCACTATGAACAATATTAAAGTGCAGGGTTTATGATTGCCTGGCATCAGCGTAAGTCGAGCAGTGACAGTTCAACAACATGCCAAGATTAACAGAAGTGCAAAGAATCAACGTCATACGCCGCTTGCAGGCAGGGGAATCCTGATCAGCTGAAGCCAGGGTTTTCAATGTAGCGCCAAACAGCATGGGTCAACATGTGATCGGCCAAGGTCGGGACGACTAAGAGTAACCACCCCCGCCCAAGATCGCAACATCCAAGTGCGCCACCAACATGAAATGACGACCACAGACACCTCAATCACATCCCAAATACCAGGACTGCGCATAATCTCCGACCAGACACTTCCAAACCGTTTACGAGCAGCTGGTCTATGAACAAGACGTCCTGCTCGACACGGCATATTGAGTCGACAACATCGTCAACAACGACTGCATTGGTTTCGTATGGCCTCAACTGCGATGGAGAGATGTCTGGCTCAGCGACGGTGTATTCCAGCACAACAACGCTCGAACGCATACATCACCGATAAAAAGAGCCTGTCTACACAACAACAATGTAGATGTTCCAGATCCCTGGATTTGAACTGGACAGAGCACCTGTGGGACGAATTGGAAAGACGGCTATGCTGACATCAACCACAACCCCAGACGTTGCAGGAGTTTGCTTTTGCATTGCAAGCCGAGTGGGTTACCATTCCCCAGAATGGAATTCGCATACTCGTCTCTTCCATGGGCAGGAGATGACTACAATCACCAAGTGTTCTCTCCACAACATTTTAACTCAGTACCTTGTACGATTCCTCCTATAAATGTATTTTCCCACCTCACAAAAATCTGGCATTGCGTTTCGTTTTTGTGAAGAGTATATGTACATGTTAAAGCTGGTCTAGGAGATCTGAAGATAGACTTTGGTTGATATGCGAGCTCGAGTGTAGGCATACACTTCCCACTACACTCTGTGTGATGACCTTTCATAAGTCAAAACACGTCCAACATCACATACCATTATATGGAATGGAGTTCCCCATGGCGAAGAACACAAACACATAAACGTTGAGCAAAATTCCAACTTCAGTTCTTGGGAGGGAACAATAAATGCTTGCTCAAAAATAACATCTTAAACGACGATGCTTATTAAGACTGGGTTTCACTCTAAAGGTCTTAATCCACTCACGACTGCATTTGTTCTGTCAGCCTTGCCCGGGCACTTTTGGGCTGTGAACTTTGGACCAACCTACCCAAAGGTGAACAAATCTCACTTGAAAGATCGCAACGCTTCTGTCTGTAATACACTAAAAGGGTGGCATTCTTTGGAATCCCATATCAACACAAGGAAATTGTTCTTTCTTGGAAACCTGTGCAACATTTTGTAGCCAGACAGCTCTTCTTAGCTCGTCTCTTCGCTTTTAAGAACAACCGTTCTATCAATGCACATGGCCCAATCCCGGATTTATGGAACGTTCTGGAGAAGTATCTGCTTCTACCCTTCTTACATGCTTTCATGGTTAGTGGTACATTTCCAGTGCAAAGTTCCTGGAAGAAAATTGTAAAGAAATCCATTCATGAAGAGAAGGAATGGAATACCCGAGTAACTCTCAATCACGTCCTTAAACATTTCAGGAAAATCCATTCCAACAGAAAGCCTCACCCCGCCTGGTTCATAGCAAAAGCCCATCCAAACATTAAGAAACAGTGTGCGTTCATTGTTCATTTATGTGCCCTCTGGAGATCCTGAAATGTTCAAGGAAGCTGTTTTCTCTGAGGACCTACTTACACACGCCCTGTGTCAATGTGAGACTTTATGCATGTATCGAGACATGCTGTGGTGTGACATCATCAACATTGGTCCTGTGGAACTCAGTGTCCAACTCCAAGATAGATCCGACACTGATCTTGTCTGCAGTCTCCAGATCAACAGATCTGATACGTACAACTTCCAAATTAACTCTCAATCCATGAAAATCTCTCCTTTTCCCTGTTAACTTATAAAAGATTGAATCCTGAATCTGTAACCACCCTCCTTTCCCTCTCCTGCACTTATCTACGAGTCCTATACCCCCTCAACGAATAACCCAAAGCTTCCGCCAAGAGATCCCTGCCACAAAATTTTGACCTACTCTAACCTTGGCGATACCATACACACTGCATGGAGTTCTGGTGTTGACGAAGCCCGCGCTGATGGCAACCACCTCGAACTGGCTAATGAAGGGTTGGAATCTTGTAGCATGCGTGCGTAGTTCAGAATCCTTCGCTTCATATTGTTCGTGAAAGTCTCGTGATGTGATGACGTTGTCTTGGCTGATGACATACAGGGTGGGGAATCTGGTAGCATGCGTGCGTAGTTCAGAATCCTTCGCTTCATATTGTTCGTGAAAGTCTCGTGATGTGATGACGTTGTCTTGGCTGATGACATACAGGGTGGGGAATCTGAAAAGAAATGGACCGTGGCAGAAGTTTTCCTTTGGCTGGACAGAGAGACCCCGACAAAGTTCCCTTGCTTTTGGCTTTGTAGCACCTACTTGTTGGTCTGGTTATGTCAAAAACAATTTGACATGCTTCAAAAACCGGCACCCGAACCATGGTTTGCCAACATTGTGACAACCTGGAAAGAACAGATTGTACTAAAGATTTGAAATGTTCAAACAGTAATGGCCAACACATGGCCTCATCCAAATTCTGCCCTGTTTAACAAACAGAAATCAAAATTCTTAAAGTAATATGCGAAAGAAACACCAGCTATGCCGACACCAGGCTGCTTGTTGCCAATCAGTCAACACCCGTTTCTACTCTAAACTACTCTGCTGCTGTAGCCAAATCTGCTGACATTTCTTCATCTGTTCAGTGGGTCAGGTCTGATCGACCTGTCGTAACTTCGTCTGACACTTAGTCAGATATATGTGACAGTCAATCTGAATCAACATCTTCTACCTCTCAGGCTGAGACTCAGACAATTCATGTAGAACAAGGCAATTTCAAAAAAAGAAAGAAAAAGGTTACAGAAATCAATTGTCAAACAAAAATCAATCACCCAATACCCCCTCTTCTTCGGAGATATCTCCCCCAACCTCTGTTATTGTGCTCTAGACACGGAGGTGACTCCATCGTCACACTAACCATAGCCCTATTTTATAATGTGATAATGTTTTTACTGATAATTTATTGTTTTGCATGTTTTCAACTAGTTTTTGTTTTATCGAATCTGTGATATTCTAGTTATTGTACTGTCCATCGATGACAAAGCGTTAAGATATATATTATTAATGTATAACTTCTAGTCACGATACGGATGAAATATTACCAATATGGCGTTAAATATTTACTCAGTCGGAAATTTGAAAAACATATTTGAACGCGGTACATATTTATTTTTTTACATTTTGGGGGTTTCCTCTTTCCGAAAATAATATAGGATATAGTTTTACAGTGTGGCTAATTTGCCCTTATGATTAAAAAAATAACCCGTTACTAATACTGTACCAATATAATCAGCAATCAATCAAAACCACTACAAATAATATTTAGGAATACGCGAATCACTCGGGACCACTCGGCTTAATCCGCTGCTAGGCGAGTCGAGCGAGCTGTGTGTACACGTTCTCAAATACGACAAATTCCAACTCACCGCGTGCTACCTTGCGTAGGCGCTCGATAGTATGCGAAATCGTTAGGATACTTCGCTGCGTGGAGCTCGCTCAAGGCGAAGGTCGTCGTCAAGGTAAACGTCCAGTGCCTGACGATTCAGGAGTGATCACATTGTAGATATATTTCAACATGAAGGCTTGAAACTCGGTCCTTACACATTTATAGAAGCCAAAACTATACTTAAAGGACATATGAACAGTAAGTTGTGTGCCAGGCATTATATGTTGCTCATATCGTATGTTTTCAATGAAATTTCCCGAACGCGCACCGACCGATTTGGCGAGATTGTTATGAACTTGCAACTTGAATCACTTACAATGATGCATACCATCGTAATTACGCACTGGGGCTAATAGTTACTTGGTTTTATCGTTTTTATTAGATGTTGACTGTTTGGCTTAAGAACTGAACCCAGCTATGACTTATTTGTATACACTTTGAGTCGAATTATATACAGAACTTATTCGTCTCAATGATATCCTAGTAGTAGTGAACGTGTGAAATGATTTTTAGAGAAACGACGAATAACCGTATTTCTACACCTTATCGAAAACGCAATTGACACGCGTTAATGAGTTCATTATTTCCCCTCAAACATTAAAACAGTATTTTTCTGAGCAATATTGACTGTTGTCAGACATTTTCATGGTTGAAAAGATGTCATTGAAGTAGGCCAGGCCTAAACATTGTCATATGATTATTGTTATTAGCCTGCATTGAAGTTTTCTGAATATGTTCACCAAACAGAAATAGAAATAGAGTATCATGTTGTCTGTCTATTGTCTAATATAGATGGAATCGAGAGGGATTCTTGCCAAAAATAATTCATTGTAGTGTACCAGATCGATCTTCTTGGATTAGGAGTGAAATCTTCTTTGACCTCCATATCATATGGGCCAAGCTCTCTAACATTTCACCAACATTCTATCAGCAATAACATCTTCAAAGCCTGACAGGAGATATGGCATAGGCCCTATGCTAATACAACGCTTTCATGTTAACACAAGCGTTAAATGGAATATATAATGCACTAAATGTGAACGTTTAAACAAGTATTATAGCTGAAATGGATAGAATTATCATAAAACTGCGCTCATGTTATCAGAAACCTTTGTAAATCAGTGACCTCCATTGTGAGCTTTTTGTCTCTACAATTTTTATTAATAAAGTCACGAACAAGGTTACTCAAAAAATGAATGTCTTTGTACATCACAATTAATGATATAAAAACACAAAACAGTGTTGAATTCACAAATTTCTGTACAAGGATTTTCATGTGAAATATGTGAGGTGGGTTTTGGAAAATCCAGAATGGCTTTTACTGACTGTATACCGTCTCATATTAGGTCGGTAACAGCAACCTTGGATTTTTACTGAGTATCCTCGGACCCTATGGTACCGCGGCATTCATCGTATCGCGGCATTTGTGATTTCCGGTAGTTCACACGGGACACGCCTCTTAGCAGTTGTCTACTAATGCAAATCAGTAACCAGGAAGTGCTCACTTCATAAACAATTTCAATTTCCTCGGAATGTTCCGTCTGCTGTAAGTAAGGAGTTATAAATGTGTTGATACTTACTTATGGCATCTTTTTTAATATTGCCTTACCCCCCATCTATCAATGACCAACGATATAACCCGCAGTTCCCCAAGTAAACTTTCTCTATCGACCTGAACTAGATCATATGCATATTCATGGCGACTGATAAGGTAACGGAAGTTACGTGGTCTGCACATTTTTTCCCGCTCTGTGCCCAGAATCTATTGGGAGATCATAAGGGCCATAATGCCAAACTCAGAAATACGTTCTTCACTAGTAACCAAAAGATATAAACATACTTTGGGCATACAAGGAGTGCTTTTTACATATTTATTGTTGACTTTTAACATTTTTCCATTTTGTGACAAATTATTGTCATCCAATTTTTTTTATAAACAATCTTAGAATATCATTTCTGATATTTTGTTGTTGACTTATAAAAATATTTTTCTCTTACTTTTCGGTAAATATGCATTGAATACCTATTGCTGATAACACATTTAGAATTTTACTTGTGCTGTCTTTGTACTTGTCTGGACAAATCACTGATGTCTGGCATGATCATACCAAGTGGTTGGAAGAATTATGTCCTCTTTTTGTCCAATTCGGACCTCCATACACAACTTTTCTCTGTACCGCGATACGATGGAGTTATCTCCCTTGTCAAACAGCGCGAGGCCCAGGTTTTACTCGGAGCTACTAATCTAAATAATGAACTTTTATCAGTAAAATATGCTTTGTTTGATCAAATAAATGATATCTGATATAGAGAACACTAATAATCATAAAGGTTAGTGAGTGCATTTTGTTCCGTTTAGCGTACATGACAAGTACCGCGATACCCCGAGATTGCAGGCTATATATATATATGGGCTCATGTGGGGTAAGTACTTCTGCTCTCGCATTGGTCAATTTCACTTTGAGGCATAATTATACCAAATGTAGTTTTGCAAGGACCTTTACTGAATCACTATTATTTTTATGGTCTCATTACTTTATGCTGGTGTTCTGTGTTTTTAAGCCCTAAGAAGTATTTCTGATTACGCGTCTAACAATCCCAAAACACTAAAAGTAAATCTGATCTTTGAGAACATTTCTGTTAACACTTGGATGGTCAAATGACCATGTCTTTTCAATTCAACAGTGATTATCCCTTTCCAAGGAAGACGAGTCAATCGCTTGATTTCGAGCCAAGTTAAAAACAAATGCACAACATGATCAGTCACATGACATTACAGACTGGAAGGTTATGGTGTGGTCACAATCAGGGGGTCATGTTTTTTAGAGAAGCTTGTTATAAGGACCTATATGATTACTTACATGCTGAAAAAAAGGTCATATGTACTTTTTTCATTTGGCAGTCGTACTGTCTTGACGTGACATTATTTACTCTCAGCTTTCCATTTGGCATTAGAATTTTGCCATGGCAATGACCCACAAACATGTGAATTTTCTTCGTTTTATTTTGCAGCCTAAATTTTCACTAACTTTGATGAAGGTTGATTGTTCAAAAATGCATTATATGTTACTACATCAGCATAATAGAGTAGCAACCTCTCAAACAAACAGCAGCCGATACATCATCGGTACATACGCATGTTCTGATGCAAAGTTACCATCAGATCAAGTTTGACTATAATTTGCATTAGTAGTGAAAAAGTAAGTTTTGAGGTTTTCATTTAATTTCTAACCTTGTGTGGCTTAATTCGCCAAACAACATCTTTGAGGCGTCTAGCTTGATAACATCATTAAGCCTGTGGTCATGTATTGTTAAGGGAGTTTAAAAGAGGTATACGGTATATATATTTGAGCCTCACCTCTTTTAAAGTCCCTTAACAATACATGTAATTCATTGTAGCAGTATAACTCAGTTATATATAAATATATCCTTTACCTTATCAACTATAAACTCTTGTATTAACACTTCTCTTCTCTCCAATTATTTTCAACTTGACATAATTTTCTGTGGTTCCAAGGAGTTGCCAAGGTTTTTCTTTCTGATATCATTCAAACAAAACAAATTAATCATATTTTTTGCAGAGTAAACAAAATGTCTGGAAAAGGATCAAAAGCAAGTTCACGGGCTGGCTCTAAGGCAGGATCCAAGCCCGGCTCCAAGACTGGTACGCCACGCAGTTCCAAAGCAAGCACACCTAAAGGCTCCAAGAGCAACACACCTCTGCCAGTAGAATCTGTGTCTGGAGCAGTCAACGGAAGCCCAGATCAAGATGCTGGAGCCAGTAAGTGTCACGCAATGTCATTGTTGCTGTACCCATCACCAAGTTTTGTTTCAAACAAGGAATTCAAATCCTTAAATGGCATATGGATGCACAAGTACTTTATATTTATTTGCTTTTGCAGTTATTGATATTTACAATGATTTAAGAATTGTTTACCATTGACTATGGATCTGAAGATGCAGTCAGGTCTTTACTCATCAATTCTGATTATTTTTTTAGGGGATATTCCTGTAATTGTAGAGGCATGAGTCTCTCACTCATGTAAAGCTGTGTAGAGTTGCCTCCCTTAGGTGTGTCAGGAATCTGTGATAATAGGTTTGAATTCGCCCTGAATAGTATTCATGCCTTGTGGTTTATGAGCACCATACCTGTGCAAAGTGGTAAAGATCTGAATGATTGGTTTTCCTTCTCCATTAAGTCTGGCCAGGTTTATATGGGGATTGACATCACATTCAAGATAATTGCCTTTTTATAGGGACATGAATGCATGTGTGTGTGTGTGGCTGCTTGTTCTAGTCCAGATTTGTGCCTCTTTATAGTGCTAGCCCACAGAGATACCATGCTGCAGTTGGATACCAGACTTAAGCACATTATACTGACTTTGAGCCGACCGGTACTTCTTTTAGCCCTTTGATGCCGAGAGCCAGATTGGGTAACAACAAGTACCATCATTGAAAGTATTTAGTGAAACGAGGCGAGGGGATCAAACCGTCGACCTACCGTTCTCTGGGCAGATTCGCCCACCCTTTAGGCCACAGAGACTGTCCCGCCGACATTAAGCTGACCTGCCCTGGTCTGACTCACCCAGTGATTGTGCGCATGTGTTTTATATACACCCCAGGGAGCTGAGAATGAAAATTGTGTGTACAATCCATTGACTGGGGTAATAGTAATGTAAAAGCACGCCTGTGTAGTGTAGAGATATGGCGCAATATTCATGACCTATTGTTATTATTGTTGTTGTTATTATTATTTTCTTCACAGCAGATGGGACTCTGGAACCAGTCGATGCAGGCGAGGCGGCAAATGGAAGTCTGGTTGCTGTAGACGATGATGGAGAGCTTGCTGTCAGTGTCCATGAACCCGAGACTGATCAAATAAGTGTTGTGAGTGTTTTAGCTTCCATGGGGTGCTGCATAATCAAAGATCAGAAGACTTGTTATTGTCCCTCGGTCTTCAAAATTGAGGATTTAGGTCAATCGGCCCATGGTGTAGTCCAAATGTTAGAAACTTTTAATCATATACGGTACTTAAATTCTTGAAGACATCCCTTGAATTGAGGGTTGATATGGGATATGACATGAAAACTGCTTTACAATATTCTTTTTATCATATACCATAAAATTAAATGATAAAATGTGTCTATTTGCATGTGAAGACATTGTCACATGAAAGCTAGTCAAGCAGATAACTAGCTGGCACTAAGGGAGGTAACTCTAATTTCTTACCTCCTGGCTTATGATCTCCCATTCAAAATGCATTGACAAGCCATGTAAGCCCTTTGGGGTGTAGTACGGACCTGGTTATTTCAATCCCTGTGATGTGACCGAGACTATGTTAGGGATATTGCACATGCAAATGCCTCATATCATTGATACAAATACTGATGGAAATTCATCATGAACGATTTAGGGGTAAACTCCCAAGGGAGTTGATAATGTACTTTGGGGGCACACCTGTCCATTATGTAGCACCATGAGCATGCTTAAGGACATGGATAAGGTTTGATATGAATATGTATTTCATCATCATCATCATCATCATTTATTTATGTTTTGTTTCAAGTTTATTGAAAGTGGCAAATACATAAATGTGTAAGCCGCCTGTATGTAGTGTTACCTATTAAATGACAATGTATACTGATGGAAATGAGTAAGGGAACAATGAAAATTATAGTGAGCTAAGTTTTACTGTCAGTCCATTTGAAATAGAGTGCACACAAAGTCAACACATGTCAGAATCAAATGTTGAGATGTGTTTGTTTCCATTATATCATTTTACTGTGTCTAAAACTAGGTGTTCCCTTTTTCATTTCCACGAGTATATGTGATAATAGTTACTAGCGCCATGAGCATTCACTGGTTGAATGGAACCAGGCACGTTATGAATTGACCTTTTACACAGTAAACCATGTTTATAGCAAACTTGCTTATAATGAACTGACGGATGTGACGAAGTGTTTTTTCGGTCCTTGACTGCATATTTTATCACATAAAATTGATGGATATAAGGAACATGATTATTACGGATATAGCGGATATCGCGAACTCACTTTGTGGTCCCGTGTGCACACTGTCAACAACAATGCTTATGTTTTTAATGAACTGTTAGTCTCTGAGTTGCTCACGTGTCACCAATCAGGCTATTAAAAAACCCACGACCACACACGGCTGTTCAAAGAGGCAATAAACAATTACACTTACAGGCATGTGTTTAACTGGATTAAGTACTGACTCCTCATTCTACTCCGTCAATGAACAATAGTAAAAACGTGATTAGGATAAGCCTTTGAAGTGAATATATTCTGTCTTTAAAACGTGACGACAAGAGTGAGGAAATTCAGTCGAAATGCTTAAAACGATCTACGGTTATAAAAAATTAAAATTAGTGGTCCCTTTGATTTCGTTTTAACCGTAGTTTACTGTAAGTAACATTCACTCACTCACTCAATACTGTCGTCTAGGTGCAGATGATGAGGGACCGCATCACGCTCTGCAACTGGAAGGATGATTGGTGGACAGATACCCATGAGGTGATACTACAGAAGTTCATTGAGGATCCTGCTACAAAGTTCCTGGTCGCTTACCATGACCAGTTCAAAGGATTCTGCATGGAGCATAGCCTACCAGCTTTTAATGTGGAACAGTTGACCTATTTCATCAAAACTGGCTCTGTGAGGGAGCTGAACTCTGACAATTTGTTAAAGAATGTGCAATATGGAACAGTGAAGGGAGCACACATAGAAAGTCTCCTCCGACTCATGATGGGAATATACGCTCCCATCTTCTTCGAGAACACTTCCTGGCCAGACAGTATCCTTGCTTTCACATAAGGCAGTGTGCAGCATGTTTAAAGTGGTGTTCCCAGGTGGGGATTCTGGGTTAGAATAGGTCTCAGCAACCTATGCTTGCTGCAAGAGGCGACTAACGGGATTGTGTGGTCAGCCTGCTGACTTGGTTGATGCATGTCATCATATATTGAGTAGATTGATACTCATGATGTCAATCACTGGATTGTCAGGTCCAGACTCGATTATTTACAGACCGCCGTCATATAGCTGGAATATTGCTGAGTGCGGCGTTAAATAAACAAACAAAGAAACCTTATGGTGCTCCCTGGCGGGATTCTGGGTCAGAATAGGTCCCTAGTATACTGAGGGTAAGAGGCAGCCAAATGAGTTTGGTGATAAATCTGTGACTTTAGCCATTTGTCCGAAACCTGAGTCTTGAAAAAATTCTTTCAGTCTAGTTAGCTGTGCTCATACTAGTCCAAACAATAACACTAATATCTGCTATGAGTAATGTCACGTGACAAACTCAGGCAAGCCTCAGAGTTTTAAACTCTTTATCACTGTGTGTTGGTTTGTTTCCTATAAAAAACATGTGGGTAAGATTCTCTACGCATCATGAATTGTCCCACCGCTTCAAAGTATGAAAGGACAATATCAGTCTTGATTTATTCTAGATTCTGAACTCCACTGACTCAGTCACATGCCCGACAATACCTGGCAGTGTTCAAAATTATGATGATCCTGGATCCTTGAGGTTGCTATGGTATTTGCATCTAGGGACCTCCCAGATCTGAAACTTTTAACGCTGACTAATACAGGACAAGAACTCTTTAACCTTTTTACATAATTTCGGCCACTGGCCATCAGCATGTACATAACAGTCGATCTCCCCAAAACCAGTCTCATAGCAGTGTAAGAGTTATCTCCCCTGGACTGAATGTCAAGATGACTGCTTTCACTCAGCTGGGTCCAAATGGAAGGGTCAAAACTTACAGTTACTTTGAAATATTCGTGTACAAATACATACATATTAAGCATCTTGTACCCTGTATATTTATTACCCTGTGAGCTTTTAAGTTTGATTGAGATCTGAAATGTCTTTCCATAAACAAGCTCTGAGCTAATAAAGGTTCATATATTTCTGGAAAGAAGAACTGGTCAGTGGGAAATTTCCTGAACTAGGCGCAGGTATTAAGAACGATTTCTCGGCCCAACTGCACAAGTTCCTGGCCAACCTGACGGACACACGGTGGAAGCTGGAGGGGAAGACGGTCCTGTACATCCCCACAGAGGGGATGCGGATTCCCCCAGATGTGGCTGCCAAGAACAAGGAGCTGGTACAGAGGTTGGAGAGTAAGTAGTGATGAGTTGGTGGAATAATGCATGGGTTGATAAGGATGGTGATATTATGCATGGGTTGATAACGATGGTGAAATAATGCGTGGGTTGATAAGGATGGTGGCATAATGAGTGTATTGATGGGGATAGTGGGATAGTGCATGTATTGATAAGGGTGGTGAAATAATGCATGGACCCGTGAAGATCCGGGTTAGAATAGGTCTCCGGCAACCCATTCTTTTCGAAAAAGGCTTAAGAAGCGACTAACAGGATTGGGTGGTCAGGTTCACTGACTTAGTTGATGCTTGTTATCATATTCCAATTGCGTGGATCGATGCTCATGATGTCAATTACTAGATTATCTGTCCCAGACTTGATTATTTACAGACCGCCATCATATAGCTGGATTATTGCTGAGCTCAGTGTTAAACAAGAAATAAACAAATAAACATACAAACAAATAATGCATGGGTTGATTAGGATGTTGGAATAATGCATGAGTTGATAAATGTTGTGGAATAATCAATTTATTTATAAGTTTAGTGGAATAATGCATGCGTGCTTTGTGGAATAATGTATACTAGGTTGGTACAGCTTGTAGACGAGTGAATGAGATTAAATAAACAGAACAAAATGGAAAAATATGATTTCACTTCCTGTACTCACCTTCTTGGATCTTTCTTTTCTCAATAATTTACTCATATTCCACATTGTTTGTTCAGTTGATCTGTAAACCAATTTGTCAAGCCAAACCCTGAATTGTTGTAACTCCATCATGAACTGAGCACTTTCATATTTAACCTGCAATCAGGAATAATGCCTGTATTGATAAGGATGGTGGGATAATGTGTGGGTTGATATGGATGGTGGAATAATGTGTTGGTTTATAAGGATGGTAGAATAATGCATGTATTGATGGGGATGGTGGGATAATGTGTGGGTTGATAAGGATGGTGGAATAATGTGTTGGTTGGTAAGGATGGTGGAATAATGCATGTATTGATGGGGATGGTGGGATAATGTGTGGGTTGATAAGGATGGTGGAATAATGTGTTGGTTGGTTGGTAAGGATGGTGGAATAATGCATGTATTGATGGGGATGGTGGGATAATGTGTGGGTTGATAAGGATGGTGGAATAATGTGTTGGTTGGTTGGTAAGGATGGTGGAATAATGCATGTATTGATGGGGATGGTGGGATAATGTGTGGGTTGATAAGGATGGTGGAATAATGCTTGTATTGATGGGGATGGTGGGATAATGCATGGGTTGATAAGGATGGTGGGATAATGTGTGGGTTGATAAGGATGGTGGAATAATGTGTTGGTTGGTAAGGATGGTGGAATAATGCATGTATTGATGGGGATGGTGGGAATGTGTGGGTTGATAAGGATGGTGGAATAATGTGTTGGTTGGTTGGTAAGGATGGTGGAATAATGCATGTATTGATGGGGATGGTGGAATAATGTGTTGGTTTATAAGGATGGTGGAATAATGCTTGTATTGATGGGGATGGTGGGATAATGCATGGGTTGATAAGGATGGTGGAATAATGCATGTATTGATGGGGATGGTGGAAAAATGCATAGGTTGATAAGGATGGTGGAATAATGCATGTACTGATAAGGATAGTGGCATAATGCATGGATTGATAAGGATGGTGGAATAATGCATGGGTTGAAAGGATGGTGGAATAATGCGTGGATTGATAAGGATGGTGGAATAATGCGTGTATTGATAGGGATAGTGGGATAGTGCATGAATTGATAAGGATGGTGGAATAATGCGTGTATTGATTGGGATAGTGCATGAATTGATAAGGATGGTTGTTAATTCTTTCAGCGGCAATGATTCACTGGGCAAGGCAGATCAAGGAAGTTCTCAGTACCCAGGATGCCTTTGAGATGGCAGAGAACTCCGGCCCACTGGAAGAGATTGAGTTCTGGAAGAACAGGTGTGCCGATCTGTCTGGCATCAGCAGCCAGCTGGACAAGCCCGGAGTCAGGAGGATCACCCAGGTCCTCGAACTGGCCAAGTCTTCCTATGTGTCCTCCTTTCTTAAACTCTCCAGCCAGATTAAGGTAAATAGAAATCAGTTATTGATTGTTCATTTTTTGTCACTCAGATCATTGTACATCTTTGCAATACGCCAGTGAAGATCCTGGTTAGAATAGGTCCTCAGCTTACAATAAAAGAAAACTATGCTCGTAGTTAGAGTCAATTAATGGGATCGGGTGGTCAGGCTTGCTGACTCACTGTCATGATGTGATTGCATGGACTAGTGGACTAAAACTGTTAGTTGCTGACGCTGCATTGAAGCTGGCAGAAAGTCATTGTTTTCAGACAGGTATCTCATCCACACTTCGCAAGAAGGTAATAGGCAAGGTAATACTCAAGGCAAATCGTAAAATGCTTTTGAATAGCTGTTGTGTTGAACGTACAAAGGTACAGCCAACCTTCTTGAAATTGTGCCGTCCCAAAACTTCTCAAAAGATCATGTCTCCCCATAACCATCTGGCCACTACAGCACTGTGTTGTCCATTGCTGCAACTGACAGTCACTACAGATAGATGAACAATCTCCACTGCCACATAACACTACAAGCTATGTGCTCCGTATCTGTGTTTCCAGGAAGGATCCCGACAAGCTGAGAGCAACCTGAAGTTCCTTATGGTTCTGAAAGACCCCTGCCATGAGCTGACCGACGCCAAACCCAAGGACATACCCGTGCTGCTTCCCAAGATCCTCAACCTCATCCGCATGATCTGGGTCAACTCGGAGTTCTACAAGACAAGGGAGCGGCTGACCGGTATACTGAAAAAGGTGTGACAGATTAGCTGGACAAAATATTGTGGATTATTTAACTCATTCACTTTTAGCTTTCATTATTCAGATTCAGACATCACAGGATTCAAACATTTCTCATTCTGCATTTACTAAGTGATATGTCAGTTTCCTGTCAAATCTTGGGTTGATAGTGGAGTGATTCACGTGTTTGCTCATCATGCCCTAGGCCTGGTCTTGATTCTCTACATGGGTTCAGTTGTGAAGCCCATTTCTGGTGTCTCCCTCCATGATATTGCTGCAATATTGCTTAAAACGGTCTAAGATGTGACTCACTCACGCACTGTATCAAATGACAATCTGTACCTTTAAGGTATAACTAGAAGCTAGTAAATGTGTTTACATCTGGAAAACTATATTATATTCTACTTGTACCGTTTGATTCCATACCTCTGTATTTAGAGTGAGTGAGTATGGTTTTACGCCGCTTTTAGCAATATTCCCGCAATATCACACCAGAAATGGGCTTCACACATTGTACCCATATCGGGAATCGAACCCGGGTCTTCGGCGTGATGAGCTAACGCTTTAACCTGTAGGCTACCCGACCGCCCCTCTGTATTTAGAATTGAACCTCAGACCCAGTAGATATGATACACCTACATCCATCTGTCAATCTGTCCAAGAAATTGGGGGGCATGGGTGGCCCAGTCGTCTAAGGCGCCGCGATTCGCAGAGTTGCATCCCTTGGGCACGCCAGAAACCTATGATTGTGGGTTCGAATCCCGGTTTGCCCCAATTATGTTTCTAGGTTTGTCAGCACCATACCCAAGCTCGTGGGTTTCACCAAAGTGATAAACGTCTGAGACCTGCATCACTTCGGAGTTTCCTCCAACATTAAGCTGACACGCTGTGATATAACTGCAATACTGTTAAAAGCAGCGTTAAACCCAACTCACTCACTCACTCCAAGAAATACTTCCTTAATCAGTTATCAGTTATCAGTCATCATCTATCAATTATGTCCATCTGTCATTCCAATCCAGCAACCCATCCATCCATCCATCCAAGTTTTCATCCTAACATCTTTGCATCCCACCTATTCCCTGTTAATCTATAACAAATAATCAAATAGCAACTAATCTATGCTTGAGCATAAACACTCTCATAGCTTTCTCCATGAAATATCACAAACACATTTCCCATATTCAAGAAGTTGTGGGTAAATATGGCAGCCTGATTTCAGATGAGCAACGAGATCATCCGTCGCTGCTGCCGGGATATCAACCTGGACAAGATCTTCGACGGCTACGTCCAGTCTGGGAAGAAGACCCTGAAGGACTGCATCAAGTGTTGTGAGGAATGGAAGGACATCTACAACAGGGTGAGAAGCTGCCCCGCCCTACTGGAGCTGCATCAGCTCATGTTATCTGATGGCTCAAATGACCCAGTGGTCTCTGGAGGTGCTACAATTTGCTGTGCGGAGTAGCATCCCTTAACCAGGCCAGGATTCCATAACTCCTACATTAAGTGGAGCCCAGGGCACTCTAAAAAAATTAGAAATAGCGAGCATTTATAATTATTATAATTTATATAATTTGGGCAAAAAAAAATAAAATTGAAAGATCTGGATTTCGTGGTTTATACTGACAGCCTGAAATGATACAAAAGATTAATCTGTGTGTACTATACTCGAGAGACATATTTATCAAGAATTTAATCACCCATAATTAAGGGTGTGTACAAAACATGAGTGCGTATTATACACAAATAAATAAGTCTTGTGTACATTGGTCAATCAGAAGGGGCACTTATTGGGATTGTTCACTTGCAAATACAATAGCCAATATCACCATGGGCGCTTATTAGAGCGGGGTGCTTATTACATCAAGTATGGTATGTGATATAACTAGTCCGAAATAAGCTTTGGACAAGTTCAATTTAAATCATTTTCTACCCATAGTCAGAAGCCTGATAAACAATCATTGTCTCTTATGAAAAGTCTTCCTCTATCAAGTTGACGCTACATAAGAACTGACAACTATGTTAGTTTGTATTGACCTGTATTGTGTGTGTTTCTAGACGGCCAAGTTGCACCACAAGTTCTCCCCCTCCGGTTGGGTTCTGGACAAGAGCAGCATATTTGCCCAGATCGATGCCTTCATACAGAGGTGCAAGGATCTCCTTGAGGTAGGCATGTTTCAAACTCTCCAATTCGCTATGCATTGTTGTGGCCCTTAGACCTGACAGGATCCTATGTTAATGGGTTCACTTCACGTTTGATATTAAATCATGATATATGTGCAGAATGAGAGTTACCTCCCTTTTTTATACATGATTAATCCAGCTTTATAAAGACAGACGACGGTGAAAATGCTTTTGTGATTATCTTTTACTTCACTTTGTTTTAGTATTGTCAGAGCTGTGGGCTCTTTATGATATATATAAAAAAATATGTACTGTGACATGTATTTTGAAAAAGCATGTTTAAAGTTTAAAAATCTATTCCTTTTTCTTTTTAATACTATATACAATTCCCTAATCTAGAGTCTCCCAAGAATAAATGAAATCGCTTCTTTTATTCCAGGTTTGTGAAGCACAGATCCATTTTGCTCGTATGGAGGATGGGAATCGGACAGAGATGCCCTACTTTGGAGGTCAGAAGGGACCGGAGATCACTCGAGGTCTGTTGGAGATCGAGGCACAGTTTGGTAAAAATCTCAACATCCTTCGTTCTGTGAAGAAAACAATTCTGGATGTGAAGGCTACATCGTGGCATGATGACTACAACAGGTATGTTGAATCAATGTTGAAGACCATAAGAGCATTAAGCCACTTATCCCTGAATAAAGGACAGGGTATGATAAGAGTCTTTTGGCCTACAAAAAGGCCTCTTATCCTTTCTTGTTGGAGTGTCATGATAGAGACAAAGTGTAACAGGCCAAACATTCTCTTAAGCAGGACTAAACAAGAAACTGAAATCTTATTAGTATTAGCTGAAACTATTTGCACGACTTTTATACATTTCATGGACCATAAAATTAATTGAAAAGTATTTCTGAGAAAGTTCAGGGTCTGGATGATGAAACATGAAACGAGGTGACCAATGTCACTGTTCTGTTCAGGTTCCGTGCTGGTGTGAAGGATCTGGAGGTGATGATGCAGAACGTGATCTCGTCAGCGTTTGACACAGTGACGACAGTGGAGCAAGGCATAGAGCTGCTGGATGTCTTCATGCATCTGTCCACAAGAGAGGTTAGTTGATGTCCCAGTGAATCCTATGAGGAGAATAGGTGTCCAGTACCCAGGCCTGTCCCCAATGGAGGTTCCAGACCAGAATAGGTGTCCCGTACCCCATGCTTGTCCCCAATGGAGGTTCCAGACCAGAATAGATGTCCAGTACCCCATGCTTGTCCCAAATGGAGGTTCCAGACCAGAATAGATGTCCAGTGCCCCATGCTTGTCCCCAATGGAGGTTCCAGACCAGAATGGGTGTCCAGTACCCCATGCCTGTCCCCAATGGAGGTTCCAGACCAGACTGGGTGTCCAGTACCCCATGCTTGTCCCAAATGGAGCTTCCAGAGCAAAATAGGTGTCCAGTTCCCCATGCTTCATCCCAGTGGAGGTTCCAGACCAGAATAGGTGTCCAGTACCCAATACTTGTCCCCAATGGAGGTTCCAGACCAGAGTAGGTGTCCAGTTCCCCATGCTTGTCCCCAATGGGGTTCCAGACCAGAGTAGGTGTCCAGTTCCCCATGCTTGTGCCCCATGGAGGTTCCAGACCAGAATGGGTGTCCAGTTCCCCATGCTTGTCCCCAATGGATGTTCCAGACCAGAATAGGTGTCCAGTACCCCATGCGTGTCCCCAATGGAGGTTCCAGACCAGAATAGGACTCCAGTACCCTATGCTTCACCCCAGTGGAGGTTCCAGGATTTAATAGGTGTCAAGTTCTCAATTCTTGTCGTCCATGGGATTCCAGGGTTGAATAGGTCCCCAGTACCCACTACCAGTTCCCATACATGTTTAAATGATGAAGTTTTCAGCACTGAGATTGAAAAATATATACTTTGACATCTTTTCCATAAATCATGTGAATTGTGACATTGTACGAGACAGATGGAACCAAATCCAGAGTCTATTGAAATTAAAGTTTGGTCTGATATCTCAGCATGAATTAGCTCACATTAGCTCAAGCAACAAGTTCAATCAAGTTCACCAAGAAGCAAATAGGTACCAGGGTGTGATGATAATGTAACTGCATACCTCACAATCATACCACCAGAAAGGCAGCTTGATACTCCCCAGGGAGCAAGGAAATCAGTTTGAATGCTCCTAGATACAGTGACCAGGTAACATTATCATGCTTGTTGCACATACCCTTGTCTTTGTAAAAAACCTCCACATTTTCTTCTTTTCCAGGCCATTCGTCGCACCATCGACAAGAAAACAGTGGAGGTGTACACGCTGTTCAACGAGGAACTCAACTCCGTGAAAAAAGAGCTCTCACAGAAGGGGCTTGCTCCTCTAACTCCGTCACACCCTAAATTCTCTGGGGTGGCACATTGGGCTCGCTTACTCAAAAAGAGAATTGAGAGGGGTATGATGGTAGGTAGAGGATTTTCAATGGTTGAGCAGACCTGGGTCAGGGGTCAAGGTCAAGGTTTGATAAGGTGGAAGTCAATGGGAGAGTGCACTTGCAGCTGATCTTGTTTTTTATTTATTTTGAGTGGTGTTCTGGTGTTAGTGATGGATTTTGTTGAATATTGTACATATTTTATGTTACTGATTATAATTTGTATATGGTTTAATATGAATTATAGATGAGATTTAGTTCAGAGATGCTTGTCGTAAGTGGCGACCAACGGGATCGGGTGGTCAGACTCGCTGACTTGGTTGAAGCATGTCATCGATCCCAATTGCGTTGATCAATGCTCATGATAACAATCACTGGATTCTCTGGTCCAGACTCGATTATTTACAGACCGCCGTCATAAAGCTGGAATATTGCTGAGTGCGGCATAAAACAACAAACCAACCAACAAACTTTCATTTGAATCTGTACTATTAAAAAATATCATCTTGCCACTCATGCAGCTGAGCTATCTTATCATCAGAGTATTCCTGTCATAACACAACAAAACATGTATAATAGTTTAATAGATAAAAAAATATACGCTTTCAGCTGTTTCTTATGTCAGTGCCTGAGATGTCTTTTCAGCCTTAGAGCATCTATTTTTAACATTCTATTTTCTTTATGGTTTATTTCTTTTCTAAAACCATGGAGTCAGTGATAGAAATAAAACAAATACTTTATGTTTTGTTAGACTGATCCCTTTTTGGTATGTTTGGCCATTTGAAATAAAGAAAAAGTTAAAAGTAAAAATCTTTGAAAAGTAAAGTGTTACCTCCTTCCCCTTTTGTTTCTTTGATACTGAAACAAGTTCATAGTTTTGGTGATATGAACAAAATACTTCGCAAGCTAATTTTTTTTTCCATATTTGTGTAATGCAAGATATGACAAACAGCCAATGAACAACGCCTTATGTTTTAATATACTCTTTAGTGATTGATGTGTAGATGTCTAACTCCTCATTGTCTGGAAGATCAAATGATTCCCTGCTGATAAGTGCATTCTCCCGTTGTACGGCCAAGGGTGTGGGCTTCTGTAGATGTCATCCTAGTCATGTTATCCTAGGGATGTGATCACGTGATCCTAGAGATACGATCACGTGATCCTAGTCATGTTATCCCAGAGATGTGATCACGTGATCCTAGTCATGTAGTGGTTGCTGTGGTGTTGGTGTAGTCCCATTGTTAGGTTGTACATAATCCATGAGCCATGTCGTGTAGGAGAAAGCCAGCTGCAGCTCTGTACAGCACTTGACAGATTGTGTTGCATCCTTTTAATGATAGCTTTACACTAAGTCACAGTCATTGATAAATGTCATTGTGATACAGACAACACATGTTTATTCACTAATGCATGTTCTGTGCAGAGTTATATCCCTTTGTTTCACCAGGATCTGCCGTCATGGGTTTGAATCTCAGATTTATCCTGACTCTGATCCTCAGTTTCTTAAGGAATGTATAGGGATAGAAACTACAAAATGGTAATAGTGAAAGTCCACAAGGAAATGTCTCTGGTCCTTCTAAGATTTTACTTATCTTAAATCAAAACACTTTTGTTGCTTTTGAACCTAGTTGTAGTTTAGAAGAAATATAGTTTGATTGCTGTTTGCGGTGAATGGGAAAGTTTATTTCTTATTGTGTTGGAAAACTGTTTCTGTTTACTTTCATATGTATATGTATCGTGATACACATATTTACATCAAAACAAAAAGCTAGCTGTAGACACATGTTCTTAGCAACTATTTTTAGTTCTGAACTTGAAACGCTAATTACAACACATTTTGTGATAATTTCATCGTCATAAAACAAAAGTAAGTAATTTAAGCATGTTTATTGTATTGTATTGATACAGAAAAAAACATATCGTGTATGATATCGTGACATGAAAACTCATGATGCACCGGTACACCAATGTATCATTTCACCCTTAATGTTTACATTGTATTGATTCAAAATAGTGTAACAATAGTACAAACATACAGTGCTATTTTTGCCAGGTACCATAATACCGATTCTGAGAGTTTGAGGTGCAGTTTTTGCCATTTTAGACAAGTGCTTTTTCGCCAATCTAATGCCATATTTTTTTTTTACCAATTTTACGCTGTGCATCAGCCAAACCCAGACAAAAGGCTTAAATTGAGTGATGTTATTGAGGTCAGCCACCTTCTACCACTAAACTTATTCACCCAGATGCTGGACAGAGCTCACTTCCTGCCCCAAATCGGGTCAGGAGAAGAGGTGAGAGGTCAGTACCAACAGCTGTGTATTGCACTGGATGACTTCATCCGCAAGACCTTCTATGAGTGGACCCAGACAGTGGACAAGGTCAGTAGAACAGTTTGTACCAGCATCCTACTTTGACACAGGTGTTTCAATGATCATAACCATCACAGATACATTGAGCTGTAATTGGTAGGGATGTGCGGTTTTATCGGTATACCGGTATAATGCAATACAAATTCATCACGATACGTATCGCGATACGTTTTTGGCGTATCGGTTTTTCCCTTATTATTCAAATTGTGACTGACATGTATATGCCATGATGTATAGTCTTACCTTATTAAATCAAAACAAAGACAAAACAAATGCTTCATACTCTTTATTTGATTGTAGATAAAAATAATAGTACAATTTATTAAAATTGGTTCATAATTTTGACCAAATTGTTAACATTGCAGCTTTCATATTAATATTTGTCAAAGGGATATGAAAAAAAGCTTTTCTCTTGGAAGAAATTTTTTCCCAATATATTGCAACAATATTGCAATATGTTTTTGAAATATTGCAATATATCGCAATACACTTTTGGGTCCAATTCCCAACCCTAGTAATTGGTACCAGACGTCAATATTATGTACAGACTCTTTAAGGATGACGATAAAATGTACAAACTTTAAAAATATTTATCCGTTTTTAAATAATGATGACTCCCTCAATGATGACTCCAACATATTCTCACAATCCTCACATCAATTACCTGTACCTTTTCTCCCAATACCGATTGTCATATCTCTCCCGCTTTGGGATGCGAATGGTCAGCCATCACGTTCATCTGCGTTGCCCTGATACATCTATGGGGAACAACCCACTAGACGCTCCCCTCTTAAAAATAATGACAAGCAGTCGCCTTTTACAGCAAGCATGGTTTGGTGAAGACCAGATCTTCACGGGTCACATTTACTGCAAGTTGTTGAATAAACCATCATGGTTTGAAATAGTGTTTAGAGATTTCATTGTTTAGTTTCAGATGAATTATACTGAAAGTGTCCTTCTGTTAAAACATCTTATTATTTTTGTGTTTGTATTTTTATCTTACCATTTGCGGCTCAATGTACCTGTCCATGAAATATCCACCTGTATATTCTCTCTTTCTATATATATATCTCTCATCCTACTGCGGATCTTGCCTCTACCCAGAGTTCCTTGCAATCAGCCTAGTACCTCTGCCACAGGCTAGAGAGATGTGATCATTCGTCACGTCTTACATAGTCCATTCAACAACTGACATGTGTTTTTGGTCTATTTCATTTTCGAAAATTTAGATAAACATGTCATCAAAATATGGTTAGCTTTCATTGAGAAAATGTCATGAAAAGTGAAAAATGATTTCCATTTGCATATTCATACATTGTTTACAATGGTTGTACAGCTGCACATGCACACATTGAAGCTCTATGGATAGCAAGCAATACTGTCATTTTGCTGTGAATGTTGTCATACATCTCACTGTCACAGACCCTAAAGATCCGGGGTAGAATAGGTCTTCAGCAACCCTTTCTTGCCGTAAAAGGCGACTATTCTTGTCAGGATCTGGTGGTCAGGCTCGCTGACTTGGTTGATGCATGTCATCGTATTCCAATTTCGTGGATCGATGCTCATGATGTCAATCGCTGGATTGTCTGGTTCAGACTCAATTATTTACAGACTGCTGTCATATAGCTGGAATATTGCTGAGAGGGCATTAAACAACAAACAAACAAACAAACAGCTTTAGTACCATATCATAATAATTATACACAACATGTAAATCACCCAGAAAGGCTCACACAGGCTAAAATGCTTTGATTTAAGAATAAGCACATTTGTTTCCAAACAAGAGAAAAGTCTGGTCAATAGATATGCAAATGAGCTTGTGGATGTGGTGTAATGCTAAGTCATCGCTTTTCTGGAGTGTGATCTTGCCATGCTGTGTCCCTCTCGAAACTCTCCAGCATGGTATGGGGCGGTCGGGTAGCCTAGTGGTTAAAGCGTTCGCTCGTCACGCCGAAGACCCGGGTTCGATTCCCGACATGGGTACAATGTGTGAAGCCCGTTTCTGGTGTCCCCCGCCGTGATATTGCTAAAAGCGGCGTAAAACCATACTCACTCACTCACTCACTCACTCCAGCATGGTATTCTTGTTAGAGACTAGCGTTTAAAATTCTTTTCTTTTCAGTTTCCCTTAATTCGTGTAAATTTGTGTTTGTGTATTCAAGCGTGTAGGAGGAACAGAGTGTTTACACACCTGGAAGTACTGACAATATCTATCAAGCACAAATTATCTTTTTGATCCTCTTGTTCACGTACTATAGCAATAATTTCGAAATCCTCTTCGTCATTTTCTACTAATCAATGTATCTTTCTCTATTCCAGAACCATGTAAGTCTCATGTTTGCTTCTTGCTTTGTGCCATTCCTTAGCGTAGTCTGCGTCAAGTGATCTAATGTCACTCACTGTCACATTGTCACACCGACCCTGCACCCTGCACTTTTTGAGACATGCATTATTTTGCACTTAATGTAACATATTTTGCTGAATGTTTTTTATCAGTAACATTTTTGGGTAGGCCTTGGTAGGCATTATTTTCCAACCACCTTTTATCCTTCCCCTTGTAATTTTTGAATGAGGGCACCTTCTGGACTCATGCAGTGATTTGACGTTGGGCCTGGGTATAGAGAGCATATTTTGTTAGCTTTCAGAATTCTGACGTAGCGCTATGAGCATGCACTCGTAGTTGGATATTGCGCAATAGGAATGTCTATTATTTTTTTTAAAAATTGTATTTGTATTTTTATTAACAATTTGAATGAGTCCCGCAGAGATATGTTTAATTGTTCTAAGAACTTTTCTTATGAATACTGGAAGCAGACTTGCAAGGAGTTGCAATTTGCTGTGCAGAGTTGCTTCCCTTTGTTATTCCAGTATCTACAGATTGTAGATTTGAATTCTAGATTTGTGCTGATTATGATCCTTGTGTGGTATATATCTAAGATCCACATCACTTCGGGCTTCCCTCCCACTTTGAGCTGAGAAGCAGTGGTATAACTGGAATACTGTTCAAAGAGGCGTTAAACCCAACACACTCACTCACTCACTCACTCACTCACTCAAGTCTTATTCTCATGCAACCAGTATCCTTCATCTGATGAAATTAGTATGAGCTCATAAGAAATCAGATAGAACACCAGGAATGTCACAGTGAAAAGTTGAATATTTTAGTTATTTGAAAACTATTTGAAGTTATGCCATACTGATAGCCTCCCTCCAAACCAGGAGCGGTCGGGTAGCCTCATGGTTAAAGCGTTCGCTCGTCATGCTAAAGTCACGGGTTTGATTCCCGACATGGGTACAATGTGTGAAGCCCATTTCTAGTTTCCCCCGCCGTTACAGATATTGCTGGAATATTGCTAAAAGCGGCGTAAAACCATACTCACTCACTCCCTCCAAACCAAATAAATCTCCCCAATGTCGTGCCCAATTTTGTGTTTGTCAAAAACTGTGTTACATTACTGGAAAATGGTGATGGGTCTGTGGTGTTCCTGTGAAATGTAAGGGTATATAGAGAGGAAACACTTGACTAATACGTCACATTTTGTTCATGTTTTTAACACACAATCTTCAGACCAGGAAACCTGCCAGATACCTTATAAAAAAGGAAAAATAAGTATTATGAATATGAACTGTAGCTTGTGAATTCAGCGGAATGAAGTATATTGATAGTATTATGATAGTATTATGAATAGCTAATATAGATTGTGAATTCAATGGTTGAATATCGGTAGTACTATGAATATGAACTCTAGATTGTGAATCAATGGGATGAGATATATTAATAGTATTACGAATGTCAACTGTAGATTGTTAATTCAGTAGGTGACGTATATTGGTAGTATTATGATAGTATTATGAATATGAACTATAAATTGTGAATTAAATGGGTGAATATCAGTAGTACTATGAATATGAACTATAGATTGTGAATTAATGGGATGAGATATATTGATAGTGTTACGAATGTCAACAGTAGATTGTGAATCAATGGGATGAGATATATTGATAGTGTTACGGATGTCAACAGTAGATTGTGAATCAATGGGATGAGATATATTGATAGTATTACGAATGTCAACTGTAGAATGTGAATACAGTGGGATGAAGTATGGAGTTCAGCAGTATAAGGTGTAATTGTTGACAAGCTACACAGACATAGGAAGATGTATTGTGACTCGGTGTGAATGTTTTCAACAGGAGCCCCAGAAACAGCTGGAGGCGCCGCTGATGTGTCGCAGTATGGAGAGACCACCCATGTTGGACATCAACTTTAACAGGTCGGCATTATGGCTTGACATGGACTGTGTGGCTAAAGATATACATTTGTTTATTTTCACTTTGATCTTTTGCATCTATTGTTTTATATGAATAAATAGCAAGTGATTCTGTGGCTTTTCATTGGCGAACCAAGCAATTTGTTTTCCGTTTATATTTCCATAAACTGGAAAAGATTTAGGCCATGTCCACTGACAGAATACTGTGTCTTGATTGGCTTATAATAGAATTGGCAAGACTTGTGTTGTATTATTGCGCTGAACAAAACTGATTTGTTGTGTTGTCTACAGTCTTTTGTGTTAATGATTAAATATGCAGTTGTGAAGTTATTATTGTTGACATATTTATATGGAAGAATTGACTTTAATATTTTTGGTGGTTAACAGCGTTAGAAATTTGCACTAGTCCCATAGTTCTTGACAAACTGCCCAATAGTGAGGGTATCATTACGACTAGTAGAAATTTGCCATTACTAAGGGATTTTCTATGTGTTATTGAGACTAGCAGACTAAAACAGTAAGTTTCTATCGCTGTTTAAATAGTTATAAACATAAAAAAAGGTATGTACACCAAAATGAGTTAAAAAGATGCTTTGAAAGTATCATCACAAAACAACATTTATCCCTGGTGTTACCTGTTTACCTCTTTACCACCGCTTCGTCTTCAGAAGAGATGCTTCTGATTATATGTAGTGCACATGTTGTCCATGTTGTCACTGTGTGACCTTGCCCTTCAGGAACATGCTGAAGATGTTCCAAGAGATCCACTACTGGGAGAGGTTGATGTTCGAGATTCCTCACTACGCCGCTGATCTCTACGCCAAGAAGGAAGACCTCCGTAACCTCCGCGAACATGTGCTACTGGTTGTCCGAGACTATAACAGGTCAGCTACTCATATTGGTTGATGTTTTGGAGGACCAACTCTAGGAAATCGATGTGTTTATGAGTGAAATGAATATTGTTTTACGCCATAGTCAATTTACTTGATATGACCAAATTGGAGACAAACATATTGCTAATATACTGGTAAGTGGCCTTGGACTTTAACCAGCAGCCTTTAAACTTTACCATTGACCCTGACCTGCAGCTATGTATACTGTCACTCAACAGATAAAGATTTATTTAATGATGATCTATTGCACCGCCAGGTATATTGAAAAGAAATACTACTGAATAATGCATAAACCCCACTCACTGAAACTGCCATCTTTCCAGAATTATCGCAGCATTGTCTCTAGAGGAGCGGGGATTGTTCCGGGAGAGGATCAAAGTGCTAGACAAGAAGATCCACGCAGGACTCACCAAGCTGACGTGGGCATCAAAGGGAATATCAGACTACTTCGTGGGCGAATGTCGAGTTCACGCCAGTAAGGTGCAGGCCATATTGGATGACTACAAGGGGGCTAACATGACTGTCTCCGCCCACTGTGTGAAGGTCAGCAAGACTCTGCTAGTGAAGATCGACAGCAGGAAGATCTACGAGAATCTGGAGTTTGATGAAGATCAGGTGGGGTTAAACTTAGTGTCACAGTCTGTTCCAAAATTGTGTACGAGCCCAAATTTTGCTCTCAGGATTATTTTCAGTAGACGTTAGTGTGATTAGTCCAGCTTCCGAGACTCAGATGTTTGATGGTTTTCTAACGTCGAAGACTCTAATTTTGTTGTATATCTTTTTGTAAACAAACTGATGTCTGTGTGGACATTACCTATTGACTGTTATGATTCTCATTCTCATTTTGCCAATTTGGTAGGATAAGATGTGGTGTATTTCAGCAAGGAGGTGAGGTGAAATGGGGTTTAACGTCGCATCCAAGATGATTGCACTTATATAATAGCAATGTGCATACACGTGTGTCCGTGGCTGCTTGTACTAGTCTGGACAGATGCCGATTTATAGTGCTAGCTCACTGAGATACCATGCTGCAGTTTAACATGCATACCCCACTCAGACACAGTATACTGACTCCGAGCCGACCAGTCCTTGTTTTAGCCCTTTAATGCCGAGCGCCAGACAGGACAACAACAAATACCATCTTTTAACGTCTTTTGGTATGACACGGAAGAAAGTGCATGTTGCAGTTTTCTTCATGTGTAGGTACTTGGGGACAACAACATCATGAGAGGCTCGGTGATTGGTAGTAAGACAGTGGGGATGAAAGTGTAATGATTTTCTTATGTATGGCCTTAGGTTAGTTTTTTTACCTGTATGGATCGACTTATTTCAAATTTAAAAAAAACGGTCCTGCAAATAAAAATTCAGAATATGTTTCAATTGTGCAATGTTCATGATAAAGTATTTCAATAAGTTGATGCCAATGTCTGCAGGCCCGACTACGAGAGTCTGTACAAAAACAGCTGAAGGAGATTCACGAGGAGATTGTGTCCACCATGAACCAGACACACGACGTCTTCAAACACGACGGAACAGAGGTGAGGCATTGCTGTCTGATTTGTAGCTGACATTTATTTTGAACTTTTCTCACGTAAGTTCATACACAAGTGTTCAGTGCACAGAATGAAAGACAATGGCCTGTGGCTATCAAACTTCCAACTGGTCTACGATGTGAGAAACTAAACTAGACAGGTTGTCTATGATGATTACATTGAAGGATCAGGTAGTACTAAGAATTATGGCTCATATAACATCGTAGTGATACTAGTTTGCTTTGACATTTTAACATCATTCAGACTTGTTCATCTTGTTGACTTAACATCATTACATCTATCCATTTCTCCAGGTTAAACTACAAGAAATATATTTGAAAAAGGTCTTTAATTCTTGCTCCAATTTGCTCTAGATCTCACCATTTGCAGTTTAGATTTAAAGAAAATTCTCATACCCGTTAGTGAGCAATCTGCCGTCACTCTGATCTCTTGACCTAGGTAGAAAATGTGTAGCACAATGAACAATACAATACCGAATTCGCCATGATAAGTGCCACGCAAAAAAATTGACAAAGAGGGGGGGGTGCTTGAATCAAAGCCATAAGTTAAATCAGTTTTTAAGAGATTTAACTGTGGTGGAAACATAGTTCCAACATCAGTGAAACTAGAGCTTTATCAATAATAGTTGCTAGGCAATCTGGTGGTGTTGTTGTTGTTGGTGGTGTTAATCATGTTGTTCATATACTGATGACATTGTCCAGGTTCAGCAACACTGGCACCGCTACACGGAGAAGATGGACAAGATGGTGGAGGAGGCGTTCCGTCTCAACGTCAAGTACTCGCTACAGGAACTGTCCAAGGCCATCAACGGTGATGGCAAATCTCAGCCTAACCCACTCTTCAGGGTCAAGGTCGTGCTGGAACAAGACAAGGTTTGCATGACCCTATTATTACAAGCCTTATTGGTCATAATCAAAAAGACTTGTTTTCAACAACTCGCCTGACCCTGCAAAATAGCTCTCATTAAGATTACACCTTATTCTTGACCGTGTTTTCTAGATTTTGATGATGTTCACTCCGATGATTCTCTCCTGTAGGTGGAGTTCTCGCCAACTCTGAAGCAGCTGGCTACCATCATGGGGAACATGTCCTCTCATCTCACTAAGGCCATCTCCGGCATCAAGAGGCTGCCTGACGCTCTCCGCACCAGGAAGAAGTCAATGAGAGAGCTGGTAAAGTTTTATCACTGACCAGGGGTAGATTTAACAACAAATTTGTATGTAGCCAGCAGGGCTTACTCCTTTTAAAAGTTACTAGCCCTTTTCCAAACTAACTGGTCTTCAACTAAATGGTGGAGGCCATGAAGTGGCTGAACCTGAGGTGACGTAGCCACCCGGCAGGGCTCTGAAAAGTTTGGAAGTCCTCATCCCTAAAATGTTTTTTCCTGCACCCTGGAATTAAATCTTGGCTTCCGTTTCATTTGCCTCATTTCGTGGCAATTTATGAGCAAAAAAAGAAGTTGTTCAACCGAGATGATTCAATTAAAAAATTTAAACATACACAGGGAAGGGGGGAAATTTTGACGAGCCAGACAGGCCATCTACTTTACGTTTAAACTAGCCTTTTGTATTTCAACTGGCCATGGGCCAACGAGTCAGCAGTTAAATCTACCCCTGCTGTCACAGAATTGTGTGATCCTTACAAATATAACATTGCAAATTGAATATGCTCTTGAGGGCTGTTTGAAATTTATGGGTCTTTGGGTCCTTTAGGTTGGCTGCTGTGGTATCTAGGCATCCCCCAGATGGTTAACTTTTTACATGGGGTTATGACCTTGACTTTCATACTTAAGTCCCTACATGCGGTAATGACCTTGACTTTTATGTTTAAGTCCGTACATGGGGTTATGACCTTGACTTTCATGCTTAAGTCCCTACATGGGGTTATGACCTTGATTTGCATGTTTAAGTCCCTACATGGGGTTATGACCTTGATTTGCATGCTTAAGTCCCTACATGGGGTTATGACCTTGACCTTCATGTTTAAGTCCCTACATGGGGTTATGACCTTGACTTTCATGTTTAAGTCCCTACATGGGGTTATGACCTTGACTTTCATGTTTAAGTCCCTACATGGGGTTATGACCTTGATTTGCATGCTTAAGTCCCTACATGGGGTTATGACCTTGACCTTCATGTTTAAGTCCCTACATGGGGTTATGACCTTGACTTTCATGTTTAAGTCCCACCATTGGACTGTAGTTCATCAATGGTGTCAGGGTTAGAGTAAGTCCCTCCTCTATATCTCCTGGGCTTACATTTCTGTAAACCTACACTAACCCCTGGATCCATTCCCATGGTTCTCACATTTCCCGCCCTTTGTGATGATGTTACAGTCAATTGCATGCTATGTTTCCAGGCTATATACGAAGTCATAGCGCAGGATGACGAGACTAAGAAGATCCAGACCGTGATTAACAGCGGCATGCAGAGTAACGCGTCTCACCTGCAGAACTATCTGAGCACCTGGGACAACTACAGGGAGATCTGGGAGATTCAGAAGGACGCCTTCATCCGGAGATACCAGAAACTCAACCCACAGGTGTCTTCGTTTGATGCAGATATCGGCAGGTACGTTGGATCTCATCACACGCCAGGTACAAGGTTACTTCAGCCCCAGCAAGTCCAGTCTGCAACTGCACTGATAACAGGACCAGTGAAGAGAGAGAAGCTCTAATGCTTCATTTGACATTATTGCATTGAATGCATTTGTTGAAACACAATGTTAAAATACCTCTAAAATAAAGAAAATATTTTTGTTTATTATATAAGCCCAATATGTAAACATGTATTCTCAGTTTGCCTGCCATGAGAACTGAGTTTAGAATTGTAGATAAATCCTGAATCTAAATTCTCAATTGTACTTAATAAAAACAATGAAATATTTATATGATGTCAAAGTTTACAAACAGCAATGATGTTCGACATATCAGGTTGCATCAAAAAGTGCAACTCATGAATGGAAAATAAATCTTGAAAGGCGGAATCAGAACTGAATATGGCATGAAAAATTTCCAATACTCTCAATAGGTGGGATGTTTCAAGAGGTGAGCGCTTGTGGTTACCAGTAACACACACATTCTTCTCCTGCAGATACGACGAGGTGGCTAACAATGTGCAGACACAGGAGACTATCCTCAACATCCAGTTCGTCCTCCTGGACTGTTCCCCCCTGAAACAGGCCATTCTGTCTCACTGCAAGGACTGGCAGAGCAAGTTCACCACCCTCCTCAATGAGATAGCATCCAGCAAACTGAAGGAGCTGTACATGTTCCTGAAGGACAACTGTGAAAAGTAAGTCTTCTCATCACTTAACTTGCTTAAAACAACAGGGCGTCGACTGTTCTGAAGCATTGTTTGGAAACAGTAGCCGATAACCACTGAGATTACTCGATCTGCTCTCTGTATTCCTGAAGAGAAGTGACCACACCACAGTTAGCAGGTCAGGAAACTTTTCTTTCTGGAGAATACCCTACTTTGATCCAGCAATGTGACTGGGTTCATACGACCGAGGTATTTATATTGTAATCTGGGCTGTGATAAACACTGGCTTCCAATCAAGCTGGCAATTAGTACTTTGTAGCTCATCTGTAAGAAAAACATGCAAGTTTCTCTTCGAAGCCGGTGTAATTCTGCGCGGCACTTGGGTTGTCAGCTTTGCTGTGTGGATCTCTTTTGGTGTGGATTAACAATTGAATCATACATGAAGAAAAGGTTTTGACACACATACAGAAATTATTTTATGCATGATTTAAAATGTTAGACACCCAAAACTGCGTGCGTGTATGTGTGTGTGTGTGTGTGTACATATTCGGACCTACAGTTTTTATTAAGGTGTGGGTCTCATCGGCCTGCATGCCGGCTGATGTGTTTAACCATCTTCCCGAGGCAAGGGAGTTAACTAACTACAAAAGTCCAGTTTCCACCCTTGTTGAACTAAATGTGAATAAAGCATGCCGCCATCATTGTGGAGGCTTCAGTTAGACTCCTGTATTTGCTGGAACATTATGGTTTATATATATGACACAAAATCATTGGCATGGTTTCCAGAGTGAAGCGGCTACCGCAGACATTGGATGAACTGGGAGATAGCCTGAATCTGTGGGAGAAACTCAGCAATGACAAGCCCGAGATCGAGGCTAAGTTCGCTCCCCTCAACGACCAGTTCAGCATTCTGGAGAAGTATGAAGTCACCATTCAGGAAGATGTAAGTCAGACATGTTCATTTGCAGCATTGGAAATATGGGCTGTTTTTGTCTCAGGCAGTTACCTTTTAGAAAATATTGGCCCTATGGTCATGTTGATTACAAAAACTGTGTGTAAAATATGGGAATTTTATGGTTACAAATGTTAGAGCTGTCTTGCTCTCATTAAGGTTGCTCTGAGATAGTAGAGCCACCTAGTGATAAGATAAGGGAGGTAACTAACATTTTCAACTTGAAACAAGGGAGGCAACTTGTGACGCCAAGCCCGACATGCCTACCATGAGTACTAGTAGTATCAAAATATGATTTGTACCATACAAAATAACACTTAAAAACTCATATTAGGTGACATGATGATCTACAAATTCAGCTAAGTGACTAATTTGCAACTGCATGAAATTTTACTGTAGCCAATGCTAGTGTTTAGAAAAATGCATGAAGCTTTGGCATGTGCTTCCAATACTGCTACAGTAGCATAGCAATGGAAGGCAGCAAAGATTGTGTGTTGATATTATACCATTTAATTGACTGGTTTTATTATCATTTGCAAAGAGACTGGACTGGCAACTTTCTAACTGGGAAGGAAGTTGAGAGTTGCCAGTCCGGCAAGAGTTTCTGTGAATATTCAACGCTGTCATTTGCCTGATAACTTGTTTGTTTTTTTTTCTAAGATTTGCAAGTTTTGGATATTTAATATGAATTAGACCTTTTTATGGTGGTTTACTAAATTGTTTATCCAGGTCGTGGAGATGCACAAGGCTCTCCATGGGGAATGGGTGGCATTCCAGGAAACTCTCATCGATGCCGAGACCATGCTCAAGAAACACAAGGTAAACATATGGTTTCTCAAAATACTACGGGTATGTTTCACTCCTGATACTGTAGTGATGTCTTAAGTTAATCCTATACTTTTCATATTAAAATAGACTAATTATACCAAGATTAGAAGCCAAAACTACAGAAATGTACTTTGAATTTCATTTACTTTTGATCCTATCATTTTCAGTCACCAAGTGATGAAAGTAATGCATAAATATGTTAGGAATTCCTTATCTTAATAACATAAATAGACTGATTTTTCAGTCAGTTTGAATAATAACTGAATATTTAGGCATTTAATAAATTGCCTAAGTTAAAATGTTACACTTTTTGACTACGTGTATAAAATATACACACCATAAAATAAGCAATGCTCAGGTGAAATATTTTCTTTGTGTCTTAGTCAAAATAGCATGAACGAAAAAATCACACAATACTAAGTGAGTGACTTATCAAAATTTTGTCACCATTACCGCTGCTCTCCACAAAGATACCTTAATTTCCTTATTATCTTCTAGACTAAACTGTATTTCAGTTTTTTTATCGATGTGACCATACGCCTTACACTATCAATAAAAGCGACAAATGCACTTACATATGGCGCAGCACAGGCTGCAAACTAGTCTAGATTTCTGCTATATCATCCGGGTACTCACAGGGAAAAACAATAACAAAGGCAACAACCAGTCCCAGGGAATTGCTGTTGATCTGTTCCCCTTTAAAGCTCCTGAAGTAATTGAAATCAACAGAAATATATAATGTTGACCAACCTTAGACATCAAATAGTTACATGCTTGTGTCATGGCATCATTGCATTGTGTCAGTGTGTCATGGTTTTCAATTATCTGTGCAGAGTTGCATCCCTTAGGCATGCCAGGATCATATAACAATAGGTTCAAATCCCAGATAGGCCATCATTTTAGGGATTGTCATCACAATACTCAACCTGTGTGTTTCACCAAAGTGGTACCCGATGAAGATCCGGGTTAGAATTAGTCTTTGATAACCCATGCTTGTTGTAAGAGGCGAGGAATGGAATTGGGTTGCCTTGCCATGTCATCGTATTGTGTACCATAGATTCTCATGATGTCAGTTACTTGATTAATTGTTTGGTCCAGATTTGATTATTTCCATATAGTTAGAATATTGTTCAGTGCAGCGTTAAACAACAAACAAACAACCCAAATTGATAAATGTGTCAGACATGCATCACTTTGGGTTTTCTCCCTGATTCAGCCGACTGAAGTAATATTAACCTCACTCACTCTGACCTGTTAACAGGAGAAGTTCAAGAGCAGTCTCCTCGCCCAGTCGGAAGAACTGAAGAAACAGGTGGCGAATCTCCTTGATGAGTTCCAGACCAAGGGCCCCTTCACCAGCAACGTGGCGACGCCATCAGCACTGGAGACTATTGACGGCATCCGCAAGTCTCTCACAGCTCTCAAAGACTCGGAACAGAACATCCGGAAAGGTCTGAACATCTTCAAGATTGATCAACCACCATCCAAGGAGATCGCCAATCTTGAGAAGGTAGGTCCCTGCATACTCGCAAGGGGGGCAGAGGTGTGCAGACCCTTTTTGGAAAGTATACTAAAATACTAAAAAAAATATATCACAAAACAATTTGGTGACATTTTTTTCACCCAAAAAAACATTTGACTAACAAATGCAAATCAATTCCTGAATTATGTGATCCACCTTTTTCCGAAAGGCTGTGCATGCACATACCAACTGTCACTTTCATGATCTGGTAAGCGACACTTTGATTGGTCGGATGAAAGGTCGTTCTGACGTGACCCGTAATGGGATGTCCTCAGATCTTTGTTCAGCAATAGCAAGAACTAAGATCTGATTTTGATGAGATTGACTTTTCCTGCTGCATTCATACTAGGCTGAAATTTCCTGAATACTTTGCAATGATTAAGATTGGATGTTTTATTTTTCATTAACTAGTAACATCTGATCTCCTTAACTTAATGAATGTCTAAATCTATATGTGATATCAGTGGGCAGTGTCAGAAATCAGCCCTGGTTGGGTACTTGAGTCTTGACAAGGATTTGGATCTGTATAAGTACTCGAGTACCTGTCAGAGCCCTATATTAGAGAGCTGTTGAAGCTATTACAGAATTCCCCTAGTCAAGGCAGGTAAATCTACACTGTACAACAGACCATTGCAAACCAATTGTAATAGCTACACTGCCCTTGATAGTCAATCTTAAATACTCTCCCATTGGGAGTAGGGTTGCAACGAATACACTATTAGGCGAGTATTATTCGTATCACGAATATAGGGTAACGAATACGAATATTTATTCACGAATACAGTCACAAGTCAGGACTTGATGTATTATTTATGATATTCAGTGAAACAATAAGAAAATAAATTATTTGACATGGTTTGTTAATTATTAATTTATTATTCATTTATATACTGCACTTATCCAGGTACTAGTATCTGCTCAAATGCGATAATGACCAGTGACTAAAATACTGTCAAATTAAATATAAAAGAGTGTTGGCTTTGAAGAAATCTATGCATATAATATGTTCTTATGGATATTTTAAGGGTCAGGGTATGTAAATGCACATGACTGCATATTCATAAATATTCGATTCTAGCGACCACGAAAAACAAATTCAATTCATGAATGGATATGGTTCGATTCACCGAATACGAGAGTGAATTGTAACAGCCCTCATTGGGAGTATGGAATGATATGGTTTTCCAGCTGGTTGTCCGAGGTGACCAAATAGGATTGGGTAGTCAAAGCTAGGTGACTACACTGGTGTGAATTGCTGCTCACAATCTTAATCACTAGATTGCAGTCTGGTCCAAAGGCTTTTGATACTAAGCCGAAACATGGCTATTTGCATCGTTTCGTGTAGATTTTGGTGTTATCATGAGCTGAACTTACTTGACTGGATAGATTTTACTTGACTCAGAATTGGCCAAGAGGCTTGATTCACAGACTGGGATTGTCAAACATTTACAGGTCATAAACCTAGAATATTGCTGAGAGTGGTGTTACCAACAAATGTCAGATAAAAACAATGATTAACTCTGTATTGTACCCTGGCAGGAGTTGGAGCAGATTGAGATGGTGTGGCAGCTGACCAAGGAGTGGGAGGAGCTATGGCAGGACTGGAAGGTCGGCAAGTTCACGGAGCTCCAGACGGCAAACATGGAGACTCACTCTGTCTCACTCTACAAGAAGCTCAACAAACACAGCAGGGAGCTCAAGGTACACGCACCACGGTCTCCATACCTTGTTCAAAAACCATGTAATGTTGATCATGCAAAGATGCTGATGTGTTGCTGATCAGAAGTTACAGAGATGTTGACATGGTGTTGATGCAATATTTACAAGGTGTTGATGGGATGTTAATGAAGTTGATTAGAAGTTGAAGAGTTGCTGACATGATGTTGAATCATTTTCGACAAAATGTTTATGCAATGTTGACAAAATGCTGATGTGCTGTTGATGAGAAGCTAAGTGATGTTGACATGATGTTGATGCCTTATTGACATGATGTTGATGCGTTGATATGATGTTGATGCGTTGACATGATGTTGATGCGTTGACATGACGTTGATGCCTTATTGACATGATGTTGATGCCCTATTGACATGATGTTGATGCCCTATTGACATGATGTTGATGCCTTATTGACATGATGTTGATACCTTATTGACATGATGTTGATGCCTTATTGACATGATGTTTGTGTGCAGGACAAGAACTGGGAGGTGGTGGAGACCAGCAAGAACAGAGTCGATCAGTTCAAGAGAACCATGCCCCTCATCACTGACCTCAAGAACAAGGCCATGCGACCCAGGCACTGGACACAAATCCAGGTAGGTTTCTAGTCTTACAACACTCGCCCCTCATCACTGACCTCAAGAACAAGGCCATGCGACCCATGAATATATTGTATTGGTGGTCAGGGTATTTTGATGCACTAATGTATTGAAAATAATTACCCTGCCCTATAAATGCTTGTCATATTTTTGGATGACCCTCCCAATATCCTAGTACATTTTCTTCATGACCCTCCCTTAAAAGACAAAATGCAAAAGCACTTTACATTTTATTATCAAGTGTTTAGTTTTTCAAGACGCGCCCCAAATATGTGTATTATTTTTTATGACCCTCCCCTAGAGACTCCTCTGATTCCCTATGATAAATGACAGGATTACCTCCTTCTGAAAGTAAATGCTATAAAATACAGCAACCCCTTGGGGTTTCCAGGTTAGAATAACCCAGCTACCTATGCAGGTTGTAAAGACAACAAAAGGATCTGTGGTGAGACTTGGTGACTCATCGTACCCTGACAGTGTAGATCATTGCTCACGATATCGATCACTGGCCCCGTCATACAGCGGGAATATCGATCACTGGCCCCGTCATACAGCGGGAATGTTGATCACTGGCCCCGTCATACAGCGGGAATATCGATCACTGGCCCCGTCATACAGCGGGAATATCGATCACTGGCCCCGTCATACAGCGGGAATATCGATCACTGGCCCCGTCATACAGCGGGAATATTGATCACTGGCCCCGTCATACAGCGGGAATGTCGATCACTGGCCCCGTCATACAGCGGGAATGTTGATCACTGGCCCCGTCATACAGCGGGAATATCGATCACTGGCCCCGTCATACAGCGGGAATATCGATCACTGGCCCCGTCATACAGCGGGAATATCGATCACTGGCCCCGTCATACAGCGGGAATATTGATCACTGGCCCCGTCATACAGCGGGAATGTCGATCACTGGCCCCGTCATACAGCGGGAATATCGATCACTGGCCCCGTCATACAGCGGGAATATTGATCACTGGCCCCGTCATACAGCGGGAATGTCGATCACTGGTCCGTCATACAGCGGGAATATTGATCACTGGCCCCGTCATACAGCGGGAATGTCGATCACTGGCCCCGTCATACAGCGGGAATATTGATCACTGGCCCCGTCATACAGCGGGAATATCGATCACTGGCCCCGTCATACAGCGGGAATATCGATCACTGGCCCGTCATACAGCGGGAATATCGATCACTGGCCCCGTCATACAGCGGGAATATTGATCACTGGCCCCGTCATACAGCGGGAATATCGATCACTGGCCCCGTCATACAGCGGGAATGTTGATCACTGGCCCCGTCATACAGCGGGAATATCGATCACTGGCCCCGTCATACAGCGGGAATGTCGATCACTGGCCCCGTCATACAGCGGGAATATCGATCACTGGCCCCGTCATACAGCGGGAATGTCGATCACTGGCCCCGTCATACAGCGGGAATATTGATCACTGGCCCCGTCATACAGCGGGAATATCGATCACTGGCCCCGTCATACAGCGGGAATGTTGATCACTGGCCCCGTCATACAGCGGGAATATCGATCACTGGCCCCGTCATACAGCGGGAATGTCGATCACTGGCCCCGTCATACAGCGGGAATATCGATCACTGGCCCCGTCATACAGCGGGAATGTCGATCACTGGCCCCGTCATACAGCGGGAATATCGATCACTGGCCCCGTCATACAGCGGGAATGTTGATCACTGGCCCCGTCATACAGCGGGAATGTCGATCACTGGCCCCGTCATACAGCGGGAATGTCGATCACTGGCCCCGTCATACAGCGGGAATGTCGATCACTGGCCCCGTCATACAGCGGGAATGTCGATCACTGGCCCCGTCATACAGCGGGAATGTCGATCACTGGCCCGTCATACAGCGGGAATATTGATCACTGGCCCCGTCATACAGCGGGAATGTCGATCACTGGCCCCGTCATACAGCGGGAATGTCGATCACTGGCCCCGTCATACAGCGGGAATATCGATCACTGGCCCCGTCATACAGCGGGAATATCGATCACTGGCCCCGTCATACAGCGGGAATATCGATCACTGGCCCCGTCATACAGCGGGAATGTCGATCACTGGCCCCGTCATACAGCGGGAATATCGATCACTGGCCCCGTCATACAGCGGGAATGTCGATCACTGGCCCCGTCATACAGCGGGAATATCGATCACTGGCCCCGTCATACAGCGGGAATATCGATCACTGGCCCTGTCATACAGCGGGAATATCGATCACTGGCCCCGTCATACAGCGGGAATGTCGATCACTGGCCCCGTCATACAGCGGGAATGTCGATCACTGGCCCCGTCATACAGCGGGAATATCGATCACTGGCCCCGTCATACAGCGGGAATATCGATCACTGGCCCCGTCATACAGCGGGAATGTCGATCACTGGCCCCGTCATACAGCGGGAATGTCGATCACTGGCCCCGTCATACAGCGGGAATATCGATCACTGGCCCCGTCATACAGCGGGAATATCGATCACTGGCCCCGTCATACAGCGGGAATATTGATCACTGGCCCCGTCATACAGCGGGAATGTCGATCACTGGTCCGTCATACAGCGGGAATATCGATCACTGGCCCCGTCATACAGCGGGAATATTGATCACTGGCCCCATCATACAGCGGGAATATCGATCACTGGCCCTGTCATACAGCGGGAATATTGATCACTGGCCCCGTCATACAGCGGGAATATCGATCACTGGCCCGTCATACAGCGGGAATATCGATCACTGGCCCCGTCATACAGCGGGAATATCGATCACTGGCCCCGTCATACAGCAGGAATATCGATCACTGGCCCCGTCATACAGCGGGAATATTGATCACTGGCCCCGTCATACAGCGGGAATATCGATCACTGGCCCCGTCATACAGCGGGAATATTGATCACTGGCCCCGTCATACAGCGGGAATGTCGATCACTGGTCCGTCATACAGCGGGAATATCGATCACTGGCCCCGTCATACAGCGGGAATATTGATCACTGGCCCCGTCATACAGCGGGAATATCGATCACTGGCCCCGTCATACAGCGGGAATATTGATCACTGGCCCCGTCATACAGCGGGAATATCGATCACTGGCCCGTCATACAGCGGGAATATTGATCACTGGCCCCGTCATACAGCGGGAATGTCGATCACTGGTCCGTCATACAGCGGGAATATTGATCACTGGCCCCGTCATACAGCGGGAATATTGATCACTGGCCCCGTCATACAGCGGGAATGTCGATCACTGGTCCGTCATACAGCGGGAATATCGATCACTGGCCCCGTCATACAGCGGGAATGTCGATCACTGGCCCCGTCATACAGCTGGAATAGCGATCACTGGCCCCGTCATACAGCGGGAATATTGATCACTGGCCCCGTCATACAGCGGGAATATTGATCACTGGCCCCGTCATACAGCGGGAATATTGATCACTGGCCCCGTCATACAGCGGGAATATCGATCACTGGCCCCGTCATACAGCAGGAATATCGATCACTGGCCCCGTCATACAGCGGGAATGTTGCTTACTGCAGCATTATAAAAGTGTGTGTGACTCAGTAAAACCTATCAAGATCCTTAACAAAAGCGTCATGTGTTTTCTCCTGTTTAGACGGAGATGCAACGAAACTTCGACCATAAAGCTGAGGACTTTACCCTGGAGAGAATCATAGAGTATGGCTTCGACCAGTACAGCGAACAGATCAACGACATCTCAGGTGCTGCCACCAAAGAATTAGCCATTGAACAGGTAAACTATATACTATATACTATATACTATATACAGTAGGCTCGCAAAAGTAATTATTGCTGGTTAGGCCACTCTTTTATATTTTTTGGCTTATGGAATTGTCCGATCACAGCCCAAAATTACAATTGTGATGTAAAACAAATTTGTATACCCGATTTATTCATGGAAAGACTATAGTCATTATTAGTTCTTTAACTGCTTTTCAATAGCTTAGATTTCTTTTAATTTGTCCAACTACTTTTTTTTTTAAAGTAACAGGTGACAGATGTGACCAAAATATTACAAACGTTATCAAACTTTACTTGGGACTAACAGTCTGAAAACAGTTGCAGGTGAGAACACTGCCGAAACAATGCAAACTTAAGGTCCAAAACACAACCAGGATACCCTTATCAAACACATCACCATCGAATAACTATTTCTTATTTGTTTTAACTTTAGCCACCATCAAACATGGGTGTATACTTTCTTTTGCACAGCAATTTATCTCAATCATAATTTGATAGGTAATTGGGAGGCACAGGCGGTCCTGCCTTCTAAGGCCCCACAATTCTCTGTCCCTTGTGCACACCAGAAATCTTTGTTCATGGGTTCGAATCCTGGTTCGCCCAGATAATGTTTCTAAGTTCGTTGGTGCCATACCCGTGCTCGTGGGTTTCTCCAAGCGGTAAACATCTGAGACCTGCATCACTTCAGGCTTTGCTCCCACATTGCCACTACTCAAAGCGGCATTAAACCCACTTATTAACAATTTGTGGAATGTCAAGGTTGAAAGATTTTGACTGATTCATTGATTTGTTTTCCATGAAGGGCTTGGAAGCGATTGAACGAACGTGGAATGTGACTGAGCTGGAAATCGCTCCATACAAGGACAAGGGTCACTTCAAGCTCAAGTAAGTGGACATACACCGACAACAGCCCATATCCCAGATGGGCTCAACTGTGTACATGTAATTACCATGTGCATATTAATTTTAGGGAGGAGTTTACAAGTTGCATTCTTCATTAAGAACCACACCCATGTCATTTTGCCTGCTAGACCAGTGGGGACTCTGAGTAAGAATATAGTTCTCAATGCTGGTCGTAAGAGGCGACTAATGGATCAGGTGGTCTGGCTCACTGACTTGGTTGATGCATGTCATTATATCCCAGTTATGTAGATCAATGCTCATGATGTCAGTCCCTGGATTGTCCGATCAAGACTCAATTATTTACAGACTGACATAATATTGCTGGAATATTGCTGAGTGCAGCATTAACCAAACATACAAACTTTTACCCAATATTGCATGTTTCAAAGAAGTTTCTTATCTTGTTTTCTTAACCGGTCTGCAAATAATTTTTGAAGAAAATGATAAAAAGAGCAATATTTTTTAAACTTTGATTGAGAATATATTTTTTTCATCTACTTTTAATTAGGATATTATTTTCATTGCATATTTGATTAATAGAAATGCCCTCGAAACAAACTCATTTGTGTTTGTTTTCATTTTAATCCTAACCTTATGCAGGTTGTCTGTGATAATTGCTAAAACCAGAAATTTTTAATTTACGTGAAGATAGAGACACTCGCACAACAACTGAATGGGCCAGTCATATTTCCTATCATGAACTTATGAAGAGTAAAAAATGAGTTGCAAGTTGATTTTCTTCAGGAGGGGAGGTGTGGTAGTACAGGTATTCTCTCATCACGTTGAAGATCTGGACTTGATTCCCAACATGGGCTCAGTATGTCAAGCCTCTTGTTAGAGCTTCCTGCCCCTGATGGCAGAATAATGCTAAAAATGACAAAAAGTCAAACTCGCCATTCAATTTTCCTCAGGTCCACAGATGATGTTTTCTTAGCCCTGGAGGATAACCAGGTTCAGTTGTCAACAATGAAGGCATCTCGCTTCGTCAAGGCCTTCGAGAAGGATGTAGACAAGTGGGAGAGAACTCTGTCTCTCATCCTGGAAGTGGTGGAGATGCTGTTGACCGTGCAGAGGCAGTGGATGTACCTTGAGGTAGAGTTGTCTCCCTTACATGATAAAATTCGAATTGAATGTCATGAATATGTGGCCTGTTGCTGGAGTTGTCTCCCTTACATACAAAAATTCTAGTAGAACATAAGGAACACTCATCAAGAGGTAGAGTTGTCTCCCTTACATGATAAAATTCAAATTGACAACGATGAAGACACTGCCATGAGGTACAGTTATCTCCCTTCTGATCCTACAGTGGTGCCCGGGCGCAAAATATTGAATTAATTAGAATTCTTACAAGGTAAAAGATGGATAGTAAGCGAGTAAACATGACGTTGTATCTGTGATTGCAAAGCTTGAGTAGTTACAGGTACTTTGTGGGCGAGTAGAATTTCAGTCCTTTTTGAGGGGTGTCCTGGTGTCATGTTGTATATTGTCACAATTCAGGCTTGTAATTGTTTCAAGGTTGTGATGTATGTTGACCCCAGGATGTCATAATTCTAATAATAATAATAATAATTTATTATTCCACCAGAATATCTTCCTTGGCGAGGACATCCGAAAGCAGCTCCCTCGGGAATCAGCGGAGTTCGATGACGTGAATGCCAAGTGGAAGATCATCATGACCAGGCTCAACAGTGTGAAGAACGCACTCAAGGGAACGCATCATCCTGGTAAATAGACACAGAACATAAGCTCTCAGGGACCAAAGAATGTGTTTGTAAAAGTTAATTTCTATGATACTGAACAAATCTGCTACTCTCATTGCTTTCCTCACTCGTACCATACAGAAGCCTTGATGTTGATTGGCTGATTAAAAAGTTCCCCTGTCCCAACCCCATGTGGAGGGTTTCTTTCTCCTTCCTTCTTTCTTTCTTTCTTTCTTTCTTTCTTTCTTTCCACACACTATTCAAGCTATATTACAGCACCTTGTAAATAGACCGAGTCTGGACCAGACAATCCAGCAATTGGGATACGATGACATGCTTCTACCAAGTCAGTGAGCCTGATCACCCAATCCTGTTAGTCACCTCTTACAACGTTACAAACCAGGCCCTCACAGGGCTCAGATCAACATGCAGAGAGTTACCTGATGGGAGTAAACTATCCAGTTTGAATGAGACTGGTAGTGATGAGGGAGTGGTGTGTTGCAGGGATGCTGGAGCAGCTGAATGACATGAATCTGAAGCTGGAGGAGATTCAGAAGTCACTGGACATGTACCTGGAGACCAAGCGACAGATCTTCCCACGATTCTACTTCCTCTCCAATGATGACCTCTTGGAGATCCTGGGCCAGTCCAAAAACCCAGAGGCCGTTCAGCCTCATCTCAAGAAGTGTTTCGACAACATCAAGTCTCTCAAGATGTCAAAGGTGAGGAGGCAGGAATAGGATGAATGTTGTACAGATTTAATGTTGAATGTTTCTTTGACATGAGGAATAAGACAAAGAGAATTTTCATATAAAAAAAAGGATATTTAATAAACTGAACAGAAGCTTATATATAAGGCCTTTATCGTTTAACAATTAAATTCATTATTCTGTATGTGTAGAGATAAAAAGTACCTATGCAGACCTGCAATTAATCAATGTAATAGTAAATAGGAACTTGGCTGATCTATTAAGAAGTTGTTCTCTACTACTGGGAATCTTAAGAAATGCAAATATTTCCATGGGACTGAAATATAATTGTAGTATTGATATTCGTAAATTTGCATCAACATAAAACATTTATTGATTCATCAATATTGTTATATCTCCAAGACGCTAGATTAATTAAAAAAGGAGTCCAACTCAAGTCTAGAATGATTTGGCAGGTCTAGATTGCCTCAGTTATTGAACTTAAAGACTGTTCTGGGCTACATTTGGATTATTATTTTTTGTTCTGTAGATATATATTATTAAATAAGATAACTTTATTTATCATATAATGGGTAGGTTTCTCGGCAGATAAAAACTATGTTCGTTGGGGTCATATGCGGATAGAGATGCAAATCTTGAAGGTCAAGTAGGAACTAATTAATTCTGACTGTAACTCCAAATGATGAAGGCAACACCATGTTTGTCTGTAAGCACATCGGGAATGTGGAGAAACTACCGAGATTATTGCTATCATTATCAAAAGAATAGTCTAATGTACTGACAATCAGTGTCTAACTGTGACGTAGCTAAGGTATTTTACAAGTTTTAGCTACTTTGGATATATAAATTGCAAAACAATTTAGTGAGGACACTAGTCTAGCGGGATCAATTTCCATATCTGTGCTTGTAGACCTCTGGACCTTTTCCGCAAATTAAAACAGTTGGAATTGGCCGAAATATGTCTGAATTTAACTGCACTTCGTAACATTATGACACGTCAGGCAGACTCTAACCAAATGTGACATTTCAAAGACTAGGGTTAGAGGTAACTTCCCTTTAATAAAGGGCAGTTACTCTAGCTGACAAATCGATGGATTGCTGCGAAAGGCAAGAAGAAACAATTTGCGTACGCAATTGTTTTGCTTATGTAGTTAGGCCACTGTTTAAAAAAACAGGTTTCAGTTGGAGCTATATTAACTGTTGTGACTGTCTGACGGACACATCACTTACCTTCTGACATAATAGATATATTAATGCGCCCATTCCAGGAAAACTTGCAATGTTTAGGTCATGTTTGTGAGTGATGGGAAGAGAATTTTCGAGTACAGAATTGAAGAATGACATAATATGATAAAGAGATTATCACGCTTGTGTTGGTGGATGGTATATATTCTGCATTAGGAATAAACTATGTATTTATCTTGCCAAATCAAGCTAAATACAATGTTGATTGTGAATGCAGGATATTTACCAGCCCAAGACTATCGCGTGATTACGTTTATTTACATATAATTTCCCTATACTTTGGTTATTACCAAAACATGTTAATCTGGATGTTTTTTTCCTCGAAACATTAATCTCTGGACTAACAGGCTTCAACTGTTTATAAAAAAGATTATAAAAAAATTAATAAAAATGGCAAGAATACTTTTACGTCCTTGTATCAATGCTAGTCTTGTTTTTTGTTTGCATTGCTTTTATGTGCATTTATTTTGCTTTATCTTCAATGCTCAGCTTTAGTTTGCTCATAGTCCAATACACAGATACTGAAACAGCGTTGGAGAATGTAATTTAAATTGAACATAATTTCTCCACCTATTGTAGCTGCAGGACCGCCCAGTAGTAAGTACAAGTTGTGTGGGACATAGTCCTAACAATGAGTGCAGGTAGTTAACAGGATATCAGTATCAGGCAGTAATAAAGTCTTAACTACCAGTAACCATGGAAACCAAGAGAGTCAATTTAGAGTTACCTGAATTTGATTGTACTGGTATGGTTTCATGAAGATAAAATGAAGAGCCTGTGACGCAGGTTAGAATAGGTCGCCAGCACTTCATTACGTGTTGTCAGAGGCGACTTAATTTGATAGGCTGGTGACGCTTGGTGACTGGTTGATTGTTGTCATCATACCAAGACAGCTTGGGAGCATGCTAATAATGTCAACCACTGGTTAATCGGGAGCAGACTTGTTTATTTACAGGCTGCAGTGATATAGATGGAATATTGTGACTTTGATGTAAAGCAACAAACTAATAATCATTAATAAAGAAAAAACAGTCTAGACATCCTTAAGTTTTTTTTTTGTTTTGGGGGGGGGGGGGGGGGGGGGGGTACAGAATAAAAATTCACTTTGGACTTTCTTCGCGGAAGAAATTTAAGGGATCTGATTAAGATGAATATATTGTAGACGTAACCATTCTATAACTACACAGAACTAGATTTAGTTATTTAGTTAGACTAAACTATAGTTATGTAGAATGAGTTCAAATGCTGCTACTTATCTAATTATTATCTCCTAGAATTACTGGAACTGTATTCACAGATCACAATAAGGTGGTGATTTAGTAGATGTCTTAAGCTACAAGTACCTGCATTGCTGGAAGTCTTCAGTTGATGGACAGATGTATTTTCTCAAACACAGTATCTTACAAACTTGCTCAAATGTTTAAATTGCTGAAGCTTGTTTGTCTTCCATGAATCTCATGGCAAGTGGGCCTGATATTGATGGTAAGCTTTTGTCACACAGATGTTGGAATCTGATTATTGTGGTAAGGTATGCTGATGTTATTGGTGTGAGACACCAGTGTTTCTGCTGGCTGTTGAAACTGCCGGTCTGGTAGACTGGCAACTCTAAAATTACCAGTCCCCCTAAATTTTATCAGTGCCAACATTCAACAAATAAAAAAAATCTATTACCTGGTTTTAAATCTTTCAACATCATGATCAATGCAATGACATCATATCTGAAGTAAGTTAGTTAGATCTACACATCATTCACACAAAGTCCATTCACAATTTTCTCCTTTTTTAAAAAATATTTCCAGACAAGTTGCTACAAATATATATTTAACCTTGAAGCAAACTGAAATGATATTTCAATGTGCTAAAAATAGACCAGCGGAAACCCTGATGGTAACAGACAAGCTGACTTTGTTTCGAAAAATATACTTACATATGTATATGAATATCGCCAATGTTTTGTTCAATGACAAAGATTTATAAGGTACTTTATTTGCCGGTCCACAGGGACTGGCAGTGACATGAATTACCGGTCCAAGCCTAATTCTACCGGAAAAACACTGGCAATTACCGGTTAACAGGAACACTGGTGTGACACTCATGGGAAGGGTGTCGGATACTGGTGTAGGATACTGATACATGTGTTTGTGTGTGCAGGCTGGCATAGCACAGAAGTGGGAGGCAGCAGGCATGTCGTCCACGGACGGAGAGTATGTGGAGTTCGGACACTCTGTCTTCCTGGATGGACCAGTTGAGGTGAGTGATGTTGAAATAAAGTGATGAAGTATTTTAGGAAAAAGAATTTCTCTTCATTTTGACATCAGATACCAAACAAACATGAATAACACACACATTTGAATTGAGTTGTTGTATAGACAATCAGGTGATGTGGATTGTTGTCAGTGTGATGTATGTTGTAGGCCTGGCTGTGTGACGTGGAGAGGACGATGAGATGGACTTTGAAGGAGGTGCTCAAGAACTGCCGCATTGCCCTAAAAAAGAGCCTCACAAAGAGAGACAAGTGGATCAAAGAGTGGCCCGGACAGGTAATGATGATGATGATGATGATGATGATAGAAGGCATATTCATATTAAACCTTATCCATGTCCATAAGCATGCTCATGGTACTACACAATGGACAGGATGATGATGATGATGGTGATGATGATGGTGATGGTGATGGTGATGGTGATGATGGTGATGGTGATGATGGGCACTGCCATTTTGTTTGAAGCAAATGCTAGTGATATGAGAGGTGGAATTTGATTGGTCAATCGGAGGGACATAGAAGGGACATAACTCGTAATAGCCACTGGTGGCGCTATGATCGAGCCATGAAATTCCAGCCTAGTTTGGCAAGGGTGGAAACTGGACTTTTGTAATCAGTTAACACTCTTGCTGCGGGAAGATGTCAGTAACCAATCAGAAACAAGTGTCTCAATGCAAGGTAAGATAATAACCAATGTATCATCAATCGATCACTCTCTCCTGAGGGGTAATTGTATCTGCTCTTCCACAGATGTGTATAACATCCAGCCAGATTCAGTGGACACAGGACGTGACCAAAGCCTTGACCACAACAAAGGAACGAGGAGACAAGAAGGCTCTTAAGAGTATGAAAAAGAAACAGGTACGTATGTAACACTCGTCCTTTAAGTTATACTGAGTCCGTTAGTGGCGTCAGAATCCTATGAGTGTGTGTTCACCATGGTTATTGTTCTTTCACCCTACTGCTGGTTTCATTGGAGTGGGAAACATTTAATAAAGACCTGAATCATTTAGAAATTTCCTCCCACGTTAACTAACATAAGACCTTACATGTTTGTTTACTTTGTGCACTGATCCACAAACCTGGAAAATATAAAATTCAATACCTACCAACCACATATTTCACTCTCAATACCTGTAACAACCATAAGTCTTGCCGTATCATAACAAATTAGTGTTCAAAGTTAAACCAGTTCACTCACTTACTTTCTACCGGGAGATTTGGGCATGACCACAACATGGGTTCTGTTTTCTATACATACTAATAGTGATTTTCTGATTAACTGAATTGATAGGAAGGTCCAAATAACCCAGCAGTTGAATACAATTTTCCAAAATCGAACACAAATGATTTTTGCCCCTCTCTCAACAAGTTATGAGATAGATTTGTTTTAACGTTTATTTAATACTCATATAGTTGTCTTTTTTTTTTAATATATATGTCTGATGTAAGTATTTGTATTTCTTTTTGTGAGGTGTGATCCTGTTTTACATGAACCAATTAATTTTGATGTTAAATCCGTTTGGACAATGCAACCATCAATCATGATTTAAAAAAATTTCCCAACACTACTTTCCCATCCCTTGACAATCAGTTTCAAGTTCTGAAGTTAATATGCATTGTCAGTTGATTTTATGTAAGTAGTGAGTTTTGTGAAATTGCTGCTTTTCATATCATGAGGTTCATGTTATAATATTCCACCTATTTGCAACAGGTTGCCATGTTGAACAAGATGTCAGAAGCTATTCGAGGAAATTTGACCAAAATTCAGCGTCTCAAGATTTTTGCCTTGGTAACAATCGAGGTCCATGCCCGAGACATCATTGAGAAGCTAACCAAGTCTGGATGTTGTGATGTTACTGCCTTTGAGTGGCTGAGTCAGCTCCGAGTGTACTGGGACAAGGTAGGAAGTTCAATACTTAGTGTCAGTGAGCTTGTGACAAGGTGGGGGGGGCATGGGTCGTGTAAGGTGCAGCAATTCCCTGTGCAGAGTTACGTCCCTTAGATATGCCAGAAACTTATGGCTCTGAGTTGGAATCCTGGTTCGCCCCAATTATGTTTCTAGGTTTGTCAGCACCATATCCATGCTCATGGGCTTCAGCGACGTGGTAAACGTCTGAGACCTTCATCACTTCGGGCTTTCCTCCCACATTAAGCTGACACGCTGTGAGACAACTGGAATTTTGTTCAAGGCAGTGTTAAACCTAGCTCACTCACTCACTCTTGGCAAGGCTTGTCTGTCTGTCCATCGTCCACTGTCTCTCAAATCTTGATTCTTTTCACAACTGCCAGAGGGGATTAGTGAAAACATAAGGCATTGTCTGTCACAATAATGGCTTTGAAATAAGGTAGGACGTTCAATGTGATTCCGTGGTATTTGATGATATTTAAAAAATAACTGAGGCCACGCCCTCTAACAGGCTGTTGTTTCCTGATTGGCTGATAATAGAATTGATGGGGCTAGTGTTGCATTACTGCACTGAAACTATGTCACAGATATTGTATCATTATGTGCAGTCTTTTGGTTAATCATTACATAAGCCGTCTGTGAGGTTACTTTCGTTGACATATATTATTATTAAGAATTGACTTCAATATGTTTCGGCATTTACGGAGGTATAAACGTAAAAATATCGTGTGCACACTTTGTGTGAGTCTGCTACACGCCACGGATTTTCACACTGCGTATGCTGCTTTTTACAATTACACCTCAATAAACACAAAAAACACATTTCAGTCAATTTTTAAGTTTCAATGAACTTATAGCAAGGCTTGTCTTGTGTGTCTGCTGTTCACTAACACTCAACTTTATTTGGATTTTCCCAAACTGGCTGAAGGGAGGCACAGTACAGGGACTAAGATTTCTATGCATGCATATACTAAGTTTATATATAATATATATCTTTTAAATAACACTTTTTGAAACTTTGTTTAGGCATAGGAAGTTGAAATTCATGTCGATGTTTAGAAAAACATAAGGATTTTTTTATTTATTGAGTTGATCTTGGTAGTAAGATAAAGGAATATATTTTTTGCTTCAAACATGATAAAAAATTATTTACAATTTTTTTTTTTATCAATTTTTAAAACTGAAAATATAGTATTTAGAGTGTTGAAAATTCTCCGAAAGGTCCAGATAGCTGATAGTGTAGAAGGATATGCAGCACTGCAACTGGACACAGATTCAGTATTTTCGTTTCATTAAGATATTTTCCCCTATCTGTCTACAGGAGATTGATGACTGTGTGGTCCGTCAAACCAACACCCAGTTCCAGTATGGCTACGAGTATCTGGGAAACTCAGGCCGTCTCGTCATCACGCCACTCACAGATCGATGCTACATGACCTTGACCACTGCCCTTCACCTTCATCGTGGCGGTAGTCCCAAGGGGCCTGCGGGTACTGGTAAGACAGAGACCACAAAGGATCTTGGGAAGGCTCTCGGCATGTACGTCATTGTTGTCAACTGCTCGGAAGGTCTGGATTTCAAGTCTATGGGCAGAATGTTCTCCGGCTTAGCACAGGTAGGAGGTTCACCTTAGATTTCATTTTAAGTTGAAGGTCATATTTCTACTTTGTTTTCTATTTTATTTCAATTCCATTGAAATATTCCCATGTATATTAATCATACTCCCGACATGAAAGCGTGTCTGTCCTTCTGATAAAATTTCTGTGTGTGACGAACTTGAAAACTACTACATAGTTTCTTATCAAACTTGGTGAGCACTTTCTAAAAGCAGAGGTGCCGTGCAAAGTTTGAGTTCAATATTTGAATTTTCTGAAAAAATACAGCTATTTTTCTATTTGTTTTATTTAGAATTTTTTTACTTCAACATTTAGGCAACCTATAGCTTGAAAACCTCTTCATGGATTCTTTGCAGTTTTCAGTGCATTGCAAAGCTTTCTGAGAAAATAGTCATAGTTACATCAACTTAGGATATGGTTTTTTTTTTACTTCAACTTTTTTGCAATCTAGAACTTGAGAACTACTACATGGATTATTTTCAAATATAAGGAACACTTTCTGTACCAATGGGAGAGGTGCTGTGCAAAGTTTGATTTTGATATGTGGATTTTCTGATAAAATAATTAAAGCTCAAGAAATATGCATGAGTTTACAGTTTTGTGGTGAAATTGAAAGTTCCTTGATTGTAAAACATTTGGTGTGTCTTTAGTCCAGATTTGAAGGCTAACAGAGAATGTGAAGCCTTGAGATCCAATAGCAGTTTGTTCCAAAGTACTGCTGGGATGTTGGGGTGGCCTAGTGGTTAAAGTGCTCGCTCGTCATGCTGAAGGCCAGGGTTTGATTCCCCACATGGGTACAATGTGTGAAGCCCATTTCTGGTGTCCCCCGCCATGATATTGCTGGAATCTTTCTAAAAGCGGCATACAACCTCACTTGCTCACTCACTCACTCACTCACTCACTCCAAAGTACTACTGCAGGATTGTGCTGTGATGATGTACATGATCGTATGGTTGTGATAATTATTGTCGATTCTTCATCCCAGACAGGAGCATGGGGCTGCTTTGACGAGTTCAACCGTATCAACATTGAGGTGTTGTCCGTGGTAGCCCAGCAGATCCTCTCCATCCTCAGTGCGCTGGCAGCAAACTCACAGAGATTTGTCTTTGAAGGGCGGGAGATTGACCTTATTTGGTCATGTGGAATCTTCATCACAATGAACCCAGGTCAGTGTCAGAAGGGCGTGGCTTTATCAGTGTCAGAAGGACGTGGCTGTATCAGTGTTAGAAGGGCGTGGCTTTATCAGGGGAGACATGGCACAAGGGCTGGGATGGGTTACTCAGGTACCCAGGTCAGTGTCAGAAGGGCGTGGCTTTATCAGTGTTAGAAGGGCGTGGCTTTATCAGGGGAGACAGGGCACTAGGGCTGGGATGGGTAACTCAGGTACCCAGGTCAGTGTCAGGAGGGCGTGGCTTTATCAGGGGGCCTGTTGACAGTTAAAATTACAAAGGGCTTGTTGAAACATAAAGTAGATGGCCTGTCTGGCTTGACAAAATTTCACCCTTCTCTGTGTATGTTTAATAATTTTATGTGGGTCTTCTCAGTAGAATGACAACCGGTTGTCATTTTCTAATGTTTTTTACAACTTCTTTATTTGCTCCTCAATCACCACGAGATGAGGCAAATGAGATTGAAGCCAAGTTTTAATGGAAATGCAGGAAAAAACGTTTTAGGGGTGAGGAGTTCTAAAATGTTCAGAGCCCCGCTAGGTGGCTACGTGACCTTCAGGTTAAATCTACCCAATGGACAGCCCAGCTGTCTAAGGCAACAACAATTATTTGTCTAGAGTTGTGTCTCTTTGTGTGCCAGGATCAGTTAAGCCCAGGTTCAAATCCCAAAATGATGATTCTTCCTGATATGAACCTTAGTTTGTCAATGCACATGCTTGTTGATATTTTTTTAAGTGGTTAAGACCTTAACCGCTTTGCTTTTTTTAGAAATTCCTCCCCATCAATACTGTATAACTGAAATACTATCCAAAACGGCATAAAACCCAACTCCCTCACTCACCCACTCTCCACTGACCACTCAGGTTATGCTGGACGTACGGAGCTCCCGGACAACCTCAAGTCAATGTTCCGACCCATTGCTATGGTGGTGCCGGACTCCAACCTGATTGCTGAGATCATCCTGTTTGCTGAGGGCTTCAACAACACCAAGCTGCTGGCCAAGAAGGTGTTCACCATGTACTCACTGGCCACCCAGCAGTTGTCCAAGCAGGACCACTACGACTTCGGTCTGCGCGCTCTGGTGTCTGTGCTCCGATATGCCGGCAAGAAGAAGAGGTCCAATCCTCACATGTCGGATGAAGAGGTATGTGGTTTTTCCATGAGTGGAAGCGAGGTTACAAAATCAATCCCTATATCCTTTGAGATAGGAGAGAGTGACTGTTTGGAGCATCTCTGATTCTATAACAGTATGGCTCTCACATGTCTGATGAAGACTGTCGTGGGCAAGTTAAATATTACAATGGTATGGCTATATGGCTGGACAATACACCAACTGTGCGATCCAATACGTATCGTGATACTTGCATGTGCACTTATCTGTGGTGCGTAAGCCATCTTTTTCATAGACAGGATTGCCAAATACCTGGCACACTAATGATTAACAGTTGGCAGTGTCAAGTATAGCGCAATGGATGAAAAAAATTACGTTTTCACAACTCATTTTCACTAGTAATTAGTGTTTGATGTAACACTTATTCAAGAAAAAAATTAAGGTAAGAATCGATACTTTTTACTTAGTGTGCGACTGTGATTGATACTTGTAACGAGAAGGAAAAAATCGCAATCCACCAATTAGACCGACCAAATTGTTATGGGTTTTAATGAGTTTCCTGGTAAATATGTCTAGAGACCAAAAAGAATTGTGAAGGTGGATTTCATTTCTCAAAGAAGGAAACCATAAATTGAGGCGTCATTAAAAACATAATATTGGCCTGTCCGAGAACCTGCATACACGCGGATATACACATGGGTTCCGCCTGCTTTTAGAATATAACTAAACATTTCCTTGAATGATTTTGAACTATGTGATCCGGTAATGGCAAATGTTTTGCATAAATTGTGAACACGAAATTCCCCGTTCCTCTGTCAAGCTGTATCTCTGTTTACTGTGTGATTAGCAAAGAAACATATCTTTTTACATCTTCTTGTTAATATTAAGTGAGTTATTCCCAACATGTTTGAAGACCACTGTGTGTTTTGTTCCAGATTCTGCTGCTGTCAATGAAGGACATGAACATCGCTAAGCTGACGTCCGTGGATCTGCCGCTGTTTAACGGCATCATGATGGATCTGTTCCCAGGTGTGGAAACACCAGTTGTTGACAACTCCAAGGTAAGCAGGGGGCACGGGTGGCCCAGTCGTCTAAGGTGCCGCGATTCGCTGTGCAGAGTTGCGTCCCTAGGGCACGCCAGAAACCTATGATTGTGGATTCGAATCCCGGTTCGCCCCGATTATGTTTCTAGGTTAGTCAGCACCATACCGGTGCTCGTGGGTTTCTCCAAAGTGGTTAACTTCTGAGACCAGCATCACTTCGGGCTTTCCTCCCACATTAAACTGACCCGCCACGATATGACTGGAATACTGTTCAAAGCGGCTTTAAACCCAACTCACTCACTCACTCACTCACTCACTCACTCACTCACTCACTCACTCACTCACTCACTCACTCACTCACTCACTCACTCACTCACTCACTCACTCCAAGGTGCGTATCAGTCCCATTTATCTGGAGCCGTGGTGGCCTAGTGGGTAGAGCACTTGCTGATGTCCTGGTTCTTGTCCCCTCATGGTTACCGTCAAGCTCACTCTTGGTGCCTTTGGGCAGTCAGGTAGCCTCGTGGTTACAGCGTTCGCTTGTCATGCCGAAGACCAGGGATCGATTCCCCACATCGGTACAATATGTTAAGACCATTTCTGGTGTCCCCAACCGTGATGTTGCTGGAATATTGCTTAAAGAGGCGTAAAACCATTCACACTCACTCACACTCTTGGTGCCTTGCCCAGAATTCACTCTGTTCATAATTCAACAAATATATCAAACATCAAAACACCAAAAATGCTTTTATAGACTGTACAGCACCCATACTTGTTACATACAAGCTATATAACATTGTATCTATATGGTATCTAACAATACGATAGTTGTATCGAAATTTTATATATTCTGATGCATCCTGATGCATCAATATATCGGTAAATCATCCATCCTCTGTTAAAGGCAACTTACTTCATATAAGTGCAAGTGCACGACACCTGTGTAAAATCCGGGTAGGAATAGGCCCCAAGCAGCCAGTGTTGGATGTGAGAGGCAACAAGGGATCAGGTGGTCAGGCCTGGGGACTTGGTTGGTGTGTGAATCGTTGCTCACAATATCAATCACTGAATTGTTTGGTCCAGATTTGTAGGCCGTTGTCACATACCGTGATTTTGTTGAGTGGGCATTAAATAACACGCATCCACGCAGGAAATAAGCCCAGTGCATCACCATCCAACTTTATTTCTTGCAGCTGAAAAAGGCCATCACGACTGAGCTGAAGGAGCACAGCCTCCAGGTGAATGAGCACACCATCACCAAGGTCATCCAACTGTATGAGACAAAGACGTCCCGCCACGCCGTCATGATCGTGGGAAACACGCAGTCAGGCAAGACAGTCTACTGGAAGATCTTGCAGGCTGCCATGACCCGGCTCAACAAGGAGGGCGACGCTGCCTATCAGCAAGTTAAGGTAAGGCAACCTGTTCTGTAGTCACGCGATAACCTGTCACTCTGTGATGGAGCACGGGTGGCCCAGTGGTGTCAGGTGCCCCATTTCGCTGTGCAAAGTTGCATCCCTTTGCATGCAAGAAACCTATGATCATGGGTTTGATTCCCGATTTGACCTGATTATGTTTCTAGGTTTGCCAGCACCATGACCCGGCTCTTGGGTTTCACTAAAGTGGTAAATGTTTGAGACTTGCATCACTTCCCACATCAAGTTGACAATCAGTGATATAACTGAAATACTGTTCAATGTGGTGTTAAGCCAAACTCACTCAGTTACTCACAACTTGTCCCAAGAGGCATGGGTTGTACTGTTGTTGAAAGTGCTACAATTCACTGTGCAGAGTTGCCTCCCTTAGGCTTGTTAGGAACCTAAGATCATGGTTTTCAATCCACAGTTTTCCTTGATTATGTTTCTAGTTTTGTCAGCACCATCTCCAGTAGGGATCTTTGATATGTTGGACTTCGTGTGTGTTTATTGTGCTCTGATGGTCACGTATTTACTGTGTGATTATGTTAGAGAGGATAGAGGACTGTCATGGATGACATCTGCTTTTTAACTACAGGACTTCCCACTGAATCCCAAAGCTCTCTCCCTGGGTGAGCTGTACGGAGAGTTTGACCTCAGCACCAACGAATGGACAGACGGGGTCTTGTCCTGTGTCATGAGGCAAACTTGTGCAGGTCAGTCAATCGAATTGGGCAGTGTTCAAGATTCAGGGTTAGAAATCGTCCCCAGCAATCTATGCTGGTCTTGGGAATTTTTACTGAGTTTTGTTGTAGATTTGGGGTCTCTAAGCGGGTCTAGATAACCCCCTGCTGTTTCCTACAGAAACATGCATGCTACATTGTATTTGATTACAGACCCGGGACTATGATCCAAATTACATTTGTTAGATTTCATAGTAAGATTGAGTCGGCCTATTTAAGGAAGGAATTTGCTCGATACATAAATTCTCTGATGATCAAATATATTGTCAGACATTAGCAAATATAATCCACAAATGTCAGCTGATATGTGTTTAGCGAAAAATGGTTTTCACCAAGCATCACCAATTAATCACGAAGCATCTTTCTGCAGATGAGAAACCAGAAGAGAAGTGGATTGTATTTGACGGGCCCGTCGACACACTGTGGATCGAGAGCATGAACTCTGTGATGGACGACAATAAGATTCTCACTCTGATCAACGGAGAACGTATCTCGATGCCAGAACAGGTGTCACTCTTGTTTGAGGTCGAGGACCTTGCAGTCGCGTCTCCTGCCACTGTCTCGCGTAGTGGCATGGTGTATGCTGATTACAAAGATCTCGGCTGGCAGCCATTTGTGGAGTCCTGGCTGAAGAAAAAACAAGATAAGGTATGGATGGAGTGGGATGTTTCATATTTCGGGGCTTACGTTTTCATTCTTAAGTCAGCTTCACACTCCCCATTGTGTTTTACATGACAAATATGTGTTGGTGTTATGCTGTTCCTCGACATCTCTTAAATAACATTGCCAATTTGTAGCAGAGGTAAGTGAAAGTCATGTGACATCTACACAGTATCTGATTGGATGTAAGCAACAAACTAATGTTTGGCAATCATTAACACATCAAAATCAAGTATTAAACACTAAAATGTAAAAAATATTAGTGAGAATTGAAACCAATTCTATTTCTCGCCAACAGTTTGCCAACTTCACAAACTAGCTTGCAAACTGTTTTCTCAATGTTCACACACTAACCTATGTAACTGTAACTCAGTGATCTTCGTGTCATGTGAAGCCCCCATTAGAGGACTGTGATAAAGACCTTTTATGCCCCACAGGATCTGAATCAAATTTAAGAAATGAGCCAAACCTTTAGAAAAAGTTATCAAATGTGTGATATGAGAACGTGATGAGACTCTGTCAATACTTGTATGTTTTGGAATTATAACAAATATAAATGTTTACGAAAGGCTAACATGTGTCCAAAAAGCTGACTTAAGTGGTTTCCAGGATATATTTTCCTAATACTTGGACATAAGCTATTCCTTGACTAAAGCTCATTTTCTCAGATGTAGAAAAGTAACAGTAAAAAGTGATGATGGTCACACTCTGGCACAAAATGAGATTTTCACTTGGAGTTTGAACAACAGATGTTTACACTCATTTTTAGTTTTCCTATGAACTTGATCATGAGAGAATTAAATAAATTGCAAATGTAAGAAAGAAAAGACACTAGTTGTCAGCCATTTGTACATGTCTGATAATTTTCATACTCATCTTTACACTTTTTCAGTTACTATAAATGTGCCATTTCTAGTGAGCCAGATCTCCTTCTTTCAGTTATCAGTGCTACATTGTAGCTTTGTCCCTCCCTTATAAGCCATCTCTTCTCTTTGTAGGCCCTGATTGAAGAGCTTCGTCGCCTGTTTGACAAATTCATTGTCAAAATCCTTGACTTCAAGAAAGCCAACTGCAGAGAGTTGATCTCCATTGCTGAGCTCAATGGGGTCTCCTCCTTGTGTAAACTGTTTGACAGTTTGGCAACAACAGAAAATGGGGTAATCATTTGAAATGATAATTGAATTATTTTTTAAAATAATTTTCTTCAGTTTTGATAATTACTTGTAAGCAATTTCAGCTACAATGAAACCTTAATCCAGGACCCATGAAGATCCGGGGTGGAATAGGTCTTCAGCAACCCATGCTTGCTGTAAAAGGCGAAAATGCTTGTCGTAAGAGGTGACTAACGGGATCGGGTGGTCAGGCTCGCTGACTTGGTTGATGGGTGTCATCATATGTCAATTGCATGGATCAATGCTCATGATGCCAATCACTGGATTGTCTGGTCCAGACTTGATTATTTTTCAGACTGCTGTCATATAGCTGGAATTTTGCTTAGTGCTACTTTAAACAACAAACAAACCAAACCAGTCAGTATATTGAGAAAGTGAGACCTACTTTATGCATGAACTTTGTGTACCTGTGAAGATCGGGGTTAGAATTGGTCTTGAGCAACTCATCCTTGTCGGAAGAGGCGACTAACTTGATCGGGTGGTCAGGCTCGCTGACTTGGTTGATGCATGTTGTCATATCACAAATGCATTGATCAATGCTCATGATGTCAGTCTCTGGATGGTCTGTTCCAGACTCGATTATTTACAGACTGCCGTCATACAGCTGGAATATTGCTGAGTGGGGCATAAGCAACAAACAAACAAATATAAACTTTGTGAGAAGCCGGTGCTCCCTGATAAGGAAGCAGGACGTAAAGTAATTGGCTGAAATTTTTCGGATATGTTACATTTTGTTTGTGTGATGAAACCTGATTGCTCACTGATCTGAGCAGTCATTGGTCTCCCTCTCACCTTCAGTCTGGAGCAAATACATGGTAAAGCGGGTGTATTTTATTCGTGGGGGTGGAGGAACGTTATGTAAACAAACCCAGGAAGTAGTGATAATGGCCTTTACGATACCCTGTCTTGTCCACCAGGTTGATTCGAGCGACACAGAGAACTTCACTCGCATGGTGGAGCTGTGGTTCCAGTTCTGTATGATCTGGTCCATCTGCTGCTCCATTGATGAAGATGGGAGGAAGAAGATCGACAACTACATCCGTGAAACAGAAGGCACCTTCCCCAACAAAGACACCATCTATGAGTACTATGTGGACCCCAAGAACAAGACATGGGTGCACTGGGAAGACAAGCTCAAGGGCGGTTGGAAGTATAATCCAGCGTGAGTGTTTCTGTTTACTTTTGATTGCCTTTACTGGTCATGTTATCCTGAAATACAAGTCCCACCCACAAAGCCATACTATTAGTTGTAGCAGGATCACGAGGGGTACAGTTTTTTTATCATACCTCTATGTCAGAGTCAAGAGATCTGATTGGTCCATATGATCTTGATATAATACTGTGTAACCCGCCTTGGAGGGCAATGAATTTCTCAACAGAGGAATAAATCTCCTATACCCCGCCACAAGTACAGCTGCACATGTATTTCTGAGAGACTGAATAAATCCTTTATACCCTGCTTCAAAGCAAAAAGCTGTACGCTTTTTCTTAGCCAATGGATGTCACGTGCACAAGCACAAGCTAACCTCAGCTCATCTGAGCAGCTGTTTTCTATCATTTGGAATTTATTTGAATTATTTTATAATATCATATTAAAACATGTCGGTAAGATAAACTCGTTGTAGCAGGATCACTCGTGGTACATCTGGTTTTATGCATCTCTCGTTAGGTTTTATACCACTTACCTCCGGCTCATGGTATAAAACCTAACGCGGGATGCATAAAACCCCATGTACCCCTCGTGATCCCGCGTTAGGTTTCATTTATTTCAATTTGGGAATTTGTGCTTGCATTGGCTGAATGTCAGCCTTTGAGCAGCTGCGTATACATTGAAATACTTGTTTGGTTTCAGTCTGCCCTTCTTTAGGCTGATTGTGCCTACAGTGGACATGGTGCGCTACGAATATTTGACCCAACATCTCATTGACAACAACCACCCCGTCATGCTGGTGGGCCCAGTCGGCACGGGGAAGACATCCGTCGCTGATTCGACTATTGGTAAACTGGATGCCAAGGTCTACAGCATCCTCTCCGTCAACATGTCGGCACAGGTGGGTGGGCATTGTGCTGCTGGGTAGGATCTTGGTGGGTTTGTAGTGGTGCTGGGTAGGGATGTGTATTGCTGGGAGTGGGGTCTTGTATGTCTTGTTTTGCTGAGGGTGGACTTATATCATTGTGTGCTCATTGGGTCTTGTGTTGCTGGGTTGTGGTCTCGTGTTGATGGGTGTGGGTCTTGTGTTGCTGGGTGGGGGGGTCCTGTTTTGCAGGGGGTAAAAAATTGTTTCTAGTTTTGCTGGTGTGGGTCTTGCTCTGAGTGATACCTTTGTTGGGATACATAGACATTCCCAACAAGATCAACACAAAGGTTGGGTGTTCAGGTTTTACTGTATACAACTGTGACCATGTACCGTTCTGCCCACAGACCACGTCGAACAACGTACAAGACATCATAGAGAGCCGTGTAGAGAAGCGTACCAAGGGCGTGTATGTGCCTATCGGCGGCAAGAAGCTGATCACATTCATGGATGATTTCAACATGCCGGCCAAGGACACCTTCGGATCACAGCCTCCTCTGGAACTCATCAAACTCTGGCTGGACTATGGATTCTGGTATGACCGAGCCAAGCAGTCCGTCAAATACATCAAGGTATGACAGCAACTGTCTGTTGATAATTGGGGCAATAGGGACTAGTGGTCTGAAGGATTCAAATTTAGGGCATTAGGGCCCAGTGGTCTAAACTGTTGAAATTTGGGGAAATAGGGACCAGTGGTCTTAAGGGTTGAAATTTGGGGCAGTAGCGACCAGTGGTCTAAATGATTGGATGATCATGGGTTGGAACCTTAGAACCTTAGATACTTCCTGACACACCAGGAGATAACTGCACTGACACACCAGGAGATAACTGCACTGACACACCAGGAGATAACTGCAATACGGTTCAAAGCATGTGGGTGCAAAGCAGAGAAGAATAGAGAAGAGAAGTGTCTACTGTTGATAAGGGATTGTTTAGATTGGCAATGACAGTGATGCCTCACTTCTTATCACTCAGCACAGAATATTTTGGAGTCAGCGGATTTGAGAAAATGACTGTCCTAAATAAGTGCCAACACTACGACATCAGATGGGCCAGTGTGTGATTTTGATGAGTAATGATATATGTATTTCCAGGACATGCTGCTGTGTGTTGCTATGGGGCCACCTGGGGGTGGTAGGATGGTCATCTCACGCCGACTACAGAGTCGTTTCAACCTCATCAATATGACCTTCCCGCAGGTAACACTGTCATCCTTGCACTCTCTCTGGAGATTCCTTCAGCAGGCCTAGTTAGTTATAGTTAGACAATATTAGTTTTAAAATCTCTCGATAACTATTTTGGATCTTTTGTATGATTATTAAATTATGTTTATTATAGATATTGATCAGACCCAATCAATTCATGTTCATATTTTACCCTAAATTATTCATTTTAAATATTTGAATTCAGTCTAATTGAAAATATGTTCTTTACAAATTTTAGTTTGTGTGGTTTTTTTTAACTTTACTTAAAGATGACCAACAGTCATTTTGTGAGTGTTGCCTCCTGCCTTTTGGCAAACTAACATGGAAATCTTTAAAACTAAAATAGTAAATCCGTCCACCCCAAATATATTTACAGAAGTGAAATCAGAGACTGAGATTGATTACAAAAGAGTAGTATATTTCAAGTAATTGTTGTTTAACTGTGTGAAAGTAATTATAGTTTAAGTATGAGAAAATAATTCTGGTGTTACTATGAGAAAGAAATTAAATTATTATTTACTATGAGAATGTAATTAAATTATAGTTAAATGTGAGAAAGTGTCTTAGTTTAACTATGAGACAATCCCCAACCATTCATACTTCAGGAATCCGAGATCAAGCGCATCTTTGGCAGCATGATAAACCAGAAGCTGCAGGACTTTGAGGAGGAAGTGAAACCGATCGGGGACGTCATGACACAGGCAACCATCGAGATGTACCAGACCATCGTAGCCAAGTTCCTCCCCACACCCACCAAAATACACTACCTCTTCAACCTCCGGGATATATCCAGGGTGAGATGTGATCCATGTCCCTTGTGTAACATTGTGATCCATGTCCATGTGTAACATTGTGATCCATGTCCCATGTGTAACATTGTGATCCATGTCCCATGTGTAACATTGTGATCCATGTCCCATGTGTAACATTGTGATCCATGTCCCATGTGTTACATTGTGATCCATGTCCCATGTGTAACATTGTGATCCATGTCCCATGTGTAACATTGTGATCCATGTCCCATGTGTAACATTGTGGTTCATGTCCCATGTGTAACATTGTGATCCATGTCCCATGTGTAACATTGTGATCCATGTCCCATGTGTTACATTGTGATCCATGTCCCATGTGTAACATTGTGATCCATGTCCCTTGTGTAACATTGTGATCCATGTCCCATGTGTTACATTGTGATCCATGTCCCATGTGTTACATTGTGATCCATGCACTATGTGTAACATTGTGATCCATGTCCCTTGTGCAACATTGTGATCCTTGTCTATATGTATCTTTGTGATCTATGCCCCCTTATGTTACATTGTGATCCATGTGTAACATTGTGATCCATGTCTCATGTGTAACATTGTGATCCATGCCCCTTGTGTTACATTGTGATCCATGTCCCTTGTGTTACATTGTGATCCATGTCCCTTGTGTAACATTGTGATCCATGCACCATGTGTAACATTGTGATCCATGCACCATGTGTTACATTGTGATCCATTCACTATGTGTTACATTGTGATCCATGTCCCATGTGTTACATTGTGATCCATGCACTATGTGTAACATTGTGATCCATGTCCCTTGTGCAACATTGTGATCCTTGTCTATATGTATCTTTGTGATCTATGCCCCCTTATGTTACATTGTGATCCATGTGTAACATTGTGATCCATGTCTCATGTGTAACATTGTGATCCATGTCCCTTGTGTTACATTGTGATCCATGTCCCTTGTGTAACATTGTGATCCATGCACTATGTGTAACATTGTGATCCATGTCCCATGTCAATACCAACATATGAATAGCCTTACTCTTTTAGTACCAACATGTAAATTGTCTTACGCTTGTCAGTACCAACATGTGAATAGTCTTACACTTGTCAGTATCAACATGTGAATAGTCTTACACTTGTCAGTACCAACATGTGAATAGTCTTACACTTGTCAGTACCAACATGTGAATAGTCTTACACTTGTCAGTACCAACATGCGAATAGTCTTACACGTGTCAGTACTAACATGCGAATAGTCTTACACGTGTCAGTACTAACATGTGAATAGTCTTACACTTGTCAGTACCAACATGTGAATAGTCTTACACTTGTCAGTACTAACATGTGAATAGTCTTACACTTGTCAGTACCAACATGTGAATAGTCTTTCACTTGTCAGTACCAACATGTGAATAGTCTTACACTTGTCAGTACCAACATGTGAATAGTCTTACACTTGTCAGTACCCTCTCACAAGAAACTGCACTGACTGAACATCTATATTTGCTGCAGGTGTTCCAAGGTCTGCTGCGAGCTCACAAGGACTACCATGACACAAAACATGCCATGACAAGATTATGGATCCATGAGTGCTTCAGGTAACAGCAGCCCCGTAGAGATTCCTGGTTAGAATCGGTCACCAGCAACCGTTACGAGCTGGGTGTAAGAGGCCGCCAAATGGATCAGGTGGTCAGGCTTGGTGACTTGGGTGATGGCACGTCATACTACTTTCGATTGTCTGGTCCAGATTTGAATATTTACATGCTACTGTCATAGAGCTGTCTTTTTGTATCCCCTGGGCATATCCCCCAGGCATATCCCCCAGGCATATCCCCCGGCATATAATGGGGGGAAATAGTCATCATCTGGTCTGTCTGTCCAACTGTCTGTCCGTATTTTGTTTCTGGAGCATAACTTGAAAACTGTGAAAGATTCTTCATCCTAACTTGGTACATGTATGAGCCAGGGGCTGAAGTGGTGCTTTTTGCTGTTGGGGGGACCGGACTTTTCATCTGCTGATGACTCTTGTTTTGTCAGGTCATGAAATGAGCCTGAATGTGAACTTGTTGTCTATTGTTTCCAGGACACGGGTGGCCCAGTCGTCTAAGGCGCCGCGATTCGCTGTGCAGAGTTGCGTCCCTTGGTCACGCCAGAAACCTATGATTGTGGGTTCGAATCCCGGTTCGCCCTGATTATGTTTCTAGGTTTGTCAGCACCATACCCGTGCTCGTGGGTTTCACCGAAGTGGTAAACGTCCGAGACCGGCATCACTTCGGGCTTTCCTCCCACATTAAGCTGACACGCCGTGATATGACTAGAATACTGTTAAAAGCGGCGTTAAACCCAACTCACTCACTCACTCTATTGTTTCTAGTAAATGCATAAATGAACACATCTACATGTATGTATACTTTTTTATTGATTTAATTTCACCCCTTAGTAGTTTCTGAAATAGTCCTTGACACAAGTCATTAGAGTTATAATATGACAGTCGAGTGATTATTTTTGGTTCTGTTTGTCCAGAGTGTTCTCGGACCGTCTGGTGGACGACAAGGATATGGAGGCATTCGTGGCCATCTTGACAGAGAAACTGGGCAGTCTCTTTGACCAGACCTTCCACAACATCTGCCCCAACAAACAACCACCTATATTTGGTAGGTACAAGATAATATTTCAACTATTTAGGAAATAAACTCTGTTTTCAATGAAGCGCAAGGCTAACTGTAGAGTAAAGAGTCACGTGATTGAATTTGGAACTGGATGAGCTCTAGATGTATGGAATACCAGTTATCTTGGCAAACAACACATGATTCCACTCAATCTTATGGACATATAGAAAATATATGGGGCGGACAGTGGGCCCCCGGGGTCATTTATGTGTTGCATAATGGTTTTATGTTGCTTATTAAAAGTGATTTATCATGTGGATACGGTGTTCGATATCCTCTATGTTGTGAGGGGACAAATTGGACCAGGCTCTGAGACTTGCATGTCATCGTACCCGAACAGCGTGGGTCGTTGCTCATAATATCAATCACTGGATTGTCTAGTCCAGACTTGATTACTTACAGGATGTTGTTATATAGCTGGAATATAGCTGAGTGACAACAAATAAATTAACAAACAAACTAACAAACTCTATAACTGTCAGACTTGTACATGTTTCCTTGGCTAACTCCTGTTACTTGTGTAAGCTGGCAAAATCTACCCCACATCAGAGTTGACGTAGATTCTGGGAGCTAATTCTAAAGGACTGCGACAGGCACCGACTGTCAAGATGACAGAACTACAGTGCACTCTGTCTAAACTGGCATCACATGGTACCGGAAAACAATTCTCATTTAGATATTGTACCAGTTTATGCAGAAAAATGCTGATTGTCGATGAGAAACAAGACAATGGTGTATTTCCATGTCTTCATATACTATATTCACAGATGATGCGAGTTAGTCTGTGCTTAGAAATGTACCAGTACAAGCCTTCTGTGTGTTTATTTATGTAGACATGCACCGTGTTACTGAATACTGATTATGGCTAACAGCAGGGGTAGAAACTAACAGTTATAGTCCACTAGTCCTTACAATGTTAAACATATAGAAAAACCCTTAAAAATGGCAAATTTCTACAAGTCCTTACTATTGGACAGATTGGCAAGGACTATAGGACTAGTGCTAATTTCTAACGCTGGCTTACAGCTGAGTGATTGTTCTGTGCCAGATTATGGAGAGACATTTTCTATGTATATTGGTAATAGGGACTGACAAACAGTGCCAGGATTCGGAACAGACAGTGGCCAGATCAGACAGTGATTATCTTATGACCTTGTCACTGTAAACTGCTGGCAATAAACTATAATGCAGAGCTCCAGATAAGCTGCGTATCTCCGTAAAATACGCATCAGAAATGCAGAAATACGCAGTAAAATAAAATCCAAGCATATCAAATACGCAACGAACATTACAGATACGCTACAAGAATAAAACTTGTGCGTATCATCAAAATACTGTGAAGTAATCTTGCATAATCGATTAGCAAATCAGCAAGTTATTTTGAAATTAAAAACGGGCATTCTGTCAACCTTGCCAAACTCCACGATGACAGTTACATCATGATTATTTGCCATCACACTTTCTTGTTGAAGTATCGTGGTATTTTTGAGTCCCATAAAGCTCTCGAACCCACACGACACCAGTTTGCAGGGACTAGATGAATAGTGTTTTTAAATATTTAACTTAAAAACCCACATGTGTAAACACTAGTGGGTAACAGAAATTTGAATACCCAGATAGAATAACTGATACCCAATGATTTTAAAGTGCATGGGTAAAATACCCACAACACCAAAAGCTTATCTGGAGCTCTGTATAACGGGTTTAGACAGAGCACTGGATTAGGCAAAGGCCAGAGTCCACTGTAAGAGGTATAAGAGCTAAGTCTGTCGTCTACTGTCTCATGGGAGTATGTCTGGTACAGGTGACTACATGAACGTGGAGCAGGTGTACGAGGACATCCAGGGCCTGCCCGGGCTGAAGAAGCACATGCTGGAGATGCTGGAGGAGTACAACACCACCCCGGGGGTGGTCAGCATGGACCTTGTCCTCTTCAGGGACGCCATCGAACACGGTAAGGCTGACCAGCTGCCACATACTTTTAATCATATGAAAGCCGTTTGATCACGTGCAGACTGTTTCTTCATTTTGAATCTACAGTAAAGTACGGTTATAACAAACTCAAAGGGTCTACTAAGTTTAGTTCGTTATAACCGTAGTTCGTTATAAGCATATATACACCATAACTACAGCAAATAGTCGGGACCAAAGAAGTAAGTTCGTTATATCCATCAGTTCGTTATAAGTGTGTTGTTATAACCGTAGTTTACTGTATTTGATCGTGTGAAGGTCTTTTGATCATGTGAAAGCCATTTGATCATGTGAAAGCCTTGTGATCATATTGAGGATATTTGATCATGTGGCGGCCTTGTGATCATATTGAGGCTATTTGATCATGTGGAGTACAGTGTTAGAAGCAAAGGATCAAAGTCAAGGCATCCTTGTCATAGTTCTTATGTTTGGAAGAAAGATTTGAGGTTCCCTTGATCCTAATACCATGGCTAAAAATCTTAAAGGACTTCAAATTTCTTATATGCTTGTATATTCATTATATGATAAATGTATGTCACACACTTCAATTTTAGAAATACTGCGTTTGTAAAACTAGTTGGACCAACTATTCTTTTTTCTAAATCAAATGACTATTTTCTTGTTTCAATATTGCAGATACTAAACATAACACAATGTAGCAATAAATTACAATAGTTAATCTGACATTCATATTATTATAATAAATCTGACATTCATATTACTATAGTTAATCTGACATTCATATTACTATAGTTAATCTGACATTCATATTATTATAATTAATCTGACATTCATATTACTATAGTTAATCTGACATTCATATTACTATAGTTAATCTGACAGATTAACTATAGTAATATGAAAGAAATCATCTTGCAAATCAATATTTTTAGTTCCAATGGCGCCATTGATGTTTCAGTTTCGAAGATCGTCCGTGTCATTCGCCAGCCCCGAGGCAACATGCTTCTGATCGGTATCGGCGGCAGTGGGCGCCAGAGCTTGGCCCGTCTTGCTGCACACATATGTGACTACAACACCTTCCAGATCGAGGTCACCAAACACTACAGGAAACAGGAGTTCCGAGATGGTCAGTACACCCACCTCCCACATGTCTCTAGCCTTGCACATTATTGTTTGATCTTGAACTCTGCATGTGCATTTTCTCTTGTGACCTCCCATGTGACTCTTGATCTTGTGCATTGTAGCTTGACCTTGCAATAGTCCCTTGACCTTGAGTCTTTCTCTGCACTTCCCTCCTCTCTTGATCATTAGTGCTTGACCTTGAAATTGTCTCCTGACCTTGAGTCTTTCTCTGCACTTCCCTCCTCACTTGATCATTAGTGCTTGACCTTGCAATTGTCTCCTGACCTTGAGTCTTTCTCTGCACTTCCCTCCTCTCTTTATCATTAGTGCTTGACCTTGCATATTGTCTCATAAACTTGAACAAATTGACCACATAAATCTATGCATGACATCTTGTTCTCAGGCTGTATTGTTGTTACAATGCTGTTGATGTTTGTGGCATCATTAATAATATCACAATTGTTAATCTGATATATTTATTGTGATAAATGTGAATAATGTTAAAAACTCAGACATTAACCACCACTTACTCAGGGATTGTGAATGAGAACTGATCTACTGGTGTAAAGGAATTGAGGGCACATATGTAAAGCCAGGAATTCCTTACTGTATACATTCTTAAGCTGATTGGGGACATAGAAGGACCCATGGTCTAAACATTTACCTGCCAGAGTTGTGTCCCTTTGACGTGACAGAATCCACTGATAATGGGTTTTAAATTCCAAATTTGGCCTGGCCTATCATACTTGCTTGGTCATGCATATGCCCTAGTGTGTGTGTCTGTGTATGTGTGTTGTTTAATGATAGGCTCAGTAATCTGTAGGTAATGCCTATCATATTAATCACATGCTGCGAGATAACTTACATACTGTTGAAAGCAGTGTTAAAGTCAACTGACTGAGTGTATCATATCTGAAGAAGCTGTGCTGACATTGTATGATATATCTGAGCAATTGTGTGTATCAGATCTGAAGAAGCTGTGCTGACATTCTATGATATATCTGAGCAATTGTGTGTATCAGATCTGAAGAAGCTGTGCTGACATTCTACGATATATCTGACCAGTTGTGTGTATCAGGTCTGAAGAAGCTGTGCTGACATTCTATGATATATCTGACCAATTGTGTGTATCAGGTCTGAAGAAGCTGTGCTGACATTCTATGATATATCTGACCAATTGTGTGTATCAGATCTGAAGAAGCTGTGCTGACATTCTATGATATATCTGACCAATTGTGTGTATCAGATCTGAAGAAGCTGTACTGGCAGGCTGGGGTGGAGAACAAGGCGACATTGTTCCTGTTCAACGACACTCAGGTGGTGGAGGAGGGCTTCCTCGAGGACATCAACAACATCCTCAGCAGCGGTGAGGTCCCCAACCTCTACAAGCCCGACGAGTTTGAGGAGGTGAGTTGAGATGTGGCAATCAGGAGATAACGATTTCTCTAATGTGCCTCGTCTTCCAAAACTATACAGAGTTATGTCCCTTGGCATGTCAGAATCCGGTTCTCATGGGTTTGAATCCCAGATTTATTATGCTAGATATGTCAACATCTGTCCCATGGAGAAATTATGCCAGTTTGCACATTTAGGGATTCACACTAATTTAAAATTAAAATCACACATTTTAAAACAAGTTTTATGTGAAAGATCACACATAAACATGCATTTGAAATGTCATAGTGTGCAACATATTTATTCATTGGAACTATAATATCTTGTGGATAAATCACAAAGTGGTCAGTCATTAGTGAAGAAATTGCAAAGTCCCGCTCGGTGTCAGCAAAGTCTCACATACACAAACAATTGACCACAAAAACAAAACAGTTTACCACAAAACAAAAGTGAAGGAATTCCAGAATTCAGAAACAGTGTACTGCTCAAGAATCAATGGTTTTTCCTTTTGAGATGTCATGCAGGTGACAATTTGTGAGTTATTTAGCCGTGAAAATCAATCTGCCATTTTTGGAAGAAATGTATCTAGACCGAGGGATGTGTGTGATAGAAATATTAATGAAAATGACATTACGAGAGGTAGCGGTGATAGACGGTCGAAGTGTTAATAAGAAGGTATGTAAGAAACACATCTGTGATCTTTACTATGAATGTCATCCACCCCCCTACTGGTTAAATGGACATTCTTCCATTCTGGACCTCCCCCATCCTTTATAGATATCTGGCAAAATCTCTGCCCATGCTTGTGGGTTTCATTAAAGTGGTAAACGTCTAAGACATGCATCACTTCAGGTTTTCCAGTAACTGTAACTGTTGACTTTAAACCTATTATAAACTCCATCACAGGACTTCTGACTTACATGTGTTGTTTGTAGGTGCGCACTGCTCTGTCGGACGTGGTGAAGAAGGAAGGTATTGAGGACACGGTACAGAGCGTGTTCGCCTTCCTCGTGGACCGGGTCCGCGCCAACCTCCACGTGGTCCTGTGTATGAGCCCCGTGGGAGAGGCCTTCAGGTAGAGTGCTGGTCTTACTCACTGTCACACTGTCTTAGTTCCTGTCTCCAAGACCACTCCTGTGGTCTCGTGGTCTCGTGGTAGAGTGTCCACCGGGAGAGTGAAGGTCCGGGGTTCCATCCCCGGCCACTTCATACCAGAAGATGTTTAAAGATGGTACTTGTGGTTACATTACCTGACGCTCGGCATTAAGGGCTAAAACAAGGACTGGTCGGCTCAGAGTCAGTATACCGCGTCTGAGTGGGGTATTCATGTTAATCTACGGCATGGTATCTCAGTAGGCTAGCACAGACTAGTAAACCCACATACACACACATGTGCATGCACGTCACTATATAAGTGCAATAATCTTGGATGCGATGCGATGTTAATTCCCATTTCACCTCACCATGTCTCAAAACAGATTATTCTGCAGTCAATCTCACTGTTTCGTTTACATATATTGGACCGCCTCCATGGTTGAATGGATAGAGCATCTGCCAGGAGACCTTCAGTTTACCATGACTCCCCAGTACACTGACTCCAAGCTGACCAGTTCTTATTCTATCCCCTTAATGCCGAGCTCATGGCAGGGTACCACCACCTTTTAACATCTTTTGTTATGCAGCTGGGGATGAAAACGCTGACAATCTGCTCTCAGGTAGACACTCTATCCAATGGACCACAGAGGCATCAGAAAGTAAAGTAGGTCTCCAAGGATGCTCCAATGTTTGTGTGCTTTTACCCCCATTAGTGAAAGAAAAAAATCCTCATCCCTTTTATAATGTGGAAGGGGGACTTCCCCTAACTTTTTTAGGTTGATTTCTTACAGAATCTGTTACATTTGTCCCAGTTATAACCAGAGTTTATGGTGCAACATTTTTGTGATTTTCAGGTATTTAGACGTTGTGGTCGAATTTATGCATTTTTGTGACATTTGGAGATTTTTGTTTGAGATTATTTTCCAGTCAGCGCTTTAAGAATAACACATAACACATTATTTTTCAGAAGACCCAGCATGTTTAGAGAACAGTTTACAATTTACTGATGTATTACTATTAGAGTAAATGAGTATGAATGTCATGAATGTACCGATAAGACTAATATTATCTTTAAAGCAATTGTTTTCGCTCCTTGCTGCGCTGCTAGTGATGAGGGAGTTAGTGAGGATGCTACGTGGTCTGCTGCCTCTGTAGATCACAATAAGCAGCGCGCACCTAACTCTTCTTATGCATCAGCGCAGCGCACACTGCGACAACAGCTTAGCGGCGCGGCCTTGTGGTGGTGTCATGCATGTACCTTGTGGCTGTGGGTTCTGCTATATATATACTTTCTCTCCGTCACTCATCATTGTGATCACAATAGTAACATAACACGTATAGGCATTTCTCACAATACAGAGTCCATACAGTGCTTAACTTACTTACATTGGGAAACGTGTGGTCCACTCATCTAAGGCGCTTGAATTAGCTGTGCAGAGTTGCGTCCATTTGGCATGTCAGAAACCTGTGATCGTCATTCAAATCTCAGATTTATCCTGAATTTTGGCTTCTCAGCACCATACCCATGCTCATGCGTTTCACTTAGTGGTAAACTGCTAGGGCGTGCACAGCGATAGAAATAACGTTTTAGTCTCCTCGTCCTTATAATAATAACATATAGCAAAACCCTTAAAATGGCAAATTTCTACTAGTCCTTATGATACCTTAACTATTGGGCAGTTTGGCAAGGACTACAGGACTGGTGCCAATTTCTACTAGTCCTTATGATACCTTAACTATTGGGCAGTTTGACATGGACTACAGGACTGGTGCCAGTTTCTACTAGTCCTTATGATACCTTAACTATTGGGCAGTTTGACATGGACTACAGGACTGGTGCCAGTTTCTACTAGTCCTTATGATACCTTAACTATTGGGCAGTTTGACATGGACTACAGGACTGGTGCCAGTTTCTACTAGTCCTTATGATACCTTAACTATTGGGCAGTTTGACATGGACTACAGGACTGGTGCCAATTTCTACTAGTCCTTATGATACCTTAACTATTGGGCAGTTTGACATGGACTACAGGACTGGTGCCAGTTTCTACTAGTCCTTATGATACCTTAACTATTGGGCAGTTTGACATGGACTACAGGACTGGTGCCAGTTTCTACTAGTCCTTATGATACCTTAACTATTGGGCAGTTTGACATGGACTACAGGACTGGTGCCAGTTTCTACCACTGCTGCCGTGCTTCCTCCCACACGAAGCTGTCACGGAATATAAATGATACACTGTTCACAGCAGCGTTAAATCCAACTCACCACTCCCTATTGTGTGTTGTCATGCATGATGTGGCCTATTTCACAAAACTATTATGAGAAAGGGTGCTTCCAAGTTTCATCTTAAGGCCTTACAAATATTTACATACACATTGACTGTGTTTCTAGAAGTGTTCAATGTAATATTGATCTTTCATGAACAGGAATTTAGACGTATATAATATATACGGTCGACTGGCTGTTGTCAAGCTTTCGCTTCTTGTCTGAGGTTACGTATCGTAGCATTGTGAGGATAATGAGGTACATCGACGATGCAAGGTATTAATGTACAGTTGTAAACACCTTTCACTCAAATTAACAAGATGTTCTCAGTAATTAATCCTCGATTAATCAGTGTCAACTCAGTTTATTGCCTATTACAGTGATTGACCGATTGGACTATCACGTAGGTACGATGTATTTTCAGCAATCAAAACAAACAAAGCTTGTCAGTGTAGTTAATCTTCATTGTGTTGCACCTGCAGACAGAAACTGCTCAGTCCTAACTGTTGATCATGTCCGGTCAAAATTTAAGAATGTCCGGACAATACGTTTTAAAATGTCCGGTAAGCAATATTTTAAAACGGACATTTGAGATTCCCAATCGGACATGTCCGGCGCATATGACGGTTTCCGGACCCCTGGTATATATGCTCAAGGAAGATGTGATGTGCTTACTATACAACAGATACCATCCTCAATACGTCACGGGGCTGTATACTCTTCGTTCCTCCAATCACATAAAAACATACATCTGCTAATCAAGATTCTTAATCAAGGAATTATGTGACATCCTGGTTCCACAAAGAGGGAAAGAAGCCAGTTCTCAGACCAATGACGGTTTTGTTTACAGCTGACACGTTTTTGTTCCTCGCCATAGCTTCTTTATCAATAAAAAATTGGAAGGGTTCTGACAAAGATCATGCACATAGTAGGGTTCATTTGGCAGCCATGACTTATACACAACTTCATTTCATTGGCTGAGCAAAATAATATTTAGTCACCAATACAATGCATATCAGCCCAGTGTGTCTTAACCGATGATATCTGTGTGCCATAGGTTGCCTAGCTAGATACTTGCTAGATACTTGCTAGACACTTGCTGTGTTTTATGCCAATCTCATTAAATCAGATCTTTCATTCTGATACCTTACCTCTCTGCGTCATGATCTGAGTACAACTCGAAAGAAGGTCGTGTTGGATGAACTTTAAATGAAGGATGCCTGATTTCTTGATCAAATTACGTGTCAGCTTTCTAAAACGATCATAGCTAAAGAAAACCACGGCAGAACATAAATATACTCGCAGTAGCAGAGACCGCCTTCATCGTCTAGTGATAGATCCTCCTCAAGGAGAGCAGAAGGTACAGTGTTTGATCCCTGCATCATACCAATAGACGTTACCAGAAGGTACTTGTTGTTACCCTGCCTGGCAGTCGGCATGTGCAGTCAGTCTTGCTTGACAACCGATAAGGATCTATATTTATTCTTTACAGTAAATAAAGAAGTTGTTATCATATATTGTGTCTTCTTTGACATCCGTCACATTGTAAGTAATGCCTGTCAAACAATTAAATAAAAGAATGGGTTACTTTCAATCCTTGATATATCTTATCAGATTTGTCAGGTGCATGTTTTGTTAGTCCTTTTTCCGAATTTTCCATTGTTCATGTAAATAGATGTTAGATGTTACTCTGTCATTAATTATTTCTTTGAATTTTTCTGGTGATGGGATAAGTATTTTTCTCAGTGGCAGACAAAAGGTATGATATTTTGGATGTTATTTTGAAGCTTATATGTGGGCTGGCATGATTCCTACACTTTGTGGTGTCTGTCGTTTCTAGTTTTGTGTGGAATGAAAGTAGTTTTAGATGTTGTCAACTACATTTGGCTTCTAAGTGTGAACCAGCATGGTCGCCATTTTACTTGTAAGTTTATGGTCGCCATTTTCATTTCAATTGATGGATCATGGTCACCATTTTAGCTGAGAGTTCATGATTGCCATTTCATGATTGCCATTTCATGATTGACCTTTCATGATTGCCATTTCATGATTGATATTTCATGATTGACATTTCATGATTGACATTTCATGATTGACATTTCCATTTCAACTGATGGATCTTCATCTTCATCTTACCAGACAGAATGTTTTCCTGATTTTAGCTGTTAGAAGATGATCTCCACTTTAACTTTTGGATTAAGATCTCCATTTAACCTGACAGAATAATGATCACCTTTAACAGAGGACGCCAGTGGAGATTCTGGGTTAGAATGGGTCCCCAGTCCCCTTTGCTGATTGTAAGAGGTGACTTAATGGATGGGGTGATCAGGCTCGGTGACTTGATGATTGCATGTCCTTGTACCGTGATTGGGTGGATCATTGCTCCCAATATCGATCACTGATGTGCCTGGTCCAGACTCAATTATTTACAGGCCATGGTATAGCTGGAATAATGCTGAGTGCAGCTTTAAACAAGAAGCACATGTACAAAGAAACCTAAGAGGCAATTGACTTGGTTGAAAATTGTAGAACAGTGCTCATTGTATCAGTCACTGGGTCATCTAGTTCAGTGTTTACACCTTGATGTAGCTTGATTATTGCTGGCTGTGGTTCTAAAGATTAAAGCAACAATTAAGTGACATCATCCATTCTAACCAGCAGACCATTTTCAGTTTACAAGTTATAAAGATCACAGGATATCATATAAACTAATTAACCTACATGATAAAATAAACAGGAAATTATTTAAATTCTATTAATATGTATCCAGTTTGATTTGCATGTTTAATGAGAGCAAACTTAAATTTAGTAGTAACTGAGAGAGTTGGAAGAGCAAAGCTCAGCTCAACTGTCTTTTTCAGCGGGAAAAGGACCTTGACCTGTCGATACTCTCCGAATGATGGCGTTCCTCAGAGTGTACCGACTGACTGTCTGGGGTTCTTTGAAAGCCAAAAGACCTTGGGCAGTGTTTGCAGTTTTCCTTAGGAGTCAAAGATGTCATATTCTAAATCATTTGCTGAGACTATATTTATTTGTTGAAACTGTAGTGTGAGTTGTGTCGCTATGTGTTTGCAGGAACCGTATGCGTATGTACCCTGCTTTCGTCAACTGTACCACCATTGACTGGTTCAGTGAGTGGCCGCAGGATGCCCTGCTGGAGGTCGCCGACAAGTACCTGGCCGAGATGACCCTGGGCAGTGAGGAGGAGGTCAGTCAGTTCTCAAACAGTTGTCAGTCAGGTCAATAAATGTGACCCACCAGGACAAAAGGGACCTTATGGGTGTTGGGGTACAATTGTGCTGTCACGTCATGAAATAAAGATGTTTGATGTCGCCATGTATCGAGGCAGTTTGGCAGGGTATAGGTTTTAACAGGGAGTTTATATATGTCTTATATATTCCCTGAGTTAAGTTGAATATATATCTCTGAATATTCACAGTTCTACATGTGCGGATTGAAGAAATGTATCATATATTTCTCTCGTTAGTTTGTAAACATTATTTCAAAGCCTTTCAGCATACATGTCTACTTTCAATTAAACAGACATCATATCTAAAAACTGCAATTATTACACAAACAGTCATAAGTTTGAAAATGAGACTTTGCAGAAAATGAGTCCTGATGTATCAGTTGTACTTTTGTGGTCCTAAGATACTAAGTCAATATGTATCATATATTTCTCTCGTTAGTTTGTAAACATTATTTCAAAGCCTTTCAGCATACATGTCTACTTTCAATTAAACAGACATCATATCTAAAAACTGCAATTATTACACAAACAGTCATAAGTTTGAAAATGAGACTTTGCAGAAAATGAGTCCTGATGTATCAGTTGTACTTTTGTGGTCCTAAGATACTAAGTCAATATGTATTTTTTCACCTACAAGGTCCTTCACCTCATGGTTGGTCACAGATATGAAATGAAGAAGTGTTTTTGTCAGTAGATTAGTGATTAGTGGGACTTGACAATACATGTGTTGTAGTCTCTGCCATATTCATTTACCATCTTCATTTGACCTTGGTGTTTGTTCTTATCATTCTCAAAATGCATTTCTTTGCACTGAAAACAACAACAACCTCCTCAGAAACCGTGGGACCAGTGACCTTAAACCTGTCATGTTTGTTCCCAGCAATGATGACATTCCGGTTTGTTGATGTTGTGTGAATCCAATTTATTTTCAATATTGGCGGTCACAGTGACCATTATGCAGCCATTTTATCACCTAACTGATCCGTGAAGATCCGGGTAGAGAATAGGTCTTCAGTAACCCATGCTTGCCAAAAGAGGCGACTCTGGTCAGGCTCACTGACTTGGTTGGTCCATGTCATTGTATCCTAATTGCTTGGATCGATGCTGATGATGTCAATCACTGGATTGTCTGGTTCAGAAAGCGGGAATATTGCTGGGTGCCCCATTAAATAACAAACAAACAAACAAATATTACCAGACTGAAGAAGCTGAACTTTAGCGTGTATGTTCCTTCTTAGGATGTAGAACTATTATTTTTATCATAGTTTGTTCAGATCATTAGGATTATGTTGTTAGTTTTTGGTCTGCTGTACTTATACAGAAAATATTTTAATAGCAATGCTGACAGCAATCTTTGTTGAGAGTCTCTCTTGTTTAAACAGTTGTCTACATATCCAGGTGAGCTACAGGTGAGCTTCACTGCAGTTTTATTCGTTGCTTTCCCTTCCAGAACAAGCTGAAGCCTTCCCTCGCTAAGATCTTCTCCGTCATGCACAAGTCTGTGTCAGAGTTCTCCAAGAGGATGCTGCTCGAGATGAGACGTCACAACTACGTCACGCCCACCAACTACCTCGAACTGGTGTCAGGATATAAGAAGTAAGAATCGGTCACTAACAACCTTTGTGGGACTGGACAGTCAGGCGTGGATGGCGTGTCAATGTACCCTGATGATGTGAATCGTTGCTCACAATATCAGTCACTGGGTTCTCTTGTTCTGACTAGATTAGTTACATGCTGCCATCACTTAGCTCTGGATTTGTACGGTTATAAACAACACACACACACACACATCTTTTGATGATGAAAACAATAATATTGATAATATTTGAATTAGTTATAATAAATGGCTTATATGAACAACGCTTCACTACATGTGAATGCTCAGTCACATTACATTAATACCCTAAATGGATAATGTGCCTTCAAATTGCATTCTCAACTCCCTGGGGAGGATACACCAAAATCATGAATCCAAATGTCCAAATGAAAAAATGAAAGTGAGCTTGACTAGCTTCATAGTGGTGACCGATTGACATGACAGTTTGAGATGGTCAACATACCTGATGTTCTAAATCAGTTCGTGATTCTGTTACAGACTGTTGAATGAGAAGAAGAAGGAGCTGGGCGACGCTGCCAACAAGCTGAAGAACGGTCTGAGTAAGATTGATGATACGCGGGAGAAGGTGGAGAAGATGTCGGTGGAGTTGGAGGACGCCAAGACGAAGGTGGCGCAGTTCCAGAAGCAGTGCGAGGAATACCTGGTCATCATTGTCCAGCAGAAGAGGGAGGCGGATGAGCAACAGAAGGTGAGGGCGTGTCATGGGGAGGGGGCTGGTCACCTGGGGGATGGGCATGTCACCTGGAGGGGGCTGCTAACATGGGGTGTGGGCATGTCACCTGGGGGGTGGGCATGTCACCTGGAGGGGGCTGCTAACATGGGGTGTGGGTATGTCACCTGGGGGGTGGGCATGTCATCTGGAGGGGGCTGCTAACATGGGGTGTGGGCATGTCACCTGGGGGGTGGGCATGTCATCTAGTTTGGGCTGGTAACTTGGGGGTAAAGGCATGTCACCTGGGATGTGGGCATGTTATCTAAAGTGGGCTGGTAACCTAGGGGTGGGGGCATGCCATTTAGGCTGGGGGCATGTCATCTGGGCTGGGCTGGGCTGGGCTTGTACCTTGGGTAACTTGTTATCTGTGGTCTCATCTGAGGTCTGGGCATGTTAAATTGTTTGGGTGCGTATCATCTGGCATTTGAGTGTATCATCTTGTGTCAGATTGTGTCATCTGGATTTGGAGGGGGGAGGGAGCATGTCATCGTCGGAGTGTGTCATCTGGGGTGGGTACAGCTTATCTGGCACAGTTGATTTTCTAATCAACTCACCATTTTATAGGTGTACGATTAATGCTAAAATAAGAATGTGCTTATTGTCCAAGACTTTGATTTTTGTTTTGCATACATTCAGCAAATTTTTTTTCTATATTATGCTGGCATGCCATGATATGACTGAAATATTAAACAACTTAAGGGGACTCGTCAATTGGCAGACACAGCAAACTTGATTCAAGTCATTCACATCTTTTTTATCTATATTAGCCTAGAAGGAAAAGATTACACTGTTTGTTTGTTTGTTTGTTTCAGTCTGTGGCTCAGAAGGGCGAGCGTATTGCAGAGGAAGAGACAAAGTGTCAACACATGGCCGACCTGGCCCAGCATGACCTGGATGAAGCACTACCAGCCTTGCAGGAGGCCATCAAGGTGAGCACAGGTCACGGTGACCTGTTGGGTAGGACATTGGTCACAGTGACCTAGAGGGTATGGTAACAGGTCACTCCGACCTATAGGGTATGACACAGGTCATGCACTGGTGAGTGAAGGGCTCACTTGCATAGAGCAATCTCAGGTCTACAATTATTGTAAGTCCCATAGTTTATTATCTACTTACGATAGTTGTTGGCTACAAACACTTTGTCCAAATGCCCTCTTGGTCACATTGACCTTCGGGGATGAGTAGTTCATGCTGACTTACAGTAAATGGGTAGCGGTCATACCGACCTACAGTGCATGCATACAGGTCAAGCTGAACTAGTGTCGAGATACAGGTCGCACTGACCTACAGTGTAGATATACAGGTCGCACTGACCTACAGTGTAGATATACAGGTCGCACGGACCTACAGTACAAGGGTACATGTCACACTGACCTGCAGTACAAGGGTACATGTCACACTGACCGACAGTGTAGGGAGGGATACAGGTCACCCTGGCCTACAAAGGTATGATAAAAGTTGAACTGCTTGTGCACAAAGAACTAAACAGCAGCCTGACTGGTTCTCTACAACACAAAGAATGAAGTAGTTTCATCATAAGCACATCATCTTCTCCACACCAGGCTCTGGAGTCACTCAGCAAGAAGGACATTACAGAGATCAAGTCATATGGCCGACCCCCCGCTTTGGTAGAGAAGGTTATGGAAGCTGTCATGATTCTCCGGGGAAATGACCCAACATGGCCGGAAGCCAAGAGACAGCTAGGTGAGAACCCTCATTATTCATAAGAAACTGAATAACTACATGGTTAAAATTCACTATACGTAAAGTGTTAATAGTTATTATGCCCTCGACCTAAAAGGGGATGTATAGTTATACCAAAGAATTCCGTCTTAAGTTTAACTTGAAAACTACTGCATAGATTCTTTTCACACTTGTTGAACACTTTCTATTCTAATAGGAGGGGTACAATGCAAAGTTTGATTTCAATATTTGGATTTTTGGAAAAAATACATTATTTTTCATTTTTTTACTTAGAATTTGTTTAACTTAAACATTTGTGGGACCTATAACTTGAAGACTACTGCATGGATTCTTTTCAAATTTTGGGAACAGTTTCCATTCTGATAGAAGAGGTGCAGTGATTGTGAAAAGTAGATTTTCTGAGAAAATATGATTTTTTTCATGTTTTAAACTTAGGATACTTTTTTTACTTCAACATTTGTGTGACATATGACTTGAAAACTGTTCCAGGGATTCTTTTCCAATCCTATACCAATAGGAGAGGTGCAGTGCAAAGTTTGATTTCGATAAGTGGGTTTTCTGAGAAAATATTGCTTTTTTCATGTTTTGAACTTAGAAATATGTTGGAGTCCAAGTCAGGGGTATTGGTGAGCCCTGCTCACTTCTTGCCTTGTTGTATTTTATTACTAGTCCACATAAATGATCTGTTACAGCATTGCCATTGAGCTGATTAAAACTTGTCAGAACTTTTAAATAAACTCCCAGACAAAGAAAATATACACATGTTTCATTGTGTCTAGACATTAAACAAACTGAAATATTTTATACGATGGTGATGTGTTTGATGCAGGTGTTCTTGTTGTGTTTTGGACCTTAAGTTTACAGTGTTTTGGTGACTGTTTTCAGCATAGTTATGTTTTGATAACATTTGTAATTTTTTGCTGTGTCATTTATTTATGTCCCTTTTGTTAATTTGGACCCCAGCATTGGTTCACAGTATGATAAATGGTTGCTAGGCAACTCTTGGATAGTTACCCAGCTTCATCAGTGATTCTGTCTCTCTTAGGTGATGGCAACTTCTTGAAGCAGCTGATGAACTTTGACAAGGACAACATCACAGACCGTATTCTGAAGAAGATTGGCTCGTACTGCCAGCAGTCTGACTTCCACCCCGAGATCATCGGGCGCGTGTCCACCGCCGCCAAGTCCCTGTGTATGTGGGTGCGAGCCATGGAGGTGTACGGGCGGATCTTCCGAGTCGTGGAACCCAAGAGACAGCGTCTGCAGGCTGCCCAGTCTCAGCTCAATGAGAAACAAGCTGCCCTTGCTGATGCTAAGGCCAAACTAGCTGAGGTATGTCTGTTACATTCTTAGGAGGAAGTCAGTGATTGTGCTCAGTCAGCAGGATACGGACATCACTCTAGAATACAATGAGATCTTATTTACAATGGAGGACACCATATGCTTGCATGGCATTATTTTTTTTAACTGATCCACCCTGTTTATTTAAAAAGCAGAATGGAAGAAATAATCAAAATAATTTGGTTTTGATACAAATATTATCAAACTCCAAATAGAAGAAATAGTATATTCATCGCGTGCTGCCACTCCATTCATTGCGTTAATTTCATATTTTTCAAGAAAAAATAGAGTTCTTGTGAAAGATCTAGAAGCTTTCCGCAGCTTCAAGACCCATATAACTGTCTCTGTGGTGTAGTGGAGACATACGGGATAAAACAAGGACTGGTCAGTTAGGAGTTGAGTTGGTTAAACATGGCATGGTATCTCATTGGGCTAGCACTGTAAAACCTGCATTAGTCCAAACTAGTACAAGCAGCCACCCAGACACATGTATATCGTTTTATGAGTGAAATAATCTTGAATTTGACTTTAATCAAAATTTCACCAAACATTAAAGCACATAGTCAGGCTGCGTTCAGCAGCCCATTTCTTTTTAGTTTATCAAATATCTCTTAAAACTCTCCTGACAACATGGCATCTGTTGTGTCACAATCACAATGTCCAGCCTGAGCTTGTCTTAATTCGTATGTTTAATTAATTAATCGATGTACAGAACTTGGTCATTTGTTTATTCGTCAGATCACTATACCCAATTTATCTGATCAATGACACTAATAATCGATAACACTTATATGATTTTTATTTATCTTATGATTACCCCTACAAATGACCATGAAGATCAGGGTAGAGAATAGGTCTTTAGCAACCCATGCTTGCTGTAAGAGGCGTCTAACGGGATTGGCTGGTCAGGGTCGCTGACTTGGTTGATGGACGTCATCGTAGATCGATGCTCATGATGTCAATCACTGGATTATCTGGTCCAGACTCGATTATTTACAGACCTGTGATATAGCTGGAATTTTGCTGGGTGTGGCGTTAAACAACAAACAAACAAACAAACAAAACGTCTGCAAATGTTCCCCTTAGGTGGAAGCCAAGATGGCGGAGCTGAAGAGGCAGTACGATGAAAAGCTTGCCCAGAAGGAGGAACTGAAGAGGAAGGCGGAGCACACCGAGATGATGCTTGACCGTGCGTCCAAGCTGGTGTCTGGTCTGGCTGGGGAGCGGATCCGGTGGGAGGAGACGGTCAAGGACCTGGAGGAGAGGATGGGCTACCTGGTGGGGGACTGTCTCATAGCGGCAGCCTTCCTGTCCTACATGGGGCCCTTCCTCTCCAACTACAGGGACGAGATGGTGCAGCAGCGGTGGATGCAGGAGGTAGGGGCATGGGGGGTTCCCTGGGGGGGTGTCATCGGGGTGTCCTTATCGGGCATGTTGATATAGGTGTCCTCATGGGTTGTCATTGCGTTGTGTCTTTGGGGTGACCTCATGGAGTGTGCTTGTGTTGTGTCTTTAAGGGGTTTCCTTATGGGGTGTAGTCATGGGGTGTCATGGAGTGTGCTTGTGTTGTGTCTTTAAGGGGTTTCCTTATGGGGTGTTGTCATTGGGTGTCCTCATGGAGTGTGCTTGTGTTGTGTCTTTAAGGGGTTTCCTCATGGGGTGTCCTCATGGAGTGTGCTTGTGTTGTAACTTTAAGGGGTTTCCTTATGGGGTGTAGTCATGGGGTGTCCTCATGGAGTGTGCTTGTGTTGTAACTTTAAGGGGTTTCCTGATGGGGCGTTGTCATGGGGTGTCCTCATGGAGTGTGCTTGTGTTGTGTCTTTAAGGGGTTTCCTTATGGGGTGTTGTCATGGGGTGTCCTCATGGAGTGTGCTTGTGTTGTGTCTTTAAGGGGTTTCCTTATGGGGTGTAGTCATGGGGTGTCCTCATGGAGTGTGCTTGTGTTGTGTCTTTAAGGGGTTTCCTTATGGGGTGTTGTCATGGGGTGTCCTCATGGAGTGTGCTTGTGTTGTGTCTTTAAGGGGTTTCCTTATGGGGTGTAGCCATGGGGTGTCCTCATGGAGTGTGCTTGTGTTGTGTCTTTAAGGGGTTTCCTTATGGGGTGTTGTCATGGGGTGTCCTCATGGAGTGTGCTTGTGTTGTGTCTTTAAGGGGTTTCCTCATGGGGTGTCCTCATGGAGTGTGCTTGTGTTGTAACTTTAAGGGGTTTCCTGATGGGGTGTAGTCATGGGGTGTCCTCATGGAGTGTGCTTGTGTTGTGTCTTTAAGGGGTTTCCTCATGGCATGTAGTCATGGGGTGTCCTCATGGAGTGTGCTTGTGTTGTGTCTTTAAGGGGTTTCCTTATGGGGTGTTGTCATGGGGTGTCCTCATGGAGTGTGCTTGTGTTGTGTCTTTAAGGGGTTTCCTTATGGGGTGTAGTCATGGGGTGTCCTCATGGAGTGTGCTTGTGTTGTGTCTTTAAGGGGTTTATTTATGGGGTGTTGTCATGGGGTGTCCCCATGGAGTGTGCTTGTGTTGTGTCTTTAAGGGGTTTCCTCATGGGATGTAGTCATGGGGTGTCCTCATGGAGTGTGCTTGTGTTGTAACTTTAAGGGGTTTCCTTATGGGGTGTTGTCATGGGGTGTCCTCATTGAGTGTGCTTGTGTTGTAACTTTAAGGGGTTTCCTGATGGGGTGTTGTCATGGGGTGTCCTCATGGAGTGTGCTTGTGTTGTGTCTTTAAGGTGTTTCCTGATGGGGTGTAGTCATGGGGTGTCCTCATGGAGTGTGCTTGTGTTGTGTCTTTAAGGGGTTTCCTGATGGGGTGTAGTCATGGGGTGTCCTCATGGAGTGTGCTTGTGTTGTGTCTTTAAGGGGTTTCCTTATGGGGTGTTGTCATGGGGTGTCCTCATGGAGTGTGCTTGTGTTGTGTCTTTAAGGGGTTTCCTCATGGGGTGTCCTCATGGAGTGTGCTTGTGTTGTAACTTTAAGGGGTTTCCTGATGGGGTGTAGTCATGGGGTGTCCTCATGGAGTGTGCTTGTGTTGTGTCTTTAAGGGGTTTCCTCATGGCATGTAGTCATGGGGTGTCCTCATGGAGTGTGCTTGTGTTGTGTCTTTAAGGGGTTTCCTTATGGGGTGTTGTCATGGGGTGTCCTCATGGAGTGTGCTTGTGTTGTGTCTTTAAGGGGTTTCCTTATGGGGTGTAGTCATGGGGTGTCCTCATGGAGTGTGCTTGTGTTGTGTCTTTAAGGGGTTTATTTATGGGGTGTTGTCATGGGGTGTCCCCATGGAGTGTGCTTGTGTTGTGTCTTTAAGGGGTTTCCTCATGGGATGTAGTCATGGGGTGTCCTCATGGAGTGTGCTTGTGTTGTAACTTTAAGGGGTTTCCTTATGGGGTGTTGTCATGGGGTGTCCTCATTGAGTGTGCTTGTGTTGTAACTTTAAGGGGTTTCCTGATGGGGTGTTGTCATGGGGTGTCCTCATGGAGTGTGCTTGTGTTGTGTCTTTAAGGTGTTTCCTGATGGGGTGTAGTCATGGGGTGTCCTCATGGAGTGTGCTTGTGTTGTGTCTTTAAGGGGTTTCCTGATGGGGTGTAGTCATGGACTGTCCTTTGTGATGTGTCTTTGGGGGTGTCGTCATGTAGTGGCCTCATCGGATGTCCTTGTGTTATGTCTATGGGGGTGTCCTTTTGTTGTGTCTTTGAGAGTGTCCTCATGGGGTGTCCTTTATAGTGTCCTCATGGATGTCTTTGTGTCTTGTTATCATGCAGTGCCTTCATGTAGTGTCCTTTTGTCATGTCATGTCTTCTTGACCAAGTCATGCCAGAATCCGACGATCGTGGGTTTGAATCCCAGTTCACCTTGATAATGATTCTTGGTTCGTCAGCACCACATCATGCTGGTCGCTTCACCAAAGTAGTAAACGGCTTACACCTACATCAATTTGGGCTTTCCACCTCATCAATCCGACACGATCACTGAAATACTGTTTAAAACAGCATCAAACCAAACTCACTCATTTGTTCGACATTGTCCCCAGGTGAGAAAGCTCGGTGTGCCGTGTGCGCCGGACTTCAGTTTCTGTAACTTCATGGCCAAGCCGACTCAGGTGCGGGACTGGAACATCCAGGGTCTGCCTAGCGACGCCTTCTCCACGGAGAACGGTGTGATCGTCACCCGTGGCAGTCGCTGGCCCCTGATGATTGACCCCCAGGGACAAGCCATCAAGTGGATCAAGAATATGGAAGTGTCTAAGGTAGGAATATTGACTGACACTGGGTATGCCTTGAAGAGCTTATTTTGTTGCTTATGTCTGAAGTATTACATTGAGATACTTTTAATTGTTCATCTTACAACCAAAGAACAAGTCTGAGCAAAATTCACATTCATTTTTTTTCAAAGTTTGTGACCAACCTGGAGATAAGGGTGAAAAATCACAGTTTGACTTTTCATTATGTTTTAAAACTACAGTGTCTTTGGAACACAAACATGCAATTCACAAGCTTCAATTCATATTTCACACAGAAATACATAGCATCAAACATAAAACTCATTTTCTGACTTAAAACGCTTTTTGTAATAATTCCAGTTTTAAACATAATGTCCGATGAATTGAAAGTAAACATGTATGCTGAAAGGTTTTGAAATAATGTTTTTATTACATGACAAACTTATGAGAGAGAAATGATATTTTTGTACAGTCTTAGCACAATTGTATCCCAGCACCCATAAGACCAGGTGGGTCACATTTGTCCTGTGTATGCTCTCTGAAAGTCATAGATCACAATTTAATGTAAAATGGCCCGTGGAACCAAGAACGAGTCAGTAAGCAGTAAATTCATATTTGATCCTGAGCAATAGGGATGTCACGATTCACCAATACATCAGTGCATCAATAATATTCCCAGACAATACAATACAAACATTGATAGATACACAACTACCTATATTGGTACATAATTTAATCCAGTATCACTTCACACATGGAACCTTAACAGCAGTGGAAGGACTTCGAATGAGTCCTACATTTTAAGAAACAATTTTATCTTTGTTAATTTTTGCAAAGTTTTAAGACTTAAATTCTGTTCTAGTGTTTTTCTAACTGGTGCTAACTCTCTAGTTTTCTGTAATTTGAATAACATTGATTGAAATGAGACATATATATTTTAAAAAGAGACCAGATATGCAGGAAGTTTCAAGCCATCTTAACAGTATTTATGCTCTGTGAATTATACAGATTGTTGCAAATTCAGTATCATGATACGTATTGTGAACAAAATATCGCAACTGGAGATCGTCATGTCATTACATTCCTACTATATTGCATGTCATCATTTTTCACAAACAAACTCAGACTGAACATTTACTTACAATAGTGTATTTGGAGTTGTCTTACATGTGCACTGAGCCAGTAATTACCCACAGGTTAGAAACAACCGAGTTCGTAAAAATTGTATGTCCACTATGTTTACGTCATCCAGACAGCATTGTGGACAGCATTCAAATCTTGTTGGGACGACGTAAGGTCAGAATGATATCCCACTAGACACGACATCCTAGAAAAAGAAATTATTACCCTCACTCTCGCTCGAGATACACAGGAATTCTGACACTAGTTTCGTAAAATCCGTATGACAAACATGCTCATGTAATAATATCTATGTATGATTGTAATAGCTGAATGTTGATCTCTTCCTCCAGGGTCTGAAGGTGATAGATCTGCAGCAGTCTGACTACATGCGCACGATGGAGAGTGCAATACAGTTTGGCCTGCCCGTCCTGCTGCAGAACGTGCAGGAGAAGCTGGACCCCTCACTGGACCCCATCCTCAACAGATCCCTCATCAAGATCGGTCAGTCCTCCACACCTCAAGCTTACCTTGTAACGGCCCCATCCTCATCTTCATCACATGATGACGTTGTTAATGGGTTAATTATGTGTCATTGTACCTTGATGGCTTCTTGAGCCATAGAATACATAAATATAAAATGACTTATTATTGTTAAGGCCAATCTAATACAGTCTAAGATTTCCCTGTAGTGGATATTGACAACTTGGGGACGAGTGCCCTTACCGCCCTCGGATTTCAATTAGTGCCGCATGGAGGATCTCGTTGCCAGATTGATGTGATGCTTGGCTAATGACTTCATCAAATTGTCCAACACTTTACCACGGAACCATGAGTGTTATCAGAAATAAGTGCCCATCTACACCCAATTGACACCCAATTGTTTACTTTTATGCACATGCACAGTAGCCATTTTCTCTGTGAAACTCGAAACTTGATAAAAATTATACGGAGTTTCCTCAAATTACATTGGATTAATTTGTTAAAAAAGATAGCTAGCCATACCCGATGTCAAAGTCAACCCAAAGGATCTTAATGGGGTGCCTGACCTAAAGGTTCATTAAGAGGTGTTCCTTTGGCAAGTGGTGTCTAACCCTAATGATCGTAAAGGGGTGTTTGATCAGAAAGGTGTACCTAACCCTAAGTATCGTGAAGGGGTGTTTGATCGGAAAGGTGTACCTAACCCTAATGATCGTAAAGGGGTGCTTGATCAGAAAGGTGTACCTAACCCTAATGATCGTGAAGGGGTGTTTGATCAGAAGGGTGTACCTAACCCTAATGATCGTGAAGGGGTGTTTGATCAGAAAGGAGCTCCAAGGACTGAGGATAGAGTTGGGGGTTAGTTACCGTAACACAACTAACCCTGAGGATCAAAATGGCACGTGAGCTCTGTGTAGCGAGAGCCATAGTTGGCAGCCTGAACCAATTAGCTCTAGTAAGCTGCGCCTGATTTATAAACTGCATTGTTGCCAAAAATTGGTACACTGAAAGACAATGAAACCACATAATCAACTTGAAACCTGAAAAGATATGTTTTTGTGCTCAAGTCCATCTTTAAACACATTGAATGAAATTCGAACCAGTTTGACGACATTGTTATGTTTGATTATGTCATGCCTACCCGTGAAGATCTGGGGTAGAATAGATCTTCAGCAACCCATGCTTGCTGTAAATGGCGACTGTGCTTGTCGTAAGACGCTACTAACGGGATCGGGTGATCAGGCTCTCTGACTTGGTTGATGCATGTCATCGATCCCAATTGTGTAGATCAATGTTCATGATGTCAATCACTGGATTGTCTGGTCCAGACTCGATTATTTACCAGTACAGACCGCCGTCATATAGCTGGAATATTGCTGAGTGCGGCGTTAAACAACAAATAAAACAAACAAAAAATCATACAAACAAACTGCCCTGAACAATTTATTTTGATTTATGTGGCCATTTTGTCAAATATTACAAAAAGTCGAATATATGCATTTTCAAAATGTGTCGGTATATGAAAAAAAACGTTTAAAGAGATCAAAGAAGGAAATAGTTCCGTCCTGCAGAGGATGTTTTTTAATGTGGGAGGGCAAGGTATCAAGAGAATATGTGAAAGACAAGTCAATGAGATTTACACTGGATGCATATTCTTCCAATTTGCAGACAATCTTGAGAAGGGTAAAAATGCATGATCTGTATATTAGCAGTCTGGACACCCTTCTCCTCATTGATGTTTCATGACTTGTCACTTTCAAAATGTGTTTATTGTAGATTTTCATTTATTTTGCCGTAAGGATTCTAGCAACCTATAAGAGGCGACAAAATGGATCGAGTCGTCAGGCTCGGTGACTTGGTGATTGTGTGTCTTTGTACTCCGATGGTTTGGATCAATGTGCACAACATCGATCACTGGATCGCCATCTTATAGCTGGAATATTGCTGAGTGTGGCCTTAAACACGAAACGCACACGTACACACATATTATTTTTTAATCACATTATCAGCAAGATTTTTATTTTTATTGAAATGGTTTCATGCATTGCATGGCACCACAATTGATGTTTGAAAGGCACTGATATGATGCATAGCCACAGAACCACAATGAATGCCTAAGATTTACCATATTTCCTCTGACAGATATCCTTTGTGTGTATTATTCCTGATTTCACAGTGACTCGGCCTGTATTTCATCAGTGTTTAGTGAGCAGCACAGCCTCGATAATACCGGGCACCATTTAACATTTCTTGTACTTAACACAGATTTATCTAAACCTGCTCAGAGGCCAGTATTTGGCCCAAACCTGAAGCAGTTGTCAGTAAGCATTGCCCAGTTATGTTATAATGGTAATAACTAATTCTATGTCTTGTATTTGTGACTTGAATTTCACAACAGCATTACCAATAAACAAGTGGAGGCTTTAATGTTCAGTTTAACATTGTTGCGATGTATGAAATATGGAAATCAGACGCGTCATACCAAAAGACTTAAAAGATGGCACCTCTTGTTACCCTGCCTGGCGCTCAGCATGAAGGGGCTAAAACAAGAACTGGTCGGCTCGGAGTCAGTACACTGTCTGCATGGGGTATTCATGTTAAACTGCGACATTGTATCTCAGTAGGCTAGCACAATAAAACCAGGATTAGTCTGGACAAGCGCACACGCACACGCACACGCACACGCACACACACACACACACACACACACACACACACACACACACACACACAGTCATTATGTAAGTGCAATAATCTTAATCAAGTTAATGTGACATTAAACCCCATTTCACCTCACCTCACGTATGAAAATAAGTAACATTTAAAAGAAAGTTGCAATTTTTAGCTATTTTTTTTTCTCACCATTTTGTCTGTCAAGGCACTTACTTTGGGATCCTAAACATAACCCTGCTTTCTTCCCACAACTGACCACCATAGGCCTATACTCCATATTGTTGTATCACTATTTTCACTGGGACAGTCTATTGGAGGAAATACGGTAGATTGTTCTTGCATGTCAAATATAGAAATTCTACATCGACCTAAATCAGGAAAAGAATTTCTTAAATAAAGCAATAATGATCACAGTCTAATATATTAATGGTAGTTGTTGACATATGAGAATTGCAAAATAAAACAAAATACAAACATAAAAAATTGCTGTTGCCTTAAGCATTGTAACAACCGGCCTTGAAGTTTTTGTTATCTGTTTTTGTGTTTTTGTCCAAGTTGTACATTAAAACTAATTAATGTACCGGTAGTAGGAAATTAATATCATAGAACAGAAAGCAATGGATGAAATGGCTACATTGTCACACTAGTTGTAACTGAGGGACTATTGCAGGTGGCGCTTACATCATCCGTCTGGGAGACAAGGAGATTGAGTACAACAACGACTTCCGTTTCTACATCACCACCAAGCTCAGCAACCCCCACTACACCCCAGAGATTTCCACCAAGGCCACCATCGTCAATTTCGCAGTCAAGGAGCAAGGTTAGAAAAAATTACAAATCGGAAAGTCTATCTGGCAATGTGCATTTCGCAGTCTCAACGATTTTGTTTTCAAGTGAAATATCCCCTCATACTAGATTAGCTCAGTTTGCTAACGACCCGTAAAGATCCGGGCAGAATAGGTCTTCAGCAACCTAACTTGCCTTAAAAGGCGACTATGCTTGATGTAACAGGTGACTAACATGATCAGGTGGTCAGACTCTCTGATTTGGTTGATGCATGTCATCATATCCCGTTTGTGTTGGTCGATGCTCATGATGACAATCACTTGATTGTCTGGTCCAGACTCGATTATTTACAGACTGCCATCATAAATCTGGAATATTGCTGAGTGTGGCTTTAAACAACAAGCAAACAAACAAACATTATGCTAAAACCAAACCACTTGAAGTGTTATGAAGTCTGTCTCCACTTGGTAAGACTTGTGAGACGATGTGTGACAGTAGAAGGGAGAATCTATGAGCCCAGTAGTGTTAAAAAGTGCAGGATGTAATACTGTGAACCACGTGGCCATGCTCAGTTGCCGCCATTTTGTTGTTATGGATACAGGGGAGATAACCACGTGAGAAAAATCATGTCCACATTACCACCATTTTATTTATCAATTTCAAAGGGAAGTATCATTTGTGAATGGATTTCAGTGTCGATGTTATCTTAGACTATACAAATAACAGCAAAACTTGTATATTTTTTACCCACTACCTGGTGTTGTGCTTCATTCCGATTCGCTTTCTAGACGGAGTATGAATTAGCATCAGTTTTGAAGGCTTGTACAGGGGGGGTCGCCTTATACGTGGGGTGGCTTTATATACGGCGATATACGATATACCGAAACACAAATGAAATATTGGAATACATGTTGTTTTAAAAGCGCATTGCAGTATACGGGTAATACCGTGCAGTCCTAGTGCCTCCATAGATGTCCAGCTGAATGTTTGTGTCTGCGCTGCAGGTCTGGAGGCCCAGCTACTGGGAATTGTGGTCCGGAAGGAGCGGCCGGAGCTGGAGGAACAGAAGGACACGCTGGTGAGGAGCATCGCTGCAGGGAAGAAGAAGCTGGTGGAGTGTGAAGATGAGATTCTCAGGTGAGGCTGTGTAACTGTAACAAAGTGACCTGTCAGCAGTTCTTCTGCAGGGGTGGATTTAACTGCTGGCCCATTGGCCCGTGGCCAGTTAAATTTACAAAGGACTTGTTGAAATGTAAAGTAGATGGCCCAACCGGCTAGTCAGCATTTCACCCCTTGTCCATGTGCCATAATTTCTTAAGTAATGTGTATTCGATGTAATATTTTGCTGCTCAAAAAAAATTTTGCGGTTGTATTTAATTTTCTTTTTAGACACAACTCCTGAATCCTGTAAATTCAATGAAATATTTAGGGGGATGTGAATAGGGTGGTCGGGGTCACGCTCATCATTTAGTAGTGGGCCAATTAGATTGGAGAAGGGGCAGTAATTTTTAAATGGTAAGCCCAGCTGCCTACATAAAACCTTGTTAAATCTACCTCTGTCCTGGTGTATTGTTTTAGCGAAGTTAGGAATAGAGTGAGACTAGACAATTTCACCAATTAAGAACTGGTTTTTTTAAGATTTGGCTCTAGGGGTACAGTTTTGAAAAACAGTTGAATGTATTTGCAGGCTGCTTAATGAGACCAAGGGGTCCCTCCTGGACGATGAGCAGTTGGTCAACACGCTCCAGACTTCCAAGATAACATCCCAGGAAGTGTCCGAGCAGGTCCAGATCTCGGAGCAGACCGAGGCCAAGATTGATGCTGCCAGAGAGGTGAGCTTATACACAACAGTGACAAGTGTGTGGATCTGGAGGGCGAAGAGAGGAAAACAAATGAATCGGATTCTTTTTTTCTGCCTTGAAATTTTTCTTTTGGGAGGATTCCTGGTAATCAATATCCCATGCTTGTGATAGGTGGCTGAAGGGGATTGGGTATTGAGGTCTCTGTGGCTTGATTGTTGTTGTGCTATTGTGTCCAGGCTGCATTGTGGCTCATGCCTTCAGACCCCCTGGGGATTCTGGGTTAGAATTTGCCTATCCTTGGCATAAGAGGCGACTTCATGGATTGGGTGGTCAGGCTCAGTGACTTGGTTGATTGCATGTCATCATACCTTGACAGTGTTTCGTGTTCAGCACACAAACTACAAATGGGCGAAGTTAAGCAACATTGGTCACATTAAGTGGATTGGCGACTGTGTTTGACTGTGTTCGGCAGCTTGACTCTTTCTAGGTCCTGCCACACACTGAATCACATGTTACATGTGGTGTTTCATGTGACAATAGACTTTGTTCAAAATATGATTCTGTTCACCCAGCAATGAATGGGTACCCGGTAGGATGAGATGTAATGTGACTGTTAACCTGCTAGCGGCTCATAAGGCAGCTTGGGTTGAAAAGTCTCCAGGGAGATTGAAATTCCAGTACACACTGATCCATTGACCATAGCACTTGCAACATGCTTTAGGGTGTGGATTGTATATATATGCACATTATTATTACTGAATGGAAGAAGCTCCACTTGTACAATTATACTTAAGGCTACAGGATAATCTGCTTCTTCTTTCCAGGGCTACCGGCCCTGTGCCCAGAGAGCCTCCATCCTGTTCTTCGTCCTCAACGACATGGGACGTATCGACCCCATGTACCAGTTCTCCCTGGACTCTTATATTGAGCTGTTCATCCTGTCCATTGAGAAGAGTCAGCGCAGCTCCAAACTGGAGGAGAGGATCGTCAACCTCAACGAGTACCACACTTATGCCGTGTACAGGTGAGCTGGCGCAGTTGTTGTATCCTACCTACTAGCCCCGATCAGTGTGTGAAATACATATTGCTGGCTGGGTAGGACATCTTGCCTCAAAGGGAAGTAAAGTCAGCATAGCAAATTGCAGATTTTAATAATTTAGGACAGACTTAATGACAAATGCTTGACCCAAATTAAGTTTGAAAAACGGAAATCACGTAAAACAGACCATGAAAAAAAAACAGACGAAAAATGTCTTCACTGCGGGGATTCCCCTTACAGAGTTAAAATCTGCTCCCGGTGTTTTACACGCTGTGCGATTTCATTGATCGGGCATGTGCCTAGTCTGCCTGGTGGTTTATTCAGGGTCTTCCTGCTTGTCCCGCATCTATTATAGGTACAAATTCACCCGAGCGTGGTGATGGGTGATACAGTTGGGGATTAAGGGGGGAATCTCACATAAGACAAGTAATTGGTGAGGATGTCACAAAATATAATGACACAGCTACTTGGTGAACTATATTCACATACACTGATACAGTGAAAACTTGAAAATATATATCAATGCGTGACTGAATTTATTAATCATTTAGTACAAGGGCTATAAAAGTAATTACAGACAAGAAACAGTATTCCACTGTGGCAGATGCACAGGCTGACATACAGTCTATTCCCAATTCTGACAGGGGTCGGCACTTGGATTTTGCTGGATACAAGTTCATGACTAAGACCGGACGTCAAACTTCTATTCACTGGAAATGTTCCCACAGAGCATGTCCGACAACCATTAGCACTAAAGATGACTTTGTTACAAAGCACAATAATCTCTTATACCCCGCCACGAGCAACACAGGCAGCACATGGATGTCTGAGAGGCAGAATATATCTGTTATACCCTGCTTCCAAGCAAAAAGCACTAGCTAACCTCGCTCAATCGAACAGCGGAGCATCATATTAAAACATGTCATTAAGATAAATTCGTTGTAGTAGGATCACTCGGGATCCATCCATCATTAGGACACATAAAACCCCATGTACCCTGAGTGATCCTGCTACAACTTATAATATAATCATCACTTTGTTTTTATGATTGTGTGTGATCAATTTTACCCAGGTCATGTCATGGGACAGTTTCGAAGAGGCCCAGTTTGTTTTGATGGAGTAACATGGCGTTGTGGTGTTGCAGGTACACATGCCGGGGGCTGTTCGAGAGACACAAGCTGCTCTTCTCCTTCCAGATGTGTGCCAAGATCCTCGAACATGCCGGCAAAATCAACATGGATGAGTACAACTTCTTCCTCAGAGGTGGCGTGGTGAGTTGAATAGTTTGACGTCTATCTCTGGTGACATGTAAACTTTTTAAGAATTCAAACTGAAATAGGATTGTACAAGTTTATGACCTGTATCAGCTTGTCTTGGATGCTAGAGGTTCACACAGAAGAGATGACGAGACCCATGTTGTGACCAAAATGAATGTGAATGCAGGGATGAGACTTTTCTACAGATTTCATTATGTTATTTTTGTGATGCATGCAATTACACCATATACATAAATCATATAGTCCCCAGAACCTTGTCTGTCATTTAGTGTTTTTAAAAAAGAAAAATTCTCATCCCCATGAATGAATGGCCAGGTTCAGAAATATTTAAGGATGCTGGTTCGAAAACAGACAGAAAACCTATCAATTAATCCACACCTTGAGATTAAGGATGAGAGGTTAATGTTATTAACCAAAGACTTATTCAGTTATTTAAACTCATCTTTGGATATGGATTCTGACCTTTACACACACGCACACACACATGCACACACACATGCACACACAGAGACAGGCAGACACAAACACAGACAGACACAAACACAGACAGACATACAGACACACACACAGACATACAGACAGACAAACACAGACATACAGACAGATATACAGAGAGACATACAAACACACAGACAGATAGACAGACACACAGACAGACACACAGACAGACAGACAGACATTCATAAACAGAGATGGACAGACACACAGAGACTGACACAGAGACACACACAGACATACAGACAGACAAACACACAGACAGACATATAGACAGACATACAGTCAGAGATTCATAAACAGACAGACAGACACACAGAGACTGACACAGACACACACACACACACATGTCACTACATAAGTGCAATAATCTTGAATCGTTTCACCTCACCTCACTCTCCCAACTGGAAACAAGTATCCCTATCAAAAGTTATAGGTCTTTGTTAGTATAAGTCCTCAAGAAGAAATGTTTGTGTTCAGGTAATTGACCGAGACAACCAGATGGACAACCCATGCTCCGTGTGGCTGTCGGACAACGCCTGGGACAACATCACAGAGCTTGACAAACTAGCCAACTTCCACGGCATAATCACCTCCTTCGAACAATACCCCCGCGACTGGAACATCTGGTACACGTCGGCCGAGCCTGAGACCTCGCCACTGCCGGGGGAGTGGGACAACGCGTGTAATGAGCTGCAGAGGATGCTGATCGTACGCTCACTTCGTCCCGACCGAGTCTCGTTCTGTGCCACGTCGTTCATTGTCAACAACCTCGGCTCCAAGTTTGTGGAGCCCCCGGTGTTGGACATGCAGCAGGTGGTGGAGGACTCGACGACCAAGACGCCGCTCATCTTTGTGCTGTCTGCAGGGGTGGTAGGTGCAACTTGTTTGTTTGTTTGTTTGTTTGTTTGTTTGTTTGTTGTTTAACACCGCACTCAGCAATATTCCAGCTTTATGACAGTGGTCTGTAAATAATCCAGTCTGAACCAGAGAAGCCAGTGATTGACAACATGAGCATCAATCAATGCAATTGGGATGCAATGACATACATCAAAGAAGTCAGCGGGCCTGACCACCCGATCTCGTTAGTCACCTCTTACGGGTCCTGAAGACCAATTCTAACCTGGATCTTCACGGGTGAGGAGTGTTGTGTACAACTTGTGGCTGATAGTGTGTCCTTGAACCCGGATGTTTGCATGTTGCTGATGTTCCTGTCCCAGACTCAGTTTGGTACAGCTTTGTGAGATTCAGCTGTAATATTGGTGACTGATGTAACACAATATTCACTCACATGTCACAAAGAAAGTAAAACAAACTCTCTTTACCAGCTTCCATTAAGCAGAAAGCCAAACTGGAACTAGTTCACATTAATCAAGGCTAGTGTATTGTTCTGTCTAGCCATGTAACTAAGGGAAGAATTCTTATGCTGATTCTGTCTTCTTTGGGGTGCACGCCAGTCGTCTCCTCCCCTAGCAGTGACAGGATCCTGTAATCATAGGCTTTGGCCCAGATTTGCCCTGATTATGATTCTTGGTTTGTCAGCACTATATCAGTGTTCATGGGTATTACAATGTAGAGATGTGGAGGGTATGCAACTCCTCACTTTATCTCCCACAAGTAGCTGACACTATTGAAATACTGTTGAAAGGGGAGTGAAATGCATCATTTCCATCTTTATATCTGCTGCTGCTGCTGACAAAAGGTTCTGATTCTCTGATTCTAGGATCCTACGAGTTCCCTGCTACAGTTAGCTGAGACCAGTGGCATGGCTTCCAGGTTCCATGCCCTGTCCCTGGGTCAAGGTCAGGCTCCCATAGCAACCAGGATGATCAAGGAGGGCGTGAAAGAGGTGAGTGTTTAAGTAAAAGTAAAATCTCACTCTGGGATGAGGTCTTCCAAGTAAAAGTATAACCTCACTCTGGGATGAGGTCTTCCAAGTAAAAGTATAACCTCACTCTGGGATGAGGTTTTCCAAGTAAAAGTATAACCTCACTCTGGGATGAGGTCTTCCAAGTAAAAGTATAACCTCACTCTGGGATGAGGTCTTCCAAGTAAAAGTAAAACCTCACTCTGGGATGAGGTTTTCCAAGTAAAAGTATAACCTCACTCTGGGATGAGGTCTTCCAAGTAAAAGTATAACCTCACTCTGGGATGAGGTCTTCCAAGTAAAAGTATAACCTCACTCTGGGATGAGGTCTTCCAAGTAAAAGTAAAACCTCACTCTGGGATGAGGTCTTACTAGAAAAAGTATAACCTCACTCTGGGATGAGGTCTTCCAAGTAAAAGTATAACCTCACTCTGGGATGAGGTCTTCCAAGTAAAAGTAAAACCTCACTCTGGGATGAGGTCTTCCAAGTAAAAGTAAAACCTCACTCTGGGATGAGGTCTTCCAAGTAAAAGTAAAACCTCACTCTGGGATGAGGTCTTACTAGTGAAAGTATAACCTCAATCTGAGATGAGGTCTAACTAGGAAAAAGTAAAACCTCCTGAGAGTTATCACAAAAAAACGAGTACATCCAAAACAATGGTCAGTATCCGTGATGGGTTTTCTAATTGGATGAGTCAGTGTCATCAGTGTCTCTCACCTCTGTGTGTGTACAGGGCAACTGGGTGTTCCTGGCCAACTGCCACTTGTCTCTCAGCTGGATGCCACAGCTGGACAAGCTGGTGGAACAGCTGCAGATTGAGGAGCCACACCCGGAGTTCCGCCTGTGGCTCAGCAGCTCCCCACATCCGGAGTTCCCCATCTCCATCCTGCAGCAGGGCATCAAGATGACAACAGAGCCCCCCAAGGTGAGTGATGGCTGCAGCACACATGAACATACATACAGATTATTATACTCCCATGTGTGCCAATTCTTGTATTTCCCGAGCGAGAGCAAGGGAAAGAATGACTTCTTACACGAGTTTTTTGAAAAATATATTAATCACAACTGCCGTCTTAGAAGACCACAATTCTGGAATGACATCAACAATATTCAGCTAAAACGTTGTTTCTTGTGAGGCATCATTCTGACCTTACGTCATAATAAGATTCTGATGATGTCAACAATGCCGTCCTGATGACAGAAACAATACACAGGTGCATGAAGTGATATTTGCAGTAGTGCTCATACGTTTTTATGAACAGGGTTATTTCTAACTCTATTGGTGATAATAGTCTGAGTTTGGTTCCAGTGTTATTGTGGGGCATGGTATCACAGTGGGCTGGTACTACAAACTGGCATTAGTCTATCCAGACTAGGACAAGCAGCCACAGACAAACATATACATGCACTTCGCTATACAAGTGCAATAATCTTGAACGGACATTATACCCAGCCCCGCCCTGGCTTGCCCTGCCCCGCCCCGCCTTACCTCACCTCATCCCATCTTGCCTCATCTCGCCTCACCTCACCCCCACTTCACCCCACCTTGTGTCACCTCTCCTCTACTCACCACACCACATCCCACCACACCCCATCCCACTTGACCTCACCTCACCTCACCTCAAGCCCACCCCGCCTCGCCTTGCCCCACCTTGTGTCACCTCTCCTCTATTCACCACATCACATCCCACCACACCCCATTCCACTTCACCTCACCCCACCTCAAGCCACCCTGCCTCGCCTTGCCCCACCTTGTGTCACCTCTCCTCTACTCACAACATCACATCCCACCACACCCCATCCCACTTCACCTCACCCCACCTCAAGCCCACCCCGCCTCACCTCGCCCCACCTTGTGTCACCTCTCCTCTACTCACCACATCACATCCCACCTCACCCCACCCCACCACATCACATCCCACCTCACCCCACCCCACCCCACCCCACCCCACTTCACCTCACCCCATCTCAAGCCCACCCCGCCTTGCCTCGCCTTGCCCAACCTCACCTCACCTGACTTGACCTCACCTCACCTCACTGTTCCCGTTGTGTGTGCAGGGTCTGAAGGCCAACATGAAGCGGCTGTACAACCTGGTGGCCGAGAGTCAGTTCAACCGCTGCCACAAGCAGGACAAGTACAAGAAGCTGCTGTTCTGTCTGTGCTTCTTCCACTCCGTGCTGCTGGAGAGGAGGAAGTTCCTCATGCTGGGATGGAACATCGCTTACGAGTTCAACGACTCCGATTTTGAGGTGAGTTGCTGATCTGGTTCTTTCCTGCTGTAATTTTAAGCTCACCTTACCAACCCAGTGATCTTTCGTGAAGACCTGTTTGTCCAGTGTTCATGATCATTGGTGTTTGTAAACATGATCTCAGAAACTGCTGGACCAATGAAGCTGATACTTTATCTACTTGTTATGGGGGTGAGGTAGCCTAGTGGTTACAGCATTCGCTCGTCACACATGGGTGAAATGTGTGAAACACATTTCTGGTGTCCCTGGCATGATATTGCTGAAATATGGCTCAATCACTTATATTGTTCTCAACATTTTTTACACCTGAAATTGTTCAAAAAGTTTGAATCCAAAAGACTACTTTGAATAATTTTCAGTGATGAGAATTTGGTCAAATTATTTGTTATTTGTTAATATGGTCACCAGTTACACTCCGTGTATGACATAAACCCTGTGTGGGATACAGTGAGTGTCAAACGGTCGAGAGACTCCTGAAACTGTAACCATCATAACCTACACAGATTGGATCCAATTTGATGTCATGACAGTATGACGTCATTTTTTAATAGGAGCAATCATCATGATGTCTGCAGTAATATAATGGTGAGATTGCCAGACATATGATATCCTGCAAGCGGGATGATCAGGATCGTCTGATTTCTTACGTACCGGTATATTTGGTAGCAAGGAAGGTATGTGTACCGATATGTATTGTATGGAGTGATACATGTATCTACAGGTGTCGGAGAACCTACTGAGTATCTACCTGGATGAGTATGAAGACACACCATGGGATGCCCTCAAGTACCTCATTGCCGGCATCAACTACGGCGGCCACGTCACAGACGACTGGGACAGACGCCTCATGCAGACTTACATCGGCGACTACTTCTGTGACTCCTCCATCAGCCAGGCCTTCTTCAAGTAGGCACCCATGCTTTGCATCAATTGCCCATAGTATTCATCAGTTGGTTTACCATATTCATTATAATAAGTGCTCTGGTCGCTTAGATAATTGACAAAAGGGGACACTTAAAATATAATACACAAGAGAAATTTGTTGCCTGAGATCGAGCAGCATTGAACAAACCTAGTTCAAACGTTGGTGAAGCTAGCATTTTTAGATAATTCTGCAACAAATTGAACAAAGGGTGGCCATTCGCAAATGGCAGGATGGTGTTTGCCCATGCAAGTGCATGTCCTGATGTTAAGGAAGGAGAATGTTAAATGTATATATGTTGTTGTTGTTGATTTTTGATGACAAAATGAGAGCAATGTCATACGTGGTACTATTTACAAATGGATCCTGGAAGTTTTGGTTAGTTGACAAATTTATTACAATCAGATCTGTTACACCACTTCAAGACAAGGCAACCTTACCGCTACGATTGTCGTAAGTCTGTGTTAATGTATGGGAGTTACGATCGTCTTAGTGCTAAGATCGTTTTGTGGAGCCGCCCCAGGTTACAGGGGTGAAGCTAATGTTTTCCCAGCTGTATGCAGTGTTTGAAATTAGGCGTGGAAGTCACAGGGTCCTTGTCATAACCCCAATGTTAAAAACTTTAATATTTATGAGGCCCTGGAATCAGTTACGACAGCAGCACACCTGAGGGACTCTTAGTGTCTGTGTGAGGAGGGGAGAGTGGAATGTTAAATGTTGTCAATGTAAAGTTCAACTTTATTTAAGGACATTTAGGTGGAGGGGATAAAAAATGTTAGATTAAATAATATGATACAGTCCTAAAACAAATTTCTCCGCCACCTCTCCCACTCGAAAAAATGACCAGTCCGTAAGCCCAAATTGAAAGTTAAGATTTAAGGCTCCCTAAGTTGAATTGCTATAGGAGCAAACTTCAAGGACCGCTGTGTTGAGCTCTGTCTGTAAGTGTGATTTCTCTCCTGTACAGGGTGTCTACACTGGCCACCTACTATGTCCCCAAGGATGGCCCTCTGTCTTCCTACAAGGAGTACGTCAGCATGCTGCCTAACATCGACCACCCAGAAGCCTTTGGCCAACACCCCAACGCAGACATCGCATCCCAGATCCAGGAGACGAGGATGATGTTTGATACGCTACTGTCACTGCAACCACAGGTCTCGAGCACAGCCGGAGAGAGCAGGGAGGACAAGGTACCCAAAATAACATGCTGTAGCCTCCTCTGTGTTACTTCATGGGTCTCATCTTGTATTGATACAAATCTTAAGTGGAGACTTTCGCTGTTGGTGATTGTAGATTTATTGCAGGGTTTGATTATAAAGAGGTTGAGAGTGGTGGGGTGGGCATTGGAAGGGGAGGGTAGAGTGGGATGGGAGGGGTAGGGTAGAGTGGGGCAGGGATGGGAGGGGTAGGGTAGAGTGAGGCAGGGATGGGAGGGGTAGGGTAGAGTGGGGCAGGGATGGGAGGGGTAGGGTAGAGTGGGGCAGGGATGGGGGTAGGGTAGAGTGGGATGGGAGGGGTAGGGTAGGGGGTGCAGGCAAGGGAGGGCTAGGGTAGAGTGGGATGGGAGGGGTAGGGTAGAGTGGGGCAGGGATGGGAGGGGTAGGGTAGAGTGGGGCAGGGATGGGGGTAGGGTAGAGTGGGACAGGAGGGGTAGAGAGGGGTAGGGTAGAGTGGGACAGGCAAGGGAGGGCTAGGGTAGAGTGGGATGGGAAGGGTAGGGTAGAGGGGGCAGGGATGGGAGCAGGAGAGTAGGATGACCTTGGCTCTTCGACCATACTGAAAGATGAAAGTTCTTATGGCCACTACATGGCCATTTGTTTTCAAAATAAATTAAATTTGGTACATGAGTTAAGTTAGTTGTGATATTTGAGTTTTGAGCTTCATAAGAAGTTTGCATTTTGACCATATGCTCCTAAATCCTTTTAAAATCAGACTTTTTGTCGCATTTTAGCCACATGCACATACATTTAATGTTAATTCAAAAACATGCAAGAGTTCAAATGAACACCATCGACTTCTCATTCACATGAATGTGTCTGATAAAGTGTTGGCCAAAAATGGCATTTTGATAAAGAGTGGGACAAAATTGGCATTCTGATAAATTGTGGGTCACCACACCTTCATCTTCACATAATTACTAAATTAGATTCCAGAAAATAAGAAAATGTATATTTTGTGGCTTAACAATTTCATGTTCAAAAGATAAAAATTTGATTTTATTATGAACCTTTTTGAATTCCACATGCCAAGTGTCCTAATGTGTGCATGTCTATGTTTCAGGTGCTTGACCTCGCAGCCAATATTTTCAAACAAATTCCTGAGAATATTGACTATGAGGGCACAGCCAAGATATTGTCCGTGGATCCCTCGCCGCTTAATGTGGTTCTACTGCAAGAAGTAAGTGCACATCAGTCCTTTCTGCAGATTGTTCGGCTGGTAGTATATAACTGAACAGTCCTTTGATCCCTCAGGCCATTCTAGACCACCTCCGTGGTCTAGTGTATAAAGTGTCTTGTTGCAGTGAACTCTGAGGCCTGTCCTTGTTGCAGTGTTAGTTGAAGTGTTTTAACTTGGGTTTTTGTTACAGATCCAGCGGTACAACCTTCTGCTGGACGAGATCCGTGTTTCTTTGACAGACCTCGAGAGGGGTATCCAAGGGTTGGTGGTCATGAGTTCCGAGTTAGAGAACATCTTCCAGTGTATCTACGACGGCAGGGTGCCCCCAGCATGGGAGAAGGTAATACGGATAATAATCATTATGGCTTCTGTGATCCCCAGGGAGATGAGAATATAAAAACTGATAATCATCACGATTGGTTCTGTGATCCCCAGGGAGATGAGAATTCAAAAACTAATAATCACCATGATGGTGTCTTCAGTTCCTACAGGGCACCTACTCACTTCATTAAAACTTCACCTCTTGGAAACAGTAGCCTTGTTCTCCTGTTGGAGAGACTCCACAAGAATAAAAGAATGAAAAAAAACTTTGAGTGTGGTACACGAGTCTGTAGTTTGTTGACTGAGTTAGTTCTCCCTAAGTGAAATAAATCCAATGAAAGTAAATAATTGTTTTATAAATTTTATAAATTATAAATTAGGTTTACCCAGTTTACCCCTTTGAAGGATTTTCTTTACGAAAATGAATTTACACACCAACCTTGTTTGAAGATGTAAACAAACTATACACTGGTCAATGGATCATTATGCTCTCAAATTTCATTCTCAGCTCCCTGGGAAGTATTACAACCCAAGCTACTATGAAGATTTAGTCACATTACCATGCCATCAGATAGAAAGCCTCAGCATTACTTATAACTGTATATATACAGGACGAATTGGAAAATAATTTATTCCAATCTGAAACACAACATACAAACTGTTTTATCTTCTCAGGCCTACCCATCAATGAAGCCGCTGTCAGCATGGACACGAGACTTGGTGACGAGAGTAGAACAGTTTGCCAAGTGGGCTCAGACAGCTCACCAACCGACGGTCTTCTGGATGTCCGGCTTCACCTTCCCAACTGGCTTCCTCACAGCGGTACTGCAGACCTCGGCCCGGCAGAACAGCGTAAGTTGTCTCCCTTTACTTATAAATCCACACAACAATACTGCAGACCTTGGCCAGGCAGAACAACGTAAGTTGTCTCTCTTTACTTATCAATCCACACAACGATACTGCAGACCTCAGACCGGCAGAACAGCGTAAGTTGTCTCCCTTTACTTATCAATCCACACAACAATACTCAGCTGCAGACCTCAGACCGGCAGAACAACATAAGTTGTCTTCCTTTACTTATCAATCCACACAACGATAATGCAGATTTCAGCTAGGCAGAACAGCTTGGCTCTATGCTCCAACACTACAATGTCCAACAATGATTTCCTCTGCTACAACACTCTATATTGTGTTCCTTTATGCTACAACGGCCTACATGGTGGTGTTCCTCTATTCCACAACGCCCTACATGGTGGTGTTCCTCTATGCCACAACACTCTACATTGTGTTCCTCTATGCTACAGGTATCGGTGGACACGCTGTCCTGGGAGTTTACAGTCATGACGGTGGATGATTCCAACATCACTGGACCACCGAAGGTAACGTTTCTTTGTTTGTTGTTTAATGCCACATTGAACAATATTCTATCCATATGAAGGTGGCCTGGTACTGATCAATCTCATTAAAATCAGATTTTAGTCCCAATCTGGTCCGTGACACTCTCATTGGTCGGATGGAAGGCCATTCTGACAGATATTTGTTTGGCAGTATTGAGAACTAAGATCAGATGTTAATGAGGTTTGTTAGTAATCAAATATGGACCAGACAATGCAGTGATTGACATCATGAGCATCAATCTATGCAAATGGGATACGATGACATGCATCCAGCAAGCCTGACCACCAGATCCTGTTAGTTGCCTCTTGTGACAAGTATTGTCTCATTTTATGACAAGCATGGGATGCTGAAGACCTATTCTAACCCAGATCGTCCTGGGTGATGTAACAGCGAGCAGAAAAACACTCCTGAGAATGACATTCATGTCTAGTATTGTTCTTGTACATAGTTCGTCTTTTAAGTTTCAGTTTCCCAAATCAGACTCTACAGTGAAACATTTCCATGGCTACAAAACTTTGTTGTGTTAACACATTTTAACTAGTTTACAAGAAAGTGATCTGTAACACAAGTAATTGATTTGAGTTATTACCCATAAGGTTGGAAAAAAACGAGTGTATAAAAGTTGTATTTGCACCACTGCATATATCACTTCATACACCTGTGTATGGTTCATGTCATCCGGACCAGCATTGTTGACACCATCAGAATCTTGTTGTGATGCAAGGTTACAACTGAAGATTGATGTCATTCGCCAATTGAGGTTTTCTAAGACGACGGTCATGATCAAAGCATTTTTCTAAAGGGGAGCTCTAATGATGAAATAATGGTTAATAAAGAAATTATAATTTCATTTGTGTCATCCTGGTTTTATGAAACTTGTGTAATAATTCATGTAATACCCTCACTCCTGCTCAGGAAATACAAAACTTTTGACACTGAATTAGTAAAATCAGTATGACACACATGGTCGTTAATAATCTCTATACAACCCTAATGGTGTTGTCTGGAGGTCTGCAGGTCTTAACGTCTGATGCAAACTGTATGTCTACCTGCAGGATGGAGTGTTCATCAAGGGTCTGTTCCTGCAAGGAGCTGGCTGGGACAAGAAGAACGCCTGTCTCATCGAGGCCAACCCCATGCAGTTGGTGTGTGCTATGCCAACCATCCACTTCAAGCCCGTGGAGAACAAGAAGAAGACAAGCAAAGGTACAGGCCTATAAGTGAAATTAGAGATATAAATTAAACAGCTGCTTGTCATAACCTGAATATGAAAATTTCAAATATAAATAATTTCAGAGAAATCCTGAAGGACCATCCTTCATTTCTAACATCCTTTATCATGGGTCACAACAGGGTTTGTACAGTCACAGTATTCAAGGCTTTTTCAAAGTTCCTTCCCAAAACTCAAGGCCTTTTCAAGGTTACTTCCCAAAATTCAAGGCCTTTACAAGGTTCTCCCCAAAATTCAAGGCCTTTACAAGGTTCTCCCCAAAATTCAAGGCCTTCACAAGGTTCTCCCCAAATTCAAGGCCTTTACAAGGTTCCTTCCCCAAATTCAAGGCCTTTACAAGGTTCTCCCCAAAATTCAAGGCCTTGACAAGGTTCCTCCCCAAATTCAAGGCCTTGACAAGGTTCCTCCCCAAATTCAAGGCCTTTACAAGGTTCCTTCCCCAAATTCAAGGCCTTCACAAGGGTCCCTCTCCAAAAAGTCAAGGCCATGCAAATTTACATTTTACTACTTTTGCATAAATGACGAAGTGGAACTCTTCAGGTCTGACTACTGGCATATTCCACTCTGTAAGGAATAAGAGATCATTCAAAGGGAGGTAACTGATGTTACCAACTATAAATACATTGCAGGGATGGGACTCGGGTACTCGGGTCCGGTGGATCCTGAGTTGGACCCAGGTACCCACATGACTACCAAGTGATATACTGTGTAATGACATTAACAATAAAACTGGTTACACACCAAGAAGCTTATGTTCACATTTCTTTCTGATTATGCAAACATTCATTCTGACATTTATATGTTCGAGTAGGGATAAAGGGTCAATCAACTTCAGTGTATGCATGATCTCATTTTATATATGTATCTAAATAGTTTTTGCCAGGGCTGCAGTAAAACAATTCCCATTTAGACATTTTGTACCCAACTCTTGAGACCTATAGCAGGTGCCCATGTAATAGTATGTCAGGTGCCCGGTTAGTAAATTTCGACTCGTCCCAGCCCTAATAGATTGTATACAAAAACATTTCGTCGATGTCGCCATGATAGCTTTGTTTTGAGTCCTGTTTCCCCTCTCTGTTGCAGGAATCTACACATGCCCGGTCTACTACTATCCAAACAGAACCGGGGGTTCCGGGCGGCCGTCCTTCATTGTGGCAGCAGAACTGAAGTCCGGCGAGAAGGCCGCTGACCATTGGGTCAAGCGAGGCACAGCTTTACTCATGAGTCTTGACTACTAGACACTCTCAGTGTTACTGACCGATCATTGCTTCATTGTGTAAATATGTCTTGCTGCTCAGTGACGAAGAGCAAGCATCTTCATGTGGTCGATTACATCCAAAGATTTGTTCACTCAACTTGTTCTGAGGACATGTACATACTTGTTTTTGTCAACATTCCTGTGTGAAATTTCATTTCACGTGTATTCTCAATACATTTGAAAGTTGTACTGTGCCAATTATTTTAGGATGTGTGAGATATAGCATTTGTTGCAGCTTGTTTGTGGTTTGTTTATGTGAAATGTTTACTATTCTGACAGAATTGTGATATTTTATCAATATCCTTCATGAACTTGCCTCATCAGGAATCCGCTATTAAAGCAGTTATATTAATAATGATTCCATCCGTCCTTCTCTCATCTGTACAATTATTTGTATTAAAAACAAAACAAACAATATGATAATTCTGACCAAAACCACTGCAAAATGTTTTATTGTCAAATTCCTTGATTTACAGATATTGATGGTTATGACACAAAAAACCAGGTGGCAAAATAATAAAAATGTTGGGAATTATTTAAGGATGATTTCTAAAGTCTAAACTCGAAAATAACTGTTTTTAAACAAAATACAAACACAGTATGTGTACTCTTTTTTTTTTACCTTTTTTTCTTTGTTATTTAACAAAATACATAAGCTATATGTAACACATGAAAATTAATAGGAACAAGTTAAGTTTAAATGTTAATTCACAGTAAAAACTGATAAAAATGTGGATGATTTGTTATCAAAAGATAGCAACTTTTACAAACAGCATTTATTAGTTGTGATGTTTACATGTTTTTGTGATGTGTATATAATGCGTTACATAATGAATTACATAACGAGAGTATTCTTAGTTTTGAAAAAGCAACAATACAACTGATATGAAGTGCTCACCGATGTGTATTGAATTAACCTTGAGTGTGACTCCTGTTCCATCCTTGTTTTTGCCTGTACATGAATGTACATAATGAGAGTTATTGTTTATGAATTTATACACAATGTTGTTATTTATTACTTTTACAAAACGTTTACAGCATTGAACAAATATTGCATTGTAAAAATGACAAAAATATGGGTTGATATGTGACAGTTGAAACTGATACCCTGCCGAATAAACACTTAATAATACCGGACTTGTGTTTGTCATGAAATGGCGTGTTTTTTAATAATGATATTAATAATAATAATAATGTCTGTTGACTGACATTGGGAGAGTACCTGTGTTTGCTGCGAGAAAAACAGCCCTTGTGACAATCTGGGTAATGCAGAAGGCAGCAGCGTTGGGGAGTCTTCACATTCTCCGAAAAGTTCTGGGTGGATTCAACTAGGCACCGCTTCCTGGGAGAAGTCCCAGTTGCTGTCTGGGCTGCGTGTAGAGGGGGCAAGGGCCCTGAGCTGATGATGAGCCTAACCAGCCTGACTGTGCCAGGATCACCCAAACCCTCTTTGCTGCCTTTATTTAATTTATTCTGTAATGATACAACTACAACTACAACTACAACTACTACTACTACTACTACTAATGCATTTACTACTACTACTACTACTACTACTACTACTACTACTACTAATGCATTTATATTGGGCAACAGTTCACACAATAAATATGCTCTGTGTGCTTAAGCAACTGTAAGACTATTGAAACATAAATGTCTTATGCTGAGATTTGAAAGTGGGAAAAGTGGGAACAGATTTCAGATTTCAAGCAGATTGTTCTACAGAGAGGCTGCAGCATATGAGAATGTTCTCTTCCTGAAAGTACAAGTTTTAACAGGAAACTGAAGAGATGCTGTTGTGGAGATCGGAGAGTTGATTGAGGAGAGAGTGCTATGCTGCTCACAGCTATGTTCCAGCTGTGTGAAGTGAATGAGGGAATACTGTCAGCAATATTCCAGCTACATGATAAGGGAGCCTGACAAAACCAACCAGTGGTCGATAATGTGAGCATCAATCCACGGTGTTAGAGTTTAATGACAAATTCACCCAGCATTCGTCACCACTCATCCCTTTCGCTAACCTACAAGAAGACTCGTCCCGTATTGATTTATGTCATGTGTGAAAATACGACAAAACAATCAGAATGCGCGTATGACAAGTATTTTATTCAAAGAATCCCTCAGGAATAAGTTTTAATTTTACAATGTCTTGCATCTTAGTATATACCCAACATACAGTTAAATGTGTTCAATCATACTGTATAATACCAAAAGTCCTGATGTGTTTAAATAGCATCTAGAATGTATATGATATATGGGGGAACCACATGTGAATCATTAAGCAACAAGTTACAATTCTTTTAGCTATGCCCGTTTGTGCTTAGAGGGGGCCCAGTTGTAAAAATGGCAACGAGAGGGGCAGGAGTCGCTATTCGGTTTGTCCGGGAATAACACGAGTTGGACGCGAATGATTCACCCAAGGTCGCACATGGTATACGTGTCATCCACATGTCTGTTCCTACATCCATCATCGACACAGGGGACATATTCTTACCCAAATCTCAGTGAGCTCTAGTGAGTGAGGTGTTACTCATTCATGTCATATTTAACCAGGGGATTCAGGATTAGAGTGGGTCCCCAGCAACCTGTGCTGATCCTAAGATCCTGATCCCCAGACAGCGATTGGGACTTCTCCCAGGAAGCGCTGCCTAGTTGAATCAAAACGGATCTGTGGTCATGCTGATCGTTGCTCACAATAACGTGCACCAGGATCTCATATTTACAGGCTGCCCGCATATACAGTTGGACCTCGTTGTGTCAAACTTTGATGTATCCAATTCCCAATTGTCTCGAACACACCTACTGGTCCCTGCCTTCTATATTTATCATCAAACTGGATGTGTGGAATTCATGGTTATCTTGAACTAGAGTCCCAGGTGTCCAAATTTAGCATTACATTCCCCTGATGACTCGAACAGTCCAAACTTTCAACTTACTTTCCACACAGTGACTGACCTCACTGTTTTCCACAATTACATCAAAGGCATGCATTCCAAATAACTGGGCACACGAAATGAACACTTTAATGATTGTCTCGAACCCCGGATAACTCGACCTTTTTTCCAGGTCACCTCGAGTGCCACACAAGGAGGTTCGACAAGCTTGACTATTGCTGAGTTCATGCTAAACAACAAACAAACATTTTTTGGCATTATTCCTGCAGGTTACACAGCAAGGGTCACCACCAATGGGCATTTTACATTGTATCCATTAGAGCTGGGAAGAGTAACCTGAGTACTCAGGTCGGGTGGGACTGAGTAGGACCCGGGTACCCACACTCCTACCCGGATCCGTGGTTAGTCACGTGATAGATTGTTTAACTACCAAACTTATCTAGAACTCCATGACCAGATAGACACAATTTTATGGATAACAACTTTTTTAATACTGTGAAAAGCGACGTTTCGGTATAGATCCTTATACCGTTGTCAAGTAAGACTGAATGATGGACATAGTACAGAATATATATAGAAGGTGGAGGATCCAATACTCTATTGTTAATCCTCCACCTGTACTATGTCCCTCACTCATTCAGTCATCCGTCAACTTCTAAGTAATGCCTATGAAACAATTTTGAACTCCATGGTAACACTACAAGTCACTAATATTCGCATATCTTTCTGACTATGAACGCATTCCGTCTGACTTTCATATGTTTGAATAAAGATTAAACTTCAGTCAACTTCAGTGTTTGCATAACCAGATCGTTTTATACGCGTATCTCAATATGTTTTCCCAGGGCTATGGTCAAACTATTCCAAATCGGACGTCTTGAGACCTGAAGGGTACTTTTCTTTAGTCCGTAAACAAGAACAAGTCTTTGGCCCAAGCTAACTTCCTCAGGAGATGCAGATAAAGTCAGTACATCTATACTCTCCAAATGAGTAGGGAATGTTTGAGAATAACAGACGATTACAGAACTACCAGGAGGTATCGAGTGGTGGTAATGGATGGATGAGAAAAAGGGAAGGCCTCGGTGTAACATGACAATAAAAAAACACGTGTTCTCAGTGTAGTGAGTGAGTGAGTGAGTTGGGTTTAACGCCGCTTTTAACAGTATTCCAGTAATATCGCGGCGTGTCAGCTTAATGTGGGAGGAAAGCCCCAAGTGATGCAGGTCTCAGACGTTTACCACTTCGGTGAAACCCACGAGCACGGGTATGGTGCTGACAAACCTAGAAACATAATAGGGGCAGCGTTAGAAATTGGCACTAGTCCTATAGTCCTTACCAAACTGCCCAATAGTAAAGGTATCCTAAGGACTAGTAGATATTGGCCCATTTTAAGGGTTTTGCTATATGTTATCATTATAAGGACTAGTGGACAAAAACTGTTAGTTTCTAACCCTGCGGGGCGAACCGGGATTCGAACCCACAATCATAGGTTGCTTGCGTGCCCAAGGGACGCAACTCTGCACAGCGAATCGCGGCGCCTTAGACAACCCGTGCTCCCTGTTCTCAGTGTATTTGTAAGGGCGCACACAACCAGGGAAGGCGACAGGGATGTGCAGTTAACACATGAACGTTTGAGATGACTTGATCAATGACTGGTCACGCCCCATCACGGGTCAAACATTCGTGTTTTCCACGTGACATGGTCCGAGTCAATCTCCCATGACAATTTGAGGGAGTCTCGGTCCCTTCTCTTGCATCGACTGGCCCGTTCGGCTGACGTAGCGATGGCTTTTGACGTCCGCGTACACGTCTCCCGATCATGGCCTAGACGTGCTCTGTGGGGTAAGGTCAGGTCTCATGGCTGACCATTGCATTCTGTTGATGTTTGCTGCAGGAGGTGGTCATTACTGTTATCACGGTGGTCACGAGTATTCGTCTTGAAAGACGAGAATGAAACCACTTATGATCTGCGGGTAACTTCATAAATCATTCTCTTCAAGTAGTATAGGTAATAGGGGTTCTGGCTCACTTCCACTGGAGCCAGATTCATATACCTATACTGCTACTACAGATGGAATTTTTTATGCCAAAATGATTATGCGATTCAACGATAGTCATGAGATTCAGCTAAATTGACTCCAGCTCACCACCACCTGGAGTCTATGATATAAATTTTTATAGGTAATGATGGTTCTGGCTCACTTCCACTGGAGCCAGCTCACCAATACCTGGGGCCAATCATTGCTTTAGATGAGTCTAAATGGTAATAAAAATATTCTTTATTATTTTTATCGATAAAGCGATATTCAACATTTTTATTAAGTTCTTCGTTCATTTTACTAGGAGACCAGACTATATAACTACACTCTTTTTGTAAATTGATAAGAAACAATTGATAACCGTATTTGGTTGGTTTGACATCACTGATATAATAAAAACCTTGTGGTAATTCTTTCCATTGAATAGCTTTCTCCATTATTATATATTTATGTTAGCATTTGTCTAAATGTAATCACACGATAGTAAGCAATCTATTTTTAATCTCCAACCAGTTCTTTGGTTTTGGCACGGAATAATTGACGCGCTTGTTGCCTCCCCTGTTCTATGAACTTTTTTTTCTCGTCTTCGCTAATACCACTGGTCTTACGAGATTTTGATCGAATCTCCTGCTTCATTTTGTTGTATTTGGTGAGTTCCGACAGCACTAAACGAAACTCATCCTCGGATATCTTACAATCGGCCATTGCTGTCGAAATATGATCCTCAATGCTGTTCAACTTTGCTTCGGCGAGTATCCGAATACTATCGTGTTTTAATGCTTTCTTTTGTAACCTACGAGAAATGAATTTTATCGCTATTCCTGCCAGTCCCGAGACTCCAGCTGTTATTTCCATGCCGAGCACGACCCCCCTTAGATACAAAGAGATGGATTGATAATGATGGTGTAAATACCTATGCTTATGGTTATGGTGGTAATACCGTACCGTCGGGAACTATGAACAACTCTTCTCGTACAAATGCCCTACCCGGTCCATCTTGAAGATAATAAAGAATAGGCTCTCCTTCTTTCGTAACCAATCGACTAATGTTATACGTCTTAAGGGACCATATGGGATCGGTTGTGCGACGTAGGCCTCCTTCGAGTTCACCTGCCTGGTATAAATATCTTACCCTTACTCTATCCGGAAGTTTTCGTTCTTTGCCTCTCCTCGGTGCTGAAGATTCGGAAGTCACGGATTTCATTTTAATAGCATCGGATGGTTTCTTCCCTATTAATCTCGTTACTTCATTATTCAGCGCTGATACAACGGCTGATAATCGTGTCACCCATTCGGTTGATCTCAATCGCTCGGATTTCATTTCGATCCCATACTGATAGCCAAACAAACGTTCCGCTAATGTCCTGTTAAATCTTTCGACGATAGCTTGACTGCGGTGGGCCTCTCTTTCACCACGGACGATTTTGACATCGTTCTTTGTTAACAGTTTAGTTACCGATCCCATAAACTCGCGACCGGGATCTACTTGAAATAACTTAGGCCATTTTAGCGGTCCGCGTTTATATATGCGACTCAGTGCATTAGCTACCTCTGTTGATTCTTTCGATGTTAATGGCTCAGCCTCTTTGTATCGACTAGCCACATCCACTACGGTTAAAGCGTATTTATACGTTTTGTGTTTTACCTTATCGTGGGGAAGAAACAAGAGGTCAGCCTGATGAACTTCATTCGTTGTAAAAATATCAAACTTCTTCCTCGGTATATAACGCGGTGCTGGTAAATATATCTGCCACATCGCTTGTTTCTTTAACCAATCCTTGGCCACATCTTTAGATACCTTAGCCGCGGTGGCTAATTTTTTTATTGCTCCTACACCTTTCCAATATCCTCGTGGGCTATAGTAAATTTTATCCATTATTAATTAATATGGATATTTCTTTTAAAACGACTTTCGTTGAATCACATCATCATTTTTATACTAATAGAAGCAATGATTGGCCCCAGGTATTGGTGAGCTGGAGTCAATTTAGCTGAATCTCATGACTATCGTTGAATCGCATAATCATTTTGGCATAAAAAATTCCATCTGTAGTAGCAGTATAGGTATATAAATCCAGCTCCAGTGGAAGTGAGCCAGAACCCCTATTACCTATACTACTCTTCATGATACCTTTTCTTCAAATGAGAGTACTATTGTTTCGAGCAATCTTCTGGCCTTGTTTGCCTCTGAAGTTTCAGTGAAAGATGCGTCATGCATGTCAGGTGGTAGGAAAACGAAATGAAGACCCATTCAGTTGGGTCATTGTTGACGGTGTTGGTCTTGTGTCTAAGCCATGTCTGGCAGTCAGTGGTTAATTGACAATTATGTTGACTTCACCCAGGTTTACCAGAAGCCATGCCCTTCAGAAAAAAATACAGGGCCACAAACTAAGGCTGTGATCAAGTTTTCACTACGGTTGAAGCAGTTCAGTCTGATCAAGCGTCAAATTTCATGTCAGGACTGTTTTATTAGGTCATGTAGGAGCTGATTATGACCAGCGATTCGCTGTGCAGAGTTGCGTCCCTTGGGCACGCCAGAAACCTATGATTGTGGGTTCGAATCCCGATTCGCCCCGATTATGTTTTTGGGTTTGTCAGCACCATACCCGTGCTCGTGGGTTTCACCGAAGTGGTAAACGTCTGAGACCTGCATCACTTGGGCTTTCCTCCCACATTAAGCTGACACGCTATAATATAACTGGAATACTGTTAAAAGCGGCGTTAAACCTAACTCACGAAGTCACTTAAAAAATATTATCAGGGTTCTCTGCATTGCAATTGTGGGATGAAGGCAGTCACTTACTATTTGGTCACACGGTCAGAGGACACTCAACTCATAATCAATTGCCCTCCATGTGCCAGTTTTACTTTACCCTTTGAACAACGTTGCAATGAAATAGTGAATGGCTTTGAAGATTTAAATAATGTTCAGAAGTTGTCACATTTTAAGCAACTCATCACTCTAATTTTACTCAGCCAAAACCTGCAAGGATATTCTACTCCCAAGAAGAGCATGTATATATTTTTAAATCTGTATACGTATAAATTTTATTTATTATGCCTGTTTCTTTTATGTGTACATACACGCTTAATTTAAAGTACGCTTGGTGTCTTATTGTGTTACATTTTTACTTTCTTATCTCTGGTTAGGTGCGAACACACTTAAACATATTATCCGTGTCCTTTTTTTATGTACATATACCGGATTGTCTCTCATAAATCATGTTGGAGTGGCTTGAGCATGTTTTACTTTTGTCTGTATACTTTTATATCGTACGCACAAGGTGAGACATAAATAAACTATCTGTCTGTCTTAAGCATTTCAAAGAACAGTTGCTTAATGCCAAATCTTACTTGAATGTACCAGTTTCGGAAAAAGACTTTTGATGGATACTGAGTTTCAAGAGAATATATGAAATTATCACAGGACAAAATGAAATCTCAGAGTTTGATGAGGTGAGAATGTCTTTGCAAGAGTTCAAATTTGAGATCTGTGCATCAGTTGATTGGATCAGTATGCATATGCTGATTTTCGAATGATGCACGTACAATAGAAATATATATTTACATGTTTAACAGAATATTATGTAAACACTTACCTTGAAATAATATATTTTAAAGTAAGTTTAGACCTGTTAGAGGTGACCAACGGGATAAGGTGCTCGCTGACTTGGTTGATGCATGTCATTGTATCCCATTTGCGTGGATCGATACTCATGATGTCAGTCACTGATTGTCTGGTACAGACTTGATTATTTACAGACCACCGTCACATTGCGGGAATATTGCTGAGTGCGACGTCAAACAACAAACAAAGGAAAAGGAAGATGTCTGAATTTTAACCTTGGGATCCTCTGCTATTCCTGGTGCAGTTCACCTAGGTTTTCACCTGGCGTCTTCAGTACATTAATACAACATGCTGACGAGTTAGGGTTCCATTGTTTGTCATTACCTTTAACAGAATAGGATTTTGAATAAGGTGGTGATTAATTCATGCTCATGTATATGTAATATTCAGCACTCCTTGTGACCTAGAGATCCAAGGATTTGGCTCCAGGAAAACTGTGTTCAATCCAATCACACAGTAATTCAGTTATATATACAGGAGGAAAGTCCAGGTCGTGAATGTCACCACATATGTATCGGAGCAAGCAGGGCAAATCCACCCATCTTGTAATAGCAACTCTCAAAACTTCACTGATGCCTCAAAGGAATGATGATAATACTTGAGGACACAATTTTCATGACAAAACACATTCCTCATATTTCATACAAAATTTATTAGCAACTATACAGCACAAATAGACAAACATGTCAAGCATTAACAGAACCCATGAATCCCATCTATTGGAAACCCCACCCCTCTTTCCCAACCCCCAGCATATCTAAATACCCCTCCCACGTCCCCTTGATGTATCATTCCGTTCTTCCTGATTCGTCCGTCTTACAAGTCTTACCTGTTCCCCTTCCACCCTATACACCACTTCCTTGATTGTTCAATCTCCTCTTTCTTCATAGAGTCATTCATTTCTGATGCATGATAAAACAAAACACCGGCTGATACAATGAAGCCCAAGCCAACCGACCCCAGACGCTGACATCATTCAAACTGCTGTACATTCCCACTTCCATACATCCATACATTCACAGTCACACAAGCACACAAGTTACCATCATAATGGCTCACAAAAAGTCTTGGAATTCTGATGGTTGTTGAGTTTCATAGGAAACTCGAGCTGCTAATTCAGGAAAAAAACTCAGCTAAAATTATGTCCTAGATACCCTCCCGAGCATACTCTCATTATATTCTTCTCCATTCGCGACCAACCTCATCAGGATCAGTATCGTTCTATAAAAATCGGGAAAATGATGCTTGTAGTCCTAGTATTTTCCCTTCGTCATGTTGTTTTGATTTCCATTTTGTTTTAATATATTTAGTCCCCTCCCCAAAACGTGCAGCTAGAGTTGCTATTAAAAGCATAACATGATTATGACACTAAGTATTATGACCACAAAAAAAGAGACTGCTTTGTTCCACACATTAGCAAAAATCCTTAAACAGACTTTCCAACATGGCCACCTGCTCACATAACGTATAGAAATGTCATGGATTAAAAAAAAATAGCATACAAATTTACCAACTGTTCCACCTTACTGCATAGAGTTAAAGAAGTATCCCTTACCACTGTATGTGTTTAAAACAAGCACAGAAAACATCAGACTAATGATACCATGTGTTAGAAAATATCCAAAGATTAAATATAAATTCATTGATTTAACATAGAGGAAATATTTACAACACCTTTTCAAAATAAATAACAAGTTTCGAGTACAATGCCAAATCCAGATATGATAAATTATCTCAAAAGCAAAAGTCTTCCTGTGAATTTAAAATATACCAAGCCACTGCACACCCACCCTCCCCAAAACAAAAAGCATAAATGTATTGACTCACACCTACCTTAACCTGTTAATTGCTTATCCATAACAATACAAAAATCCCATCCTGGCATGCCGACATCCGGGCATAAACAGAGGGGACACTCTTATTAAAGTTGCCATGACAGTTCCCCCCCCTAGCAGATTACTAGAACCTATCACCCATACCCCAAAGGACCAAGCCCCAGGATCCTACCCAGCCAAGCCTACACCCACCTTCCCCCACCCCAATTCCAGAATAACACAACCAACCACTTTTCAAGTAATCCATCCTTTTCCCTCCTCCTTAGAGATCATTTGATATCCTTCTCAACCCTTTACAAGTAAACATCTTTCTTAACCCTTTAAAAGTAAAAATCCCTTTTACAAATTACAACCCATCCCAAAATTTACGAGAATCTTACGTTTTCCCCACCCCTATAAAGTAAACTCTTCCAAACCCCAACCCTTTGCCTTAAGTCCCATTACTAATATTTATATGCCACCCCTAAAATATCAGTATTAAATCCCTTCACCCCACCCATTCAGGATTAACCTACCTTTACCCAACCCTTCCTCACAAAGCCTCCAGGCATGATGAACAATGACCGATCTCTCTCTCTCCAGTCTGCTCTGACTGTCAATGTACATGGACAGTTCAAGACTGTCCTTCCACAAACTTGCCTCCTGGATGAACATCAAGCCTGTCAAATCTAGTCAAAATGTTGACAGTGCCTTCTTATGAGTGAACAGCCAGTATCAATAAATATTCACACACAAAAAAAAGCACCTGAGATTTTCATCTTGATAGGCTGTCTATGATCATGCATTCTTGACAAGGTTCCTTTGTCTACTAGGGAATTGTTTCAATTTGACTGGATTCAATATACCTAACAATTTGTTACCCCCAGCCAAACTGGCAAAGTTAAAATGTTATTATGTCTTGATCATAATTCAAACTAAAATTTGTCCCCATTCCCAGATAAACTTTCCATCTCACAGAGATGAAGTGTACATCAACTGAGCATGTTAGAGTCTTTGTCTTTGGATGCTCTGCTCCTCTGCCATCCAAGTAGACTTGCTCATATTCCCATGGAAAGAGGTAAGAATTCACACACAAGAACACAGCAACTGGGGTTCCTATTTCCCCAGTGCAAATGAGAGCTTTGGTCTTGCATTCTTCTTGTTGAGTATGATTTCCTGGTCTCGCTTTGTGCGCTTTCTCTCCTCGTCTTCAAGTCGTTGTTTTTCTTCCAACATTTTTCGCTGTTCTTCAACTAATTTCAACTGTTCTTCAGCCTAAGATAAAACAAAAATAACATATCATGTTTTGATTCTTCCAATCAGAAAGTTCAGACTGACTCTAGCCACTCTTCCAAAGCAAGATCAGGGCTCAATCTAGCTGCATAAAACATGCACAAGTGCAACCTATTATTGAATAAGATAAATGAAAGGTTTTATAAAAAAATATATTAGGTTTCTGGAGTTCTGCTCCAGAAACGAACGCTACCCTCATTTTCAGTACAAATCCACCTTGTTGTCATGAAAACATAAATTGTAAACAACAAGAAAACATTGTTATCACTATCTCCCACCATGGGAAATATTTGAATTTTGTTTGTTCATACAGCATGTATAGTAGTGAATATAAACTATAAGAAAAAGTCCCATCAAGCTTTAAAATGAGATAGCCACTTGGGCCACTTACATATATACGTCATCAGAAAAGTATATTAAATGTGATATTAATTACTAAAAGGCCCGTTCTCTAGAAAAAATAACTCAATCCTGATAAGTATCTCTTAGATCAGCTAACTTGTCCTCATTGCACAAACTATGCACCAGGTAACATAACATGGAGCAAGGGCCATAACTCTGTAAAGAAATAATTGGGGGAAACCAATCTTTGAACTCAGTCTGGACAAGTATCTCTTAAGCATGCAAAGTTTCATTCATGTCATGTCAGTAGTCTGAGAAAACTCAGCCACAATTTCACACAGTATGCACTAAGTTGAAAAGCATGTAGCAAGGGTCATAACTCTGTAGGGGCGGTCGGGGAGCCTAGTGGTAAAAGCGGTCACGCCGAAGACCCAGGTTCGATTCCCGACATGGGTACAATGTGTGAAGCCCATTTCTGGTGTCCCCCGCCGTGATATTGCTGGAATATTGCTAAAAGCGGCGTAAAACCATACTCACTCACTCACTCATAACTATATTCTAACTCATACTAATATAGCAATATTCCAGCTATGTGATGATGGCATGTAAAAAAACAAGTCAAGACCAGACAAGCAATTGACTGATATTATGATAAAAGATCCATACGATATGATCACACGCAATTGACCAATTCACAGAACCTGCATAACCCATGCACTTTGTCGCCTCTTACAACCAGCATAATTTGCTGGGGACCCATTCTAACTCTGAATATCTACATGGTTGAGCAAAACAAAATCATTTCGGATCTTGTTATTGCTTGCAGGAAAATGAAAGAGCTTCAGTTAAGTTGGACTGAGTGAGTGAGCTTTGAACGCAGCTTTGAACAGGTATGGTGCTAACAAACCTAGAAACAGAATCGAGGCGAACCAGGATTTGAACCCAGGTTTCGGGAGTGCCAAATGGACTCAACTCTGCACAGTCAACTTGACGCACCTTAGGCTACTCATGCCCCCACAAGTTGGACTGAAAAGTACTTACTAATTTTCTTTGCGCGTCTTCAATTTTCTTATTGTTGTCCTCCATTATTTTTTCTAACCTTTCCCTCTTCGCCCGCTCTTCTTCCTAAAATAGATACAAACATAACAGATAGAACTCATGCAAGATGATGCAGGTTCAACTATAATGTCACAACCAAAGCATGTACAGAAACTCCTAAAGCATGAATCTTATGATGTTAGTATGAGAATCTCCTTACAATACACAAATGTGAACATACACGTATACATTAGTCGCAGAGACTGGCTAATCATCTTGCAGAGTTACCATGGTTACATTAATACAATATGATGTACAAGTGGTGCAGAACTTATCAGATTACTAACGAGTAAATTACAAAAAATATTGGAAAATTCTCAGGGTTAACCAATCAAATACCTACACATACAAAGAAACATGTGAAATTACACAGACAAATACAACAGTATAAAAACAGATTTACTCAATAGAAAAAAAAGATATTATGGAGGGTAAACATGAAAGCAGCCACAGTGACAACTGAATGGTTGCCATGTAAACTTTATCACCATGGCAACTATTCTTGGTTATATCACCTTGTTCCGGCTTGTCTTTACCTCTGCTACGTACCAGGAGTGCAGCACTATGAACAGGGCTGCTGATAAGCTGTCGTTGTCTTCAATATATCCGCCATTGACTCACTCCACCAATGGAATCTATCCATTTTTTCAGTGGACTCTATGTTCAACCAATCACTAGCGCCCCCTTAACCAAACTAAACAAAGGCATTTTCCCATCTGAAATTCCATTTCTGGGTTCTAAACATCGAAGCTCAATGTAAGGAACATACTCACTGGGAGGGTTAGGCTGAAGCTAAACTGAGTGTATGTTTTACTCAATCAAGACTTTACATGACAATACTTGCATTTTTTCCTGAAAACGCAAAGCCTTGTTTCTGTTTTATCACAGCATTCCCTAGAAAACTTGGAAGAAAATGGTGGCATGTTAACACTTATTTCAAAGTTAAACGGAGAGCCCATCGCTGAAAAGCAAGCTGGATGATTAAGGTAATACGATCTCAAGAAAACGTAAATTTCTTCCCAGTCAAGGAGTCAGCTTGGGAAAGAAATGGTTGTCAGTGATTCACCTAAAATTGTTTTGAATCGTTAACAAAATACACATCCTGACACAAGAAGACAGCTGCCAAATATACATAGCAATTCCACAGACAACAATGGAAACAGTGTCTACTTCAAGAACTTCAAGAACTTCAAGTCGGATAACTGTCCAAAAAAACCCAACCAAGTTCAACACGTTTACACAAGTGAAAAAAACGCACCGTAACACTAATTCCATGGTATGCATTATTTTTAAAAAAATATTCAAAACTTCAATTGTTTTTGTTACCATTGTTACCTTTATCTAATGATTTGGCAAGCTCCACAGCTGTTTTCTTGCACGACGGGATAAGCAAATTTTAGGAGAATAGTTTTATCAACATACATTTCTAACGCCAAGCATCATCTCGGGGACTGGACAGGAACTGGAGTACTTTTGGCATACCTTTCAACAAGAGTCAATAGACTACAAAGCTATGACCGGACAAGACAATTTATCTCCACTGTGATATTTTATTGAGAATATTTGAAGATAAGACAAGAAATACTGGTCTAACAAGAAAGCGCCCAAACCAAAATACCATCAAAATAAATGCAGATAAACAGTACGTTTGAAAAACAAATGAAGGGCGTAGTAGATGTTGCAGATACAAATCAAAGTGTCATATCTTGCAATGTTCTTGTCTATTCTCATAAGTTCCCAACAAAACTGACACCACTTTTATCAAGGAAGCTTCAACAAACGACATCAGTCTGTCCTTTAGTTCAGAGTCATGTTCTCTGATACAGAATTACTTTCATAATACACAGAACATTAACACTACTCAAACACTGTCAGGCCATAGCTACTGGATGAAGCAACTAGTGTACGGGCATTCTAACAATATGAAGACTTAAGGAGTTAAAAGTCCAAGCAACCATTATAACAAAAGGCATGCCAACAGTACCCATCTGACACACGGAGGTCACCCATACCTCCTTCTTTCTCTGAGCCTCTAGCTCAGCCTCTCGCTGCTTCTCCAGTTCCTCCAGCATCTGCTTCTCCATAATACGTTTGGCCTCCTCTACACGACGCAGGACCTCGGCTTCAATCTCATCTTTACGCCGTTCCAGTTCCTCCTCTACTCTCTTAGCTACAAGTTCCTCTACACGACGAGCAACTTCCTCTTCGATTAGTTTCTCCTCTAGCTCTTTTTGTTTCCTTTAACACAAAAAATGAATGCAAGTGTTACATACAGCCCAAGGCCTAAATACCAGTCATCCACAGCAGAAGGGATGACTACTAGGGGTGATACAATACATATCACGATACATAGGTCATGATATGATATATATCGCGATACGCATCTTTATGCCAAATTGCATAGAAACCTTTTTACTATAAATATTTCAGATCAGGTTCAAAATTAAAAGCTAGCAGGAAACACATGTTCGTAGCAGCTATTTTGTGGCAGTGACCTTGAAGCGCTAATTACAAGGCATTTTGCAATATTTGACTGACAAAAGCATTGGGTGATCATTAAAGGAGTGGTAAATAACTTTTTGAGCATGTGTACCGTCTTCTATCGCTACAACAAAAACAAAATGTATCAACCTAGTCCTGTTCTACAACAAGCATTACTTAATATTTTAAACTAGGGAAAAATTCTATCCCCCAATCCACCAAAATCCCAAGTTATAACCTACAACCAGGGCAGGTCAGAGGCCAGAAAAGCTTGTTTGAAAAGCACTTTACCACTTGTCCCCGCTGCACCATTTGCTGTCTAGATTTCAAGGCGTGCAAGCCCCTGGACTACCCTAGAGGGATGAATTGCATAGTGTTTCGCGTGTTAGGTGGTCCAGCTTCCAAGGTTCTGGGGCTACCAGAATGTATTTCTTGAAAAGCCCAATGGGCTCTACGTGATACTTCTTGGTGTCATACACTGCCGTTCATTTTGCACACGGTCATTTAAATGAAAATACTGACAATGTCGGTTGCATAAGGTCATTTAAACGAAAATACTGACAATGTCGGTTGCATAAGGTCATTTAAACGAAAATACTGACAATGTTGGAAGTACACGATATTTAAAATGATCATCTCATGGTGGGGAAACTGACAGCTAGCAGACAAATATGGCCAGCTATTTCAATATATCATAATGAAATTTTCAAAGAAAAGACACTCACTAATTATTATCAAAACATACAAAATTAAAAGGTACCTGTTTTAAGAAGTTAAATGTCAATGTAGAAAGGTAGCAGTGTGCCTGCCTTACTCTGAGCAATTCTTATTTACAATTCTGGTCCAAGATGAAAGTGTTTGAAATTAAGCATGAGAGTCAAGGGGTCCTTGTCAGAAGCCTTATGATGAAAGTAAAGATGTAGGGAGTCCCTACAAATACTATAGATCATTAGATGACCTCAAGGACTCCAGGACCCACACCAACCAGGGTTGAAAACAACTGCCTATCTGTTATTTCATTTTACTGGACAAATATTTTCAACCAGTTAATTATAAAATGTCAGTTGTGTTGGTTCCTAGGAATACTCTTTTGGCTCCTGCTTTTTTTCATGCTCCTTTGAAAAAGAAATAACCGAGCGGGCTGTGATGATATCATGACAATGTTCCATGTCATTTGTCTCCAGTAAATTCACTGAGTCATTGGCATCGCAATAGAGAGCGAGTGAGTATGAACAGTATTCCAGTTATATCATGGCATCTCAGCTTGCTGCGGGAGGAAAGTCGAAAGTGGTGTAGGTCTTGGACTTTTACCACTTTGGTGAAACTCACGAGCACGGATATGGTCCTCAAAAAACAAGAAACAATCCAGGCAAATAAGGATTCGATCCCATGATGATTTGTTTATTGGATGGCCAAAGGAAACAACTCTGCACAGTGAATGGTGGTGCCTTAGACGACTGTGCTACCTGTGTCCCCGACAGCAAGGGCCTACTGAGTTCAGTCAGGGCCTAGAGGTTCTCATCTTCCCATGGCAAGTGAGTAAATTGACAACAAAAATCCAGTTTCAACCCATGCCAAACTAGGCTGGAATTATGGAGTTATAGTTTAGCTGGACTAACAAGTCTATGCATGGTCCAATCAAAAATGTGTAAAAATAAATAAATCGACATTCAGTTCGTAAACTGCTGTGCAGATTTCAGCCGATTGCAGGATTTGCAAAGCATGTTTTACCCACAGCTTAGCGTTAACAGATATTTTCAAAATCTTTTCATGTTTTTAATCAAGGTGCTCACTTGATTTGATGCACTTCGCTAAGTAAGACACACCTGTTTTATAACAATGTAGATCTTGATTATCCGTCAGATTGTCTTCACTGGGTGATGCCCTCTTATTTGAAGCAAATGCAAGTGATATGGGAGGTGGAATATGATGGTCAATAGGAAGAACATAGAAGAGACATAACTTGTAATAGCAACTACTACCAAGCTAAAGAATTATAGCCGGGGTTTGGCACGGGTGGAAATGGAAACTGGAGTTTCATAGTCATAGTTAACTTCCTTGCCTCGGGGAGAAATTCTATGGGTCCTGATGGCAATCTAGGTATTTTAAACACTGTTCAGGACCAGTTGAATTTCTCAATCTTGGGTCCAGAACCCCTGACAATATAAGGAAAGGAGTAGAACCTATGAAAACTCTAACATTACGTCGTTACGGCGTCTAGTTTGGACCGGAACTTGAGCCAGTTTCAAGCCCAAACTTGGCTCTCAGTCAATATCAGTATCATTATGTGGATTACTATTTCTGAGCTTACTAGACAGAACAGAATTTTACTAGACTGAGGGCTTAGGATTGGGTAACTAAAGTCATAGACTTCTGTATGAGACTATTTTTGTGCTGGCCACTCACTGGAGTCTCTGTCGTTCTAATTCAGCCTTTTTCTCTTCTTCCTCTCGACGCTTAGCCCGCATGATGAGATCTTCATCACTGCTTGAACTACTTGAGGAATACGATCGCTTTCTGAAATGACAAATAATCCAAAGATGATCACAATGTCATGAATTCATGATGTAACAATCTCTGATTGGTTGGGTACACTACCGATGCAAAGAGTGTTGTTTGGAAAAATATCACAAACATCAAATTGAAATCTGAACGAATTCCCCACACTAATCCATAGCTGCAAAGGCTCCTAAATTACAATTAACATTTTGTTACAATGTTCCGAATGGGACAACAAAGTCTGATGATATTGTGGTAAGGGCTGGTAGGGGTTGATAATTTTTTTTATTGCATACATCAATTTCTGATAATACGAGTGGAATACCTCAATTGGACAGATACAACACGATAAATAGACTTCACACCAGTTGATAAACAAAACACCCGTGTTCGTAGCAGATGGTGGTAGGCTAAATATTGACCCTATATTTATCGCAGAAAGAAAATTTAGTCCTTGTGATGTTCTTCTGCAGATTGGCATATTATTTGTAGGAATAATGATGAACTTTAATTTTCTTAGCAAATACGAAAATGTATGACAGTTCGGCAACTACGCCACAGAAACCTGCCAAGGCACTGTTGCTCACCAGACACATTCCAAGTGAGCTGAAAGTTATATGCAGTTAAATTTACAGCCATCGAGTTAGGCATATCAGGCTGTTATGATAGTCTTCAATGATTTTCAGAATATCAGCTGTGTATAATGGTCTTGTGACTGCTAGAGGACAGCACAACACCAATATTATCTTTAAAGAAACTTTAAAGATCAATGTTATGACACCAAACATCCATGCATGATAACTGGTAGTTTCTCAATCTGGAGAAGTAATTTTTTAATATTTTAGATATTTTTGCAACATAGTCAAAATGGACCATCTGTGAGTGAATGTAGATGTACAGTTGAGTTGGGTTACATCATCGAAATCTCCATTTCATTCATATTCTCCCGATTCATATTTAATTTCAAGATAAAAGTACCACCCAATCAAATTACGACCAGAGAAAAATAATGTGTCAAGTTTGAGACTGAGTCAGTGACACTACTTTTTAAATGAAACAATAATGGCAAATGTATCCAGGTGATTAATGATCATAGAAAATAAGATATAACAAACTGGACAATGCAGGTTGGTTGGGTCGGGAACAACTATCATGTTTTGATGCCCTAGATGAAAGATGAAATTTAGTAGGGTAATTATCAACAATTTCTGCTCATTGTAGCTTAATCAAAACCTTTGGAGGTTAGATTAAATGTTAATTCTTTTCAATTAAGGAAAACCAATTCATTTCACTTAAAGAAAATGTCAAGACTAAAAGGGTGACCCATATAGTGCTACATACCTTACTGCAGTGTCAGTTCTCTGGGCCTTGTGGTTTCTGCGGAGAAAATACTTGATGAGATGGTTGTATATATGTTTTAATCTTAATCTTTCATTCCCATGCCATGAACAAACCTCAGCCACATAAAGGTCCTAAATTACCTCCTTTATGTCTTACTGCACCGTCTTGCCATTTATGAGCAAGATTCATAAATATTTTCATTTGGCAGTAACAACAAACCCAGTCATGTTGATTTTAACATCATTCACAAATCTGTTTGTTATAGTGCCTGACCTCCCAACAACGGACAACATGCCATGCCATAAGCTCACTTGAACATTTGGTGAGATAAAGTTAAGTTGCAGAAATAGTCAATGAAACAAGCCATCACCAATTAACACCAAATGCATACAGTGCAAAGAAGATTGGAGATGTTCCCACTTGGGAAAACGATGCCAAATCTTGCTCTAGAATGAATATATATAATGCATAATTTGTGTTGAAAATGACCCCATTTAGGTGCACAATATAGTATACAACCATGAAATACCAGAGAATTGGCATAAGCAGATAAGCTGGTTGTTGAACAGTTTCTATTATTATTCCCACTTTATTTACACCACTATAAGTATTACTTTTGTATTGTTAATATGTATAGTATTGTGATACACAGGGGTTGTAAATCGATGCACTGTATTGTACCCCTCGTATAGCGTTACAATACTGTATCATTACACCACTATGTCAATATGCCAAATGCTTCCTTTCTTTGATCAACTTTTATGACGTCCATTAGGATTGATCGATGCTGAGTTTGGTAAACAAAGTACCTGTCTTTAACGACTCAATGGTGGGCAAATATATATTATCACGGTATCACTATTTTGCGGTGTGATACAAGTGAAACACCTGCTTTACATTACTTCCTGTTTTGGATTATGCATTATAAGTATTATTACGACCTAGGTTGGGTCAACAGACATCATCCAAACAAATGTGTTCTTTCCTGACCAATTTTGAATGGAACAAAAAAAATTCCAGAAATTATCATAAAAAAGTTAACAAGTATACTGACGAGTAACTGTGACATGCCAAAATGAATCCTGTATTCCATCAAGCAATGAAATATTGTGCTTGGATGAGCATAAGTAAACAGTCAACAGGGGTCCTAATACAGAGCCCGCGACAATATAGTCAAACGATAGGCCCTACAAGTATTAAATAGTGAATACATCAGATTGTGACATTAATATTGCGGGTTTCATTATTTTATGATTATTAATAATATTACAGTAGGATAAACAGCAATTGGCACATTGTAGAACTGCTTAGGGATTCTAAAATGTCTAATCAACATAATCAACCAAAATCAGTGACAGTGGCGGTCGTGATGAGCTTAGTTGCAAAAATAACCAGTTCAGGTTTAGCAGGGAGCCCTAGGACTGGGAGTAAGTTATATAAATGGCTAGTTTGAAAAGCAACCAGAAACTGGTCAGTGTGACCCAGCTGCGGTTGGTATTTTTAACGTTTTGGTTTCCTCTGTGTAATATAGCTTCGAAAGCTGTGCATACAAATTTACTGCAGCATTTTGCTACGTGGTTATTTGCTTATAACCTGCACGAACAATGGGAAGAAAGGTGATTAAACTATGTCATTTCCTACATTAATTGCACTGGGGATAATTGTCTCAAATGACTTGAATGTAAGGTTGCAAGGACGGTAACAGCAAATAATATTTTATTATGAGCAAGTGCACCGTTCGATTTTGTCAGGTTTCAACATTATCGATGCATTTCCTTCGCACAAAAGTCGGCAAATATCTAGATGAGTTAATTTACAGACAACTGATTTTCATGAATAGGGATTTCACTTGACGAAACACAGATGGTAAACTCTTCAAAGATTTATTGTGAAGAGTACCTTGCTGTTCGTTTTCTATCCCGTGAACGAGATCGTATCCGTCTGCTGCCTTCTCGTCGATTTCTTGAAACAGATCGTGAACGGGATCTTGACCTGTGTTTCTTGTGTTTTACTCTATGTCTGTGTCTGGTTGGCGATCTGCTCCTTGTTCGGGATCGTCCCATTTTCTTTCCAAGACCCAGTTTCCCTGATCTGAATATACCCAGTCTGGCTACAAGAAATGACCCAAGATGGCGGCTACAGCGAGACTATGACGTCACGAAGCTACAATAGTTGATAACATTTTACACCAAACTAAATTCCTTTTGATGCAGTGTGTTATGATAAAAAAAACGACAGCATTACATATGGCTAGTTTGTACTTATATACTAAGATGTATTTGTAAATTTGGCCCATGAATATAAAGAAAAAATTGTTATACATTATCCCTTAGAAATGTCTTTTAAGACTATCAACGCTGTGAATCCGATTTGTCAACAAAGGGGGACAACTGCTGTGATGATCAAATGCAAGGATTAACCGCACTAGAAACGCATTTTGGACGTCAAGAGGACAATCAGCTGGTATTTTATATAAATATCGTAGTAGGTACGTTTTGTGTGTCGTAATCAGACACTGTTGGTGTCCATTGTAACTAAATTGTTACATCCTGCTGATTTTTAAAAATTATATTTGCTTAATTTTCAAGGGATTTTTTTACATCGATTGACATCGATTGGTGCACTATTAGATCTACATGTTTTAAGAAGGACTCTCCATTTCATCTAGTATGAAATATAGAGGGTGAAGGTAAGATGAGGTGAAATGGTGTTTAACGTCGCGTCCAAGATTATTGCACCTATATATATAGCGACGTGCATGCACGTGTGTGTGGCTGCTTGTACTAGTCCGGACTGATGCCGATTGATAGTGCTAGCCCACTGAGTTACCATGCCGCAGTTTAACATGAATACCCCACTTAGACACAGTATACTGACTCCAAGCCGACCAGTCCTTGTTTTAGCCCTTAATATACCGAGCGCCAGACAGGGTAACAACAAGTACCAGGGGATCGAACCCCGGACTCCGGACCATCCGCTCTCCGGGCGGACGCTCTACCACTAGACCACGGAATAGGCCTAGAGGGCGATGGAGAATGTTAAGTCTCAATTTCTGTACAATCTTGATTTCAAGCGGAGACATTTTCAATAATATAAGAAAAACAATAAGCCTTAACGCTGATAAGACAAATTATCAACGACGAGAATGAAATCATGGTGCATGGATCATATATATATATATACAGGTATTCATTGCCATGCACGCTCTCATCATTAGACCAGGAAGTCGGCTTCATTGGAGGAGGCATATTACATGGCGTTAAATTATATATTTTATGAACGCTTCTTTTATTTGTAAACTCTTTACCAGATAAGAAAAGAAATAAGAAGTAACTAACAGCCTAGCATGTAGTTGATATGTATGAAGGTTTCATGGTGAAATATCATACGGGTTTCAAGTTTTGCTCCCGGAAACGAATGCAATCCATATTTGAGTCAAGTTTGTTGCCATGGAAAAAAAACGAATGCAACTTTCTGAAAAACCAAATATTAAAAGGCTCCACGCATGCAAAGTTTCGGTTCCTGAATTATATTCTGGAAACGAAACGTAACGGGAGGACGGACAACAGCCATTCCTATATACGCACTCCCACTAGTGTCGGGGATCAAGAGGTATACTCGGGATCTGATGCAAAAACAGTGGGACACCCACAGTCAGTTTACCCAGGAATATCTCCTTACAACGGCCGGGGACAAACGTATTTTGCTTGACTGTGTGAACTTGGCAATTGCAAGGGATTCATATTATTATCCCCCTCCATGAAGTGGAGTTCGTCCTTCCGTCCGTCAGTCAGTCCTTGTTCAGGATATTTTACTTCGTGCATAGTGTGTGTAATGAAGACAAGTTTTCTCAGAAACTACTGAAGTTTCATTGGTGAAAGGTTGCGTGCTTATCTGAGGGATACCATCTTCCCAAGGCAAGGAGTTAACTGACTAAAAAAGTCCAGTTTCCGCCCTTGCCGAACTAGGCTGGTATTATGGAGTTACATTTTGGCTGGACTAACGAGTCTATGCATAGTCCAATCAAAACCGTGCATCGAAATCGAAATCCGGTTCGTAAACTGTCCTGCAGTTTTCGGTCGATTGCAGGATTTGCAAAGCATGTGCACCGCCAACTCGTTGTCAACAGATATTTTCCAAATCTTTTCATGTTTTTAATCAAGGTCCTCACACATTGCGCGATGTAAGACCCGTTTTATCAAAACATAGACCTTGATTATCGATCAGATCGTCATGACTGGGCGCCACTGTTTTGTTTCAAGCAAATGCAAGTAATACGAGAGGTGGAATCTGATTGGTCTAAAGGAGAGGCTCAGAAGGGACAGAACTTGCAATAGCCACTGGTGGCGCTACGATAGAGCCCAGGAATTCCAGCCTAGTTCGGCAAGGGTGGAAACTGGACTTTTAAAGTCAGTTAACTCTCTTGCCTCGGGAAGATGGAGGGATACCTGTGAAAACTGAGTTCGAAAATTGGTGCCGTAAATTATATCACATTCAATATATTATTGCTGATATAAAGCGACCCAAGTGCGTTAAATATGTATTTATTGGTAAATACATCACAACTTTCGCTCGTTTACAGACCAAACAGAAACCGGTTGCAAATATGGCTAAGCATGAATACTGATATATGCCTAAATATGGGCATTATTGACAATTCTTTGCTTACGCATTAACAAAACATGTCCCCGAATTGTTGTTTGGTCGCAGGATTAATGGAAGAAAACTTAAAATGTTAATTAGCGCCGAGCTTTGAATCTCGGACCAACAGTCTGTCGCTCACACCGACGGGATCCCGTCTGTACAATCATAATGGTTAGGTTTCCTTGATCTATCAGCTGGAACTATATCCTGTCCTACCATTTTGGAAGAGGGATTTCAGAGTGCTCGCCAAAGACGTGCATGTTAACTGTACCACCCTATACTGAAGACTTGAAAATCAACTGACTGACTGAGTTGGGTTTAACGCCGCTTGAACATTATTCCAGTTATATCACGGCGTGTCAGCTTAATGTGGGAGGAAAGCCCGAGGTGATGCAGGTCTCAGACGTTTACTACTTCGGTGAAACCCACGAGCATGGGTATGGTGCTGACAAAGCTAGACACATAATTGGGGCGAACCGGGATTCGAACCCTCAATCCTAGGTTTCTGGGGTGCCCAAGGGACACAACTCTGCACAGCGAATCGCGGCGCCTCAGACGACTGGGCCACCAGTGCCCCTTAAGTGTACTTAGACGCAGACCGAGACATCCTTGTTGCTGAACGCCCGAGTGATGAGGACATTATCCAGTCGATTGTAGAAGAGCGTGACGGAAACAGCCGAGCGAATTCCGATGACGACAACACGCAAGATGGGATCGACTGTGTGGAACCTGCCACACCCTCGGGATCCTTTGCCGGTGCCAAAAAGTCTCTTGAAACATTCAAGGTTTTCCTAAATACTCAAAGGTCAACCGAGATGACACCATTCGATACTTTGGTTGATCTCATAGAGGCAGTTTCACAAATGCAGCCAGGAAGACCCACTACGCATGGTCCCGTATGTAGTCGTGAAATGCTAAATACATATTTCATGAACAATATTCTAACATGTTATGAATTTAATGTTATTAAATGATTGTTATGAAATGCCATTAATTGAATGCTATGACAAGTAGAAGTCAATGCTAATTAAAGTCAATGCTGCAATTACGTGCATTGGACCTATATCGGGAATCGAACCCGACTCTTCGGCTACCCCACCGCCTCTGGGGTAGGATACGTTCACCTTGGCGCAAACACCTGGTATCACCCCGGACCTATTCTACCCCGGATCTTCACGGGTCGGTATCACACCGGACCTATTCTACCCCGGATCTTCACGGGTCGGTATCACACCGGACCTATTCTACCCCGGATCTTCACGGGTCGGTATCACACCGGACCTATTCTACCCCGGATCTTCACGGGTCGGTATCACACCGGACCTATTCTACCCCGGATCTTCACGGGTCGGTATCACTAGTTTGTTTGACCTATTCTACCCCGGATCGTCACGGGTCGGTATCACTACCCACCTGGGTATTTTGTTTGACCTATTATACCCCGGATCGTCACGGGTCGGTATCACTATTTTGTTTGACCTATTCTACCCCGGATCTTCACGGGTCGGTATCACTATTTTGTTTGACCTATTCTACCCCGGATCTTCACGGGTCGGTATCACTATTTTGTTTGACCTATTCTACCCCGGATCTTCACGGGTCGGTATCACTATTTTGTTTGACCTATTCTACCCCGGATCTTCACGGGTCGGTATCACTAGTTTGTTTGACCTATTCTGCCCCGGATCTTCACGGGTCGGTATCACTATTTGATAGTGGCTCATAAACACATGCTTATGATACAGTCGCCCTCTTCTTTTAGCAGAGAGTTCTTCTGAGTATTGAACTGGTTATGTCGCTTATTCACGTGTTCTTGAACGTTTCCAGTTTACACGTTGATCATCATGTGGTAGGAGTTCACATCGACTCCAGTGCTAAAGCTGAAGAACGGGTTTGACGGTGTTTGCAGCTAATAGTATCAAGATGTCGATTGTAGATTGTATTGTGGAGCTAGCTTGTTGTGAGTGTAACGTTTACTGATTAACGCTTTACACTCTGTGAGTGTATATGGATATTGATTTTAAGACGATAGCTGAACACATTTCGTTTCTTTAACTCCAATCTTGTCCGACCATAATAAATAACTTTTCAGAAGTTCATCCATTTTTTTTATTGAAAGTCTAGAAGCATTGTATTTTTTTATATGTCTTATCGCTTTTATATAAACATATATTCTCATACATTTATTCAGAAACATTTATGCTAGTCATGTGGAGGACATTTAGCGCGTCAATGACAAAAATGATGGAAAGGATTTTGTCACTTTTGTTTAGATGTAATCAGTGGTAGGAAATAGCAAATTTATGCTTCAAACGTTTCTGTGTCCGTGAAGATTCAGGGTAAGAATTGGTCTTCAGCAATCCATGCTTGCCGTTAAAGACGACTATGCTTGTCGTAAGAGGCGACAAACGGGATCGGGTGGTTAGGCTCGCTGACTTGGTTGATGCATGTCATCGTATTTCAATTGTGTGAATCGATGCTAGTGATAGCAATCATTGGATTGTCAGACCACCGTCATATAGCTGGATTTCTGCTGTGTGCAAACAAACAAACATTCCTTTTTTAGGAGACTATGCTTACGTCAAATATAAAGCTCTATCGGAGAAAAGAAAAATCAAAGCGAGTTGATAAAAGTGAAAAAAAACTCAGAGACTTGATCACACAAGATGAAGAGAGCGACATCAACCATCTTTGATTTTCCTTTTCTCCGATAGAGCTTCATTTTGGCAAGTTTTCATTTCAGTGAGCGTTCACTTATCAAAATCTTGTGATCATGAGCCAGAAAATATAGAATGTCTTTATTGCTCAAACCTAAGCATACGTATGTTCGAATGATGTTAACACACCTCTCCATAGTTTGAGGTTAATAGGTATTCCAATATAGCTGTTGACTCTATTTAAAGCATTTAAGTGGAAATTTCCAGATACTAAGTGGAATTTTCCAGATACTCAGTGGAATTGTCCAGATACTCAGTGGAATTGTCCAGATACTAAGTGGAAATTTCCAGATACTAAGTGGAATTTTCCAGATACTCAGTGGAATTGTCCAGATACTAAGTGGAAATTTCCAGATACTAAGTGGAAATTTCCAGTTAATAGGGATATGAATTTTTTTTGGACATGGCCCTTAAAGGCTTCCGTAGAATATTGATTCACAGCGAGTGGCGTTACTAATGGAGTGATTAAAATATTATTATTCTGAAATCTTTACGTCTTGCTTCCGAAATTAACAAGGTTTTGTACTGACTTAGCCTTTGTTTCCACAACACTCTCTTTGAGACCTCGTCAGTTGAAGATGACAGGCTTCCGTGTCCTCATCTGTGTAGTCGTCTACACAAGTGTTACAAGACTGCACAACATATATGTACACAGTGAGTACTTTTAATGTATATTTCAGAACAAAAAGTCAGTTGACGTGTGTTATGGCCTGGTCGTCCCGGCCATTATCGGTGACTTTCAGGTTCATTCGAGACATTTCATATATGCACATTGCTTTGGGCAGGATCCGCGGAGATCGGGTAAGATTGGTTGGTTTGTTGTTTTACGCCGCATTTGGTACTATTCCAGCTACATGACGGCGGTCTGTAAATACTCGAGTCTGGACCTGACAAACCAGAGACTGACACCATGAGCATCAATCCACGCAAATTTGGATACGATGACATGCATCAACCAAGTCAGCGAGCCTGACCACCCGATCCCGTTAGTCGCCTTTTACGACAAGCGGGGGCACGGGTGGCCCAGTCGTCTAAGGCGCCGCGATTCGCTGTGCAGAGTTGCGTCCCTTTTGCACGCCAGAAACCTATGATTGTGCGTTCGAATCCCGGTTCTCCCCAATTATGTTTCTAGGTTTGTCAGCACCATACCCGTGCTCGTGGGTTTCACCGAAGTGGTAAACGTCTGAGACCTGCATCACTTGGGGCTTTCCTCCCACATTAAGCTGACACGCCGTGATATAACTGGAATACTGTTAAAAGCGGCGTTAAACCCAACACACTCACTCACTCACTCTTACGACAAGCATGGGTTGCCGACCTATTCTACACCGGATCTTCACGGGTTGTCGAGCAGATTGTGTTGGCGGCCGTTTATCACATCGTCAGGCACAACTAGTCCAAGGGAACTGCAACTTAATGTCCTCGTGACCACCATTGATGCCATTTGATTGTGGTCTAAGAGCCTGACTCAGATTGATGACAATACGTTTCCAGTCTGTTAAACTTTGTACAGGCGGTGCTCCTGGTGGGATTCGGTTGTTGCGCTATGTGTTTTGTGAACTTTAAAACTCTGAGCATAGTCTTATGTTCTCTCAAAATGAACCGATAACGCTGCATGTTTCTTCTGAAGACAGCATCATATATTGTTCGCAATAGTGGGACTTCTTTCTATGGCGGAAATAGAACGAATCAAATGTCATTAAAACCGCAATATGAAACTGTGCGTGAATGATAATTGGCAGAAGCAGAATACGTTTTCTACAAGGCAACATGATCGGTTTTCAACTTCGGTGTCGTTGACGGTTAAGTTTGTGAGTGAGTATGTTTTTTGTGCCGCTTTTAGCAACATTCCAGCAACATCACGGCGGGAGACATCAGAAATGTGCTTCACACATTGTACCCATGTAGGGGATCGAACCCGGGTCTTCAGCGTGACGAGCGAACTCTTTAATCACTAGGCTATCCAACCGCTCGACGGCTATCACGCATTTGTTGCCCCAATTTGCTGAAGATAAATAGCATGGATGTACAAGATCGAAATGTCATAATTGTTCCTGATTTATTTTTTCATGTAATGCAAACTGTTTCTCAGGTACAACCGACTGAATATGGATGTTTGTTAACCTCATCAGTTTATAAATTCATTGTTGATATTTTGTGAAATAATTGAAAAAAGATATTACATACATACATATAGATTAGGTGATATTGTTGAAATAAGTTACTTATGTACACATTTGTCTGCATGTCCTTGGTAGTTTATTCAAGGCCGACATCAACTTTGTATTCAACTGAACATCACTGACCCCTGCAGGTGTGAGTAGGTCCTAAGTAGCCTATGCTCATAATGTCAATCACTGGACTGTCTGGATTCGATCGTCTACAGATCGTCATAATATATAGTTTGAGTGTGGCTTTAAACAAGAAACGAACAAACTGGCTCCCATGGAACTAATTAAGACCAAGGGTGGTCACACATAAATTGTTAATGTGCCCCTTTAATGTTTGTACTTCAGTCGAAGAGTGAGTGAGTGAGTGAGTATGGCTTTACGCCGCTTTTAGCATTATTCCAGCAATATCACGGCGGGGGACACCAGAAATGGGCTTCACACATTGTACCCATGTCGGGAATCGAACCCGGGTCTTCGGCGTGACGAGCGAACGCTGTAACCACTAGGCTACCCGACCGCCCCTTCAGTCAAAGAGGTGATGCTAGTGCGGCGTTATACAACAAACGAACCAAGCAACTAACCAAGTGTTAACGAATATCCTCATTACATTCAATCAAGATGCTAATTACGACCTCTACTATAAATCTCAAGATCGATACCATTTGACGTTGCATTAAGATGAAACACAATCGACAATTACTAGGTATATATTATACAGGATTTTGTTTGTCTGTGAGTATTCTACACTCGATACGCACAGGTAATATTGATCTACTATACATTTACAAAGACATTAGCACAAAAGCTACACGTGAAGCATGACGATGATGTCATTGTAGAAATGATGAGAACCACTGGGGCGATGGAAGAGTGTGATCTGCAAAAATATCTTTAACAAACCTATACACATAAGGTTGGTTGGTTGGTTTGTTGTTTTACGCCGCACTCAGCAATATTACAGCTATATGACGGCGGTCTGTAAAATAATCGAGTCTGAACCATACAATCCAGTGATTAATATCATGAGCATCGATCCACGCAATTGGGATCGATGACCTGCATCAACCAAGTCAGCGAGCCTGACCACCCGATCCCGTTAGTCGCCTTTTACGACAAGCATAGTCGCCTTTTATGGCAAGCATGGGTTGCTGAAGACCTATTCTACCCCGGATCTCCACGGGTCATACACATAAGGGATTGTAGGTTGCACTATGAAGAAATATGTGTTACTTCCCATACTAACAATGTCTTGTCTGGAGGAGTATAATTATATGTACCAAGTGCATATGAAAGGCCACTGACATATTGTGATGCAATAATACAGCGGCTGATCCATGCTTACCATGAGGTCCGCTGTGGAATGTGTCCCCAGCATCCAATTGCTTTTTGGGTGGTTGCGCCCCTGTGTTGATGGAGGAAGGAAGTCTGGTAGTTGAGGGCACTGGTTCCAGGACCATGGTTCCTTTGTCCAACACAATACTTTGACTCTGATTTCACCTTGACGGGTGGTAGCATGGGCCAGGTTCTATCAATCGGCTGGTAACGCCATGCTCAGTGTATGGAAAACGTTCATGTTGAAAATGTTTTGCGTTTTTTGAAAAGTTGGGTATGCATGTTGTTAATGGAAATTATATGATATAAATTTGCCAAGAGTCCCCTGCCAGAAGGCAGTGGCTCATGGGCAAATCTGGTGATGTCAACCTCTGAGTTCTCTATTGCTCTAATTTCTGAATAAATTACTTTATCATGGCTCATAATCATCCTGGTTCGAATCACAATGAAAAGAAGAGACGTTTGGAAGCTGAGATTTCCACATCTGATGAGGATGTTTCTATTCCACGTTTTCTAGTAGTAGAATCAGGAAATCACATTCCTTTAGCAATAAATCCTTTTGCAATATGCATAGCCATGAAATGTATTTGTGGAGAGGTGAAGAATGTTTCACGGCTTCGGGGCGTCGCGGCTCTCTTTTGGTTGCGTGTCCATGGAGACATCAAACTATCACTCTTTTGAAATGTACTACTTTTCCAAACACTGAAGTTGCAGTCCCTGTGACAGAACGCTGAACTCCAGTCGTAGGATCATCGCGGACAGAGCCCGTTGTCTGGCAGACATGACAGAAGAAGAACGTTTTGAAGAACTCAAACAACATGTCACTTAGCTGAAGCGTTTCAAAAGAAAATATGGAGAACACATTATCCCAACAAATACAAATCTGTTCACCTTTCACTTTCTACAATCCCTCAATCTGTAAAAGCAGGTTATTTCAACATTCATTCAGACACTCAACCATGTGAAATCTCTTCAGCATCTCAGATTGTGACACAGGCTATGCTTTCATCTACACCAGCTGCTGTAAACCCTCGTCTGAAAAAGATAATTTGATTTGATACAGTACAGTTCATATCATTCTCCTTTTCCCCTGGGTGATAAAGCCATTGGATGGACTTCTATTGTGGTGGCAGGTTGCTGTTCATAATCCTGTTCGCCTTTACACAAATGTGCAAGCTGTGGCAGTTCGTCTTACATTGCATATTGACCTCGCACTTTGATCCTTATACCTTCCTCCTTCTTCAAGTCTTCAGCAGATTGATCTTCAAAAAGTATACGACCAGCTAAATTACACCCTGACAATTTTGAAAATGTTATTGACCCAATTCAGTTGTTTTCCGATCAAATGAATGAAATTGCTGATGTTCGTAAACCATGGTTTGATGATAATTGTAAACAAGGTAGGAAGTGTTGAAAGAACATTCTTCATCTAATTACATTACTGCTCTTCAAACATATCAGAACCAACAAGAAAAGATAAAAGTGAATTTTACATCTGAAAATGGTGAAGATTACAATGAAATATTTCACTACATGAACTATATACTGCCCTAGGGCAAGCTCATGATACAGCAGCAGGCGCTGATAATATTCATTATCAGCTACTAAAACACTTGCCTGAATCATGTCTTGAAACTATGTTAATATACTCAACAACAAAAGTTCCCGTGACAAGTATATTTTAGTGTTTTTTTCTAACAAATAAAGTTTGGTTTTCAATATTGTAGTACATGTATGGAATCAAGTCACAAAAACGCAACTGCTAGAGAAAAGCATGCATTCCATGCAAAAGTTGACTTTTATGCAAGCCCCATGCATTTCATTACCCTAGAATGGTATAAAAACATGTGCGTTAACGGGATTCCATATGCATTGTTTAGCATCGTGCTGACAACAACCACTCAGAAAAACAACAAAATTACACAATTATTCAGCATTATGAAATGCCACGGCTGTCCGAAAATGAGCGTCTGCGAGCCATTGGTATGCTTGAAGCAGGATCGAGTCAACGTGATGTTGCAAGACAATCTAACGTCAAGAGAAACACCATTTGGTGTTTATGGCAACGTTGGCAACAGTCGAATGCAGTCAGAGACCATCCTCGGAGTGGCAGGCCACGCATAACCAATAATCGACAAGACAACTGGATTCGAACAACAACACACCTACGAAATCGATTCCAGGCAGCAACAGTGACTGCAAGAAGCATCCCTGGCCTTCGACGAATATCTTCACAAACCGTGTCGCCAGAAGACCTGCCAGACGTCCCATTTTGACAGGAAACCACCGCCAAGCACGTCTACAGTGGTCCAGACAGCGTCTACGCTGGACGGCCATGCAGTGGGGACAAGTTTTATTCACTGACAAGTCTCGTTTTCACCTCAGCCACAGCGATGGACGGATTCGAGTGTACCGACGTCGAGGTGAACGTTACGTCAATCATTGTGTCATGGAAGAAGATTGGTTCGGGGGCGGCAGCGTTATGGTATGGGGTGGGATTACAGCAAGACAGAGGACCCGTTTAATAGTGATAGAGGGAAATCACAATGGACAGCGCTACTGCGACGAGATCACCGGCCCTGTTGTTTTACCGTTTTTGCGTCGTCATAGCCCAGGCATTACATGACAACGCCGGGCTTCATATTGCTCGACTTGTTCAGGATTCTCTTAAAAAACCCAACGTGAATGTCATCCCCTGGCCGGCTCGCTCCCCTGATCTCTCACCAATCGAGCACATGTGGGATTAGATGGATCGGCGCCTTCAACGTCAACCAGGTCTTCCACAGACACTGCAGGAACTTCGAAACATGCTCAAGCAGATATGGACAGATATCCCACAGGACTTTGTGCGACGCCTGGTCCATTCCATGAGACTAAGATGTGTTGCTTGTATCACAACCAGAGGTAGACACACACGCTACTGATTTGTAAATTGACATTTTGGCATGTTCATGTTTTTTTTAATGAACCACGCATTTTCTGAAGTCAGTTTGGCAAATTAATCCATTTGATCACTTACAGGAGTCTTTTATCTGTTGCAAACCGATTTTTTTCAGATTTGGTAAAAAAACAAAACTTTGCATTAAATCTTATTCAATGTCACAGGAACTTTTGTTGTTCAGTATGTAAACTTTCCTCCTTCATGGCATAATGCCATACCAAACCCTTGGCGGGATCATTCTGATCCATCCAATTACCGACCTAGATCTTTAACTAGCTGTGTTTGTAAAACCATGGAACGCATGGTAAATAATCGATGAGTGTGGTACTTGGAAACTAACAATGTAATTACGAATATTCAATGTGGCTTCCATAACGACCGAAGTCATATCGGTCATTTGGTGCATTTAGAATCGTTCATTAACAAAATGATTGTAAATCATTGCAAGCTCATGATACGAAGTGGAAACATGGTATTTTGTAAGATATTCATAATTTTGGATTGAGAGGCCGTTTGCTTTATTTCATGCACCAATTTGTAACAGACGGACAAGTCTATGTGGGTTCTCCCCTCTCTGATCATTATAATCAGGATCAGGGTGTCCCACAGGGCAGTATATTGTCTGTCACTTTATTCAGTTGGTAAATTGACAAAAGTTTTAAATGATTCAATTGGTGGGTCACTTTTGGTGGATGATTTTAATATAATCAAGTTACAAATGATCCTTTGAAAATGGGTTTAATTTTTTAAAATCGAAAACCAATGGTATACATTTCAAACCTGACGAATCAAACCTGACCTTTCCTCTGCCAATATAGCTCCAAACTATAACTCCTACTCAGCTTTTGTCTGTCCTCCATGGCAGTTGGTACAGCCAGAGGTAGACCTACCATTAACTCAATGAAAGAAATCGGAAACAAATCAGCTTGTGTATCAACAAGAATATGATTAGTTAAGACGCTCAATACATATAAATCTATATTTACAGATGGACCCAAGGACGGTATCATCAAGGTTATCAGACATGAATTCCATGCTTTTTTAACAGCTCTAATGTGTATCAATGACATGCTTGACTACATGATTCGTTCATCACAAGGGATACAGAATGGAGGATCTTCTCCTTTCAAAAAATATTTATGAGTGTAGCGTCAATGGCCAATACGACATCGTCGCATTATGACCTCTTCAAATCTGGACTGACGATCCAAGTAGGCATAACCGACAGTTGGTTTAACTTCATGTAACCTATTTATACTTTCTTGGGTGTCCCACTTCTTTTGCATCAGATCATGGATGAAAGATCTAACCACGGGTTTATGGTCAGCTTCTTGGATTAGAAGTGGTGTCACAGATTTTTTAGTGCTGCTTTTGCAGCAGCATCGGCCATTGTGTTACCAATGATACCAACATGGCTGGGTAAAATTGTCAAATTGGCCAGTAGCAAGATAATAAAGTAATTCAAGAATTTCAATCAAAAATGTTTACATGACATATTTGTAATAGGCTGAAGGCACGAACGTGAATCTGAAAAATAATGAATTGTTTATGTTTAGATTGGTTATTCATATATGTTAGTGCTGTTAAAATGACGTTTGCTTCTGCTAGGACAATGGAACTGTTATGTGAAGATACTGTTCTGGATCCAATGACAGTGGCACGAGCAACTGTGCCACCATCCTTGGATCCATCTGTAAATATAGATTTATAAGTGTCATGTGTGCTTCTAAGTTGGTTGTAATCTTGTTTATAAATTCGTGGATTTGTGTCTGTTTTTAGTCTTGTGAATGTGAGGGCTACATTTAGCCTTACCATTTGCACAGGAGGGGATGACAAAAGTTGGATGGGAGCTTTATGTTGAAGGTAATTTTAGCAGCGGAAATGACAGATTTGATTCTAATTCCAAATGGTGGAACCAACGATTTCTTATTGTAAATATCTTCGTAAAGAGGATAAAATACGCAACTGAAAGCTGGATTTGACTGATTAGAAAATAACATGGTGATTGTAAGGATAATTTCAGACGGCGTTGTTTAAGGGATGGCTCATCCGCCTCCACACAAACTGTGAATAGAAAATCGAAAGGCTCCAAGGAAAAGCCTCAGGGCTTGATGATGGATAGTATGTAGTTTTTGTAACTTACGTTTACATTCTCGACCATAGACGATGGAGCCGTTATTAAGTTTGGAACGGATCAGTGACCTGTATAAGAGTAAGAGGCTGTCTGATCTCCTCCCCACTTTGAAGTAGATACAACTTTCAACATATTGAGAGTCTTCAGACATTTAGCTTTAAGTGATTTCATATGTGGTAAGAAAGTTAAATGGCAATCAAAGATGAGTCCCAAAACTTTGGCCTCCTTTTCAACTTTAATAGGGGTTTAATTCCAAAAATAATTCATGGTCTTTATGTGGCTTATATTTTCTGCAGAAATTTATACAATTAATATAAACCCATTTTCAAGAGACCACTTGTGTATTGACAGATATGTAACTGCCTCTATTGTATGCATATTTTTACCATGACAATAAATATCAAATTAATTCACGGAAAGTGATTCATCTACCGAATCACTTAAAATTCTGTGACAGACTATTTATTTTAATACTAAATAAAGTGACAGACAAAATACTGACTGGATCATGATCAGACAGGGTTAAACCGACTAGGACTTGAAATTGCCTGTCTGATAAAACTTGTGATATAAAATAAGGTAAACGCCCTCGCAAGCCAAGATCATGTAAATCCTTTAAAATACCATGATTCCAGTGAGTATCATAATTGATACTACTTGTTGTTTATTAACTATGACATTTTCAACAAAGGATTCTAATCGCAATAAATGATCAATAGTACTTCGATTTTTCCTGAAACCACACTGAACATTTGTAAGATGAATATTATTTTCCAGATAACAAACTAATCTATTATACACCATTCGTTCCATAGTTTTGCAAACGCAACTGGTTAGATAGAAAAGGTTTATGATCCCGGCAAGTTTTTGGTATTTGGACTACAATGGCGTTACGCCACAAAGGAGGAAAATTCCATGAAGTCCATATTTGGTCAAAAATGTCTAAACGTGTCTCTGGTTAGAAATATATTAAACAAATTTGGTCTTGGTTGGTTGGTTGGTTGGCTGTTTTACACCGCGTCTGGGACAGACAATCCAGTGATTGATATCATGAGCATCGAATTTGGTTTTGGATATGTTTGGCTGGGTCAAGTTATTGTTAATGAAACTGGATTTTTGTCTGAATTTAAACAGCGAATTCATAGTATATATATATATATATATATATATATATATATATATATATATATATATAAACAGATGTGGAAAAAACAATTATAAAGTAGTCTGTACCAGTCTGAACCGATCAATGAAGGATTCCTTGTGTTTTGAAATGTATCTTAATAGTATTGATGTTGTAAAATACCGAGTAGCTCTTATACGTTTTAGGCTCAGTTCATGATTAAAAAGGGGAGATGGGTTGAACCCAAATTACAGCTTGATCAGCGTCTATGTTCATTTTGTGAAACTGATAAGAGGGTGAATACCATATTTTAAGACGGCTGTTTTTTGCCAAATTACTCATATGTACACCCTAGCGTTTTCAAATTTGTCCATTAATGCAAGACTGTCGCAGAAATGTCATTTTTCCATCGCCAAAGTGTGTGTACCACATTATGAATGAAAGAAAGAAAGAATGCATTATGATCAAGATGTGACAATATTTGTAAGTATATACACTTAGGCAACTAGTGGGTATGGTGGGTCGGTATTGGTAGGGGAGCAAGCCTCTAGACTTGTTTCATCTGAAATGTTGTGTAGCCCATTTTGCACTTGAATGTATACTGTGCTACCATTTGTACCTGGCCTGCTGCCTGAGGCCTATAAATTAACTTTGACTTGACTTGACTTGTTTCAAGACTTGATTCAGGCAATGCTCCAATAACTGATAGTGGATATTATCATTCCCTGCTGCAGTATCCTGAGCTTGTTCATGAGCGGTATATAGCTCATGCATGTGCGTGAAGCCATTTTTGAGACACAATTCCTTCAAGATAGGCGCTTATTGAGTTTATAAGCTAATCGTGCTTTGGCCAAAGTAACTTTAACATTATTTTGGTTATGAACTGTAGGATGTTTGAGGAAGTAATTTTCTGCTTTCTTCCTACACTTTCTTGGTTGTTTGCATTCATTGGTTAATCATGGTTTACGTACATGAGGATTTGCGGAGTACTTTGGAAATGTTTGGTACACAATTCTATTAAGTTGAGTCAAAAACAACTGGATGGAATTGGCGACTTTTCTGAAATAATCAGTTTTCAATTTTTCAGCACTTACTATTTCATACAAGGGCCCAAGGGACAGATCAAGGACAGAAAAGGTCCCAGTGGCAGGATGTTAATAGATGCTTGAATCGTCATGAAAGAGACATAAACTATTATCAGAAATACAATCTTCAATGACTTTTGCCTTATTTTTGGTAGTTGTACCCATAGAGGGTTTTGCCCATTTAAATCGCACATGGCTTAGAGAAATGATCCTATTGATTATTAAGATGGGATATATAAAGAGCACAAAGTATATAAATGCGATGTTCAATGTAAGACTGATAGCAACAGCGTGAAGATTAGTATTTAAATGAACAGCGCTATAAATGAAGCTCTGCCTGACTAAAATAGTACAGCAGCCAGCTGCTTTATCACCTTGCGGAGAAAACGAATGATAACAGTTGTACTGTCTCAGCTCAAATATGTCTGTATGTTTAAGATACGTCTTTGGGAGAGTGGCCACTTGTACAACCACTAGTGCCCTAGGGGATACTTCCCTATCCATGTCCTCAAGCAACCCATACCTGTTTTGGAGTTGCACAGAACCCTTGAGTGCCTTTGACACTCGTTCAGTTTGATCGTTCTCTTTTGGACTGTTTTTGTTGATGTGGATGCTTCCTGGGTAGATTTTGTAGCTGTAACTTTCTTTGATTCATGTTGGATAGCTTCGATTTCTGTAACTGGCATTGTTGAGTCTCCAACTGTCCATGGCAGATCTGTCTGACAGTGAACTGTTGCGGTTTTAATTGTTTGAAAAGTTTTAACGACAGACGCATGAGAGTGTCTGACAGTTTGAGCACTTGAGAGGCTAGAGGCAGGTGTTACCATCCTGATTAATTTGACCACATCTGAAGAAAGTAGCTTTACGTGTGATTGAATTCTGTCCAAGTCCAAATTTCTGACATTAAAAACAGCGAGTAGGTCGTGATATGTAGAGGTCAACAGGCCACAAACAACCAACTTTAATGGAACTTGGTAGAGCTGTTGTGAGTATTGACGTGAACTAGCATCCAGATCCATGCCATCTTGCAAAACTGCAATTTGAGATTATACTAATACAATTGCAAAGTTTTCTCTGCGTGCGTGCGTGCGTGTGCAGCCAACAATGAATACTCGATATATATTTTACTTTCAGGTGAAAATATTTCAAATGGGAAAGATGCAAAGCAGAGTAGTAACTATGAAAACTATTATGCTGCCCAGGCTCTGAATAGAAGTTATGCATCTAGCGGGTCAGTAACGGAACGTAGCATCCAGTCCTGGTGGGAGGTGGACCTGAGGGGCTACTTCACCATCAGCAACATCACCCTCACAGCAGCCACCGTAAGGATCAGGTGTAAGTTCATACAGAACACCTACATTTAGTTTCATCGAGTGATAATGCATAACTTAAATGGATTATCACACGAAAAATGAAGTCCTAACAAAAATTCTATATCAATTTCAGTGTAATTCATCAACATACGGCAGCTGTATGGGATGTCATTAATGACACAAGACTTGTTTTACATTTAACCATCGACTTCCCTTACGTAAGGGAGGGTAAGAATAACTTGACCATACATTTCAAAACATAAGTCATTTAATTTTTGATACGTGCCCTTGAATACCCCTTTGTTTACAGATCTAGACATGAGAAATGCCTTCGTGGAGGTGATGGACAAAGATGTCAGCCTCTGCTCTGATGTCCAGGTGGAGTGGTGTGGGAATGTGTCTAGCACGGTCACTGCTGGGGAAGAGTTCACCTTCACCTGCAATGCCACATTCCCTGTCCGCTTTGTCCGTGTCACAAGGCCATCTACCACCAATGTACACCTCATTATCGGACATGTGGATGTTCAAGGGAAGGGGGCTAAGAAGCCACATCGTGAGTAAACCATAGACACAAAGATAGTTCAGAAAAGTCAATATCAGGCCTTAATCATAATCATATATGGAATGGAATTAAAAGACTGTGGTACCGTGTAAAAACACACACACACACACACACACACACTCACACTCACACACACACACACACACACACACACACAATTTGATATTTCAATGCGCTTGTTAGTTAGATTAAGTACCTCAAACAGATAATGAGTATTAATTAATTCAGAAGGGGCAGTAACGTAGCCCCGTAGTTAGTTCACAAAAGTCCATATCAGGCCTTAATCATAATTATATATGGAGTGGAATTAAAACACCGTGGTACCGTGTAAAAACCACACATAAGAAATCTTAATGTACGGTGCTAAAAAATGGACACACTGATCGGTTTGGAAATGGAAATGTTGAAAGATGAAAGATTGAAAGATCCATTAGCCAAGAGACAGTAACACTTATGCGCTGCTGAACTCGTACTTTCTCACTCTCTCAAATAAAATACTACGTTGCATACCCTGAAATGTGAATCTCGACGGGAAAAGTGAGTGAGTGAGTGAGTGAGTGAGTGAATATTTATAGTCACATCGGCAATATTTCAGCCATATCGTGACTAAATCAAGTTTGACAGTAATAATACATACAATGTGATTATAAAACCTGTCGTCAAAGGACAGTAAAAGAACTAGATTATCACAGATGTATATTTTAAAACTAGTATTGAACCATAAAAAGATATCACCATAAATAACAATACAGTATAAAACGGGGCTAGGGATCGCCAGCAACTAAAGGTAGGCCACCATACTAGGAACCGTGGGGACTTACAATACTTCAGCTACCTGCACGGTTCCCCAGCAGGATTTACGCCATCCCTTAGCTGCTGGCGATTATATGCAAGTTTAGCCGTCAATTAAAACTAACGAATATACTACGATTAAAATTTTAAAACATTCATATTTAATTACACGTATCAATCAAAATTTCTCAAACAACTCTATTTCTTTTAAAAAACCAATAATTAAACGAGAAGCAATACTATTAAAAAGATCCTTTATGGATGATGATTTGAAATATTTATCCCTTGCGACGGGAAAAGGAAATCAAATTTACAAAGTTTCCTTTCAATAAAATGTCTTATAAACAGAAAAGAACTCTAAAAGAACAATATTCTATTTATAAATTCAATCCTGCATTATATTGAACAAAATTATTATATACTTAAGTGTGAAAGACAGATTTCTAAAGTTTAGAAAAATGATACTTTGCCGTAACGACCCGTAACGAAATTACCCGAACGTGCGGCAGCTGTCGCGCTTCGGAACACTTCAGTACATTTCTGCGTTGACAGTGAAAATATTTCACTGGATAAAAGTTCTCCTCACACGTTATATTTGTTTGAAACTCTTCCGATTTTGTCAGTTATGGTTTAAATGCCTTGCTTAGCGATCGCTCAAATGGGTTTTGTTCGAGGCTGTTAAAATTTGATATTTGAATGTGTTTGTAAGTTAGATTAAATACCTCAAACAGATAATGAGTATTCCTTTATTCAGAATGGGCACTAATGTAGCCTAGTTGAAGCGTTCACCCGGATTCGATTCCCTTCATAGCTACAATGTGAAGCCTATTTATGGTGTCCCCCGGCCTGATATTGCTGGGATATTGCTAAAAGCGGCGTAAAACCATACTCACTCATTAATTCAGATGGTGTGAAATAAAATCTCAGAAGTACATAAATTAAAAGAAAATAATTCAAGTATTTTATGGAGTGTATTATTTATAATTGATTTTCATATTAGCACTATATCTTATTTGCGGGCAGAAATCCCTGTGTAAAAAGGTTAATGCATACAGGAGGGAAAATTTAGACTTTGCGTTTTAATTGTTTGGGGTAATTTGTTTAAAAAACAGTACTTTCAACAACAAATGAAGTATGTTATAAATACGATATTTTGTGGGCCAAGCGAAATATGATGTATCTTTGTTCGAGTGCCGTGGAAAAGGAGATTTTCACGAGTGTCCTCAGACACATGAATAACTAGTTTATTTTATATCACAAGCGCAGTTTTGTTGCCAGGTAACTGCACAATCCACCTGCGCCGTACCCGGCTATTGACGACGTCATTATCAGTGTAGCTTCATGATACGAAAGAAACATGGCGGAGGATGTATTGAGCATTGACTTTTGTTTTAAATTACAATGTATTGGACTGTATACTCGAATTGCAAGTACTTCACTAATATATATGAGGACAGTGAGTTATGATGTATCTTGATAAGGACAGATCCCAGGTTGAAGGCATGTCACTGACGACATTGGTCACAATCACTCGATTATTTACAGACAGCCATCATTAAGTTGTTGAATGTGGCGTCAAACAATAAATATTTGTGTCTTTTTTTCTTCTTCATGCCGATCAGGTGCAGTATAAGTTACTTTTTCATTTAGGATGGATCGGTTGGTCAGTCTCTGTCACATGGATGATCGTGTGACACGATGACGTGCCCAGTCGCTATATCAGACTAATTATTATCTAAATTCTAGTATTCATCTTTTCTAGATTCCTACTACAAACCCTCCAAGAGCAAGAAGGTGTCTCAGCCGTTCCTGACCACGACAGCCATGACAGCCGGAGACTGTGGCATCATTTGTCACCAATATCATTCATGCACCGCCTTCAGCTACAGTGCAACGATCCCAACTGATGAAAACTGTCTGCTGACTGACAAAGTAATGTCTTCATCTGACGACAATTCTTGGACAACCTACACTATTTCCTGTTTGTAAACATTCAACTTATAGATAGCAAGCTTCTCCCACACTTTATGACCCTAATGTTTGAAGTAATACATATACTCCCGTTGACCCAAGAACAAGCTTAAATGTAAGATAATTTTTTTGTAAGTTGTCTAATATTTGTCCAAAAATTTAAATACTTTTCATAAAGTATCATGTTTGCCGTTGTGTCATAGGAGTCTGGGATTAAATGGATCCCAGTACACGTGCTATTAATTGGATGAACTCGGGGATTTGTTGATTTCGTGTCATTCTACAATGACGGTTTTGTTTGCCTCATCAATATTTGATTGTTTTGTACCAAAATCAAGTTGACGCAAAATGACGTAACATCATGTCATTGGGCATTTGAGGTCACCTATTGCATTCAACATCATCTTATGCAATCACACCATACGCTAACTCTGATTAACAGTTAGTCATCGTGAGTGAGTGAGTTAAGTTTTAAGTCACATGGGCAATATTTCAGCCATAACGTGACTAAATCAAGTTATATATTAATACATAGTGACAATAAAATCTGTCGACAAAGGACAGTAAAAACACTAGACTATCACAGATGTAGATTGTAAAACTAGCATATCAGAATAAAATTCATAACAATTCAAAACAGTACACAATAAAAATGGGCTTTAGATCACCAATAGCCAAAGGTAGGTCATCAATTCCCGCATGTACCTATGATGATAATGACAAACTCTTTGGCCCACACAATCAGTTCGGTAGGTCGAAATATGACAAAAACATTAAGTCCATTTTCATATTTATTTCCTCAGTGTTAGGTAGGTAATGAAAAGAGATAGAACAAGAGGAACTATTTCTCCATTATGAGTTTACTGTAATGGAGAACATCCCGAACCACTGATAAGTTTTTCAAGACACCAAACCTGTCTTGCAGACAGGAATTATTAAGCTTGAGGCAAACCAATCTTTCCCGTATTTTCTGGAGTGAAGAATAAAGCTCCCATTAACGATGCCTGGAGAGTGGAAGGCCGGTTGTTCGATCCCCGGACGTGTCATACCATGAGACGTTAAAATATGGTACTACAGACAGACGTTAACGAGGGAAGGAAACATGATTTGCCTCCTATTAGCTAAAATTGAGTGAGTGAGTTTGGTTTAACGCCGCTTTTAACCTTTAGCTAAATTGGGTTTACTTAGAGACCATCATTGTTGCGTTGTCTCTCGCTAAACGCACTTTACACTCTCAGTTGTGTTAAAGGTTTGTAGTCATATTAATGTATTAATTATACAATGAGACTTACACTTTATATTATTTGGGAAATTCTACAGTAACCTGTTTCTCAAGTTTATGCTCACAGCATTGAATCATTACATTTGTCCCTGGTAATGACCCTGCCAGACGCTTGACATTAAGGGTACAAAACAAGGTCTGAATTTGGTAAGCATGTTATTCATTGTCTCTCAATGAGTCAATGAGCTACCACTATCAAATTGGCAATTGTCCGGACTACTACAAGCATACATTACTTTCTTTATATGCTGGACCGCATAAAGTTTATAAATAGCGTTTTCCTTTTATACCTGTCACTAATGCACACCAAAGCATAAGAAGATAACCTCTTATCACTGACGTGTTAAAAACCAATAAAATGTCGATTGTCAGCTGTCCTGTGCTGTACCTGCACTGACACACATTTTTGTGAACTAAGGAAGCGGCCATTTGATTTTAGGGTGTTTTCAAATTAGCATGGCTTTGCTTCATGTTTAGAACATCAATTTTCTTTTTTAACATAAGAGGTGCTCAGTTAGTTTTCTAGATACATAAAGAACGAACTGTATTCTTTGGACACTTAGTCTGAATAAAATGACACATTATTTTGTTCCTACAATGCAAGGCATATGTATGTTTTATCAATAAAACGGGTACGATTATATTAGGAACGTATAACTTGCTCTAGTCACTCTGTCTGAAATACTGCTGATGTGACTTTAAATTAGACATTTTTACCGAAGAAAAGTCATCTGTTACATGAACATGTTTAACAGGATTACACGATATCAGAGGCTGGGATTGTATCCAAAAAATGGAATTGTCCACGAACATTCTTGAAAAATAATAATTTTGCTTTACACTGTTGAAAAAACATCGCAAAAATGATATTGTTGCGAGGTGTTTTAGATAAAAGCTGAAAAAATTATCTAATCTTGATACCAAATCCCACACCAGAATATCAAATGGTCGTGACTCATGCTGTATAATAATAATAATAATAATCATATATTGTATATTGATAAAATTTGAACACTAACACGAATGTATTATTTATGTGTTGTCCATATGACTAGTTATACAATGCGAGCAGTTGAAAGTAAAATATCAATATTAAAGGAACAGTTTTGTACTGTAATCGTTTAATACTTTGTTTTCAAAAGCAACGGATGGAGGAGACGCTATTGGAAATGATAGGAATATTGATATTTGTGGGGTTGGATTGAACCAAAGTCGAACGTTGTTGAATGGCCAAGACATACTGAAGATGCAATTGCAAGAAACGTTTATGTTGAGCTGAAACACACATATCACCTGATTTATAGCAACAAGCATTTACTATTGACACATAAAAGCAATTTTTCCCTTAATCTGACAATGCAACAAGGATACTAAACGTTTTGATTTTCAATATCGATTTTTCCATCAAACTTTATATACCAAGAGAGAATTTCTTACAATGAAGCGGAACTTTAAACAAGTGAATCATATCATGTCTGGTAAAATATATTTACACTATCTGTATCAAAGGTATATTCCTCATTTCCATCCTTCATATAGAAATTCTAAAAAAATGTATACAGTAGAAATGTTTATTGCCACGAAGAATGACCAACATTGTTTTTTTTGGTAAGAAAATGGACATCTTTGAATGTTGACTTTGAACAAGAACGTGAATGGTAACAATATATTTCATTGTATCTCACATGAAATCATAATGACACACTCTATGAGTCTCTGTATCAATTTGTATCTGATTTGTTTCTACACCTGCTGATGTGAATAAACTTGTTTTGCAATAAAAAAACATGAAAGTATTTGATTTGCTGTTTCTTATGTTTATATGCCTTAATTAATTGCCTTGTCAGTAACAAGGAGGATAACTGAACATACAGATAAGTGGATTGGCTTTGCTTGGTATCCACCAAACGAGAGTACAGTGGATTCATAAATGAATGAAGCGGTCAGGTTCGGTGACTGCAATGGACGTTGTTCACAACATCAGTCACGGGACCTGGACCAACTTATTTACGGATCTATTTACAACCGACACTCGCGAAGAGCAACCTCCCCCTGGTGAGTGCTGGGTAACGCTAATCGCTCTTCCCCCGTGTGGACCCGGGGTAGAATGTGAAAGTTGTAAGTTTGTATTATGGTGATCGAAAATGAGACCCAAGAACTTGGCCTCTTCTACAACCTTGATATGAGTGCCATGTAAAAATAGCTCTGGATCTTTATGATACTTGTATTTCCTACAGAAATGAATACAATTGATCTAAGCATTGGAAAACTTAAAACCATTTTCGAGACACCATTTGTGGATTTTGTTGAGACAAAACTGCAACTGTCTCTCGATGGTATCCATATTTTTTCCACGACATGAAATATTCAATTCGTCCACAAAAAGGGAACCATCAATGGAATCATTTACAACCTTTATACAAAACAGTGTTACGGACAAAATACTGCCTTGTGGGACACCCTTATCCTGAGTATAATGTTCAGACAGGGTGGAACCCAAACGAACCTGAAATTGTCGGTCTGTTAATAATTGGGATATATATAAATTGAGGCATACGACCTCTTAACACCAATTCATGTAGATCTTTTAAAATATCATGTTTCCGTGTGGTATCATACCCTTTTTCTAAATAAAAAAAGATTGATACTGCATGCTGATTATTGACAATTGCATTTTTGACAAAAGATTCTAAACGTACCAGATGGTCAATGGTACTTCTATTTTGACGGAAACCACATTGAATGTTACTTATAAGATTGTTAGTTTCCAAGTACCACACCAGTCAATTATTTACCATTCGCTCCATTGTTTTGCACACACAGCTGGTTAGTGATAGTGGTCGATAATTGGTATGGGAACAATTATTGCATTACGCCACGAAGGCGGAACATTTCCTGGCGTCCAGATCTGATCAAATATATCAAGAAGCGTTTCTAAACATGAATTAGGCAAATGCTTCAGGAGCTGATAATGAATATTATCATCTCCCGTTGCAGTATCGTGCACTTGACCTAAGGCAGTATTTAGCTCATGGAACAAAAATACCTCATTATTATCCTCTCCATTTTGAGAAGCAAAATCTAACCCCTTCTTTTCCTGTTGTTTCTGATAATTGTGAAACTAAGGATCGTAGTTCGATGATGAAGAGTGTTTGGCCAGCGTTTCACCCAATTTATTGGCAATGTCCGATTTATCTGTTAACAGATGGTCACCGTCTTTGATATGGTGAACACTCGATTTTGAACATTTGCCTTTATTTTTTGCAATCATGCTCCACACCTTGCATATAGGCGTGCGAGAATAAATTTTAGAGACATAATTCCTCCAAGACTTACATTTATTTTACTTGAAGGTACAGCGTGCCTTAGCACTTGTAATTTTAACATGATTCAAATTATGGACAGTTGGATGTCGGTGGAAATATTTCTCAGCCTTTTTCCTACACTTCCTAGCCTGTTTGCATTCATTATCAAACCATGGTTTTTGAATGTGTGGATTTGCAGAGGACTTTGGAATGGTTATCTCAGCAATTGGATATGTCGGCAATTTCGTTTAAAATATCAGAAAACAGCTGAATAGGATCAGTTACATCCCTGAACACATCAGGTTTCAACCTATCAGTACAGAGTTCCTGAAAGGAAGGCCAGTTGGCTTTGGTAAAGTTCCGTCAGGATGTGGGTGGAACACCAGATGGATCATTTGCTGTCAGGATTGAAGGAAAATGATTGCTTCCACACAGGTCATCGTGAACCGAGCATGTGAATTCGTTCAAGAGTTGGAATCTGTTAGGGACAGATCTAAAGTTGAATACGTTCCAGTAGCAGAATGTAGATATGTACTTGATCCATCATAAGTCACCCTTGATCATGTATGGCTTAGGCAGCTGGTCATATAAAGATTGAAGGTCCGATTGCTGAAGCACAGCAGAAGGTGAAATATACAGAGAACACAGAGTAAAAGTTATGTGCAAAGTCAGTCAGACTGCAACAGTTTGAAGTTTGGTATGAAGGGAAACAGGGTGTGGATCACTCCCTGCCTCATCACAACAGAAGATCCACCAGTAGTTTTAACACCTGGTGGAGAAAAGGAATGGAAGGAATTGTACCGACGCAAATCAAAGTTCTGCTTAATTCTGCATTCTGCTTAAGGTATGTATCCTGGAGACAGATTGCCGATGGCGTATTATCTTATATTAAAAGATGTAACTCGTTAAAATTGGTCCTGAGACCTCTGCAATTCCACTGTAGTAGTGGATGGGAATTGTTCATGTTATAGGTGGGTGAACAGGAGATCTATTTCTCCCATTTCGCGGCGACTTACTTCTGTTGCGCCCTTGAGAATGATATCTGATATTGATTGTAAATTTGAATAGGGTCACGCCGACCCTTTGGTGCATGGTCTGAAAATCTTGAATAGTCAACTTTGTTGTTAGCATTTTTCACCACAGGTGATGGTTTTGGTTCCGATGCTGGCTCCACTGCTGCTGCCATTAACGATGTTGACACAGTTGGTGATGGTGATGTATCAGTTTGTGAAGAAGAAGTAGAAGGCTGTATCAAGGAATAGTTTCCTGATGAAACCCAAGTTATATCCGTCTGACATTGAACAGGTGTGACTGTTTTTGAAGGTGGGCGTGACACTGCTGCCGAGTAGGAGACAGCTGTGGTCGGAGAGACAGTGGCCATGATTATTCGTTTTGCATCCAGGAAAGTGGTGTTCCTTTCATGTTTTAACTGAACAATCTGGTGTTGGATTTTAAACTTCGGACATGATTTCGACTAAGCAACATGGTTACCAGAGCAGTTTGCACATTTAGGAATTTTAGTCCATTTGTCATCAATTTCATGATCATGTTCTCCACATTGATGACATTTCTTGCGGTTGTCACATGTGTGGGTTCCATGCCCAAACTGCTGACATTTGTAACACCGAAGTGGATTTGGAATGTATTTATCCACCTCGTTGTTGAAATATCCTACTTTGATCCTTTTTGGAGTTGGCTTTGAAAAGTCATTAAATAAGTGTTTGATTTGTAGATTGCATCTTCTCTTTTGTATGTGAAACGTCTGACATGTGTAATTCCCTGATCTTTCAATTCGTCTGCAATTTCAGTTTTGGTCATAACATAGAGACACCGATCTCCGATAATGCCTTTGCTAGAGTTGTGAGTTTTGTGTGGCGAAATCAGAACAGCAGTAGAGACTAAATGTTTGGCAGCTTGTAAGGTTGTAGACTGTTTTGTTCTGTTTTACATTCGACCAGTAGCAATCCAGGTCGAAGTTTTTTAACATTTTGCACGTCTCCGGCAATGCCAGAAAGTGCCTTGGAGATGGCAAAAGAATTAAGTCTTAATGGTGTACCATCAGCCATCAACTATTTGAAAAATATTTTGGTGTAGAATGATCCTCATCAGAGGAATCATCTAATGGTCTTTTGTTTTTTTGTGTTTGAGCCATGGTGAAGTTGTAAATAATTCACCATCCCAGCTCCCCACCCTCCACGGAGCGCCACAAGGACAATGCGGTAAGCCAGTGGATTTCCGACGGGCAGCACCAAGGATACTGGGATGGTACACTCAAGCAGATTAATGAAAAATCAATTAATCCACCAGATTTGCCCATGAGCCAGCGCTTTCTGGGCCTCTAGGCATTTTAAATAGTACACATAGTTCATAATCAAATGGTGTTTTATAAGCAAATTTGGCCAAGACCTAAAATGTAAAGACAATTCAAAAATATTTTTTTTGTACAAATACAATTTTCAATGCACAGGGCTCGGCATGACCAGCCGATTGATAGGACCCGGCCCATCCTACCACCAGTCTAGGCAAAGTAAGGGTCAAAGTGGTGTGTTGGAATGAGGAACACAATTGCCGGTTCCAGCGTCCTCAACCACCAGACTCCCTTCCTCTGCCGACATGGGGGCACAACCCACGGCAAACAGGCTGCCGAATTTGGTCGCATTTTACGACCACCAATGGGGAGTGAGTGAGTTAAATTTAATGTCATATGGGCAATATTTCAGCCATATCGTGACGAGAAGTTATTATATATTATCAATTAATAAAAGTCTGTCATCAATGGACAGTAAAATAACTAGAATGTCACAGATAAATCGTTAAAACTAGCATGGAATCATAAAAAAGATATCACTATATGTCACAATACAATATAAAAATGAGCTATAGATCACCAGCAACCAAAGTTAGGCCACCATAGACCAGCAATTGGGTGCTGTGGAGCGTTACCAAGCACTCGCCACGGGGCAGGTTGCTCTTCACGAGTGCATGGAAAGCCTGAAGTGATGCAGTTGTCAGACGTTTACCACTTCGATGAAACCCACGAGCATGGGTATGGTGCTGACAAACCTAGAAACATAATCGGAGCGAATCATGATTCGAACCCATAATCATAGGTTTGCGTGCCCAAGGGACGCTACTCTGCGCAGCGAATCGCGGTGCCTTAGATGACTGCCCCCCCCCCCCCCCCCCCACTCACCCTTTCAATAAATACTGATGTGTGTACGTTGTATGACAAATACGACTTCGTCGTAAAATGACCTCTTCCAATCTGGACTGACATCCCAAGTAGGAATAACATACAGTTGATTTAATGTGATGAAGCTTATTACTAACGTGTTTGGTGTCTCACTTTTTTTGCTTTATTACAGGTTTGATATCACTGTATGGGACAAGAAGTGGAGACACATTCTTGTTGACTACTGCTTTTGGTGAAGCATTATAATCCATTGGGTTACAAATGATTCCAACAAGACTGGTTAGGAAACAAAAGATAATGTCGTGTTGGCCAGTTACAAGAACATTGGCTTCTGCTGTGAAAATGGAGTTATTGTCCCGTAATCATTTTGGATCCACTAACAGTGGCGCTATAAACGACGTCAACACCCGTGGATTCCTCTGTAAATACAAATATGTATGTGTAGGTATCACATAGACACATCTGTTATGGCTTAAGGGAAGTATGAAATAAGCTGATGAGTACCTCCTTTTCCTTCTATAGCACATTATCCGGAGCTTGTTACACATTGATACATATTCACCTCCAACATCATTTTCACTATTTGTAAAAATTCGCTGCGATATTTCGACTTGTGACAGACATTAAATTTCAATTACCAACCCACCGCCTCATCCAAGGGCTAATCCCTAATCACTTAAATGAGTCTGCAGGGCAGTTATAATGGATAAGGTAACATTGTGATCAAATGACATCTGTCTGGTTTGTTTTCAGCTTCAGATTATCAGCATACACAGTAGACGGGCATAAGAAGTACTTGCATTTGCAAATCTAAATCGCAAGTTCAAACGTTGGGAATTAATGTCACAATAGCTAGTAACTATTCATTGGAGGACCAGACAAGCACTTTTTTTTAGGATCCCAGAGGCATATATTTTCAAAACATCAAGTGAAAAATAAGTTTGTTTGCAGAACGCACCTGTAGCCCAGAGGTTAATACGGTCAATCCCTGACTGAAGTAACCAAAAGATGATGTAACGGCAATGGGAACAATCTATGTAAGAAGAGGGTGCAGTGTGACTACGTGAGATGACGTCACACGAGCTGAGCAAGATGCTCACTGGTGGTGATTATCACTGCTTAACGTCCCACTTCGACGGGTATGATATCAACCAAGTCACTGATCCTGGCCACCAAGTTTATTTTGTCACTACTGAGCTTGGCTTCTTTCATTTAATTACCTCAATTATGCGTTGACGTTTCTCTTCCCATCCTGTAGGTCTTTAGGAATCTCTACGTTAGAAGACATGTTTGACTGTGCGTACATATAGTGAGTGGCGTTACTAATGAAGAGTGATTGGAGTAATATCATGAATATTTAATATTTTGTGTCTGAAACTGATGCAAAGTATTTCTATAGACTGAGTCTCTGTTACCACAACACAACAAGCCGTCAATTGAAGATGTTGGTCCTCCGTGTTCTCGTTTGTGGAGCCCTCTACACCAGTGTTACAAGACTGCAGAACATATATGTACAAAGTGAGTACTTTCAATGTTTCAGAATATTTGACTATATCATTTGCATGTCATGGGCTGGCTGCCCCGTACGTCGTCGTCACACTCGGAATATTCTGTACCTGCACATTACTGCGGGCAGCGATGGAGTAGTGATATTGCGTGAAATCACTGCAACACGCCTCCCACTGACCCCTCTGCATATAGTTCGCACAACATGAAACCAGGCGTTGAGAAAAACCCCTTTTATTATCCCCCGCCACGAAGTGGAAGGGGGATATAGGAATGGGTGCCGTCCGTCCGTCCGTCCGTCCGTCCGTCACACTTCGTTTCCGGAGCAGATCTTGAAAACCATACCATATTTCTTCACCAAACTTGGCACATAGATAGATCTAGTTGTGAACTGGTGCCTTTTGATAGTTTTGGATTTTTAAAAAAGTTATTTTTCGAGTGTCCATGGCAACGACTTTGATTTAGACTGAAAATGGCGGTAGTCCTCGTTTCCGGAGCAGATCTTCAAAACCGTACCATATTTCTTCACCAAACTTGGCACATAGATAGATCCAGTGGTGAACTGGTGCCTTTTGATAGTTTGGGATTTAAAAAAAAGTTATTTTTCGAGTTTCCATTGCAACAACTTTGATTTAGACTGAAAATGGCGGTAGTCCTCGTTTCCGGAGCAGATCTTGAAAACCGTACCATATTTCTTCACCATACTTGGCACATAGATAGATCCAGTGGTGAACTGGTGCCTTTTGATAGTTTGGGATTTAAAAAAAGATTTTTTCAAGTTTTCATTGCAACGACTTTGATTTAGACTGAAAATGGCGGTAGTCCTCGTTTCCGGAGCAGATCTTGAAAACCGTACCTTATTTCTTCACCAAACTTGGCACATAAATAGATCCAGTGGTGAACTGGTGCCTTTTGATAGTTTGGGATTTTTAAAAAAAGTTATTTTTCGAGTTTCCATGGCAACGACTTTGATTTAGACTGAAAATGGCGGTAGTCCTCGTTTCCGGAGCAGATCTTGAAAACCGTACCTTATTTCTTCACCAAACGTGGCACATAGATAGATCTAGTGGTGAATTGGTGCCTTTTGATAGTTTGGGATTTAAAAAAAAATAATTTTCGAGTTTCCATGGCAACAACTTTGATTTAGACTTAAAATGGCAGTAGTCCTCGTTCCGGAGCAGATCTTGAAAACTGTACCATCTGCATATTTCTTCACCAAACTTGGCACATAGATAGATCCAGTGGTGAACTGGTGCCTTTTGATAGTTTGGGATTTAAAAAAAATAATTTTCGAGTGTCCATGGCAACGACTTTGATTTAGACTGAAAATGGCGGTACTCCTCGTTTCCGGAGCAGATCTTGGAAACCATACCATATTTCTTCACCAAACTTGGCACATAAATAGATCCAGTGGTGAACTGGTGCCTTTTGATAGTTTGGGATTTTTAAAAAAGTTATTTTTCGAGTTTCCATGGCAACGACTTTGATTTAGACTGAAAATGGCGGTAGTCCTCGTTTCCGGAGCAGATCTTGAAAACCGTACCTTATTTCTTCACCAAACTTGGCACATAGATAGATCTAGTGGTGAATTGGTGCCTTTTGATAGTTTGGGATATAAAAAAAAATAATTTTCGAGTTTCCATGGCAACAACTTTGATTTAGACTGAAAATGGCGGTAGTCCTCGTTTCCGGAGCAGATCTTGAAAACCGTACCTTATTTCTTCACCAAACTTGGCACATAGATAGGTCTAGTGGTAAACTGGTGCCTTTTGATAGTTTTGGATTTTAAAAAAAGTTATTTTTGGAGTGTCCATGGCAACGACTTTGATTTAGACTGAAAATGGCGGTAGTCCTCGTTTCCGGAGCAGATCTTGAAAACCGTACCATATTTCTTCACCAAACTTGGCACATAAATAGATCCAGTGGTGAACTGGTGCCTTTTGATAGTTTGGGATTTTTAAAAAAAGTTATTTTTCGAGTTTCCATGGCAACGACTTTGATTTAGACTGAAAATGGCGGTAGTCCTCGTTTCCGGAGCAGATCTTGAAAACCGTACCATATTTCTTCACCAAACTTGGCACATAGATAGATCTAGTGGTGAATTGGTGCCTTTTGATAGTTTGGGATATAAAAAAAATGAATTTTCGAGTTTCCATGGCAACAACTTTGATTAAGACTTAAAATGGCGGTAGTCCTCGTTCCGGAGCAGATCTTGAAAACTGTACCATCTGCATATTTCTTCACCAAACTTGGCACATAGATAGATCCAGTGGTGAACTGGTGCCTTTTGATAGTTTGGGATTTAAAAAAAAAAAATTTCGAGTTTCCATGGCAACGACTTTGATTTAGACTGAAAATGGCGGTACTCCTCGTTTCCGGAGCAGATCTTGAAAACCATACCATATTTCTTCACCAAACTTGGCACATAGATAGATCTAGTTGTGAACTGGTGCCTTTTGATAGTTTGTGATTTTTAAAAAAGTTATTTTTCGAGTGTCCATGGCAACGACTTTGATTTAGACTGAAAATGGCGGTAGTCCTCGTTTCCGGAGCAGATCTTGAAAACCGTACCATATTTCTTCACCAAACTTGCCACATAGATAGATCCAGTGGTGAACTGATGCCTTTTGATAGTTTGGGATTTAAAAAAAAAAAATTTGAGTTTCCATGGCAACGACTTTGATATAGACTGAAAATGGCAGTAGTCCTCGTTTCCGGAGCAGATCTTGAAAACCGTACCATATTTCTTCACCATACTTGGCACATAGATAGATCCAGTGGTGAACTGGTGCCTTTGGATAGTTGTTTTTTTTTGTCCCCCGCCGCGCGAAAGCGCGAAGCGGGGGATATAGTATTCTCGACCGTCCGTACGTCCGTCCGTACGTCCCACCTGTTTGTTGCCGCGATATCTCGAGAACTAAACACTGGATTGTCTTCATATTTGGAACTATGGTGTATATACAAATTCCGCAGACACCAGTCGGTTTTGGTGACCTTGACCCGATTTTCAAGGTCACAGCAGGCAAATCTGCTTTTGGAGTTGGAAAACGGTGTTGCCGCGATATCTCAAGAACTAATCACCGGATTGTCTTCATATTTGGAACTATGGTGTATATACAGACTCCGCAGACACCAGTCGATTTTGGTGACCTTGACCCCATTTTCAAGGTCACAGCAGACAAATCTGCTTTTGGAGTTGGAAAACGGTGTTGCCGCGGTATCTCAAGAACTAAACACTGGATTGTCTTCATATTTGGAACTATGGTGTATATACAGACTCCGCAGACACCAGTCGGTTTTGGTGACCTTGACCCCATTTTCAAGGTCACAGCAGACAAATCTGCTTTTGGAGTTGGAAAACGGTGTTGCCGCGATATCTCAAGAACTAAACACTGGATTGTCTTCATATTTGGAACTATGGTGTATATACAGACACCGCAGACACCAGTCGGTTTTGGTGACCTTGACCCCATTTTCAAGGTCACAGCAGGCAAATCTGCTTTTGGAGTTAGAAAACGGTGTTGCAGCGATATCTCAAGAACTAAACACTGGATTGTCTTCATATTTGGAACTATGGTGTATATACAGACTCCGCAGACACCAGTCGGTTTTGGTGACCTTGATCCCATTTTCAAGGTCACAGCAGGCAAATCTGCTTTTGGAGTTGGAAAACGGTGTTGCAGCGATATCTCAAGAACTAAACACTGGATTGTCTTCATATTTGGAACTATGGTGTATATACAGACACCGCAGACACCAGTCGGTTTTGGTGACCTTGACCCCATTTTCAAGGTCACAGCAGGCAAATCTGCTTTTGGAGTTGGAAAACGGTGTTGCCGCGATATCTCAAGAACTAAACACTGGATTGTCTTCATATTTGGAACTATGGTGTATATACAGACTCCGCAGACACCAGTCGGTTTTGGTGACCTTGACCCCATTTTCAAGGTCACAGCAGACAAATCTGCTTTTGGAGTTGGAAAACGGTGTTGCCGCGATATCTCAAGAACTAAACACTGGATTGTCTTCATATTTGGAACTATGGTGTATATACAGACACCGCAGACACCAGTCGGTTTTGATGACCTTGACCCCATTTTCAAGGTCACAGCAGGCAAATCTGCTTTTGGAGTTGGAAAACGGTGTTGCAGCGATATCTCAAGAACTAAACACTGGATTGTCTTCATATTTGGAACTATGGTGTATATACAGACTCCGCAGACACCAGTCGGTTTTGGTGACCTTGACCCCATTTTCAAGGTCACAGCAGACAAATCTGCTTTTGGAGTTGGAAAACGGTGTTGCCGCGATATCTCAAGAACTAAACACTGGATTGTCTTCATATTTGGAACTATGGTGTATATACAGACACCGCAGACACCAGTCGGTTTTGGTGACCTTGACCCCATTTTCAAGGTCACAGCAGGCAAATCTGCTTTTGGAGTTGGAAAACGGTGTTGCAGCGATATCTCAAGAACTAAACACTGGATTGTCTTCATATTTGGAACTATGGTGTATATACAGACTCCGCAGACACCAGTCGGTTTTGGTGACCTTGACCCCATTTTCAACGTCACAGCAGGCAAATCTGCTTTTGGAGTTGGAAAACGGTGTTGCAGCGATATCTCAAGAACTAAACACTGGATTGTCTTCATATTTGGAACTATGGTGTATATACAGACACCGCAGACACCAGTCGGTTTTGGTGACCTTGACCCCATTTTCAAGGTCACAGCAGGCAAATCTGCTTTTGGAGTTGGAAAACAGTGTTGCCGCGATATCTCAAGAACTAATCACTGGATTGTCTTCGTATTTGGAACTATGGTGTATATACAGACTCCGCAGACACCAGTCGGTTTTGGTGACCTTGACCCCATTTTCAACGTCATGGCAGACAAATCTGCTTTTGGAGTTGGAAAACGGTGTTGCCGCGATATCTCAAGAACTAAACACTGGATTGTCTTCATATTTGGAACTATGGTGTATATTCAGACTCCGCAGACACCAGTTGGTTTTGGTGACCTTGATCCCATTTTCAAGGTCACAGCAGGCAAATCTGCTTTTGGAGTTGGAAAACGGTGTTGCCGCGATATCTCAAGAACTAAACACTGGATTGTCTTCATATTTGGAACTATGGTGTATATACAGACACCGCAGACACCAGTCGGTTTTGGTGACCTTGACCCCATTTTCAAGGTCACAGCAGGCAAATCTGCTTTTGGAGTTGGAAAACGGTGTTGCCGCAATATCTCAAGAACTAATCGCTGGATTTGTCTTCATATTTGGAACTATGGTGTATATACAGACTCCGCAGACACCAGTCGGTTTTGGTGACCTTGACCCCATTTTCAAGGTCACAGCAGGCAAATCTGCTTTTGGAGTTGGAAAACGGTGTTGCCGCGATATCTCAAGAACTAAACACTGGATTGTCTTCATATTTGGAACTATGGTGTATATACAGACACCGCAGACACCAGTCGGTTTTGGTGACCTTGACCCCATTTTCAAGGTCACAGCAGGCAAATCTGCTTTTGGAGTTAGAAAACGGTGTTGCCGCGATATCTCAAAAACTAATCGCTGGATTGTCTTCATATTTGGAACTATGGTGTATATACAGACACCGCATACACCAGTCGGTTTTGGTGACCTTGACCCCATTTTCAAGGTCACAGCAGGCAAATCTGCTTTTGGAGTTGGAAAACGGTGTTGCAGCGATATCTCAAGAACTAAACACTGGATTGTCTTCATATTTGGAACTATGGTGTATATACAGACTCCGCAGACACCAGTCGGTTTTGGTGACCTTGACCCCATTTTCAAGGTCACAGCAGGCAAATCTGCTTTTGGAGTTAGAAAACGGTGTTGCCGCGATATCTCAAAAACTAATCGCTGGATTGTCTTCATATTTGGAACTATGGTGTATATACAGACACCGCATACACCAGTCGGTTTTGGTGACCTTGACCCCATTTTCAAGGTCACAGCAGGCAAATCTGCTTTTGGAGTTGGAAAACGGTGTTGCCGCGATATCTCAAGAACTAATCGCTGGATTGTCTTCATATTTGGTACTATGGTGTATATACAGGCGGGGGACATTTCGTCACTTTGTGACAAATACTTGTTAAGAGTTATTTTTCGAGTTTCCTTGGCAATGACTTTGATTTAGACTGAAAATGGCAGTAGTCCTCGTTTCCGGAGCAGATCTTGAAAACCGTACCATATTTCTTCACCAAACTTGGCACATAGATAGGTCTAGTGGTGAACTGGTGCCTTTTGATAGTTTGGGATTTAAAAAAAAAATATTACAAAAGGTTATTACAAAAAGTTATTACAGAAAGGCCCCGTGAACGTAGTTCACAGGAGCTAATGCATTGCACACACCCGACATGTCATATTGGCGGGGGATGTGAGTATTTCATGCTTGTTTAAAGTCAACAGACATTGGGTATACATTTATATAAGTGTCACGACTTCCGCGAGTTGGCGTAATGTGATTTCTTAAACTGTGAACCAGTGAAGACAGTCAATCAAACAAATGTTGGTATGACACCACATGGAATTATCCGAATGCTGGGTCGAGATGACCTTTGGCATCAGATTGAGCAGATTGTGTTGGCGGCCATAAACATCTCATCGTCAGGCACAACTGGTCCACGGAAACTGCAACTTTATGTCTTTTCTCCACCATTAATAGCATTTGAATGTGTTCACTTTGTACAGGTGATGCTATTTGTAGGATTCAGTTATTGCGCTCTATTGTTTGTGACCTTTGAAATTTAACGATGGACTTATAGTCGATGTTGTGTATTTCTTTCATAACATTACTGAAAAATGAAACTGTATGTGAATGATAATTGGCAACTTCGGTGACATTGGCGATGTCGCAAAATTTTATTTCTTTCCATGCATCTAGCATATTTAGCCCCCATTTGATTAAAGATGATTGGCATAGACCCTCACGGTCTAAGTGTCCTAGCCTTTATGGCGCTGTTGTTTTTGCTTGTCATGTGACTGAGCTAGGGTTGACCAGGTATACCTGTAGGCATTAGAGTTTTGAGTTGGAGCGCTTATTCGGGTCTAGGACGTCCGTCTCTCACTTCCTATGTTCCTGTATTGACAATGTCGGATTGAGGTATTCCTACTAGTGGAATCTTGTGATGTCTAGGGCAATGTCGGTCTTTTGTGAGAGACAGGAAAGTGGAACTTTGATTTGAGCTAGACTGAGTATATGCACACTGTGGCGTTGGATAATTGAACTGTGTTTTCAATATGTTTGTGACCAGTATCCGGATTGTGTCCAATTGGAGGAATTTCTGTATCACCTTGAGTATATACCTATTTTGCTTTGCTGCACAAATATTTAAAATTTGTAGGTTTTGGTAATAATGAAATATTCGTAATAGTACAAATGACTCCTTTTTGCTACCTGTATAATCAGCAGTTTTCCAAAAAAACGTGTGCCCATTGGTGTCGGACGGACGGACAGAGGGAGCCCAAACCAGTAGTGAGAATAACTCAATAAAACTTCAGCACTATTATATTTGTGCCTATTGGTAATCTATTTTCGTGGTTTAATTATTAACGTTTCCGCCCGAAGGCGATTGTCAGTGAATAGGTAGTGATTGTGTTGGACGTTTTACGTTTCCCTCTGTATCACCGGACCAAGAATGTGTCTAGTAACTCCAACCCAATTATAAAGTCATTTCACATGCCAGCCTTTCAAAGTTTTGTTGTGCACGGCACGTCACTATTATGAAGCCACAGATATGACATCACAGTGATACAGAGATGCGCCAAAGACTTGAAATACAGTCATTTACTGTAAAATTGTATTGACATACATTGAATATTGTAACAACCACAATTCTACATTTGTGTAACTGGGTGGCCAAGTCGTCTATGGCGCCGCGATTCGCTGTGCAGAGTTGCGTCCCTTGTGCACGCCAGAAACCTATGCTTGTGGGTTAGAATATCGGTTCGTCCCAATTATATTTCTAGGTTTGTCAGCACCATATCCGTGCTCGTGAGTTTCAGCGAAGTGGTAAACGTCTGAGATCTGCATCACTTCGGGCTTTCCTCTCACATTGAGCTGACACTCCGCGATATAACGAGAATAAAGCATTAAACCCAACTCACTCACACTCACTTTCATTGCAGGTGAAAATATTTCAAATGGGAAATATGCTAAACAGAGTAGTACCCATCTGAGCTATGGTGCTAGTCGGGCTTTAAATAAAGCCTATATGTCATCTGGATCAGCAACAGACCTTGGCAACCCGTCCTGGTGGGAGGTGGACCTGAGGGGCTACTTCACCATCAGCAGCATCACCCTCACAGCACCAACCTTTGGGGGATGGAGTAAGTTCATACAGGACACGTCACTTATGTTTTATCGAGTGATAATGCATAATTTATATGGATTATTAGACAAAAAAATATAGACCTTGTAAAGAAATATTTCCATTGCAGTGTAAATACGGCAGCTGAATGGGATATCATTAATGATAAACTGATTCATTTCAAGATTAAATCACACAGAAAGAACACAAGAACCATCGACTTGACCATACAGTTCGAACCAAAAGCCATTTTATGTTTGATACGTGCCCTTGAATACTCCTTTGTTTACAGATCTACACATGAGAAATGCCGAGGTGGAGGTGATGGACAAAGACGTCAGCCTCTGCTCTGATGTCCAGGTGGAGTGGTGTGGGAATGTGTCTAGCGCTGTCACTGCTGGGCAAGAGTTCACCTTCACCTGCAATGCCACATTCCCTGTCCGCTTTGTCCGTGTCACAAGGCCATCTACCAACAATGTACACCTCGATATCGGACATGTGGATGTTCAAGGGGAGGGGGCTAAGAAGCCATATCGTGAGTAAACCATCGACTCAAAGTTAGTACGCAAAAGTCAATATCAGTCCTTAATCATAATAATAATAAATCATGTATGGAAGGAATTAAAAGGCTGTGGTACCGTTTAAAAACAACAGGTAAACAGAAACACAAAGTTTACTTTTCATAATATGTCAACAACGGACAAATTGAAAAGAATTCCAAAGGAACAATATCTTTTTTGGAAATTCAATCCTGCATAATATAGGACATAATTGTTATATACGTTAGTGTGAAAGACAGACATTTCTAAAGTTTAGAAAAGTGATACTTTGCCGTTACTACCTGTAACGTGCGTGCGCGTGTCGCATACGGAAGTTGTCGGGCTTCGGAACACTTCAGTACATTTCTTTGTTGACAGTGAAAATATGTCACTGGATAACAGTTCTCCTCACACGTTATATTTGTTTGAAACTCTTCCGATTTTGACAATTATTGTTCAAATGCATTGCTAAACAATTGATATTTTGATGCGCTTGTAAGTTAGATTAAATACCTCAAACAGATATTGTAACATAAAAGTAGGTATGTTCCCTGATCTGATTTGTTAAAAAGTGTTGTCGAATGAGCATAACATCGCTGAGTTTGGGGGGTCTCATCACCGTGTATGTATACATTAATTAATGGAACTATTTTTGAAATCATCAACATGGAGGAACAGATGGAAATTTACCCTGACTTCCACATCGGAGATTTCGATGAAATATTGAGTGAATGGGATGACGAGACATTTTCTGAGATAAATCAAGAATTTGAAGGTAAATGAAAATTACCTTTTTTCCATTCATTACACAATCATAATCATAACTGATGTAATTTTCTTGGGTTTGGCCAAAGGAAAAAACAAAACAAAATTAATTTTTAACAGAGTAAAAAAACATTTATTGCAACTCTATCATAGTTATGACTTTCATACACCCACCTAAGTTTGTTATTATTATTATTCACAACAGCTGTTGAAGCTGAAAACCGTTCTGAGATGGCCCCTGAACTAGGAAATACAGACAGCGTTTCCGTAGAGCCCAAAGTTCAAGCGTCCAGTGACCGCTTCGCGTCCCTTGATGCAAAAGCAGTACAGGACATCGTGGATGGGAACCTCTCCAAATCTACTGGGCGTAATACCTCCTGGGGAGTTAAAATATTTCGACGTAAGCCATTAAAACATATAAGAATACATAAACACATACCAAAAATTCCTACGCAGATTCGATCAACATCAGCGAGATTTACCTCCCTTACACCATTGCCATGATAGCAATGTAAAGCGTGACCAATATGTCAAAACTTAGGAGAGACATGTATTTTTTAAATGCAAGTACAGGACAGAATTGGTCTGATGTTGCATAAATGCGTTTGTTGGGCCCATTTAAGTCTTTGAGGCCATCATGCTTAAGTGTTTTTATCATGGACAGAAAAACATTGTTTGCAGTGTGAAATTCCCGGTCTTGGATAATGTTAATGCTGCGCTCAAATGGCGATCCCCTGATGTGCCTGTATGGCAGCACGCAACCCAACAAAACTCGAGTTTGAGTAAAAATCTCCCTCAGCATTTCTGACTTCGGCATAAAAGAACTTCAGTCTCTCATTCAGTTGAAAAGCAGGAAGCTCTTCGAACTTGGGTTCAAAAACCTCGGAAACCAAGCCATTCTGGAAGTGAAAAGATTGCCTTCTTTATGGGTACAAATATTGTGACAGTAAGTGGGAGTAATTAGTTATTATTACAGCGTTGTGTTTAAATGAAATTTCCGTATATCCATTTAACATAACATTTTGGTCAATCTCGTTATATTATTGCCAATTTTGGCGATGACACATTGGTCACGCTTTACGAATCTGCGTAGGAATTTTTGGTATGTGTTTATGTATTCTTTTATGTTTCAATGGCTTACTTCGAAATATTTTAACTCCCCAGGAGGTATTACGCCCAGTAGATTTGGAGAGGTTCCCATCCACGATGTCCTGTACTGCTTTTGCATCAAGGGACGCGAAGCGGTCGCTGGACGCTTGAACTTTGGGCTCTACGGAAACGCTGTCTGTATTTCCTAGTTCAGGGGCCATCTCAGAACGGTTTTCAGCTTCAAAAGCTGTTGTGAGTAATAATAATAACAAAATTAGGTGGCTGTATGAAAGTCATAACTATGATAGAGTTGCAATAAATGTTTTTTTACTCTGTTAAAAATTAATTTTGTTTTGTTTTTTCCTTTGGCCAAACCCAAGAAAATTACATCAATTATGATTATGATTGTGTAATGAATGGAAAAAAGGTAATTTTCATTTACCTTCAAATTCTTGAATTATCTCAGAAAATGTCTCGTCATCCATTTCACTCAATATTTCATCGAAATCTCCGATGTGGAAGTCAGGGTAAATTTCCATCTGTTCCTCCATGTTGATGATTTCAAAAATAGTTCCATTAATTAATGTATACATACACGGTGATGAGACCCCAAAAATTCAGTGATGTTATGCTCATTCGACAACACTTTTTAACCAATCAAATCAGGGAACATACCTACTTTTATGTTACAATAATTCAGAAGGGGCAGTAACGTAGTCTAGCAGTTAAAGCGTTTTAAATGTTGGGGTAATTTGTTTTTAAAACAATACTGTAAACAACAAATGAAGTATATGTAAGATAGGATATTTCATGTGTCAAGTGAAATATGATGTATCTTCTATCATGTGCCGTCGAAAAGGAGATTTTCACGAGTGTCATTAAACACATGAAATATCTTTTATATTTTATATCATAAGCGCAGTTTTGCTGCCAGCTATCTTCACAATCCACCTGCGCCGTACCCGGCTCATTGACGACGTCATTATCAGTGTAGCTTCATTTCCCGGATGATACCAGTGAGTGAGTGAATATGGTTTTACGCCGCTTTTAGCAATATTACAGCAATATCACGGCGGGGGACACCAGAAATGGGCTTCACACATTGTACCCATGTCGGGATTCGAACCCGGATCTTCGGCGCGACGAGCGAACGCTTTAATCACTAGGCTACCCGACCGCCCCCCGGATGATACCAAAGATACATGTCGGAGGAAGTATTGAATGTTGAGTTTTCTTTTCAATTTTATATGTATCGGATTAGGATAGATCCAAGATTGAAGGCATGTTATCGTTCACTGACGACTTTTGTCACAATCACTGATTTGCCAAACAGACTCGATTATTTACAGACATCCGTCATTAAGTTGTTGAATGCGGCGTCAAACAATAAATATTTGTCAATTTCTTTTCATCATGCCGATCAGGTGCAGTATAAGTCCAAGTTATCTTTTCATTTAAGATGGATGGGTTGGTCAGTCTCTGTGACATGACTGACAGTGTGACACGATGACGTGGCCCGTCACTAATTATTTTCAGACTAATTATTATCTAAATTCTAGTATTCATCTTCTCTAGGTTCCTACTACAAACCCTCCAAGAGCAAGAAAGTGTCTCAGCCGTTCCTGACCACGTCAGCCATGACAGCCGGAAACTGTGGCATCATTTGTCACCAATATCATTCATGCATCGACTTCAGCTACAGTGCAACGATACCGGCTAATGAGAACTGTCTGCTGGCTGACAAAGCGATGACTTCATCTGACGACAATTCGTGGACAACCTACACTATTTCCTGTATGTCATTATTCAACTAATAGATATCAAGCTTCTCTCACACTTTATTACACCTGTGTTTGACGTAAAAAATATAAAGCTTCACTTGAAGATTATTTTTTTGTAAGTGGTCTGATATTTTTTCCAAAAATTGAAATACTTTTCATCAAGTTTCATGTTAGCCGTTGTGTCATAGGAGTGTGGATCCCAGAAACGTTTGCGGTAATTGGATCAACTCGGCGATTTGTTGATTTCGTGTCATTCTACACTGACGGTTTTGTTGATCTCATCAAGTGAGTGAGTGAGTGAGTTGGGTTGAACGCCGCTTTTACAGTATTCCAGTTATATCATGGCGTGTCAGTCTGAAGTGATGCAGGTCTCAGACGTTTACCACCTCGTTGAAACCCACGAGCACGGGTATGGTGCTGAAAAACCTAGAAACATAATCAGGGAGAACCAGGTTTCGAACCCACAATAATAGCCTTCTGGCGTGCCCAAGGGGCACAGCAAAGAGCGGCGCCTTAGACGACTGGGCCACCCGTGCCCCCTCATAAAGATTCGATATCATATTACTTGACATCACGCATGTTGTTTTATTCACTATTAAATATGTATTATATTACCCTTGACGGCAGCAAAAGTGAAAGTAATAACTATCCAATAGTTTAGCAACTTGCTATGCTGATTTGATGAGTTGACGCGAAATGACGTCACATTGTACCACTGGGCATTTGAGGTAATTAATTGAATTCGATGTCACCTTTTGCAACCAGACCATACGCTAACTCGGATTTCAAAATTAGTCATCAATTCTCGCATGTAACTGTGAAACTAAGGACAAACTCTTTGGACCAAACATTCAGGTTGGAAGGTCGAAGATGACAAAAATGTAAAGTCAAACATATTTATTTCATCAACGTTAAGTAGCTAGGGAAACGAGTTGGAATAAGAGGAGTAAGGTAACGTGACCTCGTTGTATAGGATACAGTATGACATACATGTACCAACGTTCAAAAACAATTTATTGGATGACTTGCTTCGCGTATAAATATATATTCTGATATATACTTACATTTGGCGCTTGTAATGACCCTGCCAGACGCTCGAGGAAGCTTAAAGGAATAAAACAAGGTCTAAATTCGGTAACCATGTTATCCATTGTCTCTTAATGGGCTACCACCATTAAACTGGCATCAGTCCGGACAACTACAAGCTCACATTATTTTCTTTATATGCTAGGCCGCATAAATCTGATGTTTCGACTTTTTTACGAATTGCGCAAACCATTTTCCTTGAACATTTTGAACAGGATTACATGATATCAGAGGCTGGGATTTTATCGAAAAACGAAATTGTCCCCGAAAAATACTTTAAAAATATAATCATATATGTAGGTGTTCAATTTGAGTAGTCGAAAGTAACATGTGACATTAAAGGTACAGTTTTGTTTTATAATCTGACAATGTACCAAGGATACTAAACTTTGTGATTTGGAATAGCGATTTTACCAGCAAATTAGATATACCAAAAGAGAATTACTTACAATGAATTTTAAACAAGTGAATCATACCATGGCTGGTAAAATATATTTACAGTATCTGTATCAAAGGGATACTCCCCATTTCCATACTTCATATAAATAGATAAATATGTATACAGCAGAAATGTTTTATTGTTTTATGACCAAAATTGTGTTCTTGCAAGAAAATGGACATCTTTGAATATTGATGTTGAACGTGAATGTTTACAATATATTTCGTTGTATCTCACACGGAATCATTATGGCACAATCTATGAGTCTATAAATTTGTATCTGATTTGTATCTTCACCTGCTGATGTGGATAAAAAGTTTCTGCAATAAAAACACGAATGTATATGATTTGCTGTTTCTTGTGTTTATATGCCTTATCTTAATTGCCTTGTCAGTAACAAAGGTGGATAACTGAACATACAGATAAGTGGATTGGTTTTGCTCGGTACCCACCAAACGAGAGTGATTTCATTAATGAAAGAAGCGGTCAGGTTCGGTGACTGCACTGGACGTTGCTCACTATGTCATTCACGGGTTAACTTGGACCAAATTATTTGAGTGAGTGAGTTAAGTTTCAAGTCACATCGGCAATATTTCAGCCATATCGTGACTATCAAAGGTTTAAGATTATGAATACTTTGAAACGTATAACAAACCTGCCAACGATGGGCAGTAAAATAACTAGGCTTATCACAGAGAAATATTTAAAACTTGTATCATAAAATGGATATTACAATACATAACAATATATTACAAAACAGGCTATTGATCTCCAACAACTGAAGGTAGATCACCACACTGGCGACCATGGGGACTTTTGCTACCTGCAGGGACCCCAGGTGGATTTACATCATCCCTTCAGGTGTTGGCAATTTTTAACACAGTTAGCCTTATTAAAACAACATATATTATACGGTTAAAGGATGTGGTAAGAATAAATCTACTTTGAATGACGTGGTCTTACATACCCTCTCCAGGGGACATATGTTATGGCCCGGTCGTCCCGGACATTATAAGTGGCTTTCAGGTCTCTTTGGGCACGTTTTCTAGAAGTAGAATCAGGAAATTATCCTCCTTTAACAATAAATCCTTTTGTAACATCCAAAGCCAGTGAATATATTTGTGGAGAGGTGAAGAATCCTTCACGGACCCGGGGCTCAGCGGCTCTCTTTTGTCAAACTATCAATCTTCTGAAAAGAACTATTTTGCAAACACTGAAGTTGCAGTCTCTGTGCACAGAACTCAAGTATTGGGATCCTCTGCGACAAAGCCGGTTTTCTGGCAGACACGACAGAAGAAGAAAGTTCTGAAAACTCAAAGAACAACATGTCACCTCGTTGAGACGTTTCACTTTAACAGATGGAGAGCACATTATCCCAACAAATACATATTTGTTCACCTTTTAACTGTCTGTATCCTTCAATCCCCAAATCATACGATCGCCTGACTGTTTGTTACCGCTGCGAAGACTCTGATTTGCTCAGCAGAACTCAACTGCACAACTTGTAAGGGGCAACATGTAACGTCTTCTAAATCCTGACGTTTGGGGAAACATGAAAGGATATTTTGACAGTCAAATGTCAAAACAACATTTCTTTTCAGAATACAAAAAACTCGTGTCCAGCTGGGCACCCTCATCAACACAAACCTATGCTGCAGCTGCCCCTCGGGCTTCTACAACTAGATCGATAAAGTGTCAGACTGACTTGACATGGGCAAATTTTGACCACCCTGTGCCCATCACCACAGCATGTGACAGTCAAATGAATCATTCATTCAGACACTCAACCATGTGAAATTTCTTCGGCATCTCATATTGTGACACATGCTATGGCTCCATCTACACCAGCTGCTGTACAACCATCATCTGAAATCCCCACTCCTGCTCAAACATCTGTAGATCTTGATAACTTCTTTGAGCCTCTAGAGATGGATGTGACTCCATCTTCACATCATCGAAATAATAGTGACTCCTTCTCATCTCCAATAGAACCATCATGAACCAGTCAAATCTTCTTCAGCTGAATTTCAGATGACTTTGGCCTAATTTTCATGAACTGCAGTTATTAACAGCGGATATAAGTCCATCAGCAATATAAACAAGAAAAGTCCCCTACAAATACAGATAAATTTGCTTTGAGGCATATTATTCCCTTTCTACTACGGGTAATAAAGCCACTGGAGGTGCTTCTATTTTGGTGCGGCATGGTGTTGTTCATAATCCTGCCAGCTGTGGCAGACTGTCTTACATTGCATATTGCCTTCACACATTGCTCCTTATACCTTTCTCCTTCTTCATGTCTTCAGCGGAAAGATCTTCAAAAAGTGTCCGACCCGCTCCCAAATCGCAGACACTTACTTACACCCTGCTACTGGTACATACTGTAAATCTTGAAATTAACGCGAGCGTGAATTAAATGCGAAGAATGCGAGTGGTCTTTGCTCGCATTTTTAAACATCGCATTTATATCAACAGTAAGACATTTTGGATAGCAGAAATACCAACTTAGACATACGCTGATGTATTCCACACCACTGTTTATTGAGCAGCACTTGTATATAAAGTATATAAAGTATATAAACTATGTCATTCAAACACTAATTACGACCTGTGAATTGTCACTGCTGGGGTCAAGACAAGAGTTCTACTCACTTATGTCATCACTGATCACACCTGCAAGTGCAGACAGATGCCACCCTTTATTCTTTGCAACTGCACCAAAGGCCGACATGAGCCAGCGCACACGTATTGTTTTTTGCGGAAGTACTTTACTCAGCGCTAATAAGTGGTGCTATTTGGTGTGTGATTGGATTAATGTAAGATTGGATTAAGGTGAGGATTCTAAACCTGACAGGACATCCTTAGATGGAAATCCACTGATGCTTGAGAGGAGGGGTGTCGCATTCATATTGAGTCGCATTTTTGGCTAGGGTCCAGTGGTTGCATTCTTTTGGAGACGCATTAATTTCACGATTTACAGTATTCATTATTAGATTTGTCTCTGGTGGATTGAAATTTGTTAAACGGAATCACATGGTCAGTCCACAATGACCTGTGTGGAAGTGATCATTTCCCTACCGTGATAAAGCCTTTTAGTCCCCATTATGATCTACTTCACCCCAATGGACTTTTATGAAGGGTGACTGGCTCTAATTTAAATGGCACTCGTGAAGAGCAGCCTCCCCGTGGCTGAGTGCTGGGTCACGCTAATAGCTCTTCCCACGTGTGGAACCAGCACAGAATGTGTCCACAACACCCCATTGCTTGTCGTAGGAGGCAACTAAATTGGGCAACCAGTTTGCCGTGAGTTGGGCCCCTGTGTCGGCAGAGAAAGGGAGTCTGGTGGTTGAAGATGACTGAACCGACAATAGTGTTTTTTCCTTTGTCCAACACACCACTTTGACCCTAACTTTGCCTAGACGGGTGGTAGAATGGGCCCGGTTCTATCAATCGGCTGGTCATGTCAAGCCCTGTGTATGAAGTCTTTGATATGGTTTGACACTGTGCATTTACGTTTTGAATAGTCTTCCGTTCTTAAAGTTGTTAAGATACTTGCCTAGAGCATATACCCAGAAGGCGGTGGCTCATGGGCCAATCTGGTTGATCTTTTCGATCCTCTGGAGTATACCATTCCGGTATCCCTATGGTGTTAGTTTGCTGGAACTCTGCTTACATATGACATCGCCCTTGTTGGTGCTCCGTGGCGGGTAGGGACAAGGTTTGCTGAATCTTTATATATACAACCATGGGTAAACACAATCCAAAAAAAACAAAACGGCAATTATCAGAATCTGATTCTGAACTCGATTCATCTGATGATGAAACAATGACGACATTATTGTATCTGAAAGGGATACTTGGCCTCGTCATTTGGTTATGGAAGCTAAGGGTGACCGTACTCTAGCTTCGTATTCTCCATTTCTATTGGAAAAAGGACTCAAGGGTAAAGCTGGTGAGTTAAAGGATGTTAAGAAATTATGTTCTGGAGTGCTTTTGATGGAATGTACAAGGAAATCACAAGCTATCAATCTCATGACATCAACCAAGTTGGTAGATATACCTGTTAGCTGTTCTGCTCATAAGACCTTAAATTTTAGCAAGGGCATAATCAGAGACCGCGGTCGCAGTCTTTCAGAAGAAACCATTGAAGAAATTGTATCTGAACTTCGGATTCAAGGTGTGATTGAAGCCAAACGATTCACATATCGTAAAGATGGCCGTGGTTTCCCTTCAAACTCATACCTTTTTACTTTCGACACAACAGTTCTTCCAAATTCCATTAAAGTTGATTGTTTTTCCCTGCCTGTTGACCTCTACATTCCACGACCTACTCGCTGTTTTAAGTGTCACAAGTTTGGACATGGGCAGAATTCATGCACACGTAAAGCTACTTGCTTCAGATGTGGTCAACTTGATCATGATGGAAACACCTGTTCTCAGCCTCCCAAATGCTCAAACTGTCAAGGTGAGCATATGTCATCTTCAACTGACTGTAGTGAATATAAGTTTCAATCCATGGTACAAAAAATTAAGTATGAACAAAACATCAGCTACTTTGATGTCCACTTTTATGCCTCTGTAGTTAAAACAGCTACAATGGTTCAAACAGCATCAATTCACTGTCAAACAGATGTGTCATGGACAGAAGGAGATAAGCCAAAACCAGTCTCTTACATTGAAAACAACCAACCCCAACGAAATAAAGTCAGTGCACCCATAGTAACGCATGAGGCATCTACATCAACATCACCTGAAACAAGCCCCCAAAACTGTAGCACCAAATATTGTTAAAAGCCCAAAGAAGAAGAATCAAACTGACAGAGTGTCAAAGGCACTCAAGGATCCCGTACATCTTTACAACAAGTATGGGACATTTGAGGATATAGATACGGAAGTATCCCCTCACTCACTCATTAGTGGTCGTTCACGTCGCCACTCTCCCAAAAAGAAAGACAGGAATCGATCCCATTTTACTCCACCTAGATGAGTTACATACATAAAATCTAATTCAGTAGAATTGCAGGGGTCTTAGGACAAACTTTTATGAGTAACAGCTAAAAATACAAGACTCTACACCGTCAGCCATCTGTCTCCAAGAGATATATCTAAAACAGACAGACAACTTTCATTTGCGTCGTTACACATCTTATAATTTATTTTCTCCACCGGGAAATATAGCTACTGGAGGATCTACGATTTTGGTGAAGCAGGGAGTGATTCACAGCCCTGTTTCACTTCATACTAATCTTCAAGCCTGTGCAGTACGATTAACTTTGCACATAACACTTACTTTGTGCTCTTTGTACATTTTACCTTCATCTGCACTTCAACAGTCTGATATTCAGAAGCTATATGATCAGCTCCCAAAGCTCTGCATCATCATGGGCGATTTAAACGAGCATAACCCCAAACACCCTACTGTTCATAATTTGAATAATGTTAAAATTACTAGTGCCAAAGCACGACGTGCTTATAAGCAAAATAAGCACCAATCTTGGAGGAACTCAAAGGATTGATATGCAAATAAACTTGGCGAAACTCTTGCCAAGAATTCTTCATCATCAAATTATGTTCCTGAATTTCAGAGATATCAGAAACAACAGGAAAAGAAAATTCACAAGTGGTCTCTCGAATACGGGTTTAAATTTTCTAAAACTAACTATATACCCTTCTGCAGAAAATATAAGCCGCATAAAGACCTTGAATTATTTTTGAATGGCACACCTATCAAAGTTGTAAAGGAGACCAAATTCTTAGGACTCATCTTTGATAGCCATTTAACTTTCTTACCACACATTAAATCACTTAAAGCTAAATAAATGTCTGAAGGCACTCGATTTGTTGATTATGGCTCCATCGTACATGGTGGAGCATGTAAAAGTAATTGACAAAAACTAGATACTATCCATCACCAAGGCCCAAGGCTTTGCCTTGGAGCCTTTCGCACTTCTCCTATTCCAAGTCTGTCTGTTGAAGCGGATGAGTCTTCTCTGAAACAAAGCCGTCTGAAACTATCTTTACAATATATCACTAAATTATCACTAAATAAGTCAAATGCAGCTTTTAAATGCGTTTTTAATCCTCGTTACAAGATATTTACAATAAGAAAACACTTGGAACAAGAATTAAATCTGTCGTTTCTGCTGCTAACATTAACTTTCCTGATATAGCTCCCATATAATTGTTTTCATCGCCTCCTTGGCAAATGGTTAGGCCAAATGTAGACCTCACATTAACGAGACTTAAGAAATCTGATACTAATCCACTAATTTATAAACAAGAATACAATCAATCGCGAAACATATATGACACTTATAAATCTATATTTACGGACGGATCCAAGGATGGTGGGGCAGTTGCTGGTGCCACTGTCATTGGATCCGGAACAGTATCCTCATAAAAACCGGATAATAGTTCCATATTCACAGCAGAAGCGCACGCAATTTTAACAGCGCTACAATTAAGAAATAATCTAAATATAAAGAATTCATTATTTTTTAAGATTCACTTTCGTGCCTTCAGGCTATTAAAAATATGTCATGTAAACATCCATTTTTAATTTAAATTCTTGAGTTATTTAATGATCTTGCTACTGGCCAATATGACATCGTCTTTTGTTGGTTACCCAGCCATGTTGGTATCATTGGTAACACAATGGCTAATGCTGCTGCAAAAGCAGCACTCAACAAATCTGTGACACCACTTCTGATTCCCTACACAGATTATAAACCTGCAATTAGATCTTACATTCGTGATCTGATGCAAAAGAAGTGGGACACCCAAGTAGGTATCAATAAATTACATGAAATTAAACCAAATACTGGTTACACCTACTTGGGCTGTCAGCCCAGATTTGAAGAAGTCATTATGCGACGATGTCGTATTGGCCATTCGAGATACACACATGAGTATCTATTAAAAGGAGAGGATCCTCCGTTTTGCATCCCTTGTGATGACAAAATCATGGTCAGACATGTCCTGCTTGACTGTATTGAGTTTTCCATCACAAGGGATAAATATTTCAGTGTCCAAACAATTAAGGACCTTTTCAATGATGTTAGTTCTCATTAAGTATTATTTTTTTTAAAAGAAATTGAACTTATTCATAAATTGTGATGTATTTAGTGTATTATTTTATAAATTGGTAGTGCTTTTTTATAACTGAGATTGTTAGTGACTGTACCCTCGAGGGGGGTTGAAGTAGCGTAAAATGATTGTCCCCCTAAGAGGGGATGTAAGTCCCAAATCACTCGAAGTATTTTTAGGCATTCCAGATTTTTAAACGTAGTATTTTCGTCATTTTAATCTTAGGCTTAACTGGTAAACTATCGCCAGTGACTATAGGGTGATATAAATCCAACCGGGGTCTATGCAGGAATCAAAGGCACTGTAAGTCCCCATGGTCCCTAGTATGGTGATCACCCTTCAATGACTGGCGATCTCATGCCCATTTTTATATCATGTTGTAAACTGATTCTTTCTGCTTTTGAAGATTCTCAACTAGTCTTAAGTCAAATCTGTGATATTCTGGTTATTGGACTGTCCGTCGTTGACAGGTTTTAGTTTGGTCTAGATATATGTAATACTAATGTACTTCTCGTCACGGTATGGCTGAAATACTGCCGATGTGACGTTAACTCTAATTTAAATCATTATGCAAAGACAAATTACACCATGACAATTTTAAAATGTTATTGACCCAATTCAGTTGTTTTTCGATCAAATTAATGAAATTGTTGATGAAACAATTCCTAAGTCATCTGTCAACCCTGATGTTAAAAAACCATGGTTTGATGATAATTGTAAACAAGCTAGGAAGTGTCGAAGGAAGACGGGAAAATAATTCTGTAGACAATCTCCTGTCCATAACTGTTGAAAAAAACTTTTGATTTTGATGTATCTTTGTTGTGGTAAAAATAAGCACACAATAGAAAAGGAATTACAATTATGTCTGAATAAAATTCACAAATGATATGGGTTTCAATTCTTTAGATCGCAAACCAATGGTATACATTTCTACTGCATAAGGACCCTCAACTTTTTTTAATGGCACCCTTATCAAAGTTGTGAAGGAGGCTAAGTTCTGGGATATAGTTTGCTTATAATTTTTAAATACGCATATTAAATACGTCAAGCCAAATACCCGAAGGCACTCGATTTATTGAAAGTAGTTTCTAATGCAAAGTGGGGATCAGACAACCCTCTTGCACTTGCACAAGTCCCTGATCCGTTCAAAACTTGATTACGGCTCCATCGTCTAAGGTAGAGTTTGTATGCGTAATTTAAAACAATTAGACACTATCCATCATCAAGGCCTGAGACTTTGCCTTGGTGCTTTGAGAACATCTCCTTTTTATAGGCTGTATGTGGAAGGTGAGGTGAAGGTGTTTTTTGTTTAACGCCGCACTGAGCCATATTCAAGCTATAATATATGACAGCGGTTTGTAAATAATCGAGCCTGGACCAGACAATCCAGTGATTGACATCATGAGCATCGATCCACGCAATTGGTCCTCATTATGAGGACCTCAACCAGGTTGTCTTATTCCACGTCTTGGTATAAGAATAAAAAAGGACCTTTCCTCTGCCAATATAAATCTCCAAACTATAAATCCTATTCAGCTTTTGTCTTTCCTCCATGACAGTTTGTACAGCCAGAGGTAGCCCTGCCATTAACTAAATGAAAGAAATCGGAAACAAATCAGCTTGTGTATCAACAAGAATATGATCAGTTAAGTGAGTGCGTGAGTGAGTGAGTTTTGATCAGTTAATTTCATTTTTCCGGACAAGGTAATGTTAAATTTTAGAAACTTTCCCAAAAATTACCCAGATATTTGAATGACAACTTTTCATGCAATGTTACTTTGGGTGACGTTTCTTTTGCGGTTCAGTATATTTTCAGACTGTTTCGTGCCTTCAGGCTATCAAAAATAGGACATATACACATCTGATCTTACTTGTAATTGCTGAACTACTGGCCAATACCATCTTCTGTTGGTTGCCAAGCCATGTACGAATTGCTAGTAACACATTGGCTGATGCTGCACCAAAAGAAACACTCAACAAATCTGTGACCCCACTTCTGATTCCATACAGGGATTATAAACCTGTGATTAGAAGTTACTCTTTGCTACACCTACTTGGGTTTTCAGTCAAGATTTGAAGAGGTCATAATACGACCGTATTAATGTCGTATTGGTATGAGATATGAGTATTTATTGTAAGGTTAAGTGTATTCCCTGCTATTGATTTTTTCATCACAAGGGATACATATTTCAGTGTAAACACATTCAAGAAGCTTTTTTCAGCAATGTTAATTCTTATTTACTCATTAGCTTTTTAAGGAATAGAACTGATACATTTTAATGAACAATATTATGTATTTTATAAATTGGTAGTGTATGATTATTAAGCGGGATTGTTAGTTGCTGGCCCTCGACGGAGTTTGAAGTTGCGTAAAATGTTGATCCCCCATATGGGTATGTGAGACCTCTTCAGGCAAAGTATATTTATATCTACCTTCTATTTTAACTGCAGAATATTTATTGCCTTTTAATCTCCAGCTAAACGTGCACCGATCGCTAGGATCTAAGGAAATGGTGTAAATCCTGCTGGGGAACCATGCAGGTACCCGAGGTCCTGGAAGTCCCCTTGGTCCCGAGTATGGTGACCTCATCTTTGTTGCTGGTGATCTATAGCCCTATATTTATATCGTGTCGTTGCCTAATAGTCAGATATGTAGTTGTTCTACAATCTGTGATATATTACTAATTATTATACCGTCATTCGATAACAGGTTTTAACAATATAGCATTACATTATATTTGTAATGTCTTCATACTGGTCACATGTCCATTGTTGTCTTGTTTGCAATATAAATGTCATCACTCATCAAGTGTTCAGATGTGCGGTAAATATGTGTTAGGTCCCATACTAACAATCTGCATTTTAGGAGTATATACCTACCTAGAGTCCTTTTACTGAAATAAGTGCATAAGAAGACGTTTTATTAGTCCATTTACCGCTGGAGCGTGGTCACATAAACTTTTGTGTCTTCATGAAAAATGAACGACGTCATATTTGATTATTTGCGTCAAAACATTGATATGACGTTGCTATTGGCCGCTTCTCAAATTGTCTTCACTGGATGATTGACGTGAACTAGCATGAAGCAAAAATAACATGACGACTGAGTCATCAAGGTCCATGCCATCTTGCAAAACTGTACATAGGTAATTTTAGATTATGCTGATACAATTGTAAAGTTTCATGAAGAAATAATGAAAGTTTGGTACCAAAAATACACACTTACCCATCATCGATACATACGTAGTGTACCGATGCTCATGATATTAATCACTGAAAAGATTCCCATTGGTACTGCACACTATGTCCAAAACAGCAAACAAGGGGCATAACTCCCTAATATAATATGTAAATCTCGATGGTGGTTCACAAAATGTTTTAAACATGTCATCCATAGTATTGTCCAAGAAGAACTTACCCCATTGCGGGTATTGTGCACCATCTAATTATGATTTTTGGATGATGGCTTTCGAACTTGAGATCCAAATTTTTAATATCCTTTAATGACGATACGTCATTCTTGTATTCACAGTGATTTCCGAGAAAATGTGTCCCATAACCCATTTTGCAAAAACCAAGGTAAGGGCCTTAACTTTGTAAGATATTTATTCTCATTGGCTTCGAACTTACCTGCTTACCTATAAACTGACATTCTTGTAAAACTAGTGTTTTCGGAGAAAACTTGTGCCTAGTTTCGGGCTTCTTAAAACAAATTAAACCGATCCATAACTCTGTGAAATGTAAATTTTCAATTTTCAAAAATCCATAGTGGTCGCCTGGAACCAGGGGCGGTCGGGTAGCCTTGTGGTTAAAGCGTTCGCTCGTCACGCCGAAGACCCGGGTTCGATTCCCGACATGGGTACAATGTGTGAAGCCCATTTCTGGTGTCCCCCGCCGTGATATTGCTGGAATATTGCTAAAACCGGCGTAAAACCATACTCACTCACTCACTCACTCACTCACTCACTCACTCACTCACTCACTCACTTGTAACCATTGATGTTGGACGGATTGAACCCAAACTAATGTTGTCTGAGAAAACTTTTAATGATGTAAGCCAACTTACTCCTAGTCTTTGGCGGTTCTCCGAAACACTTTCATCCATTGATTTCAGACGCACGGAGCCGTATATAGAGATAATAACTGAATCTCCAATATATTTGTCACTATTGCAATCAATTTTCTTGGTTTAATTATTGACACGCTGCCGACTGAAATCCATTGTCAATCAATGAGGAGTGATTGTTAGACGTCATTACGCATGGTTCTGTGTCTCATTACCATGAATGTATCCATTAGCTCCAACCCAATTAGGACGAAATTACACCTTGCAACCTTGTGTTGCACAATGCACGTTACTATTATGACGTCAATGCGCATTGTGGTATTTCTAAGACTTGAAATAAAAAATACCGAAACCTTTCCATTTTCATAAAAAAAATCTCTGTAAAAATCTGACTATATCATGAGCAAGTGTTTATGAACAACTAGCATATAGTTATGATACAGGGTGTTTGCGAAAAGGTGAGGGTATCCTGCCCCAACACGGGCAAAGACACGTCAATTGTTCACCTAAAAATACACGTTTACAAAGTCAAAATAGAGAATTGCTTTGGACATCATTTTGGTCACTGATGCGTCAAATGTTGAAATGTCTCACGATTACTGGCAAACTGAATATCGTCCCAAAATTCTGCATTTTGTAATCTATATTTGAATATAATATTATTTCATAGTGCCCACAATGATTGTAAAAGTTATTTTCTATAAATATTACCTTATGCTGTAATGAACTGTTTGATTCAGAGGTGGTTATTGGGATCTGGAACATCTGATTGACCAGTCGGAATCGAATATTTCCCATTTTCATGGTAGAATTGTATTTGTTTTCTTGGATATTTGGATGCTAAAGTTGAACTTGTTAGGAAGTCAGATTCATTAGCAGCACTGTATCTACTATATAACGAAGGGCTAAAAAGAATCAAATCTAAGCCAGATATATCTAAGGTTGATATTGTGTGTGTCGTCAGTGTACGATGTACCAGGTCACCGAACCTGACCACCAGAACGTTTTATGTCGCCTCTGAAGTCATCCTATAACATCTGCGATGTCAGGACTGGACATTTACCGTCCTGAATACGATTGAATCAGGATTGCTACAAAACATGGCTGCTGTCATGGGTTTCCAGAACATTTAACAGCCTTAGACTCATAAAATTGGTATAAATTTGCTTTGTTTGTTTGTTGAGTTACGCCACACTCAGCAATAGTCTAACTATATACCGGCGGTCATAAAATAATCGAGTCTGTACCAGGCAATCAAGTGATTTACATCATGTGCATCGATCCACGGAGTTGGGATACGATGACATGCATCAACAAAGTCAGCAAGCCTGACCACCCGATCCTGTTAGTTGCCTCTTACGACAAGCATAGTCATCTTTACGGCAAGCATTGGTTGCTGAAGACCTATTCTACCGCGGAACTTCACGAAATCTTCTTCATTGTAAATATTACTTCAAAGGCAAAGTAAACTCAGCATTACAACTTTGCAGATTCAAATATTTTAGGGCATTCTTGATCACAAATACTTGACCAAAATGTAATTTGAAAAACGAAACTGACGAAATGACGGACGAAATCGTCCCAAAAATGATAAAAATCCACCAAGGGGTATTCCCCTCTCTGGTCTAAAAAATGGTTCCTTATGGTCGACGCACTGCACAATTTCAATGATCTGGCCAGTGACCAATCTGTCGGATTTTCTTAATCGCATTACATAGTGTTTCTGCCTGCTAATCAGTGTCTGCTAATATATGTCACCTCATGTGTTATAAGTAACAACATTGAAGATGCCTTAAGTTGTCTCCTTAGGGGATTAACCCCTGAAAGGTTTTCATTGTACAAGGGGAATACGACCGAAGGCAGCAGGCGGTTTACTGTACCGAAAACATGATGTTAGTCATAAAACGTTAATTACCTATAACTGTTATAAATGTATGCAATGTTGTTAAATTGTGGGATTAACAGAAATAGCAGCAACAGTATAAATATATAGCCGCTAAGAATCACAAGATGTATGAGCCCTGCAAACATATCAGCAAATGAAAACATTTGTCATACACCTGCGCTGGTGGCTTTAGACCACGCCCCCATGTAGGTCTGTTTTTGGAAGCCAATTACACAGCGTGTTATTTCAGCACTTTTATTTGACCACTTATATACTTTCTACAAATATTATGATTTTCTCTCTCTCGGAAATTGACTAAATCTATCTTGGAAAATTTATATTCACAACAAAATCGCAATCATTTTTTAAGTTTTCTTGACCTTTAAATATATATCCTCCCTCGTTGGGCCGTCATACGGTCCCAGTTAGGCATGCCTGTAGTGCTATAAGCTGCACGTATACTTTCTTTAGTGGAATTGTTAGAGTTTGTCACTGTGAAGTCCATCCACTGTCGACCAATTAATGTCAACAGCATGGAGACAATGCAGTCAATCAGCTGCAGGTGTTTTTTTTCTAAACGGAAGCTGATGTACTTCAACTATGATAGACTGCCTCTCTGGTCTATTAGAATAACTTCTGCCCGTAGAAGGGAAGATCCGGGGTTCGATTACCGGCCACGTCATTCGTTAAAAGATGGTACATGTACTTGTCGTGATCATGCATGACCCTCGGCATTTGATGACCAGTCACACACACACACACACACACACACACACACACACACACACACACACATAAATGTGCTAAGCAGTAAATGAAATATCTAGAACTAAGTTGCATACCCTAAAGTGGGTTTCTCGACGTGAAAGGAATTCAAGTTTGCAAAGTTTCCTTTTCATTAAATGTCTGCAACGGACAAAATGAAAAGAACTCCTAAGGAACAATATTTTATTAATATATGCAATCCTGCATTATATAGATTATTATCATATACTTAAGTGTACAGCTTTCTAAAGTTTAGAAAAGTAATCCTTTGCTGGAACGACCGGTAACGAAATTTCCCGCCTGTCCGCCTGTCGTATGCGGCAGTTGTCGGGCTTCGGAACACTTCAGTACATTTCTGTGTTGACAGTGAACATATTTTACTGGATAACAGTTCTCATACATTATTTGTTTGAAACTCTTCCGATTTTGACAGTTATTGTTCAAATGCATTGCTTAGCAATCTATTTTTTTTCATCATGCCCGTCAGGTGTTATCTGATTTGTATCTACAACTGCTGATGTGAATAAACCTGTTTTGCAATAAAAATACGAATGTAGATGATATGCCATTTTTTATAACTAGATATATCTTAATTGCCTTGCAAGTAACAAAGGAGGATAAGTGAACATACGGATAGGTGGATTGGTTTTGCTCGGTATCCACCAAACGAGAGTACAGTGATTTCATAAATGAATGAAGTGGTCAGGTTCGGTGACAAGGATACTGCCTAACTGCCAGGCTATTTCCAACTAAAATGTCCAGCTGCTACGGTGTTAACCATTATGTTCTCGTGTGACGCTATTCACAACACGAATGTCCCGCTGTCAGGCTGTACACAAACATGATGTCCCACTGCAAGGGTGTTAATTATTGTGTCCTGATGTCGAGCTGATCACCTCTATATTGTCCAGGTGATAGAATGTCAACCATCATGTACTATGTCAGGTTAACAACCACTCTGTCCCACTGTCAGGTTAACAACCACTCTGTCCCACTGTCAGGTTAACAACCACTCTGACCCACTGTCAGGTTAACAACCACTCTGTCCCACTGTCAGGTTAACAACCACTCTGTCCCACTGTCAGGTTAACAACCACTCTGTCCCACTGTCAGGTTAACAACCACTCTGACCCACTGTCAGGTTAACAACCACTCTGTCCCACTATCAGGTTAACAACCACTCTGTCCCACTGTCAGGTTAACAACCACTCTGACCCACTGTCAGGTTAACAACCACTCTGTCCCACTGTCAGGTTAACAACCACTCAGACCCACTGTCAGGTTAACAACCACTCTGTCCCACTGTCAGGTTACCAACCACTCTGTCCCACTGTCAGGTTACCAACCACTCTGTCCCACTGTCAGGTTAACAACCACTCTGTCCCACTGTCAGGTTAACAACCACTCAGACCCACTGTCAGGTTAACAACCACTCTGTCCCACTGTCAGGTTACCAACCACTCTGTCCCACTGTCAGGTTAACAACCACTCTGTCCCACTGTCAGGTTAACAACCACTCTGTCCCACTGTCAGGTTAACAACCACTCTGTCCCACTATCAGGTTACCAACCACTCTGTCCCACTGTCAGGTTAACAACTATAATGTACTGATGTCAGGATGTTATGAACCATAATTTCCGTCTGCCAGGCTGTTAACGGCCATACTGTCCAGTTGCCAGGCAGTTAACAGCCAATATGTCCGGCTGTCAAGCTGTCAAATTGCTAACAATTACAATGTTCAGTTGCTGGGCTTAAGTGCACGGCTTCGAATAAACATGGTTTTTAGTCCAAAGTTTGACAGTCTTACTGCCTTACACCGGAGTAGTAAGGGTGACTTAGCGAATAACACTAGAACTGTCCTCACCCACCAGTTCTGATAACTTACTTCCTTAAGCCGAAGTCGTAAAGATAACTTGGCTAATAACTTACAGGATCGGGTACATGTCATCGTATCCCAATTGCGTCGATCGATGCTCATGATGTCAATCACTGCATTGTCTGGCCCATGTATTATTAAAGACACACATTTTTTTTCTCAAAGACAAATGCAGAGAGAGAAAAGCCGATGTGACTTTAAATATTAACTCACGCACTCACTCAGAGAGAGAAAAGAAATATGAATTGAACGGTGTAGTGAAGGAAATATTATTCACTGCGGTATTAATGGTTATTGATTGACACTGATACGCAGTTACTGATTGTTAGAAGCTTGATCGGAACCGTTGCAAGAATTTCGTCTTGGCTGAAGAACGTGTACTTATCACCATGGACATATGACGATAATGTGAATGGTAAAATAACTCCTCACGGTGAAAAACAAAACAATAGACCCAATACCTTACATGGGAGTTGGTTGCATATTCACAACTGTGACAAGGAGCGTGCGAAAACTGTTTCATTAGAACCCTCCCTTCTGGTGGGCATGGCAGGAAACAACGAGCTAAACAATACTGGAATTTTAAGAACTTTCTTGTCCTGCAATGTAATTGAATAATCTCAATATGGATCATATACCTAGGATGGACTGGTCTAGTGCGCGAATGAGTTAAATTTAAGAGTGACGGTGGCAATTAATTGGCTTTACCTCCTAACTGGGGATCATTGGTAATTATATCACCAGTTGTCTGTACCTTCTGCTAGCCAATACAAAAAAACACAAAACAAATTCTTAAACACAAGTTGATATTATATACGATGGTCAAGAATGGACTTATGTGCCACTGGCAGGACGATTATACTGTTAAACTACTTTAATCCAAATTTCATCATCATTGATAATCACAGTTGGAGATAAAATCATGCTTTACTTAATACACATATCAAATTATTCAAAATATATGTTATAATGCTATATATTTCTGGCATTAGTAAAAAGAACCTTTAAAGATGTTGAATGATCACAGATGACAATTCTACATATGCTTGACTGCTTCTCTCATCACAAGGCATACTGTGGGAGGATCCTCAATTACAAACCCACCGCCACAACAAAGGACCATTCACTTTTCTAAAAGCGCTTAATTGAGTCTGCAGGGCAGCCATAATGGATAAAGTGACCAAATGAGTTTTCAGTTTCAGTTTAGGTGGGCATAAGAAGTACTTGAAATTGCATGTCTAAATTGCAAGTTCTAACGTTGGGAATTTAAAATTTTTTAAAACTAAAATAAATTCAAAAGATGAAATAACGGGAATTGGAACAATCTGTGTAAAAAGAGGGTGCAGTGTGACTACGTGACATCTCGTCACACTAGTCAATATGAGCAAGATGCTCACTGGTGGTGATTATCACAAATCAACAGCTAAAAACACATATTCGATCGCGAAATATACAATGTATATATTCAGTTTTATTTGTTGTTAAACTCTGTATTTAGCAATATTCCAACTACATGACGGTGGCCTGTAAAAATCAAATATGGACCAGACAACCTAGTGTTGATGTTATGGCCAACGTCCCACTTCGCGACGGGTATGCTGTCAACCAATCCTGGCCACCAGATTTATTTTGTCACACGTGCGACAATCTGTAACCTATTCTAAGCTTGGCTCAGTTTATTTAATTTCCTCAATTATGCTTTGACGTTTGTCTTCCCATCCTGTAGTTCCTGAAGAAACGCCACTTTAGAAGATGAAGAGAGGACATGCTTGACTGTACATACATAGTGAGTGGCGTTACAAACAAAGAATGATTAGAGTATCATTATTCTTATTCAATATCTTGTGTCTGAAACCGATGTAAAGTATTTCTATAGACGAGTCTCTGTTACCATAACACAACAAGCCGTCAATTGAAGATGTTGGTCCTCCGTGCTCTCGTTTGTGGAGTCCTCTACACCAGTGTTACAAGACTGCAGAACATATATGTACAAAGTGAGTACTTTCAATGTTTCAGAATATTTCATTATTATGGCATGGCCTGGTTGCCCCGTACGCCGTCGGTACACTCGGTATATTCTGTACCTGTACATTACTGCGGGCAGTGAGGGAGTAGTGATATTGCCTGAATTCACTGCAACGTGCCTCCAACTGAGCACATAGTTCGCACAACATGACACAAGACGTTGAGAAAAAAACTTTATTAAAAGTTAACAGACTTTTGGTATACACGACTTCCGCGACTTAAAGTAATGTGATTGTCTTAAACTGTGAACCAGTTAAGACAGGGAGTCAAAGAGATGGTGACAAGACACCATATGAATTTCTTCGAATGCTGGGTCCAGATGACCTTTGGCATCAGATTGAGCAGATTATGTTGGCGGCCATAAACATCTCATCGTCAGGCACAACTGGTCCACGGAAACTGCAACTTTATGTCCTTTCTACACCATTAACAGGTGTACAGGTGATGCGACTAGTGATGATTCAGTTGTTGAGGCAAATGCTATTTTGTTTTGGACCTTTGAACTTTCACCATGGACCATGGAGTAATGCTCTCAAAGTTGACATATAAAATTGCATGTGAAAGTTGAAGTGTTTATTTTCTTTCATAACATTTCTGACCTAAAAAATCAAATATCAAAATGAAACTTTACGCGAATGATCATTGGCAACCTTGGTGCCATTGGCGACTCCATCAATCACCTGGACGTCATACCCTGTGCATGAAAAACTGTCACTTAAGATATATTATATGAAACAATTTTTTATGATGAATTATGATAACTCATCTTATGAAAATCTAAATCTTGCCTGGAGTCCTATGCCCGAAGGTGGTGGCTCAAGGTTCAATCTGGTAATGTCAACCTCTGAATTATATACGTCTCCATTGTTCTGTCATAGGCCGTGTTGTTTTTCCCTGAGTATACCACCCCTGTAGCCCACCCCTTTCGATGGCGGGCGGGGATCAGGGGTGCCAAATTCTATTCTCATACCATGTCTCAAAACCAAAATTCTGGTTCATTGAAAACAAATAAACGTCGTCATGTGGACTCTTTGTCATCTGATGAAGATATTTCTCAGGATGTTGCTAATTCTTGACCAAGGTTTATGGCAATACTTTCTTCAGATGGAAACCCTCTGAAACTTATAATATTTACTGCAAAATTAACACCTCAGTAATTCAAAGATATTGAAGATCCCATGAAATTGTTTTCCCACCAGCTCAATCAAATAGCTGATCAAACACTTCCTCTGCAAATCCCCATATTCGTAAACCATAGTTTACTTAAGACTGCAAACTGGCACGTAAATGTACGAAGAAAGCGGAAAAATATTTCCGCCGACATCCTAATTTTTTTTTACTTAGATCATATAAAAATTACAAATGCAAAAGCATGGCATGCTTGTAAACAAAGTAAACATCAATGTTTGAGGAAGTATATTTCCAAAATAAATTCCCGCACTCCTATGTGCAAGGTATGGAACATGATACAAAAAATCAGAGGCAAAGGATCAAAGTCCTCTTAATAACTGATAAACCAGACATTGCCAATAAACTTGGAGAAACTTTGGCAAAACATTCGTCATCCTCAAATTATGTCCCTGAATTTAAAGCATATCAGAAGCAACAGGAGAAAAAAAATATTGATTTTAATTCTGATAATGGGGAAGACTATAACGAAGTATTTTCTTTACATGAGCGGCATACGGCCCTTGGGCAAGCGGGTGCTGATGATATTCACTATCAGCTCCCTAAGCATTTGCCTCAACCATGTCTCGAAACATGGTTAAATATGGGCTTCAGGGAATTTTCCTGCTTCGTGGTATGATGCCATTGTAGTCCCTATACCAAAACCTGGTCAAGATCATATAGATCCATCCTACTACCACCCTATATCTTTAACCAGCTGTGTCTGTAAAACCATGGAGCATATGGCAAATAATAGGCTAGTTGGATATTTGGAACCAATAATCTAATTACAAATATTCAAAGTGGTTTCCGTAAAAATCGAAGTACTATCGCAATTTTTAGTACGTTTAGAATCCTTTGTTAAAAATGCTATTGTAAGCAAACATGTAGTGTCTGTTTTTTCCATCTTGAGAAAGCCTATGATACTACTTAGAAGCATGTCATTCTGAAGAATTAACATGATTTTGGTTTGAGAGGCCGTTTGCCTCATTTAATGTCAGTTTTTAACAGACAGGCAATTCCAAATCCGAGTGGGTTCAACCCTGTCTGACCATTATAATAAGGATCAGCGTGTCCCACAAGGCAGTTTTTTTTTTCACTGTTACATTATCTAGTATCAAAATTAACAATCCGTCAAAAGTTTTAAATGATCCAGCAGATGGCATTAACATGAAAAATGATGGATAATTACTAGGTAGCAAGTTCGTCCTGTGAGGACAACTGCTTGAACAGCAACGAGTCAAGCATCAATCTGATGACGAAGCTAGAATGTACCAACTTTACTGTGAAACCGTAGGTACCAACGGAACACGAAGGTTGACAGGTTTGGTGGTGGCAGCGATAATTCCCTACTCTTGCATTACAAACTAGCAAAGTTTGGCTGATATTGGTGTCGGTGGAAAGTTTTTGTCTATTATCACATCAATGTACGATAAACTGTGTGCCTGTGTTAGAACACCTACTTGGTTATCCAAATACTTTAAGTGTAATATAGGTACCCGTCAAGGATGCATCCTCGGCACTCAGATGTTTTTAATATTCATAAATAAACTTGTAAATTTTATGGAAAATTATGGAGGACAAACCGTCTTTATTACTAAAGACTGCCCAGCAATATATGCACTTATGTTTGCTGATGACGTGTCATCTATTGCTTATACACCTTTTAATTTACAAAAGAAGATCAATGCCTCGGAACATTTTGGCAATACCAGAGGCATGAAGGTAAACTCGAAGAAAAAGTTATGGTATTCAGAAATGGCGGACCCCTTAGACATTATGAAAAATGGAAATTTAATAGTGTATATATTGAAACAGTGTCGTTTTATAGATATTTGGGTATTGTGTTCACGCCTTAACTTGTTTGGACTAAGGCAGTTAATACTCTTGCTGCCCAGAGTAACAAGGCCATTATGACATTATATAGATATCAAAAGAAAGTTGGTAATATACCCTGTCAAGATTTATTTAAGATATTTGATGCTATGATTGTGCCTATTGTCTGTTACGGTGCAGAAATATGGGGCATCTCATATTGTAAAATTATTGAAGGTGTACAGAATAAAATGTGTAAATGGTTTCTTAATACAGGTAAACAACAAACAATGCAATGGTTTTAGGAGAGTGCGAAAGAGCCCCTCTCCAACTTGTGTATGCCACAAGGGCCATCAAGTATTGGTGCAGACTACTGCGTTTGGACGAGCACAGACTGCCTCACCAATGTTATTTAATGCTCAAATCACTGGACCATTCTGGTCGCACCACATAGGCTACTCACATTAAGAATATTTTGTTTAAATTAGGTTTTGGATATGTATGGTTAACACAAGATGTTGGCAATGTGAAAATATTTATTCATCTATTAAAGCAAAGATTATTTGATAACCTTCAACAATGGTGTAGTTCTATCAATAGTATATCTGATACCGTTTATTATAAACAGTTTACATCCCTGTTAAATGTAGAAAAATATCTTACACTCCCCATACCAGTACATCTGAGAATATGTATGACTCGTTTCAGATGTAGCAAGTTTAAACTTGCAATTGACTTGGGGAGATACACAAATGTCCCATACACTGAACGATTATGTACATATTGTATAGAAAATGGTATATCTTTTACTGAAGATGAATTTCATCTTTTACTTGTATGTGAGCGTTATTCAGCCCTAAGAAATATGTATCTTAAACAGTATATAAAGTTTCAAACTGTAACATCTTTTCCTGAAATTATTTTATCAGAAAACTTTGATGTTGTATATAACACATGTTTATATCTATATGAAGTCCAACGGCTAAGAGAAACCTAAATCGACTACCTCCTTGGCATGCGTAGTTCATGCAATCAACAATTGTCTGTAGTATGGGCCTATGGCCTTCTTACTGAATAAACTGTCTGTCTGTCTGTCAAACTAGCGCAAGTGAAAGGCAACAGGACGACCCTTAATAATGAGATGATAGCCTACATTCGCATTAAGATCCATACTAATGTAATCTTTTAACAGAAAAATTCAAGATAAAAAACAGCACATGCAACAGCAACATCCCTTTAAAACGAAAATATACAGGTCCACCCGTGATACTCCAAATCGCTATGTTTGTAATATCTTGTGCTTTGTCCACTGTCACGTGTCATTGTGTCATCACTCATCAAATATTCAGATGTGCAGTAAATGCGTGTCAAATCCCATACTGCATGAACAATGCATGCCGTCATAATTGATTATTTTCATCAATAAGTTGATATTCCAACTCTGTTGTAAAAGGCGACAAAATTAGGCAACCCGTTTGCGGTGGGTTGTGCCCCTGTGTCGGTGGAGGAAGAGACTGTGGTAGTTGAGCGCACTTGTTCCAGGATCTGTGTTCCTTTGCTCAACTCTCTTCTCTGACCCTAACTTCACCTTGACGGGTGGTAGAATGGGTTGGGATCTATTCATTGGCTGTTCACGTGCATAGCAAATATGTTTTATTGTTTAGTCTTATGGCCGGCTAATGGGCCAATCTGGTGGTGTTGTTGACCTCTGTATTCGGTACAACTCCACTTTCTTGTCATGGACTGAGCCAGCCTTTCAATACATACCAGACTTTTTGGTATAGCTGAAGGATCAAGCAGTGACAGCTGTAAAACGTTTTACAAAAAGTGACAATACCATCTATAGCTTATGTTTGTGACCTATGACAATTCCTCGTCGTAGTTAAGCTGGAAATGTTAACATCAGAGTGAAGGTGTATGTCCCAAATCCTCTATGATGTTATACTTGTCAACAGTTTATCCACGGTTCCCGGGTTGATACAAAATAGGAACGTTATATTTACTGCTGAAACCAAGGCTATTCAAACAGCCTTGGAATATATTAGGAAACAAAATGCATGTAAAAGCATTTACTGTGAAGTTATCTCACCATTATATATCTCCTTACCATTGCTTCCCAATACAGTATTAATATCTGGGAATGCTATTGTGTTTGTTCGGTAGATGAACGGCCTTAAATAGGTTATCCCTTCTTGGGCCACCATACGTTACAAGTTAGGTTTGCCAAAAAGTCTATACACTGTCTTTTATTTGTTTATTTGAGTGTGTCACTGTGTCGACCTTCCAATGTTGGTGATTTACTGTTCTGTTATGGACCTTTTAACTGGGTGCTGCCTGTGATGGTTGCCTGTCTCAGGCCACCGTCTGTCTGCTGTCTCTGCTTACCACCTCTGCACTAAGGAGGTAGCAGGTCTCTGACCTTTTGACCTGGGCGCTCCGAGTTCGCCTCGTGGAGGACGTAAACGTGATTATGAGTGGGCTAAAGTCCCATACTATCTATCTCGGTCCTGGACATTGACCACACATTCGTCTGGCCTTGTTATGACCACATGTTTATACCTCCTTGCTGTTGGGTCAACATCTCTGCTTGAACCAACAAGGTAATTTACCTGTTTACTTAGTCCAGCATGTGTGACTGTGTAGACTGACCCTCAGCTAGACGAGTTATGCAACAGATTCAAGTTCAGCTCACCGAACATGCCAAAACGAACTGAGCTTGCCAGAAAACGTTCAAGCTGTCTATATTCTCTTAGAGAATTTTGCAGAATTGTATGGAACTCTTTAAGTTTGTCACTGAGCTGGGAAACTATGCAGACAGTTGTATTGGAGTCAAACAAAAATCTTCACTTATATAATAGATGTTAAAGACTCAATACAAGTATACTTGTACATACAACCCTTGGGAGTCTGATGGGAAGCAGCGTAATGTCAAGGTCACTGTGTACACGATGACGTGGATATTTACCTCTTGAACTTGATGATAATCTGTACACTGATATCCATTGAGGGTTCTCGGTCAACATTTGGGAGACCTCTCTTGATACTGAACATGACTCGAATTTCGAGACATTTCCGATTCATTTGAAGAGTTATGGCAAACTCAACTATCAAAGTACATGTCATATGTCAAATACACCACTGAGGTCTGCAACTAGAATATTCTAGGATATGATTAGCTGACCTTAAGGGTCAAGATTGGCCTGATGTGCATGATGCTTTCTGGATTGCTCTTCTACAGGCCACTGTTGGATGGCAGGACTACTGCCGGGCGGCGTCAGGCAATAAATACTTTCTTTTTATGCCTACTGTATGAATAGCGGGTGCTACGGTTAGGACAGGACATGCTCTCCCTTTTCGCGAACACCTGGCGTCAATGGTTCTCAGTTGTCCATTCAGATCATTTTCGTAGCTATATTACCCTTTGCGTCAAAAGAAATCTGTTTCGGAGGATAATCAAATCTGGTTATTCTCTTGGTTTATCTTTTATATTTAAGGAGGTAACTAGACATACAGGAAATTAATGCTAAATATGTGCTGCATATACCTTTGTTTTGAAGGTAGTTCGAGGAATCAGCTAGGTTCTTGTTTTCACCTTACCTGTGTTATAGCAAGTAGCAACCTGTGCGTTAGGTATCTGTTTCACATATTGTTGGCATTTAAGCTGAAAAATGTGGGGTTCACGTCCTTAAACACTGAATTTTTTTCCCACCACACATGCACTCTTTACAACAAAGATGATTAGTCTCTACATATTTTCCTTGCAGGTGAAAATATTTCAAATGGGAAATATGCAAAACAGAGTGGTACCTTTTTTAACTATGTTGCTAGTCGGGCTTTAAATAAATCATATGTGTCATCTGGATCAGTAACAAAACGTGCCAGCCCGTCCTGGTGGGAGGTCGACCTGAGGGGCTACTTCACCATCAGCAGCATCACCCTCACAGCATCAACCTACGAGAGATGGAGTAAGTTCATACAACACGTCACTTTTGTTTCATTGAGCAATAATGTGTAAACATATATAAAAAAGGTTGCACACCATATATCCCACGAATTGTTTTATATCAGTTCCAGGGCAATTCAATAATCAAAATCAATTGTATAGGATGTCACTAGTCATAGTTTTCAAGATTTACGCACTCTCGGTTATCTGAACACTTTCCATACAGTGTTGTTAATGGGAACAGTGCATCACAACACTTGTTTTACATTGAAGAAACAACAGATTTACCTAGCTGCAGGCAGGTCATGAATAACCTGACCATACAGTAAGCAACAAGGGATCTTATGTTTGACACGTGCACTGGGATATTCCTTTGTTTACAGATCTACACATGAGAAATGCCTTCGTGGAGGTGATGGACAAAGATGTCAGCCTCTGTTCTGATGTCCAGGTGGTGTTGTGTGGGAATGTGTCTAGCTCTGTCACTGCTGGGGAAGAGTTCACCTTCACCTGCAATGCCACATTCCCTGTCCGCTTTGTCCGTGTCACAAGGCCATCTACCACCAATGTTTACCTCGTTATCGGACATGTGGATGTTCAAGGGGAGGGGGCTAAGAAGCCATATCGTGAGTAAACCATTGATTCACCGTTGGCTTCACAAAAGTCAGATCGGTTCAAAGTCATAATCCCCTATATATAATATAATCCTGTGTATAAGCACAGTTAGATTGAGTGAGTTGAAATGTTTTAGCTCTGTATCTGGTTTAAGACAGGCCCAATTCTATCACTACTAGTCGTAAGAGGCGACTAAATGGATCGGGTCGTCAGTCGCGAAGACTTTGCTGATTGCATGTCACCGTACCCGTTGTCGTGGGACGTTCGTCATAACAGAAGTCACTGATTTGCCTTCCTGACTATCAATTAACTATCTTTTCTAGGTTCCTACTACAAACCGTTGAAGAACAAGAAGGTGTCTCAGCCGTTCCTTACCACGTCAGCCATGACAGCCGGAGACTGTGGCATCATTTGTCACCGATATAATTCATGCATCGACTTCAGCTACAGTGCAGTGTCGCTGACCGATGAGAACTGTCTGCTAACTGACAAAGTGTTGTCTTCATCTGAAGACAATTCTTGGACAACCTACACTATTTCCTGTATGTGAACTCTCAACTAATAGATAGCAAGCTTCTCTCACACTTTATCACAACTATAACAAGCTTCAATTTAAGATTATTATATTGTAAGTTGTCTAATATTTCTCCAACTTTGAAAGAGTTTCCATCAAATATCATGTTTGGCGTCATGGGTCTCTGGGATCATTTTGTTCTCATAAACGTTTGTGATTAATTGGATTAACTCGGTGACTTGTTGATTTCGTTTTATTGTACAATGACGGTTTTGTTTTTCTCGTCATGATTTGATTGTTTTCACACTGACATCATATTGCTTGACAGCGAGCATGCACGTACTCTTGTTTCTTTAATTCACTATTCGATATGTATTATATTACCCTTTAAGGTAGCAAAATCAAAAGTAATAACTTTCCCATCTTTTAGCAACTTGCAATGCTGATTGATGAGTTGACGCGAAATGACGTCACATTGTATCATTGGGCATTTGAGGTCACCCATTGCATTCGACGTCACCTTATGCAATCAGACCATACGCTAACTCGGATTTGAAGTTAGTCATAAATATCTCGCCTCACCCAATGATGATAATGACAAACTCTTTGGACCAAACATTCAGGTTGGTAGGTCGAAATATGACAAAAATGTAAAGCCCACCATATTTATTTCCTAGAAAGTAAGCAGGTAGGGAAAAGAGTTGGAATAGTTTAATATTACCTCCCTGTCTGGTATACAGTATGACAAACATGTGCCCGCGTTCACAAACAATTGATTTCATGACTGGCTTTGTGCTAAAATATATACACTGAGTACCTCCTGGCATATATCAACAATAAATGTTGTGCGATCGACCAGTCTGTCGCACTTTTACTAGTTGGCGTTTACCAACCAATGAACAAAGTAAAAGTGAGTGAGTTGGGTTTAAGGCCACTTTTTACACTATTCAAGTTTTGTCATAGCGTGTTAGCTTAATGTGGGAGGAAAGCCCCAATCGATGCAGGTCTTCGTTTACCACTTACTGACAAACCAAGATACATAATCGGGGTGAATATCAAATGTTCGATCACTTATAGTGTAGAATAATAATTATATTCTATATATTGAAACACTTTGACCACTAAAATGAATGTATTTTTTATTTTGTCCATATGAGTAGTTATACAATTTGAGCAGTTATCACATCAAAGGTACTGTTTCTTTACCGTAATCGCTTTGTAATGGCAACAAGCATTTATTATTATTTACACATTAAAGTAACTTTTCTCTTGATCTGACACCAAGGATACTAAACACTGTGATTTTCAATATTGATTTTTCCAACAAACTAGATATACTAAGAGAGAATTATTTGCAATGAAGCGGAATTTTAAACAAGTGAATCATATCATGGCTTGTTAAATATATTTATACTGTCTGTATCAAAGGGATATTCCTAATTTCTATCCGTCATATAATTTTTTTTAAAAACTACAGAAATGTTTTTTGGTAGGAAGAATGTTGAACATTGTGTTTTTGCAAGAAAATGGACAATTTTGAATGTTGACTTTGAACAAGAACGTGAATGTTAACAATATATTCCATTGTATCTCACATGGAATCCTAATGACACACTCTATGAGTCTCTGTATATGTTTTGTATATGATTTGTATCTACACCTGCTGATGTGAATAAATTGTTTTTCTATAACACCATGAAAGCATTTTATTTTCTGTTTCTTATGACAAAATGCCATGGGTTAACCTGGACCAAATTATTTCTGGACCTGTTGACAACAATACTGCCTTACTGACAGGCTGTTCAAGCTGTAATGGCCAGCTGCAACAGTGTTAACCATTATGTACTGGTGTGAGGCTATTCACAACATAAATGTCAGGTTGACAACTATAATGTGCTGAAGGCAGGTTGTTATGAACCATACATTCCGGGTGCCAGTCTGATAACAACAATACTGTCCCGTTGTCAGGCAGTAGACAACCAATATGTCCCGCTGTCAAGACTACAATGTTCAGCTGTTGGGCTAAAGCGCACGATTCCGAATTAACATACAGGTAATTATGTTCTAAATATGTCTCACTGTCAGTATGTAAGAACAACAATGTTCCTGTCAGGCTTTATTTTAGAAACATTCAGCCAGAAAATATTTGCTTCCTCTTCCAGCAGTTCTGATAAATGCCTGCCTTACACAGGAGTAGTAATGGTGACTTGGCTTATAACACCTGAACTGACCTCACCCACCAGTTCTGATAACTTACTTCCTTACGCCGATTGGAGTTTGTTACACATTGATACATATTCGCCTCCAACAACATCATCTTCTCTGTGATATTTCGACTTTTAATAGACATTGAATTTCAATTACAAACCCACAGCCACAGCAAAGGGCAAATCCGTTTTCTCAAATCGCTTACTTGAGACTTCATGGCAGCAGCTAAAATGGTTAAAAGAGACATTGTGACCAAATGGCAACTGTATATCTTATTTTCAGTTTCAGATTATCAGCATACACAGTAGGTGGGCTTAAGAAGTACTTGCATTTGCATGTCTAAATCGCAAGTTCTAAAGTTGGGAATTTATGTCAAAATAGCTAGTAACTAAGTAAGGATAAGATTTATGGATAAACAACTATCATATTCAGTGCAGGTTCTGACACCGTTATCAGGCAAGTGTAGTGTTAGAACCTCCACCAAAACGTCGCTCTTAATTGTAATAAAGAAGTTGTTCATCCATAAATCGTATCCTAACTTAATACTCCAACTTCTAAATGCCTTCAAAGAAGTTTGCTAGTAACCATTCATTGAAAGGAGTAGAAAGGGCATCTTTAAGGATCCCAAAGGCATATATTTTCAAAACATCCAGTGAACAATAAGTTGGTTTGGAGAATGCCCCTGTAGCCCAGAAGTTAATACGGCCAATCCCTAACTAATATAAATCCAAAAGATGAAATAATGGCAATAGGAACAATCTATGTAAGAAGAGGGTGCAGTTTGACTGCGAGATGACGTCACACAAGCCAATCTCAGCAAGATGCTCACTGGTGGAAATTTTCACTGTTCAACACTGAGAGCTAAAACTCGTAACAACACATATTCGACTACGAAATATACAGTCTGCTTGTTGGATTTTATTTGTTGTTAAACTCTGTATTCAGCAATATTCCAACTACATGACGGTGGCCTTTAAAACATCGAATCTGGACCAGACAACCCAGTATTTTATGTTATGACCAACGTTACACATCCTGGGGTGCAGCTACCATCCAAGTCATCGTTCCTGGCCCGGCGATTTATTCAGTCACAACTTGTGACAAGCTGTTCCTGGGGACCTATGCTGAGCTTGGCTTCCTTCATTTCATATCCTCAATTATGCTTTGACTTGCGTCTTCCAATCTCGTACTTCTGGAAAGATCCATGTTATAGATCAGGACAGGACATGCTTGACTATACATTTTTAATGACTGACGTAACTGAGGAGTAATTAGAAAAGAATGTTATATTATTCATATACATTTACTTGCGTGTGAAATTAACGTTGAAAGCTATCCTAGACTGAGCCTCTGTTACCACAACACAACAAGCCGTCAAGTGAAGATGTTGGTCCTCCGTGTTCTCGTTTGTGTAGCCCTCTACACCAGTGTTACAAGACTACACGGCCTATTTGTACACAGTGAGTACTTTAAGGGTTTTAGAACAAATACACAGTCAACTTTGTCATGGCCTTTTTGCCCCGTATGCCGTCGGTACACTCGGTATATTCTGTACCTGCACATTTCTGCGGGCAGCGATGGAGTAGTGATATTGCCTGAATTCACTGCAGACGCCTCCTAATGACCCCTCTGTATATAGTTCGTACAACATGATAGATGACGTGAAAAATACACTTTAAGTAAGGTTAACAGACATTGGGTTTATATTTACATGTGTGTCACGACGAGTGAGCGTAATGTGATTGTTGTTGTAACTTTGTGACTTGAATCAATCAAAGAAATGGTGGTATGACGCCATATGTTTTTCTCCGAATGCTGGGTCGAGATGACCCTTGACATCAGGTTGAGCAGATTGTGCTGGCGGCCGTAAACATCTCATCATCAGACGTAGCTTGTCTAAGCAAACTGCAACTTTATGTCCTTTCTCCACCATTGATAGCATTTGAGTGTGTTCAACGAGTCTGAATCCAGTTGATGGCCATGGACTTATATTCTCTCAAATTCGATACATAAAGTTGCACGTGAATGTCGATGTGTTTCATTGTTACAGACATTTAAGAATTGACCTTCACTTTGTGTGAGTTCATTGGAGTATGAACCTTCATAGAGTAAGGGCCAAACTGTATGAACGTCGGAGCTTTATGATAATTTGTTGATCACAATTTCTTAACTCAAAGGATGTTAGCCAAGATCTTAACACAATTGTATTTAGTACGTGTGACTTCATGTTTACACTGACAGCCATACAAGAACCAGCTATATCGCGGTGTAAAATAGTTCCTCAAAAAGAGAGGTGACATGGGCGTTTGGATGCACAACTTGCTCTTCAGAAACATCTTAAGCAGCACATGTGTTCAAATCATATCCTCATTAGATGAGAAAGGTCTGTAAAGAACTACCTCAGTAAGTCAGTCACAATGACAGCGCGTCGTAATACATTTACATCAAGTACAAGACGTCCAAATAACCGACACGATAAACGTGACGGGAGAGATTTCCGAAGTTGTTAATGAATCTGTGGCGGTTACATGTGTGAGTCATCATTGATCAGCTGGCCGATCATTGAAAGGTGAATAAAGATGCGTCAAACATGCGACACTAAGGTAAATTCATAGATTGCTAGAGACGGTCAATGTCAGCCTAGGCACGGATCGAGTCGATACTACGATAGTTTAGATGTGCATTTCATCGTTTGTTCATAAGGATGGGCCGCATCGAGGATATTCGTGAACAATCATGCAGTCATGCTCTCCGACATTTCTCAATGTATACTGAAACGCTGAGACCAAGAATAAAGGTTCTAAATGATCAGAAAGAACGCTTATGTATGTTTTCGTGCTAGGAAATTCCAAAGGGTTTCCCCAGGAATGTGGAAGAAATCCGTCACTGTTTACGTCATTTCAAGAACACGGTCTCGTGAAAAACGTATGAACGTCAAATTGTGTCGTTCATGCACTTATGAACGTCAATTTCGCGGTCATGTGACCGACCTCTCGTCCAATGGAAAAGTCGTATATCGTGTAAACTTCAAATTAATTAAATATGAAAAGTTAAATATCAAAATGAAACTGTTAGTGAATTAAAATTGGCATATCAGTGCCATTGCCGATGTTGCAAAGCAGTTTACTTTTCACATCCAGCATATAAAGCCCCAATTTACTAATGATGAATGGCATAGATGCTCAAGGTCAAGTGTCATAGTATATATCGTGCATTTTTTTACGTGTCATGCAAACTGCTAAACCGTTTTCTCAATTGACTAAAATATGCTGACACTAAATATGGATGCGTGAAACCATTATGAGGTTTTATTATAATTTTGTCCACTGAAAGTTGATCTCTTGTGAAGTAACTGGAAAAGAATACTACATACATAGTCATACAAATGGTAGTATTACATAGATATAGTTACTTATTGACCATTAACGTGGTGTAGTGGATAGAGCATCTGCCCGGAGAGTGAAAGGTCGTGGGTTCGTTAAAAGGCATTGAAAGAGATTCGGTTTTACTCTGCCTTTCGCTCGGAATTAAGGGCTGGACTGCTCGGAGTTATTCATGTTAAACTGCGGCATGATAAAAATGGCATTAGTCCGGCCTAGTACAAGCACACACACACACACACACACACACACACACACACACACACACACACACACACACACACACACACACACACAGACAAACACACACGCATGCATGCACACATGCATGCACGCACGCACGCACACTCACATGTTGCTATAAAAATGCAATGATTTCATTTCCCTTAGTTACTTATTTCATCCATTTTGTATCCCTTGTGATGAGAGAATCACAGTCAAGCATGTCCTGCTTGACTGTATTGATTTTGCCATCACAAGGGATAAATATTGCAAATCATCATCTCTCAAGGATCTTTTTTATAATATTAATTCTCATTTAGTTATTGGGTTTTTAAAAGAGATAGAATTGTTCCATAAATTTTGATAATATGTATTGTATAAAATGAAGGACTTTTTAAAATTGGTAGAATGAAATTATATTAGTTTGTTACTGGCCGTATCCTCAAAGGGGGTAGACGTAGTGTAAAATTATTGTTCCCCTGAGAGGCTATCGTAAGTCCATGTCATTCAAAGAATTTTTCTGCCTACTACTCTTTTAAACGTAGATTTTTTGTATTTTTACTTGTGGCTAACTTTGCATACAATCGCCAGTTGCTGAAGGGATGATGTAAATCCTGCTGGGATACATGCAGGTATGAAATGTACTGTAAGTCCCCATGGTCCCAAGTATGGCGGTCTACCTTCAGTTGCTGGCGATCTATAGCCCGTTTTTATAATGTAATGTTATGTACAGTGTTATTGATTTTATGATTACATACTAATTTTACATTTACTTCTGTGATAAGTCTAGTTATTTGACTGTCCCTCGTTGGCAGGTGTTTTATATAAGTTTCATTATATGTATTATATATATAACTATTGATAGTCACGATATGGCTGAAATATTGCCGATGTGACTTACAATTTTAACTCACTCACTCACTCACTCACTCACTTATTTCATATTTGTCAGTCTTTTTTTAAAATGCTATTCAACATCGTATGCTTGTCATGAGAGGCGATTTACTGGATCGGTGGCTCAAGCTTGGCGATCTTTTTTATTTGCGACTTATTGAGGGCGTGGATCATTGCTCATAATATCAATCACTGGAGTGTCTGGTCTAGCCTCGTTCATTTGCAGGCTGCTTGACTATTTATTTAGGAGTGTAACATTAACCAAAAACCGAATGAAGAAATCAGTCAACGAGCCCTTTTCATGTTTGTACTTCAAACGGTGATGCACGCTGGATGAATGCTAAACAAAATGTAGCTATCTATACATATATAATTTTGTACAAGTATAAACATGCAGACAGAAAAAGATTTTGTCGGAAAAATGTCAACTTGTCCCTTGACATGTATAAACTATTATCGACTATCCTCATTACTGAGAGACATCCGACCACAACACCAATTGCAACCTCTACTGTTCACCTCAACATTGAAACTATGACGCAGATGGCATTAACATGAAAAATGATGGATAATTACTAGGTAGCAAGTTCGTCCTGTGAGGACAACTGCTTGAACAGCAACGAGTCAAGCATCAATCTGATGACGAAGCTAGAATGTACCAACTTTACTGTGAAACCGTAGGTACCAACGGAATACGAAGGTTGACAGGTTTGGTGGTGGCAGCGATACACTGGTGCAAGTGAAAGGCAACAGGCCGACTCTTACGGTTGTGATGATATCCTACATTCGCATTAAGATCCATACTAATGTCATCTTTTAACAGACAAATTCAAGATAAAAACAACACATGCAACAGCAACATCCCTTTAAAACGAAAAAAATACAGGTCCACCCGTGATCCTCCAAATCGCCATGTTTGTAATATCCGGTGCCGTCACTGCCACGTGTCATTGTGTCATCACTCATCAAATATTCAGATGTGCAGTAAATGCGTGTCAATTCCCATACTAACGTTCTGTGTTTCTTGTGCTGAGTTGAGGAGTATATAATTATCTCGTTCCTTTGTTTACGAAATAGGCAGTTTCCCAGTCAATTAAACGTTGAAGCGTGGTCACATAATCTACTTTGACTGCATGAACAATGCATGCCAACCTGTCAATACATCGGGTGGACAAATATAGCATTTCAAGTAATATTTGCTAGAGTATAACATTCCTGTAACCCTGGTATTTGCCTAATGGAAATCCGATGCTCTTCAAACTGTCCTTATTAACGATCGATGATGGGTGGAAACAACATGTAAAATTAAATCCATTTGAGATTTCAAAAGCTGTTAATGGGCATTGTGGAGAAGTGAAAAATGTAGCTTATCTCTGTTGTGGCTCCATTCTTGTGGAGTGTGTGAAGAAACAGCAATTTATCTCTTTATCTCTTGTCTATCAGTCAGTTTGCTAATGTTGAGGTTGCTGTTTCAGCACATAAGACACTCAACTCCATTTGGGGCATTGTTCGTGACAGATATCGGCCGGTGCTTTCCGACATATCCGAACAAGACTTTTTGGTATAGCTGAAGGAACAAGCAGTGACATCTGTAAAACGTTTTACAAAAAGAAGGGTGTTCATGGAAATGACAAAACGATCTATCTCTTAAGTTTGTGACCTATGACAATTCCTCGTCGTAGTTAAGCTGGAAATGTTAACATCAGAGTGTAGGTGTATGTCCCCAATCCACTGTGATGTTATAGTTGTCAACAGTTTATTCATTGTTCCCGTGGTGATACAAAACAGGAACTTTATATTTACTGCTGAAGCCAAGGCTATTCAAACAGCCTTGGAATATATTCAGAAACAAAATGCATGTAAAACCATTTCCTGTGAAGTTATCTCGCAATTAAATATCTCCTTACCATTGCTTCCCAATACAGCATTAATATCTGAGGATGATAGTGTGTTTGTTCAGTAGATGACCAGTCTTAAATAGGTTCTCCCTTCTTGGGCCACCATACGTTACAAGTCAGGTTTACCAAAAAGTCTATACACTGTCTTTTATTTGTTTATTTGAGTGTGTCACTGTGTAGACCTTCCAATGTTGGTCATTTACTGTAGTCGGCCTTTTAACTGTGTGCTGCCTGTGATGGTTGCCTGTCTCCAGCCACCGACTGTCTGCTGTCTCTGCTTACCACCCCTACACGTAAGAGGTAGCAGGTCTCTGACCTTTTGACCTGGGCGCTCCGAGTTCGCCTCGTGGAGGACGTAAACGTGATTATGAGTGGGCTAAAGTCCCGTACTATCTATCTCGGTCCTGGACATTGACCACACATTCGTCTGGCCATGTTGTGACCACATGGTTATACCTCCTTGCTGTTGGGTCAACATCTCTGCTTGAGCCAACAATGTAATTAACCTGTTTACTTAGTCCAGCATGTGTGACTGTGTAGACTGACCCTCAGCTAGACGAGTTATGTAACCGATTCAAGTTCAGCTCACCATACATGCCAAACCAAGCTGAGCTTGCCAAGAATACGTTTAAGCTGTCTATATTCTCTTAGAGAATTTTGCAGAAATGTATTGAACTCTTTGAGTTTGTCACTGAGTTGGGAAACTATACAGACAGTTGCATTGGAGTCAAACAAAAATCTTCACTTCTATAATAGATGTTACAGACTTAATACAAGTATACTTGTAGATACACCCATTGGGAGTCTGATGGGAAGCAGCGTAAGGTCCAGGTCACTCAGAGTGAATTATCCTGTGTACACGATTCCTTGGATATTATTTTCATGAACTTGATGATAATTTGTACACTGATATCCAGTGAGGGTTCTTGATCAATATTTGGAGGACCTCTCTTGACTCTGAACATGACTCGCATTTCGTGACATTTCCGATTCATTTGAAGAGTTATGGAAAACTCAACTATCCAAATACATGTCATATGTCAAATACACCACTGAGGTGTGCAACTAAAACATTCTAGGATATGATTAGCTGACCTTGAGGGTCAAGATTGGCCTGATATCCATGCTGCTTTCTGGATCGCTCTTCTTCATGCTGCCGTCGGATGGCAGGACTACTGCCGGGCGGGGCCAGGCAATAAATACTTACTTTTTATGCCTACTGTATGAATGGCGGGTGCTACGGGTAGGACAGGACATGCTTACCCTTTTCGCCAACACCTGGCGTCAGTGGTTCTCAGTAGTCCATTCATATAATCTTCGTGGCTATATTACCCTTTGCGTCAAAAAGAAATCTCTTTCAGAGGATAATCAAAACAGAGTAGTACCTCTTCGATCTATGATGCTAGTCGGGCTTTAAATAAATCATATGTGTCATCTGGATCATTAACAAAATTTGCCAGCCCGTCCTGGTGGGAGGTCGACCTGAGGGGCTACTTCACCATCAGCAGCATCACCCTCACAGCAGCCACCTACGGGAGATGGAGTAAGTTCATACAGAACACGTCACTTTTGTTTCATTGAGTGATAATGTAGAAACATATATAAAATAGGTTGCACACCATATATCCCACGAATTATTTTATATCAGTTTCAGCGCAATTCAATAACCAAAATAAATTGTGTAGGATGTCACTAGTGATATTTTTCAAGATTTACACACTCTCGGTTATCTGAACACTTTCCATACAGTGTTGTTAAATGGGAATAGTGCATCACAACACTAGTTTTGCATCAGCAGATCAGCAACAGGGGATCTTATGTTTGACACGTGCACTGGGATATTCCTTTGTTTGCAGATGTTTACATGAGAAATGCCTTCGTGGAGGTGATGGACAAAGATGTCAGTCTCTGCTCTGATGTCCAGTCGGAGTGGTGTGGGAATGTGTCCAGCACTGTCACTGCTGGGGAAGAGTTCACCTTTACCTGCAATGCTACATTCCCTGTCCGCTTTGTCCGTGTCACAAGGCCATCTACCACCAATGTACACCTCGTTATCGGACATGTGGATGTTCAAGGGGAGGGGGCTAAGAAGCCATATCGTGAGTAAACCATTGATTCACCGTTGGCTTCACAAAAGTCAAATCGGTACAAAGTCATAATCCCCTATATGTTTGAGCACGGTTAGAGTGAGTGAGTTAAAATGTTTTAGCTTTGTATCTGGTTTAAGACAGGCCCAATTCTATAACAACTGGTCGTAAGAGGCGACTTAACTGATCGGGTTGTCAGTCGCGAAGACTTTTCTGATTGCATGTCATCATACCCGATGTCGTGGGACGTTCATCATAACATAAATGACTGATTTGCCTTCCTGACTCTAAAAAGTAACTATATTTTATAGGTTCCTACTACAAACCGTTGAAGAACAAGAAGATGTCTCAGCCGTTCCTAACCACGTCAGCCATGACAGCCGGAGACTGTGGCATCATTTGTCACCGATATAATTCATGCATCGACTTCAGCTACAGTGCAGTGTCGCCGACCAATGAGAACTGCCTGCTTTCTGACAAAGTGTTGTCTTCATCTGAAGATAACTTTTGGACAACTTACACTAGCTTCTGCATGTAAACATTCAACTAAAATATAGCAAGCTTCTCTCACACTTTATGACAACTATGTTTAAAATATAAATATACTCTCGTTGACCCTAAAACAAGCTTCACTTTAAGATTATCATTTTGTAAGTTGTCTAGTATTTCTCCAAAAATTGATATGGTTTCAACCAAATATCATGTTTGCCATGGTGTCATATGGGACTGGGGTCGAATGGTTCTCATAAACGTTTGTGATTAATTGGATTAACTCGGTGACTTGTTAATTTCGTTTCATTCTACAATGACGGTTTTGCAATGCTGATTGATGAGTTGACGCGAAATGACGTCACATTGTACCATTGGGCATTTGAGGTCACCCATTGCATTCAACGTCACCTTATGCAATCAGACCATACGCTAACCCGGATTGAAAGTTAGTCATCAATTTTCGCCTCACCCAATGATGATAATGACTCTTTGCACCAAACATTCAGATCGGTAGGTCGAAATATGACAAAAACGTAAAGTCCACCATATGTATTTCCTCAATGTTAAGTAGGCAGGGAAAAGAGTTGGAATTGTTTAATATTACCTCCCTGTCTGGTATACAGTATGACATACATGTACCCACTTTCACAAACAATTGATTTGATGACTGACTATGCGCTCAAATATATACGCTGAGTACCTCCTGGCATATATTAATAATAAATGTTGTCCGATCGACCAGTTTGTCGCACTTTTACTAGTTGGCGTTTACCAACCAATGAACAAAGTAAAAGTGAGTGAGTGAGTGAGTTGGGTTTAACGCCACTTTTAACACTATTCAAGTTATATCACAGCGTGTCAGCTTAATGTGGGAGGAAAGCCCCAAGCGATGCAGGTCTTAGACGTTTACCACTTACTGACGAAACCAAGAAACATAATCGGGGCGAACCGGGGTTCGAACCCACAATCATAGGTTTCTGGCGTGTCCAAGGGACACAACTCTGCACAGCGAATCACGGCGCCTTAGACGACTGGACCATGCGTGCACCCCACACAAAGTAAGACATTTTTCACCAAGTTAGGTCGTCGGTAACATGAACATTATTTCATTTATTTCATGATGCTGGGATTTTATCAAAATGTTTTATGAAATTGTCGACGAAAATTCTTGAAAAACAATAACTATGCCTTAGACTGTTGGAAAAAATGTAATTGATGCGAGATGTTTCACATAAAAGCTGAAAAACAATGTCTGATCTTGACACGAAAGACAAGGCACCCTTCCTCCCCATCCCCCCCCCCCCCCCCCCCCCCCCCCCCTTCCTCCCAATAAATAAAATGTTCGATCACTTATAGTGTAGAATAATAATTATATTCTATATATTGAAACACTTTGAGCACTAAAATGAATGTATTTTTTTATTTTGTCCATATGAGTAGTTGAGCAGTTATCACATTAAAAGTACTGTTTTTTACCGTTATCGCTTTGTATTCAAAAGCAACGGATAGGCGAGAGGCTATTGGAAGTAATAGGAATATTGATATTTGTTGGGTTCGATGTCTAAAGTTGTGAAATGGCTGAAATCTACTAAAGGTGCAAGAAACGTTCATGTTAAGTTTGCTGAAATACATATTACCTAATGTATGGCAACACGCATTTACTACTGACACATTAAAGCAACTTTTCTCCTGATCTGACAATGCACCAAGGATACTAAACACTGTGATTTTCAATATCGATTTTTCCATCAAACTAGATATACCAAGAGAGAATCACTTGCAATGAAGCGGAATTTTAAACAAGTGAATCATATCATGGCTTGTTAAATATATTTTCACTATCTGTATCAAAGGGATATTCCTAATTTCTATCCTTCATACAAAAATTCTAAAAACTACAGAAATGTTTTTTGGTAGGAAGAATGACCAACATTGTGTTTTTGCAAGAAGTGGACAACTTTGAATGTTGAATTTGAACAAGAACGTGAATGTTAATGATATATTCCATTGTATCTCACATGGAATCATAATGACACACTCTATGAGTCTCTGTATATGTTTTGTATATGATTTGTATCTACACCTGCTGATGTGAATAAACTGTTTTTCTATAACACTATGAAAGCATTTTATTTGCTGTTTCTTATGACAAAATGCCATGGGTTAACCTGGACCAAATTATTCTGGTCCTGTTGACAACGATACTGCCTAACTGTCAGGCTGTTCGAGCTGTAATGGCCAGCTGCAACAGTGTTAACCATTATGTACTGGTGTGAGGCTATTCACAACATAAATGTCAGGTTGACAACTATAATGCGCTGAAGGCAGGTTGTTATGAACCATACATTCCGGCTGCCAGTCTGATAACAACAATACTGTCCCGTTGTCAGGCAGTAGACAACCAATATGTCCCGCTGTCAAGACTTCAATGTTCAGCTGTTGGGCTAAAGCGCATAGTGGCAGCGCGTGTGAGACACACATTTCGTACTCAAACACAAATGCAGAGAGAGGAAAAAAATAGGAATGGAACAGTGGAGTGAAGGAAACATTATTCATTGTGATATTCATGGATATGGAATTGACACTGACACTGATACACAATAACAAGCTTGATCGGAACTGTTGCAAGAATCTCGTCTTGGTTGAAAAATTGATATATGAAGATAATGTGAATTGCAAATAACTCTTCGCGGTAAGTAAACAAAACACTTGTAGGCCTAATACATCGGAGTTGTTTGCATATTCAGGACTGTGACAAAGAGCTTGCGAAACGGGCAACACAATATTGGAATTTTAAGGACTTTCTTGTCCTGCAATGTTATTGAAAAATCTCGATATGGATCATGTGCCTCGGATTCACTGGTCTAGTGAGCGTTTGAGTTATTTTTTAAAGTGACGGCGGGAAGTATTAGGTCATAATTCCTAACTGGGGATCATGGGTAATTAAAGCAAGATTTATGTCACCGGTTGTCTGTACTTTATGCTTGCCAAGCACAAAACAAATTCTTAAACACAAGTTGGTATCACATACGATGGTCAAGGATGGACGTATGTGCCACTGGCAAGGAGATTATACTTTGAAACTACTCGTATACTACTACACGTTGCATCATCATAGATCATCCGGGTTGGGGAGAGAGTCATGCTATACACGTATGAAATTATTCAAAATGTATCTAATAATGCTATATCTCTCGACATTAGTAAGATGATCCTTCAAAGAATTTGAATGAGCATTGCTCAATGTTCTACATATGCTTGACTGCTTCTCTGAACACAAGACACACAATGGAGGATCCTCTCCTTTCAATAAATAAAGATGTGTGTACGTAGTATGATAAATACGTCGTAAAATGACCTCTACAAATGTTGACTGAAACCCTAGTAGGAACAACACAGAGTTGATTTAATGTGATGAAGTTTATTACTACCCACCTTTTTCGCTTAAGACCTTTGATGAAGCATCTTATTACAGGATTGATGTCACTTGGGACAAGAAGTGGCGTCACCTACTTGTTGAGTACTGCTTTTGTTGAAGCATTATCATCCATCGGGTTACAAATGATTCCAACATGACTGGTTAGGAAACAAAAGATGATGTCATGTTGGCTAGTTACAAGTACATTTGCTTCTGCTATGAAAATGGAGTTGTTATTCCGTAATCTTAATCATTTTGGATCTACTAACACTGGCCCTATCAACGACGTCAACACCCGTGGATTCCTCTGTAAATACAAATATGTATATGTAGGTATCACATAGATACATCTGTTATGCCTTAAGGGAAGTATAAAATAAGCTGATGAGTATCTCCTTTTTCTTCAAAAGCACATTATCTGAAGTTTGTTACACATTGATACACATTCGCCTCCAACAACATCATTTTTTGGTGTGATATTTCGACTTTTGATAGACATTGAATTTCAATTACAAACCCACAGCCACAACAAAGGGCAAAATCGCTTACTTAAGACTTCATGGCAGCAGCTTAAATGGTTAAAAGAGACATTGTGACCAAATGACAACTGTTTATTTTGTTTTCAGTTTCAGATTATCAGCATACACAGTAGGTGGGCTTAAGAAGTACTTGCATTTGCATGTCTAAATCGCAAGATCTAAAGTTGGGAATTTATGTCAAAATAGCTAGTAACTAAGTAAAGATAAGATTTATGGATAAACAACTATCATATTCAGTGCAGGTTCTGACACCGTTATCAGGCAAGTGTAGTCTTAGAACCTCCACCAAAACGTCGCTCTTAATTGTAATTAAGAAGTTGTTCATCCATAAATCGTATCCTAACTTAATACTCCAACTTCTAAATGCCTATCAAAGAAGTTAGCTGGTAAATATTCATTGAAAGGAGTAGCAAGGACATTTTTAAGGATCCCAAAGGCATATATTTTCAAAACATCCAGTGAAAAAAAAGTTTGTTTGCAGAACGCCCCTGTAGCCCAGAAGTTAATACGGCCAATCCCTAACTAAAATAAATCCATAAGATGAAATAATGGCAATAGGAACAATCTGTGTAAGAAGAGGGTGCAGTGTGACCACGCGAGATGACGTCACACAAGCCAATCTCAGCAAGATGCTCACTGGTGGAAATTATCACCTATCAACACTGAGAGCTACATTTCGTAACAACACATATTCAACCGCGAAATATACAGTCTGCATGTTGGGTTGTATTTGTTGTTAAACTCTGTATTCAGCAATATTCCAACTACATGACGGTGGCCTTTAAAACATCGAACCTGGACCAGACAACCCAGTATTTTATGTTATGACCAACGTCACACATCATCGGGTGCAGCTATCATCCAAGTCACCGATCCAGGCCCGGTGATTTATTCAGTCACTACTTGTGACAAACTGTTCCTGGGAACCTATGCTGAGCTTGGCTTCCTTTATTTCATATCCTCAATTATGCTTTGACTGTTGTCTTCCAATCCTGTACTTCTTGAGCAAAATCAATGTTATAGATCAGGACAGGACATGCTTGACTATACATTTTTAATGACTGGCGTAACTGAAGAGTAATTAGAAAAGAATGTTATATTATTCACATACATATTTACTAGCGTGTGAAATTAACGTTAAGAGTTATCCTAGACTGAGCCTCTGTTACCACAACACAACAAGCCATCAAGTGAAGATGTTGGTCCTCCGTGTTCTCGTTTGTGTAGCCCTCTACACCAGTGTTACAAGACTACACGCTCTATTTGTACACAGTGAGTACTTTAAGGGTTTTAGAACAAATACACAGTCAACTTTGTCATGGCCTTTTTGCCCCGTATGCCATCGGTACACTCGGTATATTCTGTACCTGCACATTTCTGCAGGCAGGGATGGAGTAGTGATATTGCCTGAATTCACGGCAACACACCTCCCAATGACCCCTCTGTATATAGTTCGTACAACATGACAGATGACTTTAAAAAACATTTTAAGTAAGGTTAACAGACATTGGGTTTACAAGTATATATATGTTACGACGAGTGAGCATAATGTGATTGTTGTTGTAAATTTGTGACTTGAATCAATCAAAGAAATGGTGGTATGACGCCATATGGATTTCTCCGAATGCTGGGTCGAAGATGACCCTTGACATCAGGTTGAGCAGATTGTGCTGGCGGCCGTAAACATCTCATCATCAGACATAGCTTGTCTAAGCAAACTGCAACTTTATGTCCTTTCTCCAACATTGATAGCATTTGAGTTTGTTCAACGAGTCTGAATCCAGTTGATGGCCATGGACTTATATTCTCTCAAATTCGATATATAAAGTTGCGTGTGAAAGTCGATGTGTTTTTGTGTCTTTCATTGTTACAGACATAAAAAATTAAAAATTAAAATTAAACTATTAGTGAATTAGAATGGCAACTTCGGTGCCATTGCCGATGTCACAAAATAGTTTTCTTTTCACATCCAGCATATATAGCCCAAATTTGCTAAAGATGAATGGCATAGATGCTCAAGGTCTAAGTGTCATAGTATATATCGGGCATTTTTTACGTGTCATGCAAACTGCTAAACCGTTTTCTCAATTGACTAAAATATTCTGACACTGAATATGGATGCGTGAAACCATTATGAGGTTTCATTATAATTTTGTCTACTGAAAGTTGATCTTTTGTGAAATAATTGGAAAAGAATACTACATACATAGTCATACAAATGGTAGTATTACATAGATTTAGTAACTTATTGACCATTGACGTGGTGTAGTGGATAGAGCATCTGCCCGGAGAGTGAAAGGTCGTGGGTTCGTTAAAAGGCATTGAACGATACTCGTTTTTACTCTGCCTGTCGCTCGGAATGAAGTGCTGGACGGTCCGGCATGATATCTCAGTGGGCTAGCACCATAAAAATGGCATTAGTCCGGGTAGTACAAGCACACACACACAGACAAACAAACACACACACACGCGCGCATGCACGTACGCATACGCGTATGAACGCACGCACGCACACACGCATGCGCGCATGCACGCACACACACTCACACGTTGCTATAAAAATCCAATGATTACACTTCCCTTAGTTACTTATTTCATATTTGTCAGTCTTTTTTAAAAATGCTATTCAACAACGTATGCTTGTCATGAGAGGCGACTTACTGGATCGGTGGCTCAAGCTTCGTGATCTTGTTTATTTGCGACTCATTGCTCATAATATCAATCACTGTCGAGTCTGGTCTAGCCTCATTCATTTGCAGGCTGCTTGACTATTTAGGAGTGTAGCATTGACCGAAAACCGAATAAAGAAATCAGTCAACGAGCCCTTTTCATGTTTGTACTTCAAACGGTGATGCACGCTGGATGAATGCTAAACAAAATGAAGCCATCTCTATGGCTGTCGGAAAAATGTCAACTTGTCCCTTGACATATATAAACTATTATCGACTATCCTCATTACTGAGAGACACCAATTACAACCTCTACTGTTAACCTCAACATTGAAACTATGACGCAGATGGCATTAACCTGAAACACGATGGATAATTACTAGGTATATATCATACAGGACACACCACACAAACAACGGGGAATTACGGATTATTTGTCCTCAGTATGCAATTGTTCAACAGCGAAGTCATGCCACCACTAACTGAAGCACAACAGAATTACAATGCAGAACGATCGAAAACATGCGACTTGCAGTCAGCTGAAACCTGGGTTCACCATGCGCTCCAGACTATAATCTCTACACCCTGGTACATCATTAGACGAAACCAAGTCAGGCCAACCCCGTTGTGGCTGCCGAGGACTGCTTTCTACAGTGGCAAAGGCAAAGCATCCGACACGACAGTTGCAATTTCGGTATTGTGAAAGATATCTGACCAGGTTGTGCGGACAATCATTCGTGGGGAAGGTCTCGAGCAAGACGGTCTGTTTGTAGTCATTTTGATGGTTCAAGCAAGTACGTCCTGTGAGGACAACCGCTTGAACAGCAACGAGTCAAGCATCAATCTGATGACGAAGCTAGGATGTACCAACCTTACTGTGAAACAACCGTAGGTACCAACGGAACACGAAGGTCGACAGGTTTGGTGGTGGCAGGGATAAACTGGTGCAAGTGAAAGGCAACAGGACGACCCTTAATATTGTGATGATATCCTACATTCGCATTAAGATCCATACTAATGTCATCCTTTAACAGAAAAATGCAAGATAAATAACAACACATGCAACAGCAACATCCCTTTAAAACGAAAATATACAGGTCCACCCGTGATACTCCAAATTGCCATGTTTGTAATATCTGGTGCTTTGTCCACTGTCACGTGTCATTGTGTCATCACTCATCAAATATTCAGATGTGCAGTAAATGCGTGTCAAATCCCATACTGCATGAACAATGCATGCCGTCATAATTTATTATTTGCATCAATAAGTTGATATTCCAACTCTGTTGTGCCCCTGTGTCGGTGGAGGAAGAGACTGTGGTAGTTGAGCGCACTTGTTCCAGGATCCGTGTTCCTTTGCCAAACTCTCTACTTTGCCCCTTACTTCACCTAGACGGATGGTAGAATGGGTCGGGATCTATCCATTGGCTGTTCACGTGCAAGGCAAATATTTTTATTGTTTAGTCTTACACTACTGCCTAGAAGTTCATTCCCCTTACACGCATGGGCAACGCGTTACGCAACCAGTGTGCATCGGGTTGGTCACTCGTGTGGAACCCGTCCGCCACGCGTGTGATACCCGTGTGCAACGCGTTGCACACGGGTGTGCACCCCGTTCGCCACTCGTGTGCAACGCGTGACACACTCATTAGAGGGGGAACAAACTTTTGACTAAAGGAGGACCCGTGTTAAGCTGAACCTGGAGGTGGTAACAAGGAGAGAAAATTTTGTTATCCTGACGAAAAATGATAATACACATGTATTTGCTAATGTCTCCTTTCTTTATGTGATTTTGTGGGAATAACCTGATTACTGTTTTGATTAAATAGATCTGTCTTGTTTTATACGACCATTGCTTCTAAATCCGATGGTGTTAAGAGAATACATGGTCCTGGAACATGTTATTGCCATTGAAATGCTTTTATTGTGATTTGACATTAACCGTCTGTAGTACGACTTTCAGTGATAATATGTATGAGGTTTTGCGGCGAATTGTTTTTATTGGACCCTAATTACTTTATGATGACTTGGACTCTTTATCTCAGCTCCATAGCCGTGAGGCTGGAAAAGAGCAGCATGTAATTAATGAGGGTGGGTTATATCATTGAGGATACACTTGAGGGAGAGAATACTAATTACCGTACTACAGGAAGAGCTCTGTAGACGTTAACGCGGGGTTGTGTTTAAGCTGGCCGTTCCATAATGGCCGCCAGGAGAAGTAAACAGTGAGCTTTGACTGCGTCATCTAAAATAAATAATAAGATACAGCAGTATTATTTTCACGGGTCTGTTGAATTAACTCCCAGCGCTACTGTCAATGTATCTTCTACTTGATCCTTGATACATCATTTTGGCATTCACAATTTATAGTATTTCAACGTACAAAGGAGCACTGATCTAAAGCAATTCCGCGGGAGTAGTTGTTGCCTGTGCATTACTGTATTTTCCCAGTGAGTACCCGGATGATATAGCAGAAATCTAGACTTGTTCGCGACCTGTGCTCGCCATTCGTAAGCGCATTTTTATTGATAGTAGGACGTATGGTCACATTGATCAACGAAAATGAAATACAGTTTTGGAAATGGTGATGAAGTTTTGATAAGTCACTTGCTTGGTAATTGTGCGATCTTCGTGTACAATATTTTGACTTGCAACACAAAGTAAATATTTCATCTGAACATTGCTTATTTTACCCTGTGTATATGTTTACACTCAAAATGTAAACAGATTTCACTAAGGAAATTTATTAAATGCCTAAATATTCAGTTATTTTACAAATTAACTGAAAAATGTGTCCATCTTTATTAATATGATAACGAATTCCCAATATTTGTATATGTTAAATATCATCACCAAGTACAGTTCTGTATTGTTTGGCTTCTTTTCTTAGCATAATTAATATATTGTGATGTGTTTAAGCTCTTCTGATCATCTTTATCATTTTTAGTCAGTCGGTTTAATAAATGGACAGATTATTCAGTCAATTTGTAAAATGATTGAAATATTTAGATATTTAATAAATTGCCTGAGTGAATCATATTTTACACATTGACTGTAACATATACACGCTTACAAAAGAAAATACATGCGAAAACAACGTCTATCGCGCATCGAAAAACTTCCCAACCAAACGGAAAGGAACAAGAATGATTCTGTTCAAAGCTGCAGCGAATGAATGAAAACAAAATGCAAATATCATTATTACAACCTACCAAAGTTATAATGTATCCGGGAATATCAACATAAAGGAACAATATCCATTGCATATGCAGCTGTACAAAAATACTAATTCGATGTCAAATGTCTCTGTGAGAATCAAATACTTTAATAATAATTATTTGGAAACAATATTTGGAATATATATGAAATATATTAAAATATTTAAATATATCGTTTTTAAACGTTATTTTAAATGTATCGGATATTATAACCCGTGTTCGTTTCTTAACTGATCACTTAGTTTGTTTCAGTTGTTTCACATAGGTGCCAAGTCAGCTGAGAAAGCCTATGTGACAACTATATTTATAATGTCCATGGTTCGTAAAAACATCCATAGAGTTCGATAACAATGAAACAACCAGTCAGTGTATTATCGGTTACCCTTTGAACAAAGTATGTTGTTTTTACATCTGTACTTCACGCCATGATATGAGTGTGTTCCCTAGGTTTAGTAAACCTACCTTCACATATAAACACTTACTTTTGACATATCCACTGTGCAAGATAACAGTAATTAATCAATCAACGTATTTCCTGTTGATCCTTTGATGTCTGGGAATGATCCGTTGATTTACAAAAAAAGTAAAGCAACTGATCATACATCTCTTGCTGGGCTGCCACGTGCATATTACATTACACACATTCCACCTCACTTCAAACCTGGATTTAGATTGAATAATTACCCCAGGTACAAGAAAGACCAAATTGGAACCTTCATCGGGTAATCTGAGTGGTGCTACAACTAAGTATACATGTTATAAATTCATTAACTGAGCAGCAAGTGAATTACGACACTTGGATTACGACGAAATCCAAAGGTCGTATTACCTGAAGAATCAACCTTCATTTGAGAAATATCTACTGCTCTCAAAATCAATATTTCTCCCAATACTAAAAGTCAGAACTTCTAACCAAGGATTACCAGTTGAAACTGGTCGATGGCTGAACATTCCCAGGGAAGATAGCCAGTGTCCACTCTGTGATTCTATCGCTGTGGGAGATGAACTGCATTATTTATGCCGATGTGAAGCTTTTCACCAACGGCGATATGAACTCTTAAATAAGCAATATCTTAAGTTTCCAAACATTTAAGAAGATTATGACCACTACCAGTGTAAGAGATCTAAAAGGCCTATCTAAATTCCTTAACAATGTGTACAATACAATTGGTAAATTGTATTAGTATCCACGTATCCTATTTTTATTATTTTTGTTAAATTGTACATAATAAAAATTGTAGATAATTGTATGTCATGTTTTTCTAAGAATAAATGAGTTTGAGTTTGAGTCCAACACCCGAGAAGAAGCCAGAGATTTGTGCCCCTTTTTGAATAGTTTACAATCATGTGTTTTAGGGTTAGCTGTGTTGGCTTAAACGTATTTTTATTTCAAAAGAAATCTGGATCGGTAAACAAGCAAAACTTGCATTTGTAAATGCTTCTCCAGGTAACAACTTAACAACAGCTGGATATATATAAGAGAGTGCTGAACATAAACATACAAAATGCACAAATGAAATACACAAAGCCAATACACTGAAGCAAGTGGTGTCTGTGAAATAAGGTAATGCAGTTTTCCCTTACTACATGCATAAACTTAAGCTACTCAAACCTTTTTCTTTTGACAATGATGTCGTGAACTGATTTAAGAAGAGTCATGTTTGTAGAACTGCTTAACTACTGCAATGTAATATCATTTTAGACCATACCCATGTGTGTAGAAATACACAGTGTTTCTGATATTATCGTATTTTTGGACAGGTATAGAAAAAGTGAATTGCATCTTCAAGGTGGTATCCACAAGTGCAGTCTGGTATGTCTGATACATGTCGTCTAAACTTATCAACGTTTAAGTCACTGCAGCCGAGCCTAAGGCGACAGAGGACAATTTTACATGATCTATGAAAATATTTGAAGTCAAAATTATTAATAATTGCATCAGAACGATTAATTAAGGATTTGATTTCTTTTAATGAGTGAGCATTAGTTACTTCATCGGATAGAGGGTTCCGCAGGTTGATCATATCCAGAAGAAATGATAAAGCATAGGTCTGTGTTCTGCATTTGATTGTTTGTATGTTGAATCTATTTCTAAGATTATATTTGCTGTTATCAGAGAATTGAATATACACTTTTCAAATATTTTGGCTAAGCAACTTGTGAGTGCTACAGGTCTATAATTTGAGCATTCATGTTCATCGCTGACACTGACACCGCATCAGCCCGGCAGCGGACTTGACACAGTTATTTGCGCACCGATTAGATAACTCCTACAGTCAGGGTGGGGTGGTTGTTCAAAGCGAAACGGACGACCCCGTCTGTTATCTAATAAATGCTGTGCGGCGTCTTTGATCTTGCCTCCAACCATACACCTAATAGTAGTAAACGATGATCAGGATGGCCTGGAAATAAACACAATTCTGTCTTGTTGACAAGGAACCAAATCACCTGTCAAGCATTTTTGTTATGTATGTGTGCCCAGTGTATCCACAATTAACTAGAATGCTTCATATCCACAAATATATATAGAAAATAGATATTTGCCCACAGCAAATATTCATTTGCTTATTTGCATCAGTGTGGTTTATCAAAACATGTACAATGCTTTCTTACGCTTGGTGAGCCAGACTGAAATTGAACATTAGGATAACGTCAGCAGGGATAAAAGAGGTCATACCAAAGAACTGTATTTACTAGTCGAAAAGTCAGACATTCAGATCAACCACTACAAGGCCCACCCGGATCTCCAGGCTGACCAGATCAACACCCCAAAGGAACAGCTCTACGCCAAACAAGGAGTCCCTTTCGTCATGGTGCACAAGAAGGGGGGACACGACACCGAGTACGACATCACAAACTACACAGACTTGTACCACTTATTCCAGAGTAGTGGCCAATACCGCCGCCCTCTTTGCCAAGAGGCTCTTTCTACCAGAATCCCGACCCCCAGGAAGAGAAGCTGACCAAGAGACTACTACAAGGATACCGCCGCTAGACTTCTAGCCACACACGCTCGCCAGACGACGCCGTGCCTTCCCACGCTTGACCCCCCACCCCCACGCTTGACCCCCCACCCCCACCCCCACCCCCACCCCCACCCCCAGGCCCAAACTTTTCCATATTATTGAATATTCTTTTATCACCCACTCCCACCCAGCCAAACCCCACCCCCCTTAACTTTATTAGAATAGGCTGTAAACTTATATTTTTTTGGGGGGGTTGCACTTCTTTATTTAATCATTACGCTTTTTTACCCCAATAGTATAAGTGCTTCCCCGTGTGCGAGATACGCTAAAGTCGGAAAGCGCACGTTAAATCTCCGAGGTACCTACCTACCAGAACTTTATTTGCTGTTCTGGTCATACATAAATATATGTAAGTTACGTACATGGGGAGGCTAGATTATTTAAAGCTTACAGCAATATAGTGCAAATATTATGTTCAATAAAAGAAAACGTTGATAGATCTATAACACACTTTTTGTACTATTAAACAAACTGTGGACTTTTAAGACATTTTCGCTTATTGTAATAACATCTAGCTAACAAATCATGTCTATCTCTGAAATCCACAAGCATAGTTGCTGTCAAACCTAAAAAACATATTCAGGGAGGTCAGTTTTGACTTGCCAAGCACCATAAGGTGAGTTTATTTTTAAACTGTCAAAAGCGATTGTCCCTTCAATACTAGTATATGGCTGGAAGCTGTCTCTCGGACTGTTATGAGTTATGATGTATTTTATGATATTACTGGGGAATGTTCAAATTAGTTACTGTCATTTAATCCAACGTTCTAACTGTCAACTGTCTCAACAAGACCATAGGTTTGGTTATATATCTCCTCCCTGTCTCTATGTCTTAAGTTGTTAATCGGTAACTGCGGTCCAAATGTATCAACTTATTCATCTATTGTTGCAAACTTGACTGATTTAAAAATATCTGATTGATCATGAACTCCTGTCAGTCAAGCACCTGTATCAGAAATGTAAAACCAGCCATGTTTCATGTAGTCCCCAAATCTGGTAATTATTTCTTCGCAATATCACTGAAAAATGCCGATGTAACGTGACATATAAATTTACTCACAGACAATATATTTTTCGTGAGAGTGAAGCACAATTTTATTAAAGTTTTATTAACAATTTCATAAACTATAATAATATTAATATTAAAATTCATCATCACTTGCCAAGTTTATGAAAATGTCACCAGTTGGGAGATGTCACAGATAAACAAGGATTCGAACTAAGTTTGATCGTTTTTGACACTGAGGTTTATCCCCACTTTGCCAGCAAACTGCAGCAGATTAACAGTGAGTGAGCATCGTAACTATGTTTATACAAGAAAAGATGTCATGCCAAAAACGCTCACAGTAGTTAGTGAGTAAACTCACGGCCTGTCATGACTTGGTTGAGTGACTTCCTCCAATCAACGTGAAAGGATTACCCACAGAGAAAGAAAGGATTAAAGTCACCCACAAATCTTATCCTAACCCCTCTCATCCAAAACTTAATAAACCAAAATATCAGCCCCAAAAACCAAGCTCTAGCTCGTAAACACCCATTACTTACTCCAATATCCCAAAGAATAACAAACTACCTAAATGAACACCAAATTAAAAATCTTAAAGAAAACTGCAAACAATCAACTATCTTCACCCCTAAACTTGAAATAGACACAACACTAGCTAGCCAAAAAAATAAACAAACCGACCCAAACATAGCTAAAACCACCACACTAGCATACATACACGAAAATTGGCCAAATTGGTGTCACATTTACAAGGACGGATCTTCAGATCCGACCTCCAAACACACAGGTTTCGGAGTCCATACCACACAACCAACTAAAACCACACAATCCTTTCGACTCCCCAAAAAACAATCAATATTCACGGCAGAACTAATGAGCATGGCCTCAGCCCTCCATAATCAAGAATCCCAAAACCACAAAAAAAATCCTAATACTTACCGACTCTCTAAGTGGACTGCAAGCCCTCCAAAACAAAAATACCAAAAACCGACCTAAATCAATAAATCAAATACTTAAAGGCTCCAACGACCTAACTAAGGCAGGCAAACAAATAACCTTCTTGTGGATACCCGCCCACGTAGGAATATACGGTAATGAAAACGCCGATAAGGCAGCTAAACTATCCCTCAAAATCCCAGAAATAAGCTTAAACTTAACCATCTCAAAATCAGAAATTAAAAGCGTTAACAAGCAAAAAATCACCAAAAAGTGGCATAATCTATATCTAAACTCAAATAGCCAAGTCAAAAAAGTATTTAGCAAACCACTAACCAGACCAAAAATTCTCCATCCATCAAAAAAAATCGACAGAGTAATCACTAAACTCCAAACAGGACACAACTACCTAAATAACCACCTAAAAAAATTAAAAAAACACACTACAGGTAACTGCCCACACTGCAAACAACTAGAAACCCCAGAACACGCACTCATCCACTGCACACTCTACCTTACACATCGAACCGCATTACAAACTACCCTCAATCTAAACAAGGCTCTCACTCTAGAAGTTATACTAAACCCACAAAATAAACTAGAAAACTTCAAGGCCTTAGGCGTATTCTTAATCAACACGTAACTAATAAAACGCATCTAAAAACACTATAATCTACCAAATCAAAATCACATAAACAAACAAACATCCACCATACCCAGCTCCCTTAGTTCTCCTCCCCAACCCCATCGGCATCTATTCCAAATCTCAAAATTCCCAAATTCTATATAAGCATCCCCTAAAGCCCCCTCTTGGGTTGCACACACCACTTTCGCCACTTTCGGAAACACATTAAATGGCCTGGCCGGGCCCGTGTGCGAAATACGCATCAGTCGGAAAGCGCACGTTAAATCTCCAAAGTAAGTAAGTAAGTAAGTTATCCTAACGTAGTACTCCAACTTCTAAATGCCTCTCAAAGAAGGATTAAAATCCTAAAGATATCCTATCTCCGTTGTATAGGTACTCACAACCTCTAATCATACACAGTTACGTTTGGTATCCCCAGCAATACTCACTATGGTCATTTGGCAAATGTAAAAATCACAAACCCTAACGAGATTCTGTCTACATGGTCACACCCGGTGATTGTGAAGATCTCAAATTCTATCAACAGTCAGACAGCATGGTTGTTAAAATTCATTTCCAACATCCTCTTATAATAAGTATAAAAGTGTCCCACACAAAACTTTCTTTTATTTATTCTTTCAAAATACAAAACCGAAAGTGGGGTGTGGGGAAATGGGACATATTCCTACGTGAAATAATGAGACATTAGTAGTGGTGACGGCTATATCATAATTGTACTGTCTAAAGCATAAATTTGGCGAACGAAAAACGTTATATTTGCAATCAAGTGGAATGACTCAGGTGGGCAAAATGAACATGTACGCAATCCACAAACAATCATTTTATTAATGGCGAACATTTACCAACCCGCGACAATCGTGTCAACACGGGGGTTCCCCTAGCAATAAACTCGCATCTAAATTCACTACTGTTCTACTGTCGGCTAGCCACAATGGCTAGACTGGACCCTAGTGGAATGGTTCATGCCATAAAAGTCTAGCAACCGAACACTAATTAAGACGGGCCGACCTTGTATTTATGGTCTGGTGAACACAGCTCAATGGCCGCTCATTAACTCAAATTTCACATCTCACTGTTTTGTTTTATCTCACTATTCATTTGATAAATTTGTCAACTTCAACTAGAACACGGTCCCGTGTTACACGCGTGTGCAACGAGTGACCCACGCGTGTGCAACGGGTTGCACACGTGCTGCACACCCGTTGCACACCCGTTGCACACCCGTGTCCAACGGGTGCTCAACCCGTGTGCAACCCGTTGAGGACCCGTGTCACATGCGTGTAACACGCGTTCTCAACGCGTGTTAGGGGAATGAACTTCTAGGCAGTAGTGTATGTTTCCGCAAATATAAAATGTTTGACTCATTAAATTGCCTAGAGTCTTATGATAGCTCATGGCCGGCTCATGGGCCAATCTGGTGGTGTTGTTGACCTCTGTATTCGGCACAACTCCACTTTCTTGACATGGACTGAGCCAGCCTATCAATACATCGGGTAGACAAATAAAGCACTTCAAGTAATATTTGCTAGAGTATAACATTCCTGTAACCCTGGTATTTGCCTAATGGAAATCCAATGCTCTTCAACACTGTCCTTTTTAACAATCGATGATAGGTGGAAATTCAACAATCTGGTTCAATTCATAACGACAAAAAGAGTCATCATGAACATAATTATTCCGAAAACATTTCCAAGTACGATTCATAGGTTCGATTCCTGGTGATCGAGGCTCCTGACAAACAACATGTAAAATTAAATCCATTTGAGATTTCAAAAACTATTAATGGGCATTGTGGAGAAGTGAAAAATGTAGCTTATCTCTGTTGTGGCTCCATTCTTGTGGAGTGTGTGAAGAAACAGCAATTTATCGCTTTATCTCTTGTCTATCAGTCAGTTTGCTAATGTTGAGGTTGCTGTTTCAGCACATAAGACACTCAACTCCATTTGGGGCATTGTTCATGACAGACATCGGCCGGTGCTTTCCGACATATCCGAACAAGATTTTTTTGTATAGCTGAAGGATCAAGCAGTGACATCTGTAAAAAGTTTTACAAAAAGAAGGGTGTCCATGGAAGTGACAATACCATCTATCTCTTAAGTTTGTGACCTATGAAACTTCCTCGTCGTAGTAAAGCTGGAAATGTTAACATCGGAGTGGAGGTGTATGTCCCCAATCCACTGTGATGTTATAGTTGTCACCATTTTTACCACGGTTCGACGGGTTGATACAAAACAGGAACGTTATATTTACTTCTGAAGCCAAGGCTATTCAAAGAGCCCTGGAATATATTCAGAAACAAAATGCATGTAAAACCATTTCCTGTGTGCTGCCCGTGATGGTTGCCTGTCTCGGGCCACCGTCTGTCTGTTGTCTTTGCTAACCACCTCTATATTTATGAGGTAGCAGGTCTCTGACCTTTTGACCTGGGCGCTCCGAGTTCGCCGCGTGGAGGACGTAAACGTGATTATGAGTGGGCTTAAGTCCCATACTATCTATCTCGGTCCTGGACATTGACCACAGTTTCGCCTGGCCATGTTGTGACCACATGGTTATACCTCCTTGCTGTTGGGTCAACATCTCTGCTTGAGCCAACAATGTAATAAACCTGTTTACTTAGTCCAGCATGTGTGACTGTGTAGACTGACCCTCAGCTAGACGAGTTATGTAACCGATTCAAGTTCAGCTCACCATACATGCCAAACCAAGCTGAGCTTGCCAAGAATACGTTTAAGCTGTCTATATTCTCTTAGAGAATTTTGCAGAAATGTATTGAACTCTTTGAGTTTGTCACTGAGTTGGGAAACTATACAGACAGTTGCATTGGAGTCAAACAAAAATCTTCACTTCTATAATAGTTGTTACAGACTTAATACAAGTATACTTGTAGATACACCCATTGGGAGTCTGATGGGAAGCAGCGTAAGGTCCAGGTCACTCAGAGTGAATTATCCTGTGTACACGATTCCTTGGATATTATTTTCTTGAAATTGATGATAATTTGTACACTGACATCCAGTGAGGGTTCTCGATCAATATTTGGAGGACCTCTCTTGACTCTGAACATGACTCGCATTTCGTGACATTTCCGATTCATTTGAAGAGTTATGGAAAACTCAACTATCCAAATACATGTCATATGTCAAATACACCACTGAGGTGTGCAACTAGAACATTCTAGGATATGATTAGCTGACCTTGAGGGTCAAGATTGGCCTGATATCCATGCTGCTTTCTGGATCGCTCTTCTTCATGCGATCTTCAAATCTGGTTATTCTCTTGGTTTACCTTTTATATTTATGGAGGTAATTAGAGAAACAGAAAATTTATGCTAAATATGTACTGCATTTGGAATGTGTCTATAGTCCAAACCGAAAGTAATGTGATTCCACCAAGATAGGATATGCCTTTGTTATGAACGTAGTTCGAGGAATCAGCAAGTTTCTTGTTTTCACCTTACCTGTAATATAGCAAGAAGTAATATGTGCGTAAGGTATCTGTTTCACATATTGTTGGCATTTAAGCTGAAAAAAGTGGGGTTCACGTCCCCTTAAACACTGAATTTCTTTTCCCACCACACCTGCACTCTTTAAAACAAAGATCATTAGTCTCTACATATTTTCCTTGCAGGTGAAAATATTTCAAATGGAAAATATGCAAAACAGAGTAGTACCTCTTCGATCTACGATGCTAGTCGGGCTTTAAATAAATCATATGTGTCATCTGGATCACTAACAAAATTTGCCAGCCCGTCCTGGTGGGAGGTCGACCTGAGGGGCTACTTCACCATCAGCAGCATCACCCTCACAGCAGCCACCTACGGGAGATGGAGTAAGTTCATACAGAACACGTCACTTTTGTTTCATTGAGTGATAATGTAGAAACATATATAAAATAGGTTGCACACCATATATCCCACGAATTATTTTATATCAGTTTCAGCGCAATTCAATAACCAAAATAAATTGTGTAGGATGTCACTAGTGATATTTTTCAAGATTTACACACTCTCAGGTTATCTGAACACTTTCCATACAGTGTTGTTAAATGGGAATAGTGCATCACAACACTAGTTTTGCATCAGCAGATCAGCAACAGGGGATCTTATGTTTGACACGTGCACTGGGATATTCCTTTGTTTGCAGATGTTTACATGAGAAATGCCTTCGTGGAGGTGATGGACAAAGATGTCAGTCTCTGCTCTGATGTCCAGTCGGAGTGGTGTGGGAATGTGTCCAGCACTGTCACTGCTGGGGAAGAGTTCACCTTTACCTGCAATGCTACATTCCCTGTCCGCTTTGTCCGTATCACAAGGCCATTTACCACCAATGTACACCTCGTTATCGGACATGTGGATGTTCAAGGGGAGGGGGCTAAGAAGCCATATCGTGAGTAAACCATTGATTCACCGTTGGCTTCACAAAAGTCAAATCGGTTCAAAGTCATAATCCCCTATATGTTTGAGCACGGTTAGAGTGAGTGAGTTAAAATGTTTTATATTTGTATCTGGTTTAAGTCAGGCCCAATTCTATAACAACTGGTCGTGAGAGGCGACTTAACTGATCGGGTTGTCAGTCGCGAAGACTTTTCTGATTGCATGTCATCATACCCGATGTAGTGGGACGTTCATCATAACATAAATGACTGATTTGCCTTCCTGACTCTAAAAAGTAACTATATTTTATAGGTTCCTACTACAAACCGTTGAAGAACAAGAAGGTGTCTCAGCCGTTCCTAACCACGTCAGCCATAACAGCCGGAGACTGTGGCATCATTTGTCACCGATATAATTCATGCATCGACTTCAGCTACAGTGCAGTGTCGCCGACCAATGAGAACTGTCTGCTTTCTGACAAAGTGTTGTCTTCATCTGAAGATAACTTTTGGACAACTTACACTAGCTTCTGTATGTAAACATTCAACCAAAATATAGCAAGCTTCTCCCACACTTTATGACAACTATGTTTAAAATATAAATATACTCTCGTTGACCCTAAAACAAGCTTCACTTTAAGATTATCATTTTGTAAGTTGTCTAGTATTTCTCCAAAAATTGATATGGTTTCAACCAAATATCATGTTTGCCATGGTGTCATATGGGACTGGGGTCGAATGGTTCTCATAAACGTTTGTGATTAATTGGATTAACTCGGTGACTTGTAAATTTCGTTTCATTCTACAATGACGGTTTTGCAATGCTGATTGATGAGTTGACGCGAAATGACGTCACATTTACCATTGGGCATTTGAGGTCACCCATTGCATTCAACGTCACCTTATGCAATCAGACCATACGCTAACTCGGATTGAAAGTTAGTCATCAATTTTCGCCTCACCCAATGATGATAATGACAAACTCTTTGCACCAAACATTCAGATCGGTAGGTCGAAATATGACAAAAATGTAAAGTCCACCATATGTATTTCCTCAATGTTAAGTAGGCAGGGAAAAGAGTTGGAATTGTTTAATATTACCTCCCTGTCTGGTATACAGTATGACATACATGTACCCACTTTCACAAACAATTGATTTGATGACTGACTATGCGCTCAAATATATACGCTGAGTACCTCCTGGCATATATTAATAATAAATGTTGTCCGATCGACCAGTTTGTCGCACTTTTACTAGTTGGCGTTTACCAACCAATGAACAAAGTAAAAGTGAGTGAGTGAGTGAGTTGGGTTTAACGCCGCTTTATACACTATTCAAGTTATATCACAGCGTGTCAGCTTAATGTGGGAGGAAAGCCCCAAGCGATGCAAGTCTTAGACGTTTACCTCTTACTGACAAACCAAGAAACATAATCGGGGCGAACCGGGGTTCGAACCCACAATCATAGGTTTCTGGCGTGTCCAAGGGACACAACTCTGCACAGCGAATCACGGCGCCTTAGACGACTGGACCATCCGTGCACCCCACACAAAGTAAGACATTTTTCACCAAGTTAGGTCGTCGGTTACATGAACATTATTTCATTTATTTCATGATGCTGGGATTTTATCAAAATGTTTTATGAAATTGTCGACGAAAATTCTTGAAAAACAATAACTATGCCTTAGACTGTTGGAAAAAATGTAATTGATGCAAGGTGTTTCACATAAAAGCTGAAAAACAATGTCTGATCTTGACACGAAAGACAAGGCACCCTTCCTCACTTATAGTGTAGAATAATAATTATATTCTATATATTGAAACACTTTGAGCACTAAAATGAATGTATTTTTTTATTTTGTCCATATGAGTAGTTATACAACTTGAGCAGTTATCACATTAAAGGTACTGTTTTTTACCGTTATCGCTTTGTATTCAAAAGCAACGGATAGGCGAGAGGCTATTGGAAGTAATAGGAATATTGATATTTGTTGGGTTCGATGTCTAAAGTTGTGAAATGGCTGAAATCTACTAAAGGTGCAAGAATCGTTTATGTTAAGTTTGCTGAAATACATATTACCTAATGTATGGCAACACGCATTTACTACTGACACATTAAAGCAACTTTTCTCTTGATCTGACAATGCACCAAGGATACTAAACACTGTGATTTTCAATATCGATTTTTCCATCAAACTAGATATACCAAGAGAGAATTACTTGCAATGAAGCGGAATTTTAAACAAGTGAATCATATCATGGCTTGTTAAATATATTTTCACTATCTGTATCAAAGGGATACTCCTAATTTCTATCCTTCATACAAAAATTCTAAAAACTACAGAAATGTTTTTTGGTAGGAAGAATGACGAACATGGTGTTTTTGCAAGAAAATGGACAACTTTGAATGTTGAATTTGAACAAGAACGTGAATGTTAATGATATATTCCATTGTATCTCACATGGAATCCTAATGACACACTCTATGAGTCTCTGTATATGTTTTGTATGTGATTTGTATCTACACCTGCTGATGTGAATAAACCGTTTTTCTATAACACTATGAAAGCATTTTATTTGCTGTTTCTTATGACAAAATGCCATGGGTTAACCTGGACCAAATTATTCTGGTCCTGTTGACAACGATACTGCCTAACTGTCAGGCTGTTCGAGCTGTAATGGCCAGCTGCAACAGTGTTAACCATTATGTACTGGTGTGAGGCTATTCACAACATAAATGTCAGGTTGACAACTATAATGCGCTGAAGGCAGGTTGTTATGAACCATACATTTCGGCTGCCAGTCTGATAACAACAATACTGTCCCGTTGTCAGGCAGTAGACAACCAATATGTCCCGCTGTCAAGACTACAATGTTCAGCTGTTTGGCGAAAGCGCACGATTCCGAATAAACCTACAGGTAATTATGTTCTAAATATGTCTCACTGTCAGGATGTAAGAACAATAATGTTCCTGTCAGGCTTTATTTTAGAAACATTCAGCCAGAAAATATTTGCTACCTCTTCCAGCAGTTCTGATAAATGCCTGCCTTACACAGGAGTAGTAATGGTGACTTGGCAAATAACATCAGAACTGACCTCACCCACCAGTGCTGATAACTTACTTCCTTACGCCTAAGTCGTAAAGATAACTTGGCTAATAACTTACAGGGTACATGTCATCGTATCCCAATTGTGTAGATCGATGCTCGTGATGTCAATTGCTGGATTTTCTGGTCCAGACTCTATTGTATACCAATACCGATTGCTTTCAACAATAAACAAACAAAGAAACAAACGAACATTGATTATTACTCCAAACCCTATTGTTTGACCCTAGGCCTATTACTACATAGTGGCAGCGCGTGTGAGACACACATTTCGTACTCAAACACAAATGCAGAGAGAGGAAAGAAATAGGAATGGAACAGTGGAGTGAAGGAAATATTATTCATTACAGTATTCATGGATATGGATTGACACTGACACTGATACACAATAACAAACTTGATCGGAACTGTTGCAAGAATCTCGTCTTGGTTGAAAAATTGATATATGAAGATAATGTGAATTGCAAATAACTCTTCGCGGTAAGTAAACAAAACACTTGTAGGCCTAATACATCGGAGTTGTTTGCATATTCAGGACTGTGACAAAGAGCGTGCGAAACGGGCAACACACTATTGGAATTTTAAGGACTTTCTTGTCCTGCAATGTTATTGAAAAATCTCAATATGGATCATGTACCTCGGATTCACTGGTCTAGTGAGCGTTTGAGTTATTTTTTAAAGTGACGGCGGGAAGTAATAGGTCATACCTCCTAACTGGGGATCATGGGTAATTACAGCAGGATTTATGTCACCGGTTGTCTGTACTTTATGCTTGCCAAGCACAAAACAAATTCTTAAGCACAAGTTGGTATCACATACGATGGTCAAGGATGGACGTATATGCCACTGGCAGAGAGATTATACTTTGAAACTACTCGTACACTACTACACGTTGCATCATCATAGATCATCCAGTTTGGGGAGTAAGTCATGCTATACACGTATGAAATTATTCAAAATGTATCTAATAATGCTATGTCTTTCTGACACTAGTAAGATGATCCTTCAAAGAATTTGAAAGGGCATACCTCAATGTTCTACATATGCTTGACTGCTTCTCTTAACACAAGACACACAGTGGAGGATCCTCTCCTTTCAATAAATAAAGATGTGTGTACGTAGTATGATAAATACGTCGTAAAATGACCTCTACAAATGTTGACTGAAACCCTAGTAGGAACAACACAGATTTGATTTAATGTGATGAAGTTTATTACTACCCACCTTTTTTGCTTAAGACCTTTGATGAAGCATCTAATTACAGGATTGATGTCACTTGGGACAAGAAGTGGCGTCACATACTTGTTGAGTACTGCTTTTGTTGAAGCATTATCCTCCATCGGGTTACAAATGATTCCAACATGACTGGTTAGGAAACAAAAGATGATGTCGTGTTGGCCAGTTACAAGTACATTTGCTTCTGCTATGAAAATGGAGTTGTTATCTTGTAATCTTCATCATTTTGGATCCACTAACACTGGCCCTATCAACGACGTCAACACCCGTGGATTCCTCTGTAAATACAAATGTGTATGTGTAGGTATGACAAAGATACATCTGTTATGCCTTAAGGGAAGTATGAAATAAGCTGATGAGTATCTCCTTTTTCTTCAAAAGCACATTATCTGAAGTTTGTTACACATTGATACACATTCGCCTCCAACAACATCATTTTGTTCTGTGATATTTCGACTTTTAATAGACATTGAATTTTAATTACAAACCCACAGCCACAACAAAGGGCAAATCCCTTTTCTAAAATCGCTGACTTGAGACTTCATGGCAGCAGCTAAAATGGTTAAAAAAGGCATTGTGACCAAATGACAACTGTTTATTTTGTTTTCAGTTTCAGATTATCAGCATACACAGTAGGTGGGCTTAAGAAGTACTTGCATTTGCATGTCTAAATCGCAAGTTCTAAAGTTTGGAATTTATGTCAAAATAGCTAGTAACTAAGTAAGGATAAGATTTATGGATAAACAACTATCATATTCAGTGCAGGTTCTGACACCGTTATCAGGCAAGTGTAGTCTTAGAACCTCCACCAAAACGTCGCTCTTAATTGTAATTAAGAAGTTGTTCATCCATAAATCATATCCTTACTTAATACTCCAACTTCTAAATGCCTATCAAAGAAGTTAGCTGGTAATTATTCATTGAAAGGAGTAGCAAGGACATTTTTAGGATCCCAAAGGCATATATTTTCAAAACATCCAGTGAACAATAAGTTGGTTTGCAGAATGCCCCTGTAGCCCAGAAGTTAATACGGCCAATCCCAAACTAAAATAAATCCAAAAGATGAAATAATGGCAATAGGAACAATCTGTGTAAGAAGAGGGTGCAGTGTGACCACGCGAGATGACGTCACACAAGCCAATCTCAGCAAGATGCTCACAGGTGGAAATTATCACTGCTCAACACTGAGAGCTACATTTCGTAACAACACATATTCAACCGCGAAATATACAGTCTGCATGTTGGGTTGTATTTGTTGTTAAACTCTGTATTCAGCAATATTCCAACTACATGACGGTGGCCTTTAAAACATCGAACCTGGACCAGACAACCCAGTATTTTATGTTATGACCAACGTCACACATCATCGGGTGCAGCTATCATCCAAGTCACCGATCCAGGCCCGGTGATTTATTCAGTCACTACTTGTGACAAACTTTTCCTGGGAACCTATGCTGAGCTTGGCTTCCTTTATTTCATATCCTCAATTATGCTTTGACTGTTGTCTTCCAATCCTGTACTTCTTGAGCAAAATCAATGTTTTAGATCAGGACAGGACATGCTTGACTATACATTGATAGTGACTGGCGTAACTGAAGAGTAATAAGAAAAGAATGTTATATTATTCACATACATATTTACTAGCGTGTGAAATTAACGTTAAGAGTTATCCCAGACTGAGCATCTGTTACCACAACACAACAATCCATCAAGTGAAGATGTTGGTCCTCCGTGTTCTCGTTTGTGTAGCCCTCTACACCAGTGTTACAAGACTACACGGCCTATTTGTACACAGTGAGTACTTTAAGGGTTTTAGAACAAATACACAGTCAACTTTGTCATGGCCTTTTTGCCCCGTATGCCGTCGGTACACTCGGTATATTCTGTACCTGCACATTTCTGCAGGCAGGGATGGAGTAGTGATATTGCCTGAATTCACGGCAACACACCTCCCAATGACCCCTCTGTATATAGTTCGTACAACATGACAGATGACTTTAAAAAACATTTAAAGTAAGGTTAACAGACATTGGGTTTACATGTATATATATGTTACGACGAGTGAGCATAATGTGATTGTTGTTGTAAATTTGTGACTTGAATCAATCAAAGAAATGGTGGTATGACGCCATATGGATTTCTCCGAATGCTGGGTCGAAGATGACCCTTGACATCAGGTTGAGCAGATTGTGCTGGCGGCCGTAAACATCTCATCATCAGACATAGCTTGTCTAAGCAAACTGCAACTTTATGTCCTTTCTCCAACATTGATAGCATTTGAGTTTGTTCAACGAGTCTGAATCCAGTTGATGGCCATGGACTTATATTCTCTCAAATTCGATATATAAAGTTGCGTGTGAAAGTCGATGTGTTTTTGTGTTTTTAATTGTTACAGACATAAAAAATTAAAAATTAAAATTAAACTATTAGTGAATTAGAATGGCAACTTCGGTGCCATTGCCGATGTCACAAAATAGTTTTCTTTTCACATCCAGCATCACACCCAGCATATATAGCCCAAATTTGCAAATGATGAATGGCATAGATGCTCAAGGTCTAAGTGTCATAGTATATATCGGGCATTTTTTACGTGTCATGCAAACTGCTAAACCGTTTTCTCAATTGACTAAAATATTCTGACACTGAATATGGATGCTTGAAACCATTATGAGGTTTCATTATAATTTTGTCTACTGAAAGTTGATCTTTTGTGAAATAATTGGAAAAGAATACTACATACATAGTCATACAAATGGTAGTATTACATAGATTTAGTAACTTATTGACCATTGACGTGGTGTAGTGGATAGAGCATCTGCCCGGAGAGTGAAAGGTCGTGGGTTCGTTAAAAGGCATTGAACGATACTCGTTTTTACTCTGCCTGTCGCTCGGAATTAAGTGCTGGACGGTCCGGCATGATATCTCAGTGGGCTAGCACCATAAAAATGGCATTAGTCTGGGTAGTACAAGCACACACACACAGACAAACAAACACACACACACGCGCGCATGCACGTACGCATACGCGTATGCACGCACGCACGCACGCACACACGCGTGCGCGCATGCACGCACACACACTCACACGTTGCTATAAAAATCCAATGATTACACTTCCCTTAGTTACTTATTTCATATTTGTCAGTCTTTTTTAAAAATGCTATTCAACAACGTATGCTTGTCATGAGAGGCGACTTACTGGATCGGTGGCTCAAGCTTGGTGATCTTGTTTATTTGCGACTCATTGCTCATAATATCAATCACTGTCGAGTCTGGTCTAGCCTCATTCATTTGCAGGCTGCTTGACTATTTAGGAGTGTAGCATTGACCGAAAACCGAATAAAGAAATCAGTCAACGAGCCCTTTTCATGTTTGTACTTCAAACGGTGATGCACGCTGGATGAATGCTAAACAAAATGAAGCCATCTCTATGGTTGTCGGAAAAATGTCAACTTGTCCCTTGACATATATAAACTATTATCGACTATCCTCATTACTGAGAGACACCAATTACAACCTCTACTGTTAACCTCAACATTGAAACTATGACGCAGATGGCATTAACCTGAAACACGATGGATAATTACTAGGTATATATCATACAGGACACACCACACAAACAACGGGGAATTACGGATTATTTGTCCTCAGTATGCAATTGTTGAACAGCGAAGTCATGCCACCACTAACTGAAGCACAACAGAATTACAATGCAGAACGATCGAAAACATGCGACTTGCAGTCAGCTGAAACCTGGGTTCACCATGCGCTCCAGACTATAATCTCTACACCCTGGTACATCATTAGACGAAACCAAGTCAGGCCAACCCCGTTGTGGCTGCCGAGGACTGCTTTCTACACTGGCAAAGGCAAAGCATCCGACACGACAGTTGCAATTTCAGTATTGTGAAAGATATCTGACCAGGTTGTGCGGACAATCATTCGTGGGGAAGGTCTCGAGCAAGACGGTCTGTTTGTAGTCATTTTGATGGTTCAAGCAAGTACGTCCTGTGAGGACAACTGCTTGAACAGCAACGAGTCAAGCATCAATCTGATGACGAAGCTAGGATGTACCAACTTTACTGTGAAACAACCGTAGGTACCAACGGAACACGAAGGTCGACAGGTTTGGTGGTGGCAGCGATAAACTGGTGCAAGTGAAAGGCAACAAGACGACCCTTAATATTGTGATGATATCCTACATTCGCATTAAGATCCATACTAATGTCATCTTTTAACAGAAAAATGCAAGATAAATAACAACACATGCAACAGCAACATCCCTTTAAAACGAAAATATACAGGTCCACCCGTGATACTCCAAATTGCCATGTTTGTAATATCTGGTGCTTTGTCCACTGTCACGTGTCATTGTGTCATCACTCATCAAATATTCAGATGTGTAGTAAATGCGTGTCAAATCCCATACTGCATGAACAATGCATGCCGTCATAATTTATTATTTGCATCAATAAGTTGATATTCCAACTCTGTTGTGCCCCTGTGTCGGTGGAGGAAGAGACTGTGGTAGTTGAGCGCACTTGTTCCAGGATCCGTGTTCCTTTGCCAAACTCTCTACTTTGCCCCTTACTTCACCTAGACGGATGGTAGAATGGGTCGGGATCTATCCATTGGCTGTTCACGTGCAAGGCAAATATTTTTATTGTTTAGTCTTACACTACTGCCTAGAAGTTCATTCCCCTTACACGCATGGGCAACGCGTTACGCAACCAGTGTGCATCGGGTTGGTCACTCGTGTGGAACCCGTCCGCCACGCGTGTGATACCCGTGTGCAACGCGTTGCACACGGGTGTGCACCCCGTTCGCCACTCGTGTGCAACGCGTGACACACTCATTAGAGGGGGAACAAACTTTTGACCAAAGGAGGACCCGTGTTAAGCTGAACCTGGAGGTGGTAACAAGGAGAGAAAATTTTGTTATCCTGACGAAAAATGATAATACACATGTATTTGCTAATGTCTCCTTTCTTTATGTGATTTTGTGGGAATAACCTGAATACTGTTGTGATTAAATAGATCTGTCTTGTTTTATACGACCATTGCTTCTAAATCCGATGGTGTTAAGAGAATACATGGTCCTGGAACATGTTATTGCCATTGAAATGCTTTTATTGTGATTTGACATTAACCGTCTGTAGTACGACTTTCAGTGATAATATGTATGAGGTTTTGCGGCGAATTGTTTTTATTGGACCCTAATTACTTTATGATGACTTGGACTCTTTATCTCAGCTCCATAGCCGTGAGGCTGGAAAAGAGCAGCATGTAATTAATGAGGGTGGGTTATATCATTGAGGATACACTTGAGGGAGAGAATACTAATTACCGTACTACAGGAAGAGACCTGTAGACGTAGGCGCGGGGTTGTGTTTTAGCTTGCCGTTCGATAATGGCCGCCAGGAGAAGTAAACAGTGAGCTTTGACTGCGTCATCTAAAATAAATAATAAGATACAGCAGTATTATTTTCACGGGTCTGTTGAATAAACTCCCAGCGCTACTGTCAATGTATCTTCTACTTGATCCTTGATACATCATTTTGGCATTCACAATTTATAGTATTTCAACGTACAAAGGAGCACTGATCTAAAGCAATTCCGCGGGAGTAGTTGTTGCCTGTGCATTACTGTATTTTCCCAGTGAGTACCCGGATGATATAGCAGAAATCTAGACTTGTTCGCGACCTGTGCTCGCCATTCGTAAGCGCATTTTTATTGATAGTAGGACGTATGGTCACATTGATCAACAAAAATGAAATACAGTTTTGGAAATGGTGATGAAGTTTTGATAAGTCACTTGCTTGGTAATTGTGCGATCTTCATGTACATTATTTTGACTTGCAACACAAAGTAAATATTTCATCTGAACATTGCTTATTTTACCCTGTGTATATGTTTACACTCAAAATGTAAACAGATTTCACTAAGGAAATTTATTAAATGCCTAAATATTCAGTTATTTTACAAATTAACTGAAAAATATGTCCATCTTTATTAATATGATAACGAATTCCAAATATTTGTATATGTTAAATATCATCACCAAGTACAGTTCTGTATTGTTTGGCTTCTTTTCTTAGCATAATTAATATATTGTGATGTGTTTAAGCTCTTCTGATCATCTTTATCATTTTTAGTCAGTCGGTTTAACAAATGGACAGATTATTCAGTCAATTTGTAAAATGATTGAAATATTTAGATATTTAATAAATTGCCTGAGTGAATCATATTTTACACATTGACTGTAACATATACACGCTTACAAAAGAAAATACTTATGAAAACAACGTCTATCGCGCATCGAAAAACTTCCCAACCAAACGGAAAGGAACAAGAATGATTCTGTTCAAAGCTGCAGCGAATGAATGAAAACAAAATGCAAATATCATTATTACAACCTACAAAAGTTATAATGTATCCGGGAATATCAACATAAAGGAACAATATCCATTGCATATGCAGCTGTACACAAATAGTTATTCGATGTCAAATGTCTCTGTGAGAATCAAATACTTTAATAATAATTATTTGGAAACAATATTTGGAATATATATGAAATATATTAAAATATTTAAATATATCGTTTAGAAACGTTATTTAAATGTATCGGATATTATAACCCGTGTTCGTTTCTTAACTGATCACTTAGTTTGTTTCAGTTGTTTCACATAGGTGCCAAGTCAGCTGAGAAAGCCCATGTGACAACTATATTTATAATGTCCACGGTTCGTAAAAACATCCATAGAGTTCGATAACAATGAAACAACCAGTCAGTGTATTATCGGTTACCCTTTGAACAAAGTATGTTGTTTTTACATCTGTACTTCACGCCATGATATGAGTGTGTTCCCTGGGTTTAGTAAACCTACCTTCACATATAAACACTTACTTTTGACATATCCACTGTGCAAGATAACAGTAATTAATCAATCAACGTATTTCCTGTTGATCCTTTGATGTCTGGGAATGATCCGTTGATTTACAAAAAAAGTAAAGCAACTGATCATACATCTCTTGCTGGGCTGCCACGTGCATATTACATAACTCACATTCCACCTCACTTCAAACCTGGATTTAGATTGAATAATTACCCCAGGTACAAGAAAGACCAAATTGGAACCTTCATCGGGTAATCTGAGTGGTGCTACAACTAAGTATACATGTTATAAATTCATTAACTGAGCAGCAAGTGAATTACGACAAATACACAAGTGTAGGGTTATACCAGAAAATGTGGATGACAACAAGGGAGTAGTAATTGTATCATCCACGCAATCCGAAATCCGCAAATGCTTTCACTCAGGGATACTTTTTTTATTATTAAACTGTAACCATCAGGGGTATTTCCAAATAACGACATCCGATGAGCTTTCGCCGTTATTTGTCTGTTTGTTTAGGTTGAAGAAATTAATTACCATGCGCCCTTTGTCGAAATCTTCATAGATCACGGGTAACCAATCAGTTTTCAAAATGCGTAAGTTTATTTAGCTGTCCTTGCAGACTGGTAGCCCAGTCTCTTGTCACGCTCGGTTGCGTTAGCGAGCAAATTGACTCACGGCCGCTAGTAAGCCCAAGCGGAAATCCAAAGGTCGTATTACCTGAAGAATCAACCTTCATTTGAGAAATATCTACTGCTCTCAAAATCAATATTTCTCCCAATACTAAAAGTCAGAACTTCTAACCAAGGATTACCAGTTGAAACTGGTCGATGGCTGAACATTCCCAGGGAAGATAGCCAGTGTCCACTCTGTGATTCTATCGCTGTGGGAGATGAATTGCATTATTTATGCCGATGTGAAGCTTTTCACCAACGGCGATATGAACTCTTAAATAAGCAATATCTTAAGTTTCCAAACATTTAAGAAAATTATGACCACTAACAGTGTAAGAGATCTAAAAGGCCTATCTAAATTCCTTAACAATGTGTACAATACAATTGGTAAATTGTATTAGTATCCACGTATCCTATTTTTATTATTTTTGTTAAATTGTACATAATAAAAATTGTAGATAATTGTATGTCATGTTTTTCTAAGAATAAATGAGTTTGAGTTTGAGTCCGACACCCGAGAAGAAGCCAGAGATTTGTGCCCCTTTTTGAATAGTTTACAATCATGTGTTTTAGGGTTAGCTGTGTTGGCTTAAACGTATTTTTATTTCAAAAGAAATCTGGATCGGTAAACAAGCAAAACTTGCATTTGTAAATACTTCTCCAGGTAACAACTTAACAACAGCTGGATATATATATAAGAGAGTGCTGAACATAAACATACAAAATGCACAAATGAAATACACAAAGCCAATACACTGAAGTAAGTGGTGTCTGTGAAATAAGGTAATGCAGTTTTCCTTTACTACATGCATAAACTTAAGCTACTCAAACCTTTTGCTTTTGACAATGATGTCGTGAACTGATTTAAGAAGAGTCATGTTTGTAGAACTGCTTAACTACTGCAATGTAATATCATTTTAGACCATACCCATGTGTGTAGAAATACAGTGTTTCTGATATTATCGTATTTTTGGACAGGTATAGAAAAAGTGAACTGCATCTTCAAGGTGATATCCACAAGTGCAGTCTGGTATGTCTGATACATGTCGTCTAAACTCATCAACGTTTAAGTCACTGCAGCCGAGCTTAAGGCGACAGAGGACAATTTTACATGATCTATGAAAATATTTGAAGTCAAAATTATTAATAATTGCATCAGAACGATTAATTAAGGATTTGATTTCTTTTAATGAGTGAGCATTAGTTACTTCATCGGATAGAGGGTTCCGCAGGTTGATCATATCCAGAAGAAATGATAAAGCATAGGTCTGTGTTCTGCATTTGATTGTTTGTATGTTGAATCTATTTCTAAGATTATATTTGCTGTTATCAGAGAATTGAATATACACTTTTCAAATATTTTGGCTAAGCAACTTGTGAGTGCTACAGGTCTATAATTTGAGCATTCATGTTCATCGCTGACACTGACACCGCATTAGCCCGGCAGTGGACTTGCAATTGACACAGTTATTTGCGCACCGATTAGATAACTCCTACAGTCAGGGTGGGGTGGTTGTTCAAAGCGAAACGGACGACCCCGTCTGTTATCTAATAAATGCTGTGCGTCGTCTTTGATCTTGCCTCCAACCATACACCTAATAGTAGTAAACGATGATCAGGATGGCCTGGAAATAAACATAATTCTGTCTTGTTGACAAGGAACCAAATCACCTGTCAAGCATTTTTGTTATGTATGTGTGCCCAGTGTATCCACAATTAACTAGAATGCTTCATATCCACAAATATATATAGAAAATAGATATTTGCCCACAGCAAATATTCATTTGCTTAATTGCATCAGTGTGGTTTATCAAAACATGTACAATGCTTTCTTACGCTTGGTGAGGCAGACTGAAATTGAACATTGGGATAACGTCAGCAGGGATAAAAGAGGTCATACCAAAGAACTTTATTTACTAGTGGAAAAGTCAGACATTCCGATCAACCACTACAAGGCCCACCCGGATCTCCAGGCTGACCAGATCAACACCCCAAAGGAACAGCTCTACGCCAAACAAGGAGTCCCTTTCGTCATGGTGCACAAGAAGGGGGGACAGGACACCGAGTACGACATCACAAACTGCACAGACTTGTACCACTTATTCCAGAGTAGTGGCCAATACCGCCGCCCTCTTTGCCAAGAGGCTCTTTCTACCAGAATCCCGACCCCCAGGAAGAGAAGCTGACCAAGAGACTACTACAAGGATACCGCCGCAAGACTTCTAGCCACACACGCTCGCCAGCCGACGCCGTGCCTTCCCACGCTTGACCCCCCACCCCCATCCCCACCCCCACCCCCACCCCCACCCCCACCCCCACCCCCACCCCCACCCCCAGGCCCGAACTTTCTTTATTTAATCATTACGCTTTTTTACCCCAATAGTATAAGTGCTTCCCCATGTGCGAGATACGCTAAAGTCGGAAAGTGCACGTTAAATCTCCGAGGTACCTACCTACCAGAACTTTATTTGCTGTTCTGGTCATACATAAATATATGTAAGTTACGTACATGGGGGAGGCTAGATTATTTACAGCTTACAGCAATATAGTGCAAATATTATGTTCAATAAAAGAAAACGTTGATAGATCTATAACACACTTTTTGTACTATTAAACAAACTGTGGACTTTTAAGACATTTTCGCTTATTGTAATAACATCTAGCTAACAAATCATGTCTATCTCTGAAATCCACAAGCATAGTTGCTGTCAAACCTAAAAAACATATTCAGGGAGGTCAGTTTTGACTTGCCAAGCACCATAAGGTGAGTTTATTTTTAAACTGTCAAAAGCGATTGTCCCTTCAATACTAGTATATGGCTGGAAGCTGTCTCTCGGACTGTTATGAGTTATGATGTATTTTATGATATTACTGGGGAATGTTCAAATTAGTTACTGTCATTTAATCCAACGTTCTAACTGTCAACTGTCTCAACAGGACCATAGGTTTGGTTATATATCTCCTCCCTGTCTCTATGTCTTAAGTTGTTAATCGGTAACTGCGGTCCAAATGTATCAACTTATTCATCTATTGTTGCAAACTTGACTGATTTAAAAATATCTAATTGATCATGTACTACTGTCAGTCAAGCACCTGTATCAGAAATGTAAAACCAGCCATGTTTCATGTAGTCCCCAAATCTGGTAATTATTTCTTCGCAATATCACTGAAAAATGCCGATGTAACGTGACATATAAATTTATTCACAGACAATATATTTTTCGTGAGAGTGAAGCACAATTTTATTAAAGTTTTATTAACAATTTCATAAACTATAATAATATTAATATTAAAATTCATCATCACTTGCCAAGTTTATGAAAATGTCACCAGTTGGGAGATGTCACAGATAAACAAGGATTCGAACTAAGTTTGATCGTCTTTGACACTGAGGTTTATCCCCACTTTGCCAGCAAACTGCAGCAGATTAACAGTGAGTGAGCATCGTAACTATGTTTATACAAGAAAAGATGTTATGCCAAAAACGCTCACAGTAGTTAGTGCGTAAACTCACGGCCTGTCATGACTTGGTTGAGTGACTTCCTCCAATCAACGTGAAAGGATTACCCACAGAGAAAGAAAGGATTAAAGTCACCCACAAATCTTATCCTAACCCCTCTCATCCAAAACTTAATAAACCAAAATATCAGACCAAAAAACCAAGCTCTAGCTCGTAAACACCCCTTACTTACTCCAATATCCCAAAGAATAACAAACTACCTAAATGAACACCAAATTATAAATCTTAAACAAAACTGCAAACAATCAAATATCTTCACCCCTAAACTTAAAATACCCAAAATAGACACAACACTAGCTAGCCAAATAAATAAACAAACCGACCCAAACATAGCTAAAACCACCACACTAGCATACATACACGAAAATTGGCCAAATTGGTGTCACATTTACAAGGACGGACCTTCAGATCCGACCTCCAAACACACAGGTTTCGGAGTCCATACCACACAACCAACTAAAACCACACAATCCTTTCGACTCCCCAAAAAACAATCAATATTCACGGCAGAACTAATGAGCATGGCCTCAGCCCTCCATAAACAAGAATCCCAAAACCACAAAAAAAATCCTAATACTTACCGACTCTCTAAGTGGACTGCAAGCCCTCCAAAACAAAAATACCAAAAACCGACCTAAATTAATAAATCAAATACTAAAAAGCTCCAACGACCTAACTAAGGCAGGCAAACAAATAACCTTCCTGTGGATACCCGCCCACGTAGGAATATACGGTAATGAAAACTCCGATAATCCCTCAAAATCCCAGAAATAAGCTTAAACTTAACCATATCAAAATCAGAAATTAAAAGCGTTAACAAGCAAAAAATCACCAAAAAATGGCATAATCTATATCTAAACTCAAATAGCCAAATCAAAAAAGTATTTAGCAAACCACTAACCAGACCAAAAATTCTCCATCCATCAAAAAAAATCGACAGAGTAATCACTAAACTCCAAACAGGACACATCTACCTAAATAACCACCTAAAAAAATTAAAAAAACACACTACAGGTAACTGCCCACACTGCAAACAACTAGAAACCCCAGAACACGCACTCATCCACTGCACACACTACCTTACACATCGAACCGCATTACAAACTACCCTCAATCTAAACAAGGCTCTCACTCTAGAAGCAATACTAAACCCACAAAATAAACTAGAAAACTTCAAGGCCTTAGGCGTATTCTTAATCAAAACGTAACTAATAAAACGCATCTAAAAACACTATAATCTACCAAATCAAAATCACATAAACAAACAAACATCCACCATACCCAGCTCCCTTAGTTCTCCTCCCCAACCCAATCGGCATCTATTCCAAATCTCAAAATTCCCAAATTCTATATAAGCATCCCCTAAAGCCCCCTCTTGGGTTGCACACACCACTTTCGCCACTTTCGGAAACACATTAAATGGCCTGGCCGGGCCCGTGTGCGAAATACGCATCAATCGGAAAGCGCACGTTAAATCTCCAAAGTAAGTAAGTAAGTAAGTTATCCTAACGTAGTACTGCAACTTCTAAATGCCTCTCAAAGAAGGATTAAAATACTAAAGATATCCTATCTCCGTTGTATAGGTACTCACAACCTCTAATCATAAACAGTTACGTTTGGTATCCCCAGCAATACTCACTATGGTCATTTGGCAAATGTAAAAATCACAAACCCTAACGAGATTCTGTCTACATGGTCACACCCGGTGATTGTGAAGATCTCAAATTCTATCAACAGTCAGACAGCATGGTTGTTAAAATTCATTTCCAACATCCTCTTATAATTAGTATAAAAGTGTCCCACACAAAACTTTCTTTTATTTATTCTTTCAAAATACAAAACCGAAAGTGGGGTGTGGGGAAATGGGACATATTCCTACGTGAAATAATTAGACATTAGTAGTGGTGACGGCTATATCATAATTGTACTGTCTAAAGCATAAATTTGGCGAACGAAAAACGTTATATTTGCAATCAAGTGGAATGACTCAGGTGGGCAAAATGAAAATGTTCGCAATCCACAAACAATCATTTTATTAATGGCGAACATTTTCCAACCCGCGACAATCGTGTCAACACGGGGGTTCCCCTAGCAATAAACTCGCATCTAAATTCACTACTGTTCTACTATCGGCTAGCCACAATGGCTAGACTGGACCCTAGTGGAATGGTTCATGCCATAAAAGTCTAGCAACCGAACACTAATTAAGACGGGCCGACCTTGTATTTATGGTCTGGTGAACACAGCTCAATGGTCGCTCATTAACTCAAATTTCACATCTCACTGTTTTGTTTTATCTCACTATTCATTTGATAAATTTGTCATCTTCAACTGGAACCCGGTCCCGTGTTACACGCGAGGTTCACGCGTGTGCAACGGGTTGCACACGTGCTGCACACCCGTTGCACACCCGTGTCCAACGGGTGCTCAACCCGTGTGCAACCCGTTGAGGACCCGTGTCACATGCGTGTTCCACGCGTTCTCAACGCGTGTTAGGGGAATGAACTTCTAGGCAGTAGTGTATGTTTCCGCAAATATAAAATGTTTGACTCATTAAATTGCCTAGAGTCTTATGATAGCTCATGGCCGGCTCATGGGCCAATCTGGTGGTGTTGTTGACCTCTGTATTCGGCACAACTCCACTTTCTTGACATGGACTGAGCCAGCCTTTCAATACATCGGGTAGACAAATAAAGCACTTCAAGTAATATTTGCTAGAGTATAACATTCCTGTAACCCTGGTATTTGCCTAATGGAAATCCAATGCTCTTCAACACTGTCCTTTTTAACAATCGATGATAGGTGGAAATTCAACAATCTGGTTCAATTCATAACGACAAAAAGAGTCATCATGAACATAATTATTCCGAAAACATTTCCAAGTACGATTCATAGGTTCGATTCCTGGTGATCGAGGCTCCTGACAAACAACATGTAAAATTAAATCCATTTGAGATTTCAAAAACTATTAATGGGCATTGTCGAGAAGTGAAAAATGTAGCTTATCTCTGTTGTGGCTCCATTCTTGTGGAGTGTGTGAAGAAACAGCAATGTATCGCTTTATCTCTTGTCTATCAGTCAGTTTGCTAATGTTGAGGTTGCTGTTTCAGCACATAAGACACTCAACTCCAGTTGGGGCATTGTTCGTGACAGACATCGGCCGGTGCTTTCCGACATGTCCGAACAAAATTTTTGGTATAGCTGAAGGATCAAGCAGTGACATCTGTAAAACGTTTTACAAAAAGAAGGGTGTCCATGGAAGTGACAATACCATCTATCTCTTAAAGGGGAAGTGTACAAGCAAAAATCACTTTCTTTCTTTTTCTAAACAAAACGCAATTTTAGAATTAATTAGTATCTGTGTTTGAAAATATACACTCATTTTTTTCACAGTGAAAGTAGGAAGCTCACAATAGTGTGAAAATGATATGCCGTTATGAGGCCTTCGTTTTTCGAGCTAAACAGGCCTGAGTTATCCCCCTTAGATTATGACGTAATTGGTGCCAATTCAACTGGGTCCCTGTCTATTCTCAACGCAAAAGATATCAAGTACCATTTTGCGGTAAAACAACATGGCCTACGACACACTCCGGCGCAGTGGTGACTCAGCATAACACTATGCTGGCTGGCATCTGAGACGCTAGAATCACACACCTTGACCTACACCACGTGAAGCGGCTCTAACAAAGCATGATGACGTCATAATGTTTATCAATTGGCACCAATGACGTCATATTGCAAGGGGCATAAGCCATGGTGTTTTTGTTGTGGAAATAGAACACTTGGTAAATGTGAAAAATATAAATCGTTTTAATGCGAAAAATATGTTAATTTATTGTGATATTTTTATATTTTTGTCTATGACACTTCTAGGTTAACACTTTTAATGTGGAAAAAGTACAAGAAAAATAGGTTAATTTCCGTGTGAACTTGCCCTTTAAGTTTGTGACCTATGAAACTTCCTCGTCGTAGTAAAGCTGGAAATGTTAACATCGGAGTGGAGGTGTCCCCAATCCACTGTGATGTTATAGTTGTCACCATTTTTACCACAGTTCCCGGGTTGATACGAAACAGGAACGTTATATTTACTTCTGAAGCCAAGGCTATTCAAAGAGCCCTGGAATATATTCAGAAACAAAATGCATGTAAAACCAGTTCCTGTGTGCTGCCCGTGATGGTTGCCTGTCTCGGGCCACCGTCTGTCTGTTGTCTTTGCTAACCACCTCTATATTTATGAGGTAGCAGGTCTCTGACCTTTTGATTTGGGCGCTCCGAGTTCGCCGCGTGGAGGACGTAAACGTGATTATGAGTGGGCTAAAGTCCCATACTATCTATCTCGGTCCCGGACATTGACCACACATTCGCCTGGCCATGTTGTGACCACATGGTTATACCTCCTTGCTGTTGGGTCAACATCTCTGCTTGAGCCAACAAGGTAATTAACCTGTTTACTTAGTCCAGCATGTGTGACTGTGTAGACTGACCCTCAGCTAGACGAGTTATGTAACCGATTCAAGTTCAGCTCACCATACATGCCAAACCAAGCTGAGCTTGCCAAAATACGTTTAAGCTGTCTATATTCTCTTAGAGAATTTTGCAGAATTGTATTGAACTCTTTGAGTTTGTCACTGAGTTGGGAAACTATACAGACAGTTGCATTGGAGTCAAACAAAAATCTTCAATTCTATAATAGATGTTACAGACTTAATACAAGTATACTTGTAGATACACCCATTGGGAGTCTGATGGGAAGTAGCGTAAGGTCCAGGTCACTCAGAGTGAATTATCCTGTGTACACGATTCCTTGGATATTATTTTCATGAACTTGATGATAATTTGTACACTGATATCCAGTGAGGGTTCTTGATCAATATTTGGAGGACCTCTCTTGACTCTGAACATGACTCGCATTTCGTGACATTTCCGATTCATTTGAAGAGTTATGGAAAACTCAACTATCCAAATACATGTCATATGTCAAATACACCACTGAGGTGTGCAACTAGAACATTCTAGGATATGATTAGCTGACCTTGAGGGTCAAGATTGGCCTGATATCCATGCTGCTTTCTGGATCGCTCTTCTTCATGCTGCCGTCGGATGGCAGGACTACTGCCGGGCGGCGTCAGGCAATAAATACTTACCTTTTATGCCTACTGTATGAATGGCGGGTGCTACGGGTAGGACAGGACATGCTTACGCTTTTCGCCAACACCTGGCGTCAGTGGTTCTCAGTAGTCCATTCATATAATCTTCGTGGCTATATTACCCTTTGCGTAAAAAAGAAATCTCTTTCAGAGGATAATCAAATCTGGTTATTCTCTTGGTTTACCTTATATATTTATGGAGGTAATTAGAGAAACAGAAAATTTATGCTAAATATGTACTGCATTTGGTATGTGTCTATAGTCCAAACCGAAAGTAATGTGATTCCACCAAGATAGGATATGCCTTTGTTATGAACGTAGTTCGAGGAATCAGCACGTTTCTTGTTTTCACCTTACCTGTAATATAGCAAGAAGTAATATGTGCGTAAGGTATCTGTTTCACATATTGTTGGCATTTAAGCTGAAAAATGTGGGGTTCACGTCCCCTTAAACACTGAATTTCTTTTCCCACCACACCTGCACTCTTTAAAACAAAGATGATTAGTCTCTACATATTTTCCTTGCAGGTGAACATATTTCAAATGGAAAATATGCAAAACAGAGTAGTACCTCTTCAATCTATGATGCTAGTCGGGCTTTAAATAAATCATATGTGTCATCTGGATCATTAACAAAATTTGCCAGCCCGTCCTGGTGGGAGGTCGACCTGAGGGGCTACTTCACCATCAGCAGCATCACCCTCACAGCAGCCACCTACGGGAGATGGAGTAAGTTCATACAGAACACGTCACTTTTGTTTCATTGAGTGATAATGTAGAAACATATATAAAATAGGTTGCACACCATATATCCCACGAATTATTTTATATCAGTTTCAGCGCAATTCAATAACCAAAATCAATTGTGTAGGATGTCACTGGTGATATTTTTCAAGATTTACACACTCTCAGGTTATCTGAACACTTTCCATACAGTGTTGTTAAATGGGAATAGTGCATCACAACACTAGTTTTGCATCAGCAGATCAGCAAAAGGGGATCTTATGTTTGACACGTGCACTGGGATATTCCTTTGTTTGCAGATGTTCACATGAGAAATGCCTTCGTGGAGGTGATGGACAAAGATGTCAGTCTCTGCTCTGATGTCCAGTCGGAGTGGTGTGGGAATGTGTCCAGCACTGTCACTGCTGGGGAAGAGTTCACCTTTACCTGCAATGCTACATTCCCTGTCCGCTTTGTCCGTGTCACAAGGCCATCTACCACCAATGTACACCTCGTTATCGGACATGTGGATGTTCAAGGGGAGGGGGCTAAGAAGCCATATCGTGAGTAAACCATTGATTCACCGTTGGCTTCACAAAAGTCAAATCGGTTCAAAGTCATAATCCCCTATATGTTTGAGCACGGTTAGAGTGAGTGAGTTAAAATGTTTTAGCTTTGTATCTGGTTTAAGACAGGCCCAATTCTATAACAACTGGTCGTAAGAGGCGACTTAACTGATCGGGTTGTCAGTCGCGAAGACTTTGCTGATTGCATGTCATCATACCCGATGTCGTGGGACGTTCATCATAACATAAATGACTGATATGCCTTCCTGACTCTAAAAAGTAACTATATTTTATAGGTTCCTACTACAAACCGTTGAAGAACAAGAAGGTGTCTCAGCCGTTCCTAACCACGTCAGCCATGACAGCCGGAGACTGTGGCATCATTTGTCACCGATATAATTCATGCATCGACTTCAGCTACAGTGCAGTGTCGCCGACCAATGAGAACTGTCTGCTTTCTGACAAAGTGTTGTCTTCATCTGAAGATAACTTTTGGACAACTTACACTAGCTTCTGTATGTAAACATTCAACTAAAATATAGCAAGCTTCTCTCACACTTTATGACAACTATGTTTAAAATATAAATATACTCTCGTTGATCCTAAAACAAGCTTCACTTTAAGATTATCATTTTGTAAGTTGTCTAGTATTTCTCCAAAAATTGAAATAGTTTCCACCAAATATCATGTTTGCCATGGTGTAATATGGGACTGGGGTCGAATGGTTCTCATAAACGTTTGTGATTAATTGGATTAACTCGGTGACTTGTTAATTTCGTTTCATTCTACAATGACGGTTTTGCAATGCTGATTGATGAGTTGACGCGAAATGACGTCACATTGTATCATTGGGCATTTGAGGTCACCCATTGCATTCGACGACACCTGATGCAATCAGACCATACGCTAACTCGGATTGAAAGTTAGTCATCAATTTTCGCCTCACCCAATGATGATAATGACAAACTCTTTGCACCAAACATTCAGATCGGTAGGTCGAAATATGACAAAAACGTAAAGTCCACCATATGTATTTCCTCAATGTTAAGTAGTTAGGGAGGGAAAAGAGTTGGAATAGTTTAATATTACCTCCCTGTCTAGTATACAGTATAACATACATGTGCCCACTTTCACAGACAATTGATTTGATGACTGACTATGCGTTCAAATATATACGCTGAGTACCTCCTGGCATATATTGATAATAAATGTTGTCCGATCGACCAGTTTGTCGCACTTTTACTTGTTGGCGTTTACCAACCAATGAACAAAGTAAAAGTGAGTGAGTGAGTGAGTTGGGTTTAACGCCACTTTTAACACTATTCAAGTTATATCACAGCGTGTCAGCTTAATGTGATGCAAGGTCTTAGACGATGCAGGTCTTAGACGTTTACCACTTACTGACAAACCAAGAAACATAATCGGGGCGAACCAGGGTTCGAACCCACAACCATAGGTTTCTGGCGTGTCCAAGGGACGCAACTCTGCACAGCGAATCACGGCGCCTCAGACGACTGGACCATCCGTGCACCCCACACAAAGTAAGACATTTTTCACCAAGTTAGGTCGTCGGTTACATGAACATTATTTCATTTATTTCATGATGCTGGGATTTTATCAAAATGTTTTATGAAATTGTCGACGAAAATTCTTGAAAAAAAATAACTATGCTTTAGACTGTTGGAAAAAATGAAATTGTTGCGAGGTGTTTCACATAAAAGCTGAAAAACAATGTCTGATCTTGACACTAAAGACAAGGCACCATTATGTACTGGTGTGAGGCTATTCACAACATAAATGTCAGGTTGACAACTATAATGTATTGAAGGCAGGTTGTTATGAACCATACGTTCCGGCTGCCAGTCTGATAACAACCATACTGTCACATTGTCAGGCAGTAGACAACCAATATGTCCCGCTGTCAAGACTACAATGTTCAGCTGTTGGGCTAAAACACTCAATTCCGAATAAACATAAAAGTAATTATCTTCTAAATATGTCTCATTGTCAGGATGTTAGAACAACAATGTTCCTGTCAGACTATATTTAAGAAACAAACAGCCAGAAAGTATTTGCTTCCTCATCCAGCAGTTCAGATAACTGACTGCCTTACACCGGAGTAGTAATGGTGACTTGGCTTATAACACCTGAACTGACCTCACCCACCAGTCCTGATAACTTACTTCCTTACGCCGAAGTCGTAAAGATAACTTGGCTAATAACTTACAGGATCAGATACATTTCATCGTATCCCAATTGCGTAGATCGATGCCCGTGATGTCAATTGCTGGATTGTTTGGTCCAGATTCCAATTGCTGATTTCATTCAACAATAAACAAACAAACAAACAAACAAACAAACAAACAGACATTGATTCAGATTTGAAACCCTGTTGTTTGACCCTAGACATATTATTACATAGTGGCGTCACGTGTGAGACACAAATTTCCCACTCAAACACAAATGCAGAGAGAGGGAAAAAATAGGAATGGTATTCATGGATATGGATTGACATTGATAAGAAGTAACTGATGGTTAGAAGCTTGATCGGAACTGTTGCAAGAGTCTTGTCTTGGTAGGAGAACGTGTACATATCACCATGAATATATGAAGATAATGTGAATTGTAAAATAACTCTTCACGGTAAATAAACAAAACACTTGTAGGCCTAATAGCTTACATTGGAGTTGTTTGCATATTCAGGGCTGTGACAAAGTGTGTACTAAAACTGTTTCATTAGAACTTTCCCTTCTGACTTGCATGGCAGGAAACAACGGGCAACAGAAAATCGGAATTGTAAGGACTTTCTTGTCCTGCAATGTTAATGAAAAATCTCAATATGGGTCATATACCTAGGATTGACATGTCTAGTGAGCGTTTGAGTTAATGTTTAAAGTGATGGCGGGAAGTAATCGGTCTTACCTCCTAACTGGGGATCATGGGTAATTACAGCAGGATTTATGTCACCGGTTGTTTGTACTTCATGCTTTTCATTTGAAAAAGCACAAAACAAATTCTTAAATACAAGTTGGTATCATATACGATGGTCAAGAATGGACTTATGTGCCACTGGCAGGAAGATTATACTTTTACACTAATTTATCCAAGTTGTATCACCATTGATAATCCCGGATGGTGATAAAGCAATGCTATACTTAAAATACATATGAAATTATTAAAAATGTATGAAATAATGCTATATCTTTCTGACATGAGTAAGATGATCCTTTAAAGAATTTGAATGATCATAGCTGACCTGTAATCTTAATCATTTTGGATCCAATAACAGTGGCGCTAGCAACGACGTCAACACCCGTGGATTCCTCTGTAAATACAAAGGTGTATGTGTAGCTATAGATATCACATAGACACATCTGGGAAGTATGAAATAAGCTGATAAGTACCTCCTTTTCCTTCTATAGCACATTATCAGGAGTTTGTTACACATTAATACATATTCGCCTCCAACAACATCATTTTCTCTGTGATATTTGTAATAGCCTTTGAATTTTAATTACAAACCCACAGCCACAACAAAGGGCAAATCCCTTTTCTAAAATCGCATAATTGTGTCTGCGTGAAAGCTATGATGGATAAAGTTACATTGTGACCAAATGACAACTGTTTATTTTGTTTTCAGTTTCAGTTTATCAGCACACGTAGTAGGTGGGCATAAGAAGTACTTGCTTTTGCATGTCTAAATCGCAAGTTCTAAGGTTGAGAATTTATGTCAAAATAGCTAGTAACTAAGTAAGGATAAGATTTATGGATGAACAGCTTCTTTATTACAATTAAGAGCGACGTTTCGGTGTAGGTTCTAACACCGATATCAAGCAAGTTGTTCATCGATAAATCTTATCCTTACTTAATGCTCCAACTTCTAAATGCCTATCAAAGAACTTTGCTAGTTACTATTCATTTAAAGGAGTAGGAAGGACATTTTTTAGGATCCCAGAGGCATATATTTTCAAAACATCCAGTGAAAAATAAGTTAGTTTGCAGAACGCCCCTGTAGACCAGAAGTTAATACGGTCAATCCCTAACTGAAATAAATCCAAAAGATGAAACAACGGCAATGGGAACAATGTAATGACGTCACGCAAACCAATCTCAGCAAGATGCTCACTGGTGGAAATTATCACTGCTCAACACTGAGAGCTACATTTGGTAACAACACCTATTTAACCGCGAATTATACAGTCTGCATGTTGGATTTTATTTGTTGTTAAACTCTGTATTCAGCAATATTCCAACTACATGACGGTGGCCTTTAAAACATCGAGCCTGGACCAGGGAACCAAATATTTTATGTTATGACCAACGTCACACATTCTCGGGTGAAGCTACCATCAAAGTCGCCGATCCTGGCCAGGGGATTTATTCAGTCACTACTTGTGACAAGCTGTTCCTGGGGACCTATGCTGAGCTTGGCTACCTTCATTTAATTTCCTCAATTATGCGTTTTTCTTCCCATCCTGTAGTTCTTTAGGAATCTCTACGTTAGAAGATAGGACATGCTTGACTGTACATTTCTACCGAGTGGCCTTACTAATGAAGAGTGATTAGAGTAATATCATGAATATTTAATATTTTGTGTCTGAAACTGATGCAAAGTATTTCTATAAACCGAGTCTCACCACAACACAACAAGCCGTCAATTGAAGATGTTGGTCCTCTGTGTTCTCGTTTGTGGAGCCCTTTACACCAGCGTTACAAGACTGCAGAACATATATGTACAAAGTAAGTACTTTCAATGTTTCAGAATATTTGACTTTTACATTTGCATGCCATCGCCTGGTTGCCCTGTACGTCATCGTCACACTCGGAATATTCTGTACCTGCACATTAATGTGGGCAGCGATGGAGTAGTGATATTGCCTGAATTCACGGCAACACACCTCCCAATGACCCCTCTGTATATAGTTCGTACAACATGACAGATGACGTTAAAAACATTTTAAGTAAGGTTAACAGACATTGGGTTTACATTTACATATGTGTCACGACGATTGAGCGTAATGTGATTGTTGTTGTAAATTTGTGACTTGAATCAATCAAAGAAATGGTGGTATGACGCCATATTGATTTCTCCGAATGCTGGGTCGAGATGACCCTTGACATCAGGTTGAGCAGATAGTGCTGGAGGCCGTAAACATCTCATCATCAGACATAGCTTGTCTAAGCAAACTTTCAACTTTATGTCCTTTCTCCACCATTGATAGCATTTAACGAGTCTGAATCCAGTTGATGGCCATGGACTTATATTCTCTCAAATTCGATACATAAAGTTGCGTGTGAAAGTCGATGTGTGATGTGTCTTTCATTGTTACAGACATAAAGAGTTAAATATCAAAATTAAACTGTTAGTGAATTAGAATTGGCAACTTCGGTGCCATTGCCATTGTCGCAAAGTAGTTTCCTTTAACATCCAACATATATAGCCCCAATTTGCTAATGATGAATGGCATAGATGCTCAAGGTCTAAGCGTCATAGTATATATCGTGCATTTTGTACGTGTCATGCAAACTGCTAAACCGTTTTCTCAATTGACTAAAATATTCTGACACTGAAATTGGATGCTTGAAACCATTATGAGGTTTCATTATAATTTTGTTCACTGAAAGTTGATCTTTTGTGAATAACTGGAAAAGAATACTACATACATAGTCATACAAATGGTTATATTACATAGATTTAGTTACTTAATGACTATTAACGTGGTGTAGTGGATAGAGCATCTACCCGGAGAGTGAAAGGTCGTGGGTTCGTTAAAAGGCATTGAAAGATGTTCGTTTTTATTTGCTTGACGCTCGGAATGAAGGGCTGGACGGCTCGGAGTTATTCATGTTAAACTGCGGCATGGTATCTCATAATGGCATTAGTTCGGCCTAGTACAAGCACACACACACAGACAAACACACACACACACACACACACGCGCGCGCGCATGCACGCACACGTCATGCATGCACGCACGCACACACACGTTGCTATAAAAATGCAATGATTTCACTTCCCTTAGTTACTTATTTCATATTTGTCAGTCTTGTTCAACTGTTCAACAACGTATGCTTGTCATGAGAGGCGACTTACTGGATCGGTGGCTCAAGCTTGGCGATCTTGTTTATTGGCGACTCATTGACGGCGTGGAACATCGCTCATAATATCAATCACTGGAGTGTCTGGTCTAGCCTCGTTCATTTGCAGGCTGCTTGACTATTAAGCAGTGTAGCATTAAGCAAAAACCGAATGAAGAAATCAGTCAACGAGCCGTTTTCATGTTTGTACTTCAAACGGTGATGCACGCTGGATGAATGCTAAACAAAATGTAGCCATCTCTATGGTTGTCGGAAAAATGTCAACTTGTCCCTTGACATATATGAACTATTATCGACTATCCTCATTACTGAGAGACATCCAACCACAACACCAATTACAACCTCTACTGTTAACCTCAACATTGAAACTATGACGCAGATTAACCATTAAACACGATGGATAATTACTAGGTATATATCATACAGGACACACCACACAAACAACGGGGAATTATGGATTATTTGTCCTAAGTAAGCAATTGTTGAACAGCGAAGACATGCCACCACTAACTGAAGCACAACAGAATTACAGTGCAGAACGATTAAAAACATGCGACTTGCAGTCAGCTGAAACCTGGGTTCACAATGCACTCCAGACTATAATCTCTACACCCTGGTACATCATTAGACGAAACCAGGTCAGGCCAACCCCGTTGTGGCTGCCGAGGACTGCTTCCTACAGTGGCAAGGGCAAAGCATCCGACACGACAGTTGCAATTTCAGTATTGTTAAAGATATCTGACCAGGTTGTGCGGACAATCATTCGTGCGGAAGGTCTCGAGCAAGACGGTCTGTTAGTAGTCATTTTGATGGTTCAAGCAAGTACGTCCTGTGAGGACAACTGCTTGAACAGCAACGAGTCAAGCATCAATCTGATGACGAAGCTTAAATGTACCAACTTTACTGTGAAACCGTAGGTACCAATGGAACACGAAGGTTGACAGGTTTGGTGGTGGCAGCGATAATTCCCTACACTTGCATTACAAACTAGCAAAGTTTGGCTGATATTGGTGTCGGCGGAAAGTTTTTGTCTATTATCACATCAATGTACGATAAACTGTGTGCCTGTGTTAGAACACCTACTTGGTTATCCAAATACCTTAAGTGTAATATAGGTACCCGTCAAGGATGCATCCTCGGCACTCAAATTGTGGAAAATTATGGAGGACAAACCGTCTTTATTACTAAAGACTGCCCAGCAATATATGCACTAATGTTTGCTGATGACGTGTCATCTATTGCTTATACACCTTTAAATTTACAAAAGAAGATCAATGCCTCGGAACATTTTGGCAATACCAGAGGCATGAAGGTAAACTTGAAGAAAACTAAAGTTATGGTATTCAGAAATGGCGGACCCCTTAGACATTATGAAAAATGGAAATTTAATAGTGTATATATTGAAACAGTGTCGTTTTATAGATATTTGGGTATTGTGTTCACGCCTTAACTTGTTTGGACTAAGGCACTTAATACTCTTGCTGCCCAGAGTAACAAGGCCATTATGACATTATATAGATATCAAAAGAAAGTTGGTAATATAACCTGTCAAGATTTATTTAAGATATTTGATGCTATGATTGTGCCTATTGTCTGTTACGGTGCAGAAATATGGGGCATCTCATATTGTACAATTATTGAAGGTGTACAGAATAAAATGTGTAAATGATTTCTTAATACAGGTAAACAACAAACAATGCAATGGTTTTAGGAGAGTGCGAAAGAGCCCCTCTCCAACTTGTGTATGCCACAAGGGCCATCAAGTATTGGTGCAGACTACTGCGTTTGGACGAGCACAGACTGCCTCGCCAATGTTATTTAATGCTCAAATCACTGGACCATTCTGGTCGCACCACATAGGCTACTCACATTGAGAATATTTTGTTTAAATTAGGTTTTGGATATGTATGGTTAACACAAGATGTTGGCAATGTGAAAATATTTATTCTTCTATTGAAGCAAAGATTATTTGATAACCTTCAACAATGGTGTAGTTCTATCAATAGTATATCTGATACCGTTTATTATAAACATTTTACATCCCTGTTAAATGTAGAAAAATATCTTACACTCCCCATACCAGTGCATCTGAGAATATGTATGACTCGTTTCAGATGTAGCAAGTTTAAACTTGCAATTGACTTGGGCAGATACACAAATGTTCCATACACTGAACGATTATGTACATATTGTATAGAAAATGGTATATCTTTTATTGAAGATGAATTTCATCTTTTACTTGTATGTGAGCGTTATTCAGCCCTAAGAAATATGTATCTTAAACAGTATATAAAGTTTCAAACTGTAACATCTTTTCCTGAAATTATTTTATCAGAAAACTTTGATTTTGTATATAACACATGTTTATATCTATATAAAGTCCAACAGCTAAGAGAAACCTAAATCGACTACCTCCTTGGCATGCGTAGTTCATGCAATCAACAATTGTCTGTATTATGGGCCTATGGCCTTCTTACTGAATAAACTGTCTGTCTGTCTGTCAAACTAGCGCAAGTGAAAGGCAACAGGACGACCCTTAATAATGAGATGATAGCCTACATTCGCATTAAGATCCATACTAATGTCATCTTTGAACAGGAAAATTCAAGATAAAAAACAGCACATGCATCAGTAACATCCCAGGTCCACCCGTGATACTCCAAATCGCCATGTTTGTAATATCTTGTGCTTTGTCCACTGTCACGTGTCATTGTGTCATCACTCATCAAATATTCAGATGTGCAGTAAATGCGTGTCAAATCCCATACTGCATGAACAATGCATGCCGTCATAATTGATTATTTTCATCAATAAGTTGATATTCCAACTCTGTTGTAAAAGGCGACAAAATTAGGCAACCCGTTTGCGGTGGGTTGTGCGCCTGTGTCGGTGGAGGAAGAGCGCACTTGTTCCAGGATCTGTGTTCCTTTGCCCAACTCTCTACTCTGACCCTAACTTCACCTTGACGGGTGGTAGAATGGGTTGGGATCTATTCATTGGCTGTTCACGTGCATAGCAAATATTTTTTATTGTTTAGTCTTATGTTTCAGAAAATATAACATGTTTGACTTATTAAATTGCCTAGAGTCTTACGATAGATCATGGCCGGCAAATGGGCCAATCTGGTGGTGTTGTTGACCTCTGTATTCGGTACAACTCCACTTTCTTGTGATGGACTGAGCCAGCCTTTCAATACATACAAGATTTTTTGGTATAGCTGAAGGATCAAGCAGTGACAGCTGTAAAACGTTTTACAAAAAGAAGGGTGTTCATGGAAGTGACAATACCATCTATAGCTTATGTTTGTGACCTATGACAATTCCTCGTCGTAGTTAAGCTGGAAATGTTAACATCAGAGTGAAGGTGTATGTCCCAAATCCTCTATGATGTTATACTTGTCAACAGTTTATCCACGGTTCCCGGGTTGATACAAAATAGGAACGTTATATTTACTGCTGAAGCCAAGGCTATTCAAACAGCCTTGGAATATATTCAGAAACAAAATGCATGTAAAACCTGTGAAGTTATCTCACCATTATATATCTCCTTACCATTGCTTCCCAATACAGTATTAATATCTGGGAATGCTATTGTGTTTGTTCGGTAGATGAACGGCCTTAAATAGGTTCTCCCTTCTTGGGCAAAAAGTAAGGTTTGCCAAAAAGTCTATACACTGTCTTTTATTTGTTTATTTGAGTGTGTCACTGTGTCGACCTTCCAATGTTGGTGATTTACTGTTCTGTTATGGACCTTTTAACTGGGTGCTGCCTGTGATGGTTGCCTGTCTCAGGCCACCGTCTGTCTGCTGTCTCTGCTTACCACCTCTGCACTAAGGAGGTAGCAGGTCTCTGACCTTTTGACCTGGGCGCTCCGAGTTCGCCTCGTGGAGGACGTAAACGTGATTATGAGTGGGCTAAGGTCCCATACTATCTATCTCGGTCCTGGACATTGACCACACATTCGTCTGGCCTTGTTATGACCACATGTTTATACCTCCTTGCTGTTGGGTCAACATCTCTGCTTGAACCAACAAGGTAATTTACCTGTTTACTTAGTCCAGCATGTGTGACTGTGTAGACTGACCCTCAGCTAGACGAGTTATGCAACAGATTCAAGTTCAGCTCACCGAACATGCCAAAACGAACTGAGCTTGCCAGAAAACGTTCAAGCTGTCTATATTCTCTTAGAGAATTTTGCAGAATTGTATGGAACTCTTTAAGTTTGTCACTGAGCTGGGAAACTATGCAGACAGTTGTATTGGAGTCAAACAAAAATCTTCACTTATATAATAGATGTTAAAGACTCAATACAAGTATACTTGTACATACAACCCTTGGGAGTCTGATGGGAAGCAGCGTAATGTCAAGGTCACTGTGTACACGATGACGTGGATATTTACCTCTTGAACTTGATGATAATTTGTACACTGATATCCATTGAGGGTTCTCGATCAACATTTGGGAGACCTCTCTTGATACTGAACATGACTCGAATTTCGAGACATTTCCGATTCATTTGAAGAGTTATGGCAAACTCAACTATCAAAGTACATGTCATATGTCAAATACACCACTGAGGTCTGCAACTAGAATATTCTAGGATATGATTAGCTGACCTTGAGGGTCAAGATTGGCCTGATGTGCATGATGCTTTCTGGATTGCTCTTCTACAGGCCACTGTTGGATGGCAGGACTACTGCCGGGCGGCGTCAGGCAATAAATACTTTCTTTTTATGCCTACTGTATGAATAGCGGGTGCTACGGTTAGGACAGGACATGCTCTCCCTTTTCGCGAACACCTGGCGTCAATGGTTCTCAGTTGTCCATTCAGATCATTTTCGTAGCTATATTACCCTTTGCGTCAAAAGAAATCTGTTTCGGAGGATAATCAAATCTGGTTATTCTCTTGGTTTATCTTTTATATTTAAGGAGGTAACTAGACATACAGGAAATTAATGCTAAATATGTGCTGCATATACCTTTGTTTTGAAGGTAGTTCGAGGAATCAGCTAGGTTCTTGTTTTCACCTTACCTGTGTTATAGCAAGTAGCAACCTGTGCGTTAGGTATCTGTTTCACATATTGTTGGCATTTAAGCTGAAAAATGTGGGGTTCACGTCCTTAAACACTGAATTTTTTTCCCACCACACATGCACTCTTTACAACAAAGATGATTAGTCTCTACATATTTTCCTTGCAGGTGAAAATATTTCAAATGGGAAATATGCAAAACAGAGTGGTACCTTTTTTAACTATGTTGCTAGTCGGGCTTTAAATAAATCATATGTGTCATCTGGATCAGTAACAAAACGTGCCAGCCCGTCCTGGTGGGAGGTCGACCTGAGGGGCTACTTCACCATCAGCAGCATCACCCTCACAGCATCAACCTACGAGAGATGGAGTAAGTTCATACAACACGTCACTTTTGTTTCATTGAGCAATAATGTGTAAACATATATAAAAAAGGTTGCACACCATATATCCCACGAATTGTTTTATATCAGTTCCAGGGCAATTCAATAATCAAAATCAATTGTATAGGATGTCACTAGTCATAGTTTTCAAGATTTACGCACTCTCGGTTATCTGAACACTTTCCATACAGTGTTGTTAATGGGAACAGTGCATCACAACACTTGTTTTACATTGAAGAAACAACAGATTTACCTAGCTGCAGGCAGGTCATGAATAACCTGACCATACAGTAAGCAACAAGGGATCTTATGTTTGACACGTGCACTGGGATATTCCTTTGTTTACAGATCTACACATGAGAAATGCCTTCGTGGAGGTGATGGACAAAGATGTCAGCCTCTGTTCTGATGTCCAGGTGGTGTTGTGTGGGAATGTGTCTAGCTCTGTCACTGCTGGGGAAGAGTTCACCTTCACCTGCAATGCCACATTCCCTGTCCGCTTTGTCCGTGTCACAAGGCCATCTACCACCAATGTTTACCTCGTTATCGGACATGTGGATGTTCAAGGGGAGGGGGCTAAGAAGCCATATCGTGAGTAAACCATTGATTCACCGTTGGCTTCACAAAAGTCAGATCGGTTCAAAGTCATAATCCCCTATATATAATATAATCCTGTGTATAAGCACAGTTAGATTGAGTGAGTTGAAATGTTTTAGCTCTGTATCTGGTTTAAGACAGGCCCAATTCTATCACTACTAGTCGTAAGAGGCGACTAAATGGATCGGGTCGTCAGTCGCGAAGACTTTGCTGATTGCATGTCACCGTACCCGTTGTCGTGGGACGTTCGTCATAACAGAAGTCACTGATTTGCCTTCCTGACTATCAATTAACTATCTTTTCTAGGTTCCTACTACAAACCGTTGAAGAACAAGAAGGTGTCTCAGCCGTTCCTTACCACGTCAGCCATGACAGCCGGAGACTGTGGCATCATTTGTCACCGATATAATTCATGCATCGACTTCAGCTACAGTGCAGTGTCGCTGACCGATGAGAACTGTCTGCTAACTGACAAAGTGTTGTCTTCATCTGAAGACAATTCTTGGACAACCTACACTATTTCCTGTATGTGAACTCTCAACTAATAGATAGCAAGCTTCTCTCACACTTTATCACAACTATAACAAGCTTCAATTTAAGATTATTATATTGTAAGTTGTCTAATATTTCTCCAACTTTGAAAGAGTTTCCATCAAATATCATGTTTGGCGTCATGGGTCTCTGGGATCATTTTGTTCTCATAAACGTTTGTGATTAATTGGATTAACTCGGTGACTTGTTGATTTCGTTTTATTGTACAATGACGGTTTTGTTTTTCTCGTCATGATTTGATTGTTTTCACACTGACATCATATTGCTTGACAGCGAGCATGCACGTACTCTTGTTTCTTTAATTCACTATTCGATATGTATTATATTACCCTTTAAGGTAGCAAAATCAAAAGTAATAACTTTCCCATCTTTTAGCAACTTGCAATGCTGATTGATGAGTTGACGCGAAATGACGTCACATTGTATCATTGGGCATTTGAGGTCACCCATTGCATTCGACGTCACCTTATGCAATCAGACCATACGCTAACTCGGATTTGAAGTTAGTCATAAATATCTCGCCTCACCCAATGATGATAATGACAAACTCTTTGGACCAAACATTCAGGTTGGTAGGTCGAAATATGACAAAAATGTAAAGCCCACCATATTTATTTCCTAGAAAGTAAGCAGGTAGGGAAAAGAGTTGGAATAGTTTAATATTACCTCCCTGTCTGGTATACAGTATGACAAACATGTGCCCGCGTTCACAAACAATTGATTTCATGACTGGCTTTGTGCTAAAATATATACACTGAGTACCTCCTGGCATATATCAACAATAAATGTTGTGCGATCGACCAGTCTGTCGCACTTTTACTAGTTGGCGTTTACCAACCAATGAACAAAGTAAAAGTGAGTGAGTTGGGTTTAAGGCCACTTTTTACACTATTCAAGTTTTGTCATAGCGTGTTAGCTTAATGTGGGAGGAAAGCCCCAATCGATGCAGGTCTTCGTTTACCACTTACTGACAAACCAAGATACATAATCGGGGTGAATATCAAATGTTCGATCACTTATAGTGTAGAATAATAATTATATTCTATATATTGAAACACTTTGACCACTAAAATGAATGTATTTTTTATTTTGTCCATATGAGTAGTTATACAATTTGAGCAGTTATCACATCAAAGGTACTGTTTCTTTACCGTAATCGCTTTGTAATGGCAACAAGCATTTATTATTATTTACACTTTTCTCTTGATCTGACACCAAGGATACTAAACACTGTGATTTTCAATATTGATTTTTCCAACAAACTAGATATACTAAGAGAGAATTATTTGCAATGACGCGGAATTTTAAACAAGTGAATCATATCATGGCTTGTTAAATATATTTATACTGTCTGTATCAAAGGGATATTCCTAATTTCTATCCGTCATATAATTTTTTTTAAAAACTACAGAAATGTTTTTTGGTAGGAAGAATGTTGAACATTGTGTTTTTGCAAGAAAATGGACAATTTTGAATGTTGACTTTGAACAAGAACGTGAATGTTAACAATATATTCCATTGTATCTCACATGGAATCCTAATGACACACTCTATGAGTCTCTGTATATGTTTTGTATATGATTTGTATCTACACCTGCTGATGTGAATAAATTGTTTTTCTATAACACCATGAAAGCATTTTATTTTCTGTTTCTTATGACAAAATGCCATGGGTTAACCTGGACCAAATTATTTCTGGACCTGTTGACAACAATACTGCCTAACTGACAGGCTGTTCAAGCTGTAATGGCCAGCTGCAACAGTGTTAACCATTATGTACTGGTGTGAGGCTATTCACAACATAAATGTCAGGTTGACAACTATAATGTGCTGAAGGCAGGTTGTTATGAACCATACATTCCGGCTGCCAGTCTGATAACAACAATACTGTCCCGTTGTCAGGCAGTAGACAACCAATATGTCCCGCTGTCAAGACTACAATGTTCAGCTGTTGGGCTAAAGCGCACGATTCCTAATAAACCTACAGGTAATTATGTTCTAAATATGTCTCACTGTCAGTATGTAAGAACAACAATGTTCCTGTCAGGCTTTATTTTAGAAACATTCAGCCAGAAAATATTTGCTTCCTCTTCCAGCAGTTCTGATAAATGCCTGCCTTACACAGGAGTAGTAATGGTGACTTGGCTTATAACACCTGAACTGACCTCACCCACCAGTTCTGATAACTTACTTCCTTACGCCGATTGGAGTTTGTTACACATTGATACATATTCGCCTCCAACAACATCATCTTCTCTGTGATATTTCGACTTTTAATAGACATTGAATTTCAATTACAAACCCACAGCCACAGCAAAGGGCAAATCCGTTTTCTCAAATCGCTTACTTGAGACTTCATGGCAGCAGCTAAAATGGTTAAAAGAGACATTGTGACCAAATGGCAACTGTATATCTTATTTTCAGTTTCAGATTATCAGCATACACAGTAGGTGGGCTTAAGAAGTACTTGCATTTGCATGTCTAAATCGCAAGTTCTAAAGTTGGGAATTTATGTCAAAATAGCTAGTAACTAAGTAAGGATAAGATTTATGGATAAACAACTATCATATTCAGTGCAGGTTCTGACACCGTTATCAGGCAAGTGTAGTGTTAGAACCTCCACCAAAACGTCGCTCTTAATTGTAATAAAGAAGTTGTTCATCCATAAATCGTATCCTAACTTAATACTCCAACTTCTAAATGCCTTCAAAGAAGTTTGCTAGTAACCATTCATTGAAAGGAGTAGAAAGGGCATCTTTAAGGATCCCAAAGGCATATATTTTCAAAACATCCAGTGAACAATAAGTTGGTTTGGAGAATGCCCCTGTAGCCCAGAAGTTAATACGGCCAATCCCTAACTAATATAAATCCAAAAGATGAAATAATGGCAATAGGAACAATCTATGTAAGAAGAGGGTGCAGTTTGACTGCGAGATGACGTCACACAAGCCAATCTCAGCAAGATGCTCACTGGTGGAAATTTTCACTGTTCAACACTGAGAGCTAAAACTCGTAACAACACATATTCGACTACGAAATATACAGTCTGCTTGTTGGATTTTATTTGTTGTTAAACTCTGTATTCAGCAATATTCCAACTACATGACGGTGGCCTTTAAAACATCGAATCTGGACCAGACAACCCAGTATTTTATGTTATGACCAACGTTACACATCCTGGGGTGCAGCTACCATCCAAGTCATCGTTCCTGGCCCGGCGATTTATTCAGTCACAACTTGTGACAAGCTGTTCCTGGGGACCTATGCTGAGCTTGGCTTCCTTCATTTCATATCCTCAATTATGCTTTGACTTGCGTCTTCCAATCTCGTACTTCTGGAAAGATCCATGTTATAGATCAGGACAGGACATGCTTGACTATACATTTTTAATGACTGACGTAACTGAGGAGTAATTAGAAAAGAATGTTATATTATTCATATACATTTACTTGCGTGTGAAATTAACGTTGAAAGCTATCCTAGACTGAGCCTCTGTTACCACAACACAACAAGCCGTCAAGTGAAGATGTTGGTCCTCCGTGTTCTCGTTTGTGTAGCCCTCTACACCAGTGTTACAAGACTACACGGCCTATTTGTACACAGTGAGTACTTTAAGGGTTTTAGAACAAATACACAGTCAACTTTGTCATGGCCTTTTTGCCCCGTATGCCGTCGGTACACTCGGTATATTCTGTACCTGCACATTTCTGCGGGCAGCGATGGAGTAGTGATATTGCCTGAATTCACTGCAGACGCCTCCTAATGACCCCTCTGTATATAGTTCGTACAACATGATAGATGACGTGAAAAATACACTTTAAGTAAGGTTAACAGACATTGGGTTTATATTTACATGTGTGTCACGACGAGTGAGCGTAATGTGATTGTTGTTGTAACTTTGTGACTTGAATCAATCACAGAAATGGTGGTATGACGCCATATGTTTTTCTCCGAATGCTGGGTCGAGATGACCCTTGACATCAGGTTGAGCAGATTGTGCTGGCGGCCGTAAACATCTCATCATCAGACGTAGCTTGTCTAAGCAAACTGCAACTTTATGTCCTTTCTCCACCATTGATAGCATTTGAGTGTGTTCAACGAGTCTGAATCCAGTTGATGGCCATGGACTTATATTCTCTCAAATTCGATACATAAAGTTGCACGTGAATGTCGATGTGTTTCATTGTTACAGACATTTAAGAATTGACCTTCACTTTGTGTGAGTTCATTGGAGTATGAACCTTCATAGAGTAAGGGCCAAACTGTATGAACGTCGGAGCTTTATGATAATTTGTTGATCACAATTTCTTAACTCAAAGGATGTTAGCCAAGATCTTAACACAATTGTATTTAGTACGTGTGACTTCATGTTTACACTGACAGCCATACAAGAACCAGCTATATCGCGGTGTAAAATAGTTCCTCAAAAAGAGAGGTGACATGGGCGTTTGGATGCACAACTTGCTCTTCAGAAACATCTTAAGCAGCACATGTGTTCAAATCATATCCTCATTAGATGAGAAAGGTCTGTAAAGAACTACCTCAGTAAGTCAGTCACAATGACAGCGCGTCGTAATACATTTACATCAAGTACAAGACGTCCAAATAACCGACACGATAAACGTGACGGGAGAGATTTCCGAAGTTGTTAATGAATCTGTGGCGGTTACATGTGTGAGTCATCATTGATCAGCTGGCCGATCATTGAAAGGTGAATAAAGATGCGTCAAACATGCGACACTAAGGTAAATTCATAGATTGCTAGAGACGGTCAATGTCAGCCTAGGCACGGATCGAGTCGATACTACGATAGTTTAGATGTGCATTTCATCGTTTGTTCATAAGGATGGGCCGCATCGAGGATATTCGTGAACAATCATGCAGTCATGCTCTCCGACATTTCTCAATGTATACTGAAACGCTGAGACCAAGAATAAAGGTTCTAAATGATCAGAAAGAACGCTTATGTATGTTTTCGTGCTAGGAAATTCCAAAGGGTTTCCCCAGGAATGTGGAAGAAATCCGTCACTGTTTACGTCATTTCAAGAACACGGTCTCGTGAAAAACGTATGAACGTCAAATTGTGTCGTTCATGCACTTATGAACGTCAATTTCGCGGTCATGTGACCGACCTCTCGTCCAATGGAAAAGTCGTATATCGTGTAAACTTCAAATTAATTAAATATGAAAAGTTAAATATCAAAATGAAACTGTTAGTGAATTAAAATTGGCATATCAGTGCCATTGCCGATGTTGCAAAGCAGTTTACTTTTCACATCCAGCATATAAAGCCCCAATTTACTAATGATGAATGGCATAGATGCTGAAGGTCAAGTGTCATAGTATATATCGTGCATTTTTTTACGTGTCATGCAAACTGCTAAACCGTTTTCTCAATTGACTAAAATATGCTGACACTAAATATGGATGCGTGAAACCATTATGAGGTTTTATTATAATTTTGTCCACTGAAAGTTGATCTCTTGTGAAGTAACTGGAAAAGAATACTACATACATAGTCATACAAATGGTGGTATTACATAGATATAGTTACTTATTGACCATTAACGTGGTGTAGTGGATAGAGCATCTGCCCGGAGAGTGAAAGGTCGTGGGTTCGTTAAAAGGCATTGAAAGAGATTCGGTTTTACTCTGCCTTTCGCTCGGAATTAAGGGCTGGACTGCTCGGAGTTATTCATGTTAAACTGCGGCATGATAAAAATGGCATTAGTCCGGCCTAGTACAAGCACACACACACACACACACACACACACACACACACACACACACACACACACACACACACACACACACACACACACACACACAGACACACAGACAAACACACACGCATGCATGCACACATGCATGCACGCACGCACGCACACTCACATGTTGCTATAAAAATGCAATGATTTCATTTCCCTTAGTTACTTATTTCATCCATTTTGTATCCCTTGTGATGAGAGAATCACAGTCAAGCATGTCCTGCTTGACTGTATTGATTTTGCCATCACAAGGGATAAATATTGCAAATCATCATCTCTCAAGGATCTTTTTTATAATATTAATTCTCATTTAGTTATTGGGTTTTTAAAAGAGATAGAATTGTTCCATAAATTTTGATAATATGTATTGTATAAAATGAAGGACTTTTTAAAATTGGTAGAATGAAATTATATTAGTTTGTTACTGGCCGTATCCTCAAAGGGGGTAGACGTAGTGTAAAATTATTGTTCCCCTGAGAGGCTATCGTAAGTCCATGTCATTCAAAGAATTTTTCTGCCTACTACTCTTTTAAACGTAGATTTTTTGTATTTTTACTTGTGGCTAACTTTGCATACAATCGCCAGTTGCTGAAGGGATGATGTAAATCCTGCTGGGATACATGCAGGTATGAAATGTACTGTAAGTCCCCATGGTCCCCAGTATGGCGGTCTACCTTCAGTTGCTGGCGATCTATAGCCCGTTTTTATAATGTAATGTTATGTACAGTGTTATTGATTTTATGATTACATACTAATTTTACATTTACTTCTGTGATAAGTCTAGTTATTTGACTGTCCCTCGTTGGCAGGTGTTTTATATAAGTTTCATTATATGTATTATATATATAACTATTGATAGTCACGATATGGCTGAAATATTGCCGATGTGACTTACAATTTTAACTCACTCACTCACTCACTCACTCACTTATTTCATATTTGTCAGTCTTTTTTTAAAATGCTATTCAACATCGTATGCTTGTCATGAGAGGCGATTTACTGGATCGGTGGCTCAAGCTTGGCGATCTTTTTTATTTGCGACTTATTGAGGGCGTGGATCATTGCTCATAATATCAATCACTGGAGTGTCTGGTCTAGCCTCGTTCATTTGCAGGCTGCTTGACTATTTATTTAGGAGTGTAGCATTAACCAAAAACCGAATGAAGAAATCAGTCAATGAGCCCTTTTCATGTTTGTACTTCAAACGGTGATGCACGCTGGATGAATGCTAAACAAAATGTAGCTATCTATACATATATAATTTTGTACAAGTATAAACATGCAGACAGAAAAAGATTTTGTCGGAAAAATGTCAACTTGTCCCTTGACATGTATAAACTATTATCGACTATCCTCATTACTGAGAGACATCCGACCACAACACCAATTGCAACCTCTACTGTTCACCTCAACATTGAAACTATGACGCAGATGGCATTAACATGAAAAATGATGGATAATTACTAGGTAGCAAGTTCGTCCTGTGAGGACAACTGCTTGAACAGCAACGAGTCAAGCATCAATCTGATGACGAAGCTAGAATGTACCAACTTTACTGTGAAACCGTAGGTACCAACGGAATACGAAGGTTGACAGGTTTGGTGGTGGCAGCGATACACTGGTGCAAGTGAAAGGCAACAGGCCGACTCTTACGGTTGTGATGATATCCTACATTCGCATTAAGATCCATACTAATGTCATCTTTTAACAGAAAAATTCAAGATAAAAACAACACATGCAACAGCAACATCCCTTTAAAACGAAAAAAATACAGGTCCACCCGTGATCCTCCAAATCGCCATGTTTGTAATATCCGGTGCCGTCACTGCCACGTGTCATTGTGTCATCACTCATCAAATATTCAGATGTGCAGTAAATGCGTGTCAATTCCCATACTAACGTTCTGTGTTTCTTGTGCTGAGTTGAGGAGTATATAATTATCTCGTTCCTTTGTTTACGAAATAGGCAGTTTCCCAGTCAATTAAACGTTGAAGCGTGGTCACATAATCTACTTTGACTGCATGAACAATGCATGCCAACCTGTCAATACATCGGGTGGACAAATATAGCATTTCAAGTAATATTTGCTAGAGTATAACATTCCTGTAACCCTGGTATTTGCCTAATGGAAATCCGATGCTCTTCAAACTGTCCTTATTAACGATCGATGATGGGTGGAAACAACATGTAAAATTAAATCCATTTGAGATTTCAAAAGCTGTTAATGGGCATTGTGGAGAAGTGAAAAATGTAGCTTATCTCTGTTGTGGCTCCATTCTTGTGGAGTGTGTGAAGAAACAGCAATTTATCTCTTTATCTCTTGTCTATCAGTCAGTTTGCTAATGTTGAGGTTGCTGTTTCAGCACATAAGACACTCAACTCCATTTGGGGCATTGTTCGTGACAGACATCGGCCGGTGCTTTCCGACATATCCGAACAAGACCTTTTGGTATAGCTGAAGGAACAAGCAGTGACATCTGTAAAACGTTTTACAAAAAGAAGGGTGTTCATGGAAATGACAAAACGATCTATCTCTTAAGTTTGTGACCTATGAAAATTCCTCGTCGTAGTAAAGCTGGAAATGTTAACATCAGAGTGGAGGTGTATGTCCCCAATCCACTGTGATGTTATAGTTGTCAACAGTTTATTCATTGTTCCCGTGGTGATACAAAACAGGAACTTTATATTTACTGCTGAAGCCAAGGTTATTCAAACAGCCTTGGAATATATTCAGAAACAAAATGCATGTAAAACCATTTCCTGTGAAGTTATCTCGCAATTAAATATCTCCTTACCATTGCTTCCCAATACAGTATTAATATCTGAGGATGATAGTGTGTTTGTTCAGTAGATGACCGGTCTTAAATAGGTTCTCCCTTCTTGGGCCACCATACGTTACAAGTTAGGTTTACCAAAAAGTCTATACGCTGTCTTTTATTTGTTTATTTGAGTGTGTCACTGTGTAGACCTTCCAATGTTGGTCATTTACTGTAGTCGGCCTTTTAACTGTGTGCTGCCTGTGATGGTTGCCTGTCTCCAGCCACCGTCTGTCTGCTGTCTCTGCTTACCACCCCTACACGTAAGAGGTAGCAGGTCTCTGACCTTTTGACCTGGGCGCTCCGAGTTCGCCTCGTGGAGGACGTAAACGTGATTATGAGTGGGCTAAAGTCCCGTACTATCTATCTCGGTCCTGGACATTGACCACACATTCGTCTGGCCATGTTGTGACCACATGGTTATACCTCCTTGCTGTTTGGTCAACATCTCTGCTTGAGCCAACAAGGTAATTTACCTGTTTACTTAGTCCAGCATGTGTGACTGTGTAGACTGACCCTCAGCTAGACGAGTTATGCAACAGATTCAAGTTCAGCTCACCGAACATGCCAAACCAAGCTGAGCTTGCCAAGAATACGTTTAAGCTGTCTATGTTCTCTTAGTTAATTTTGCAGAAATGTATTGAACTCTTTGAGTTTGTCACTGAGTTGGGAAACTATACAGACAGTTGCATTGGAGTCAAACAAAAATCTTCACTTCTATAATAGATGTTACAGACTTAATACAAGTATACTTGTAGATACACCCATTGGGAGTCTGATGGGAAGCAGCGTAAGGTCCAGGTCACTCAGAGTGTATTATCCTGTGTACACGATTCCTTGGATATTATTTTCTTGAACTTGATGATAATTTGTACACTGATATCCAGTGAGGGTTCTTGATCAATATTTGGAGGACCTCTCTTGACTCTGAACATGACTCGCATTTCGTGACATTTCCGATTCATTTGAAGAGTTATGGAAAACTCAACTATCCAAATACATGTCATATGTCAAATACACCACTGAGGTGTGCAACTAGAACATTCTAGGATATGATTAGCTGACCTTGAGGGTCAAGATTGGCCTGATATCCATGCTGCTTTCTGGATCGCTCTTCTTCATGCTGCCGTCGGATGGCAGGACTACTGCCGGGCGGCGTCAGGCAATAAATACTTACCTTTTATGTCTACTGTATGAATGGCGGGTGCTAAGGGTAGGACAGGACATGCTTACCCTTTTCGCCAACACCTGGCGTCAGTGGTTCTCAGTAGTCCATTCATATAATCTTCGTGGCTATATTACCCTTTGCGTCAAAAAGAAATATCTTTCAGAGGATAATCAAATCTGGTTATTCTCTTGGTTTACCTTTTATATTTATGGAAGTAATTAGAGAAACAGAAAATTTATGCTAAATATGTACTGCATTTGGTATGTGTCTATAGTCCAAACCGAAAGTAATGTGATTCCACCAAGATAGGATATGCCTTTGTTATGAACGTAGTTCGAGGAATCAGCAAGTTTCTTGTTTTCACCTTACCTGTAATATAGCAAGAAGTAATATGTGCGTAAGGTATCTGTTTCACATATTGTTGGCATTTAAGCTGAAAAAAGTGGGGTTCACGTCCCCTTAAACACTGAATTTCTTTTCCCACCACACCTGCACTCTTTAAAACAAAGATGATTAGTCTCTACATATTTTCCTTGCAGGTGAAAATATTTCAAATGGAAAATATGCAAAACAGAGTAGTACCTCTTCGATCTATGATGCTAGTCGGGCTTTAAATAAAGCCTATGTGTCATCTGGATCATTAACAAAATTTGCCAGCCCGTCCTGGTGGGAGGTCGACCTGAGGGGCTACTTCACCATCAGCAGCATCACCCTCACAGCAGCCACCTACGGGAAATGGAGTAAGTTCATACAGAACACATCACTTTTGTTTCATTGAGTGATAATGTAGAAACATATATAAAATAGGTTGCACACCATATATCCCACGAATTATTTTATATCAGTTTCAGCGCAATTCAATAACCAAAATCAATTGTGTAGGATGTCACTAGTGATATTTTTCAAGATTTACACACTCTCAGGTTATCTGAACACTTTCCATACAGTGTTGTTAAATGGGAATGGTGCATCACAACACTAGTTTTGCATCAGCAGATCAGCAACAGGGGATCTTATGTTTGACACGTGCACTGGGATATTCCTTTGTTTGCAGATGTTTACATGAGAAATGCCTTCGTGGAGGTGATGGACAAAGATGTCAGTCTCTGCTCTGATGTCCAGTCGGAGTGGTGTGGGAATGTGTCTAGCACTGTCACTGCTGGGGAAGAGTTCACCTTTACCTGCAATGCCACATTCCCTGTCCGCTTTGTCCGTGTCACAAAGCCATCTACCACCAATGTACACCTCGATATCGGACAAGTGGATGTTGAAGGGGAGGGGGCTAAGAAGCCATATCGTGAGTAAACCATTGATTCACCGTTGGCTTCACAAAAGTCAAATCGGTTCAAAGTCATAATCCCCTATATGTTTGAGCACGGTTAGAGTGAGTGAGTTAAAATGTTTTATATTTGTATCTGGTTTAAGACAGGCCCAATTCTATAACAACTGGTCGTAAGAGGCGATTTAACTGATCGGGTTGTCAGTCGCGAAGACTTTTCTGATTCCATGTCATCATACCCGATGTCGTGGGACGTTCATTATAACATAAATGACTGATTTGCCTTCCTGACTCTAAAAAGTAACTATATTTTATAGGTTCCTACTACAAACCGCTGAAGAACAAGAAGGTGTCTCAGCCGTTCCTAACCACGTCAGCCATGACAGCCGGAGACTGTGGCATCATTTGTCACCGATATAATTCATGCATCGACTTCAGCTACAGTGCAGTGTCGCCAACCAATGAGAACTGACTGCTTTCTGACAAAGTGTTGTCTTCATCTGAAGATAACTTTTGGACAACTTACACTAGCTTCTGTATGTAAACATTCAACTAAAATATAGCAAGCTTCTCTCACACTTTATGACAACTATGTTTAAAATATAAATATACTCTCGTTGACCCTAAAACAAGCTTCACTTTAAGATTATCATTTTGTAAGTTGTCTAGTATTTCTCCAAAAATTGATATGGTTTCAACCAAATATCATGTTTGCCATGGTGTCATATGGGACTGGGGTCGAATGGTTCTCATAAACGTTTGTGATTAATTGGATTAACTCGGTGACTTGTTAATTTCGTTTCATTCTACAATGACGGTTTTGCAATGCTGATTGATGAGTTGACGCGAAATGACGTCACATTGTACCATTGGGCATTTGAGGTCACCCATTGCATTCGACGACACCTGATGCAATCAGACCATACGCTAACTCGGATTGAAAGTTAGTCATCAATTTTCGCCTCACCCAATGATGATAATGACAAACTCTTTGCACCAAACATTCAGATCGGTAGGTCGAAATATGACAAAAACGTAAAGTCCACCATATGTATTTCCTCAATGTTAAGTAGGCAGGGAAAAGAGTTGGAATTGTTTAATATTACCTCCCTGTCTGGTATACAGTATGACATACATGTACCCACTTTCACAAACAATTGATTTGATGACTGACTATGCGCTCAAATATATACACTGAGTACCTCCTGGCATGTATTAATAATAAATGTTGTCCGATCGACCTGTTTGTCGCACTTTTACTAGTTGGCGTTTACCAACCAATGAACAAAGTAAAAGTGAGTGTGTGAGTGAGTTGGGTTTAACGCCACTTTTAACACTATTCAAGTTATATCACAGCGTGTCAGCTTAATGTGGGAGGAAAGCCCCAAGCGATGCAGGTCTTAGACGTTTACCACTTACTGACAAACCAAGAAACATAATCGGGGCGAACCGGGGTTCGAACCCACAATCAAAGGTTTCTGGCGTGTCCAAGGGACACAACTCTGCACAGCGAATCACGGCGCCTTAGACGACTGGACCATCCGTGCACCCCACACAAAGTAAGACATTTTTCACCAAGTTAGGTCGTCGGTTACATGAACATTGTTTCATTTATTTCATGGTGCTGGGATTTTATCAAAATGTTTTATGAAATTGTCGACGAAAATTCTTGAAAAACAATAACTATGCCTTAGACTGTTGGAAAAAATGTAATTGATGCGAGGTGTTCACATAAAAGCTGAAAAACAATGTCTGATCTTGACACGAAAGACAAGGCACCCTTCCTTCCGATCACTTATAGTGTAGAATAATAATTATATTCTATATATTGAAACACTTTGAACACTCAAATGAATGTATTTTTTTATTTTGTCCATATGAGTAGTTATACAACTTGAGCAGTTATCACATTAAAGGTACTGTTTTTTACCGTTATCGCTTTGTATTCAAAAGCAACGAATAGGGAGAGGCTATTGGAAGTAATAGGAATATTGATATTTGTTGGGTTCGATGTCTAAAGTTGTGAAATGGCTGAAATCTACTAAAGGTGCAAGAAACGTTTATGTTAAGTTTGCTGAAATACATATTACCTAATGTATGGCAACACGCATTTACTACTGACACATTAAAGCAACTTTTCTCCTGATCTGACAATGCACCAAGGATACTAAACACTGTGATTTTCAATATCGATTTTTCCATCAAACTAGATATACCAAGAGAGAATTACTTGCAATGAAGCGGAATTTTAAACAAGTGAATCATATCATGGCTTGTTAAATATTCTTACACTATCTGTAACAAAGGGATATTCCTAATTTCTATCCTTCATACAAAAATTCTAAAAACTACAGAAATGTTTTTTGGTAGGAAGAATGACGAACATTGTGTTTTTGCAAGAAAATGGACAACTTTGAATGTTGAATTTGAACAAGAACGTGAATGTTAACAATATATTCCATTGTATCTCACATGGAATCATAATGACACACTCTATGAGTCTCTGTATATATGTTTTGTATGTGATTTGTATCTACACCTGCTGATGTGAATAAATTGTTTTTCTATAACAACATGAAAGCATTTTATTTGCTGTTTCTTATGACAAAATGCCATGGGTTAACCTGGACCAAGTTATTCTGGTCCTGTTGACAACGATACTGCCTAACTGACAGGCTGTTCGAGCTGTAATGGCCAGCTGCAACAGTGTTAACCATTATGTACTGGTGTGAGGCTATTCACAACATAAATGTCAAGTTGACAACTATAATGCGCTGAAGGCAGGTTGTTATGAACCATACATTCCGGCTGCCAGTCTGATAACAACAATACTGTCCCGTTGTCAGGCAGTAGACAACCAATATGTCCCGCTGTCAAGACTACAATGTTCAGCTGTTTGGCTAAAGCGCACGATTTCGAATAAACCTACAGGTAATTATGTTCTAAATATGCCTCACTGTCAGGATGTAAGAACAACAATGTTCCTGTCAGGCTTTATTTTAGAAACATTCAGCCAGAAAAAATTTGCTACCTCTTCCAGCAGTTCTGATAAATGCCTGCCTTACACAGGAGTAGTAATGGTGACTTGGCAAATAACATCAGAACTGACCTCACCCACCAGTGCTGATAACTTACTTCCTTACGCCTAAGTCGTAAAGATAACTTGGCTAATAACTTACAGGGTACATGTCATCGTATCCCAATTGTGTAGATCGATGCTCGTGATGTCAATTGCTGGATTGTCTGGTCCAGACTCTATTGTATACCGACGCCGTCATGTAGCTGAAATATTGCTGATTGCTTTCAACAATAAACAAACAAAGAAACAAACGAACATTGATTATTACTCCAAACCCTATTGTTTGACCCTAGGCCTATTCCTTCATAGTGGCAGCGCGTGTGAGACACACATTTCGTACTCAAACACAAATGCAGAGAGAGGAAAGAAACAGGAATGGAACAGTGGAGTGAAGGAAATATTATTCATTGTGGTATTTATGGATATGGATTGACACTGACACTGATACACAATAACAAGCTTGATCGGAACTGTTGCAAGAATCTTGTCTTGGTTGAAAAAATGATATATGAAGATAATGTGAATTGTAAATAACTCTTCGTGGTAAGTAAACAAAACACTTGTAGGCCCAATACATCGGATTTGTTTGCATATTCAGGACTGTGACAAAGAGCGTGCGAAACGGGCAACACACTATTGGAATTTTAAAGACTTTCTTGTCCTGCAATGTTATTGAAAAATCTCAATATGGATCATGTACCTCGGATTCACTGGTCTAGTGAGCGTTTGAGTTTATTTTTAAAGTGACGGCGGGAAGTATTAGGTCATACCTCCTAAATGGGGATCATGGGTAATTACAGCAGGATTTATGTCACCGGTTGTCTGTACTTTATGCTTGCCAAGCACAAAACAAATTCATAAACACAAGTTGGTGTCATATACGATGGTCAATGATGGACTTATGTGCCACTGGCAGGAAGATTATACTTTGAAACTACTCGTACACTACTGCACGTTGCATCATCATAGATCATCCTGGTTGGGCTGAAAGTCATGCTATACTTAAAACACGTATGAAATAATTCAAAATGTATCTAATAATGCTATATCTCTACATAGGTAAGATGATCCTTCAAAGAATTTGAATGAGCATTGCTCAATGTTCTACATATGCTTGACTGCTTCTCTGAACACAAGACACACAATGGAGGATCCTCTCCTTTCAATAAATAAAGATGTGTGTACGTAGTATGATAAATACGTCGTAAAATGACCTCTACAAATGTTGACTGAAACCCTAGTAGGAACAACACAGAGTTGATTTAATGTGATGAAGTTTATTACCACCCACCTTTTTCGCTTAAGACCTTTGATGAAGCATCTAATTACAGGATTGATGTGACTTGGGAAAAGAAGTGGCGTCACCTACTTGTTGAGTACTGCTGTTGTTGAAGCATTATCATCCATCGGGTTACAAATGATTCCAACATGACTGGTTAGGAAACAAAAGATGATGTCATGTTGGCCAGATACAAGTACATTTGCTTCTGCTATGAAAATGGAGTTGTTATCTTGTAATCTTCATCATTTTAGATCTACTAACACTGACCCTATCAACGACGTCAACACCCGTGGATTCCTCTGTAAATACAAATGTGTATATGCAGGTATCACATAGATACATCTGTTATGCCTTAAGGGAAGTATGAAATAAGCTGATGAGTATCTCCTTTTTCTTCAAAAGCACATTATCTGGAGTTTGTTACACATTGATACATATTCGCCTCCAACAACATCATCTTCTCTGTGATATTTCGACTTTTAATAGACATTGAATTTCAATTACAAACCCACAGCCACAGCAAAGGGCAAATCCCTTTCCCCAAATCGCTTACTTGAGACTTCATGGCAGCAGCTAAAATGGTTAAAAGAGACATTGTGACCAAATGGCAACTGTATATCTTGTTTTCAGTTTCAGATTATCAGCATACACAGTAGGTGGGCTTAAGAAGTACTTGCATTTGCATGTCTAAATCGCAAGTTCTAAATTAGGGAATTTATGTCAAAATAGCTAGTAACTAAGTAAGGATAAGATTTATGGATAAACAACTATCATATTCAGTGCAGGTTCTGACACCGTTATCAGGCAAGTGTAGTGTTAGAACCTCCACCAAAACGTCGCTCTTAATTGTAATAAAGAAGTTGTTCATCCATAAATCGTATCCTAACTTAATACTCCAACTTCTAAATGCCTTCAAAGAAGTTTGCTAGTAACCATTCATTGAAAGGAGTAGAAAGGGCATCTTTAAGGATCCCGAAAGCATATATTTTCAAAACATCCAGTGAACAATAAGTTGGTTTGCAGAATGCCCCTGTAGCCAAGAAGTTAATACGGCCAATCCCTAACTAAAATAAATCCAAAAGATGAAATAATGGCAATAGGAACAATCCGATTTATTCAGTCACAACTTGTGACAAGCTGTTCCTGGGGACCTATGCTGGGCTTGGCTTCCTTCATTTCATATCCTCAATTATGCTTTGACTTGCGTCTTCCAATGCCGTACTTCTGGAAAGATCCATGTTATAGATCAGGACAGGACATGCTTGACTATACATTGTTAATGAGTGACGTAACTGAGGAGTAATTAGAAAAGAATGTTATATTATTCATATACATTTACTTGCGTGTGAAATTAACGTTGAAAGCTATCCTAGACTGAGCCTCTGTTACCACAACACAACAAGCTGTCAAGTGAAGATGTTGGTCCTCCGTGTTCTCGTTTGTGGAGCCCTCTACACCAGTGTTACAAGACTACACGGCCTATTTGTACACAGTGAGTTCTTTACGGGTTTTAGAACAAATACACAGTCAACTTTATCATGGCCTGGTTGCCCTGTACGCCGTACACTCGGTATATTCTGTACCTGCACATTACTGCGGGCAGCGATGGAGTAGTGATATTGCCTGAATTCACTGCAAGACGCCTCCCAATGACCCCTCTGTATATAGTTCGTACAACATGATAGATGACGTGAAAAATACACTTTAAGTAAGGTTAACAGACATTGGGTTTATATTTACATATGTGTCACGACGAGTGAGCGTAATGTGATTGTTGTTGTAACTTTGTGACTTGAATCAATCAAAGAAATGGTGGTATGACGCCATATGGATTTCTCCGAATGCTGGGTCGAGATGACCCTTGACATCAGGTTGAGCAGATTGTGCTTGCGGCCGCAAACATCTCATCATCAGACATAGTTTGTCTAAGGAAACTTTCAACTTTATGTCCTTTCTCCACCATTGAAAGCATTTGAGTGTGTTCAACGAGTCTGAATCCAATTGATGGCCATGGACTTATATTCTCTCAAATTCGATACATAAAGTTGCACGTGAATGTCGATGTATTTCATTGTTACAGACATTTAAGAATTGACCTTCACTTTGTGTGAGTTCATTAGAGTATGAACCTTCATAGAGTAAGGGCCAAACTGTATGAACGTCGGAGCTTTATGATAATTTGTTTATCACAATTTCTTAACTCAAAGGATATAAGCCAAGATCTAAACACAATTGTATTTAGTACGTGTGACTTCATGTTTACACTGACAGCCATACAAGAACCAGCTATATCGCGGTGTAAAATAGTTCCTCAAAAAGAGAGGTGACATGGGCGTTTGGATGCACAACTTGCTCTTCAGAAACATCTTACGCAGCACATGTGTTCAAATCATATCCTCATTAGATGAGAAAGGTCTGTAAAGAACTACCTCAGTAAGTCAGTCACAATGACAGCGCGTCGTAATACATTTACATCAAGTACAAGACGTCCAAATAACCGACATGATAAACGTGACGGGAGAGATTTCCGAAGTTGATAATGAATCTGTGGCGGTTACATGTGTTAGTCATCATTGATCAGCTGGCCGATCATTGAAAGGTGAATAAAGATGCGTCAAACAGACACTAAGGTAAATTCATAGATTGCTAGAGACGGTCAATGTCAGCCTAGGCACGGATCGAGTCGATACTACGATAGTTTAGATTTGCATTTCATCGTTTGTTCATAAGGATGGGCCGCATCGAGGATATTCGTGAACAATCATGCAGTCATGCTCTCCGACATTTCTCAATGTATACTGAAACGCTGAGACCAAGAATAAAGGTTCTAAATGATCAGAAAGAATGCTTATGTATGTTTTCGTGCTAGGAAATTCCAAAGGGTTTCCCCGGGAATGTGGAAGAAATCCGTCAGTGTTTACGTCATTTCAAGAACACGGTCTCGTGAAAAACGTATGAACGTCAAATTGTGTCGTTCATACACTTATGAACGTCAATTTCGCGGTCATGTGACCGACCTCTCGTCCAATGGAAAAGTCGTATATCGTGTAAACTTCAAATAAATTAAATATGAAAAGTTAAATATCAAAATGAAACTGTTAGTGAATTAAAATTGGCATATCAGTGCCATTGCCGATGTTGCAAAGCAGTTTTCTTTTCACATCCAGCATATAAAGCCCCAATTTGCTAATGTTGAATGGCATAGATGCTCAAGGTCAAGTGTCATAGTATATATCGTGCATTTTTTTACGTGTCATGCAAACTGCTAAACCGTTTTCTCAATTGACTAAAATATGCTGACACTAAATATGGATGCGTGAAACCATTATGAGGTTTTAGTATAATTTTGTCCACTGAAAGTTGATCTCTTGTGAAGTAACTGGAAAAGAATACTACATACATAGTCATACAAATGGTAGTATTACATAGATATAGTTACTTATTGACCATTAACGTGGTGTAGTGGATAGAGCATCTGCCCGGAGAGTGAAAGGTCGTGGGTTCGTTAAAAGGCATTGAAAGAGATTAGGTTTTACTCTGCCTTTCGCTCGGAATTAAGGGCTGGACTGCTCGGAGTTATTCATGTTAAACTGCGGCATGATAAAAATGGCATTAGTCCGGCCTAGTACAAGCACACACACACACACACACACACACACACACACACACACACACACACACACACACACACACACACACACACACACACACACACACACACACACACACACACACACACACACACACAGACAAACACACACGCACACACATGCATGCACGCACGCACGCACACTCACATGTTGCTATAAAGATGCAATGATTTCATTTCCCTTAGTTACTTATTTCATCCATTTTGTATCCCTTGTGATGAGAGAATCACGGTCAAGCATGTCCTGCTTGACTGTATTGATTTTGCCATCACAAGGGATAAATATTTCAAATCATCATCTCTCAAGGATCTTTTTTATAATATTAATTCTCATTTAGTTATTGGGTTTTTAAAAGAGATAGAATTGTTCCATAAATTTTGATAATATGTATTGTATAAAATGAATGACTTTTTAAAATTGGTAGAATGAAATTATATTAGTTTGTTACTGGCCGTATCCTCAAAGGGGGTAGACGTAGTGTAAAATTATTGTTCCCCTGAGAGGCTATCGTAAGTCCATGTCATTCAAAGACTTTTTCTGCCTACTACTCTTTTAAACGTAGATTTTTTGTATTTTTACTTGTGGCTAACTTTGCGTACAATCGCCAGTTGCTGAAGGGATGATGTAAATCCTGCTGGGATACATGCAGGTATGAAATGTACTGTAAGTCCCCATGGTCTCCAGTATGGCGGTCTACCTTCAGTTGCTGGCGATCTATAGCCCGTTTTTATAATGTAATGTTATGTACAGTGTTATTGATTTTATGATTACATACTAATTTTACATTTACTTCTGTGATAAGTCTAGTTATTTGACTGTCCCTCGTTGGCAGGTGTTTTATATAAGTTTCATTATATGTATTATATATATAACTATTGATAGTCACGATATGGCTGAAATATTGCCGATGTGACTTACAATTTTAACTCACTCACTCACTCACTCACTCACTCACTCACTTATTTCATATTTGTCAGTCTTTTTTTAAAATGCTATTCAACAACGTATGCTTGTCATGAGAGGCGATTTACTGGATCGACGGCTCAAGCTTGGCGATCTTGTTTATTTGCGACTTATTGAGGGCGTGGATCATTGCTCATAATATCAATCACTGGCGTGTCTGGTCTAGCCTCGTTCATTTGCAGGCTGCTTGACTATTTATTTAGGAGTGTAGCATTAACCAAAAACCGAATGAAGAAATCAGTCAACGAGCCCTTTTCATGTTTGTACTTCAAACGGTGATGCACGCTGGATGAATGCTAAACAAAATGTAGCTATCTATACATATATAATTTTGTACAAGTATAAACATGCAGACAGAAAAAGATTTTGTCGGAAAAATGTCAACTTGTCCCTTGACATATATAAACTATTATCGACTATCCTCATTACTGAGAGACATCCGACCACAACACCAATTGCAACCTCTACTGTTCACCTCAACATTGAAACTATGACGCAGATGGCATTAACATGAAAAATGATGGATAATTACTAGGTAGCAAGTTCGTCCTGTGAGGACAACTGCTTGAACAGCAACGAGTCAAGCATCAATCTGATGACGAAGCTAGAATGTACCAACTTTACTGTGAAACCGTAGGTACCAACGGAATACGAAGGTTGACAGGTTTGGTGGTGATACACTGGTGCAAGTGAAAGGTAACAGGCCGACTCTTACGGTTGTGATGATATCCTACATTCGCATTAAGATCCATACTAATGTCATCGTTTAACAGAAAAATTCAAGATAAAAACAACACATGCAACAGCAACATCCCTTTAAAACGAAAAAAATACAGGTCCACCCGTGATCCTCCAAATCGCCATGTTTGTAATATCCGGTGCCGTCACTGCCACGTGTCATTGTGTCATCACTCATCAAATATTCAGATGTGCAGTAAATGCGTGTCAATTCCCATACTAACGTTCTGTGTTTCTTGTGCTGAGTTGAGGAGTATATAATTATCTCGTTTCTTTGTTTACGAAATAGGCAGTTTCCCAGTCAATTAAACGTTGAAGCGTGGTCACATAATCTACTTTGACTGCATGAACAATGCATGCCAACCTGTCAATACATCGGGTGGACAAATATAGCTCTTCAAGTAATATTTGCTAGAGTATAACATTCCTGTAACCCTGGTATTTGCCTAATGGAAATCCGATGCTCTTCAAACTGTCCTTATCAACGATCGATGATGGGTGGAAATTCAACAATCTTGTTCAATGCATAACGACAAAAAGTGTCACCATGAAAATAATTGTTCTGAAAACATTTCCAACTACGATTCATAGGTTCAATTCCTGGTGATCGAGGCTGCTGACAAACAACATGTAAAATTAAATCCATTTGAGATTTCAAAAGCTGTTAATGGGCATTGTGGAGAAGTGAAAAATGTAGCTTATCTCTGTTGTGGCTCCATTCTTGTGGAGTGTGTGAAGAAACAGCAATTTATCTCTTTATCTCTTGTCTATCAGTAAGTTTGCTAATGTTGAGGTTGCTGTTTCAGCACATAAGACACTCAACTCCAGTTGGGGCATTGTTCGTGACAGACATCGGCCGGTGCTTTCCGCCATATCCGAACAAGACTTTTTGGTATAGCTGAAGGATCAAGCAGTGACATCTGTAAAACCTTTTACAAAAAGAAGGGTGTTCATGGAAATGACAAAACGATCTATCTCTTAAGTTTGTGACCTATGACAATTCCCCGTCGTAGTAAAGCTGGAAATGTTAACATCAGAGTGGAGGTGTATGTCCCCAATCCACTGTGATGTTATACTTGTCAACAGTTTATTCATTGTTCCCGTGGTGATATAAAACAGGAACTTTATATTTACTGCTGAAGCCAAGGCTATTCAAACAGCCTTGGAATATATTCAGAAACAAAATGCATGTAAAACCATTTCCTGTGAAGTTATCTCGCAATTAAATATCTCCTTACCATTGCTTCCCAATACAGCATTAATATCTGAGGATGATAGTGTGTTTGTTCAGTAGATGACCAGTCTTAAATAGGTTCTCCCTTCTTGGGCCACCATACGTTACAAGTTAGGTTTACCAAAAAGTCTATACACTGTCTTTTATTTGTTTATTTGAGTGTGTCACTGTGTAGACCTTCCAATGTTGGTGATTTACTGTTCTGTTATCGACCTTTTAACTGTGTGCTGCCTGTGATGGTTGCCTGTCTCAAGCCATCGTCTGTCTGCTGTCTCTGCTTACCACCTCTGCACTTAGGAGGTAGCAGTTCTCTGACCTTTTGACCGGGGCGCTCCGAGTTCGCCTCGTGGAGGACGTAAACGTGATTATGAGTGGGCTAAAGTCCCGTACTATCTATCTCGGTCCTGGACATTGACCACACATTCGCCTGGCCATGTTGTGACCACATGGTTATACCTCCTTGCTGTTGGGTCAACATCTCTGCTTGAGCCAACAAGGTAATTAACCTGTTTACTTAGTCCAGCATGTGTGACTGTGTAGACTGACCCTCAGCTAGACGAGTTATGTAACCGATTCAAGTTCAGCTCACCGAACATGCCAATCCAAGCTGAGCTTGCCAAGAATACGTTTAAGCTGTCTATATTCTCTTAGAGAATTTTGCAGAAATGTATTGAACTCTTTGAGTTTGTCACTGAGTTGGGAAACTATACAGACAGTTGCATTGGAGTCAAACACAAATCTTCACTTCTATAATAGATGTTACAGACTTAATACAAGTATACTTGTAGATACACCCATTGGGAGTCTGATGGGAAGCAGCGTAAGGTCCAGGTCACTCAGAGTGAATTATCCTGTGTACACGATTCCTTGGATATTATTTTCATGAACTTGATGATAATTTGTACACTGATATCCAGTGAGGGTTCTTGATCAATATTTGGAGGACCTCTCTTGACTCTAAACATGACTCGCATTTCGTGACATTTCCGATTCATTTGAAGAGTTATGGAAAACTCAACTATCCAAATACATGTCATATGTCAAATACACCACTGAGGTGTGCAACTAGAACATTCTAGGATATGATTAGCTGACCTTGAGGGTCAAGATTGGCCTGATATCCATGCTGCTTTCTGGATCGCTCTTCTTCATGCTGCCGTCGGATGGCAGGACTACTGCCGGGCGGCGTCAGGCAATAAATACTTACCTTTTATGCCTACTGTATGAATGGCGGGTGCTACGGGTAGGACAGGACATGCTTACCCTTTTCGCCAACACCTGGCGTCAGTGGTTCTCAGTAGTCCATTCATATAATCTTCGTGGCTATATTACCCTTTGCGCCAAAAAGAAATCTCTTTCAGAGGATAATCAAATCTGGTTATTCTCTTGGTTTACCTTATATATTTATGGAGGTAATTAGAGAGACAGAAAATTTATGCTAAATATGTACTGCATTTGGTATGTGTCTATAGTCCAAACCGAAAGTAATGTGATTCCACCAAGATAGGATATGCCTTTGTTATGAACGTAGTTCGAGGAATCAGCAAGTTTCTTGTTTTCACCTTACCTGTAATATAGCAAGAAGTAATATGTGCGTAAGGTATCTGTTTCACATATTGTTGGCATTTAAGCTGAAAAAAGTGGGGTTCACGTCCCCTTAAACACTGAATTTCTTTTCCCACCACACCTGCACTCTTTAAAACAAAGATGATTAGTCTCTACATATTTTCCTTGCAGGTGAACATATTTCAAATGGAAAATATGCAAAACAGAGTAGTACCTCTTCGATCTATGATGATAGTCGGGCTTTAAATAAATCATATGTGTCATCTGGATCATTAACAAAATTTGCCAGCCCGTCCTGGTGGGAGGTCGACCTGAGGGGCTACTTCACCATCAGCAGCATCACCCTCACAGCAGCCACCTACGGGAGATGGAGTAAGTTCATACAGAACACGTCACTTTTGTTTCATTGAGTGATAATGTAGAAACATATATAAAATAGGTTGCACACCATATATCCCACGAATTATTTTATATCAGTTTCAGCGCAATTCAATAATCAAAATCAATTGTGTAGGATGTCACTAGTGATATTTTTCAAGATTTACACACTCTCAGGTTATCTGAACACTTTCCATACAGTGTTGTTAAATGGGAATAGTGCATCACAACACTAGTTTTGCATCAGCAGATCAGCAACAGGGGATCTTATGTTTGACACGTGCACTGGGATATTCCTTTGTTTGCAGATGTTTACATGAGAAATGCCTTCGTGGAGGTGATGGACAAAGATGTCAGTCTCTGCTCTGATGTCCAGTCGGAGTGGTGTGGGAATGTGTCCAGCACTGTCACTGCTGGGGAAGAGTTCACCTTTACCTGCAATGCTACATTCCCTGTCCGCTTTGTCCGTGTCACAAGGCCATCTACCACCAATGTACACCTCGTTATCGGACATGTGGATGTTCAAGGGGAGGGGGCTAAGAAGCCATATCGTGAGTAAACCATTGATTCACCGTTGGCTTCACAAAAGTCAAATCGGTACAAAGTCATAATCCCCTATATGTTTGAGCACGGTTAGAGTGAGTGAGTTAAAATGTTTTAGCTTTGTATCTGGTTTAAGACAGGCCCAATTCTATAACAACTGGTCGTAAGAGGCGACTTAACTGATCGGGTTGTCAGTCGCGAAGACTTTTCTGATTGCATGTCATCATACCCGATGTCGTGGGACGTTCATCATAACATAAATGACTGATTTGCCTTCCTGACTCTAAAAAGTAACTATATTTTATAGGTTCCTACTACAAACCGTTGAAGAACAAGAAGATGTCTCAGCCGTTCCTAACCACGTCAGCCATGACAGCCGGAGACTGTGGCATCATTTGTCACCGATATAATTCATGCATCGACTTCAGCTACAGTGCAGTGTCGCCGACCAATGAGAACTGCCTGCTTTCTGACAAAGTGTTGTCTTCATCTGAAGATAACTTTTGGACAACTTACACTAGCTTCTGCATGTAAACATTCAACTAAAATATAGCAAGCTTCTCTCACACTTTATGACAACTATGTTTAAAATATAAATATACTCTCGTTGACCCTAAAACAAGCTTCACTTTAAGATTATCATTTTGTAAGTTGTCTAGTATTTCTCCAAAAATTGATATGGTTTCAACCAAATATCATGTTTGCCATGGTGTCATATGGGACTGTGGTCGAATGGTTCTCATAAACGTTTGTGATTAATTGGATTAACTCGGTGACTTGTTAATTTCGTTTCATTCTACAATGACGGTTTTGCAATGCTGATTGATGAGTTGACGCGAAATGACGTCACATTGTACCATTGGGCATTTGAGGTCACCCATTGCATTCAACGTCACCTTATGCAATCAGACCATACGCTAACCCGGATTGAAAGTTAGTCATCAATTTTCGCCTCACCCAATGATGATAATGACTCTTTGCACCAAACATTCAGATCGGTAGGTCGAAATATGACAAAAACGTAAAGTCCACCATATGTATTTCCTCAATGTTAAGTAGGCAGGGAAAAGAGTTGGAATTGTTTAATATTACCTCCCTGTCTGGTATACAGTATGACATACATGTACCCACTTTCACAAACAATTGATTTGATGACTGACTATGCGCTCAAATATATATGCTGAGTACCTCCTGGCATATATTAATAATAAATGTTGTCCGATCGACCAGTTTGTCGCACTTTTACTAGTTGGCGTTTACCAACCAATGAACAAAGTAAAAGTGAGTGAGTGAGTGAGTTGGGTTTAACGCCACTTTTAACACTATTCAAGTTATATCACAGCGTGTCAGCTTAATGTGGGAGGAAAGCCCCAAGCGATGCAGGTCTTAGACGTTTACCACTTACTGACAAACCAAGAAACATAATCGGGGCGAACCGGGGTTCGAACCCACAATCATAGGTTTCTGGCGTGTCCAAGGGACACAACTCTGCACAGCGAATCACGGCGCCTTAGACGACTGGACCATGCGTGCACCCCACACAAAGTAAGACATTTTTCACCAAGTTAGGTCGTCGGTAACATGAACATTATTTCATTTATTTCATGATGCTGGGATTTTATCAAAATGTTTTATGAAATTGTCGACGAAAATTCTTGAAAAACAATAACTATGCCTTAGACTGTTGGAAAAAATGTAATTGATGCGAGGTGTTTCACATAAAAGCTGAAAAACAATGTCTGATCTTGACACGAAAGACAAGGCACCCTTCCTCCCCATCCCCCCCCCCCCCCCCCCCCCCCTCCTCCCAATAAATAAAATGTTCGATCACTTATAGTGTAGAATAATAATTATATTCTATATATTGAAACACTTTGAGCACTAAAATGAATGTATTTTTTTATTTTGTCCATATGAGTAGTTGAGCAGTTATCACATTAAAAGAACTGTTTTTTACCGTTATCGCTTTGTATTCAAAAGCAACGGATAGGCGAGAGGCTATTGGAAGTAATAGGAATATTGATATTTGTTGGGTTCGATGTCTAAAGTTGTGAAATGGCTGAAATCTACTAAAGGTGCAAGAAACGTTCATGTTAAGTTTGCTGAAATACATATTACCTAATGTATGGCAACACGCATTTACTACTGACACATTAAAGCAACTTTTCTCCTGATCTGACAATGCACCAAGGATACTAAACACTGTGATTTTCAATATCGATTTTTCCATCAAACTAGATATACCAAGAGAGAATCACTTGCAATGAAGCGGAATTTTAAACAAGTGAATCATATCATGGCTTGTTAAATATATTTTCACTATCTGTATCAAAGGGATATTCCTAATTTCTATCCTTCATACAAAAATTCTAAAAACTACAGAAATGTTTTTTGGTAGGAAGAATGACCAACATTGTGTTTTTGCAAGAAGTGGACAACTTTGAATGTTGAATTTGAACAAGAACGTGAATGTTAATGATATATTCCATTGTATCTCACATGGAATCCTAATGACACACTCTATGAGTCTCTGTATATGTTTTGTATATGATTTGTATCTACACCTGCTGATGTGAATAAACTGTTTTTCTATAACACTATGAAAGCATTTTATTTGCTGTTTCTTATGACAAAATGCCATGGGTTAACCTGGACCAAATTATTCTGGTCCTGTTGACAACGATACTGCCTAACTGTCAGGCTGTTCGAGCTGTAATGGCCAGCTGCAACAGTGTTAACCATTATGTACTGGTGTGAGGCTATTCACAACATAAATGTCAGGTTGACAACTATAATGCGCTGAAGGCAGGTTGTTATGAACCATACATTCCGGCTGCCAGTCTGATAACAACAATACTGTCCCGTTGTCAGGCAGTAGACAACCAATATGTCCCGCTGTCAAGACTTCAATGTTCAGCTGTTGGGCTAAAGCGCATAGTGGCAGCGCGTGTGAGACACACATTTCGTACTCAAACACAAATGCAGAGAGAGGAAAAAAATAGGAATGGAACAGTGGAGTGAAGGAAACATTATTCATTGTGATATTCATGGATATGGAATTGACACTGACACTGATACACAATAACAAGCTTGATCGGAACTGTTGCAAGAATCTCGTCTTGGTTGAAAAATTGATATATGAAGATAATGTGAATTGCAAATAACTCTTCGCGGTAAGTAAACAAAACACTTGTAGGCCTAATACATCGGAGTTGTTTGCATATTCAGGACTGTGACAAAGAGCTTGCGAAACGGGCAACACAATATTGGAATTTTAAGGACTTTCTTGTCCTGCAATGTTATTGAAAAATCTCGATATGGATCATGTGCCTCGGATTCACTGGTCTAGTGAGCGTTTGAGTTATTTTTTAAAGTGACGGCGGGAAGTATTAGGTCATAATTCCTAACTGGGGATCATGGGTAATTAAAGCAAGATTTATGTCACCGGTTGTCTGTACTTTATGCTTGCCAAGCACAAAACAAATTCTTAAACACAAGTTGGTATCACATACGATGGTCAAGGATGGACGTATGTGCCACTGGCAAGGAGATTATACTTTGAAACTACTCGTATACTACTACACGTTGAATCATCATAGATCATCCGGGTTGGGGAGAGAGTCATGCTATACACGTATGAAATTATTCAAAATGTATCTAATAATGCTATATCTCTCGACATTAGTAAGATGATCCTTCAAAGAATTTGAATGAGCATTGCTCAATGTTCTACATATGCTTGACTGCTTCTCTGAACACAAGACACACAATGGAGGATCCTCTCCTTTCAATAAATAAAGATGTGTGTACGTAGTATGATAAATACGTCGTAAAATGACCTCTACAAATGTTGACTGAAACCCTAGTAGGAACAACACAGAGTTGATTTAATGTGATGAAGTTTATTACTACCCACCTTTTTCGCTTAAGACCTTTGATGAAGCATCTTATTACAGGATTGATGTCACTTGGGACAAGAAGTGGCGTCACCTACTTGTTGAGTACTGCTTTTGTTGAAGCATTATCATCCATCGGGTTACAAATGATTCCAACATGACTGGTTAGGAAACAAAAGATGATGTCATGTTGGCTAGTTACAAGTACATTTGCTTCTGCTATGAAAATGGAGTTGTTATTCCGTAATCTTAATCATTTTGGATCTACTAACACTGGCCCTATCAACGACGTCAACACCCGTGGATTCCTCTGTAAATACAAATATGTATATGTAGGTATCACATAGATACATCTGTTATGCCTTAAGGGAAGTATAAAATAAGCTGATGAGTATCTCCTTTTTCTTCAAAAGCACATTATCTGAAGTTTGTTACACATTGATACACATTCGCCTCCAACAACATCATTTTTTGGTGTGATATTTCGACTTTTGATAGACATTGAATTTCAATTACAAACCCACAGCCACAACAAAGGGCAAAATCGCTTACTTAAGACTTCATGGCAGCAGCTTAAATGGTTAAAAGAGACATTGTGACCAAATGACAACTGTTTATTTTGTTTTCAGTTTCAGATTATCAGCATACACAGTAGGTGGGCTTAAGAAGTACTTGCATTTGCATGTCTAAATCGCAAGATCTAAAGTTGGGAATTTATGTCAAAATAGCTAGTAACTAAGTAAAGATAAGATTTATGGATAAACAACTATCATATTCAGTGCAGGTTCTGACACCGTTATCAGGCAAGTGTAGTCTTAGAACCTCCACCAAAACGTCGCTCTTAATTGTAATTAAGAAGTTGTTCATCCATAAATCTTATCCTAACTTAATACTCCAACTTCTAAATGCCTATCAAAGAAGTTAGCTGGTAAATATTCATTGAAAGGAGTAGCAAGGACATTTTTAAGGATCCCAAAGGCATATATTTTCAAAACATCCAGTGAAAAAAAGTTTGTTTGCAGAACGCCCCTGTAGCCCAGAAGTTAATACGGCCAATCCCTAACTAAAATAAATCCATAAGATGAAATAATGGCAATAGGAACAATCTGTGTAAGAAGAGGGTGCAGTGTGACCACGCGAGATGACGTCACACAAGCCAATCTCAGCAAGATGCTCACTGGTGGAAATTATCACTGCTCAACACTGAGAGCTACATTTCGTAACAACACATATTCAACCGCGAAATATACAGTCTGCATGTTGGGTTGTATTTGTTGTTAAACTCTGTATTCAGCAATATTCCAACTACATGACGGTGGCCTTTAAAACATCGAACCTGGACCAGACAACCCAGTATTTTATGTTATGACCAACGTCACACATCATCGGGTGCAGCTATCATCCAAGTCACCGATCCAGGCCCGGTGATTTATTCAGTCACTACTTGTGACAAACTGTTCCTGGGAACCTATGCTGAGCTTGGCTTCCTTTATTTCATATCCTCAATTATGCTTTGACTGTTGTCTTCCAATCCTGTACTTCTTGAGCAAAATCAATGTTATAGATCAGGACAGGACATGCTTGACTATACATTGATAGTGACTGGCGTAACTGAAGAGTAATAAGAAAAGAATGTTATATTATTCACATACATATTTACTAGCGTGTGAAATTAACGTTAAGAGTTATCCTAGACTGAGCCTCTGTTACCACAACACAACAAGCCATCAAGTGAAGATGTTGGTCCTCCGTGTTCTCGTTTGTGTAGCCCTCTACACCAGTGTTACAAGACTACACGCTCTATTTGTACACAGTGAGTACTTTAAGGGTTTTAGAACAAATACACAGTCAACTTTGTCATGGCCTTTTTGCCCCGTATGCCGTCGGTACACTCGGTATATTCTGTACCTGCACATTTCTGCAGGCAGGGATGGAGTAGTGATATTGCCTGAATTCACGGCAACACACCTCCCAATGACCCCTCTGTATATAGTTCGTACAACATGACAGATGACTTTAAAAAACATTTTAAGTAAGGTTAACAGACATTGGGTTTACAAGTATATATATGTTACGACGAGTGAGCATAATGTGATTGTTGTTGTAAATTTGTGACTTGAATCAATCAAAGAAATGGTGGTATGACGCCATATGGATTTCTCCGAATGCTGGGTCGAAGATGACCCTTGACATCAGGTTGAGCAGATTGTGCTGGCGGCCGTAAACATCTCATCATCAGACATAGCTTGTCTAAGCAAACTGCAACTTTATGTCCTTTCTCCAACATTGATAGCATTTGAGTGTGTTCAACGAGTCTGAATCCAGTTGATGGCCATGGACTTATATTCTCTCAAATTCGATATATAAAGTTGCGTGTGAAAGTCGATGTGTTTTTGTGTCTTTCATTGTTACAGACATAAAAAATTAAAAATTAAAATTAAACTATTAGTGAATTAGAATGGCAACTTCGGTGCCATTGCCGATGTCACAAAATAGTTTTCTTTTCACATCCAGCATATATAGCCCAAATTTGCTAAAGATGAATGGCATAGATGCTCAAGGTCTAAGTGTCATAGTATATATCGGGCATTTTTTACGTGTCATGCAAACTGCTAAACCGTTTTCTCAATTGACTAAAATATTCTGACACTGAATATGGATGCGTGAAACCATTATGAGGTTTCATTATAATTTTGTCTACTGAAAGTTGATCTTTTGTGAAATAATTGGAAAAGAATACTACATACATAGTCATACAAATGGTAGTATTACATAGATTTAGTAACTTATTGACCATTGACGTGGTGTAGTGGATAGAGCATCTGCCCGGAGAGTGAAAGGTCGTGGGTTCGTTAAAAGGCATTGAACGATACTCGTTTTTACTCTGCCTGTCGCTCGGAATGAAGTGCTGGACGGTCCGGCATGATAACTCAGTGGGCTAGCACCATAAAAATGGCATTAGTCCGGGTAGTACAAGCACACACACACAGACAAACAAACACACACACACGCGCGCATGCACGTACGCATACGCGTATGCACGCACGCACGCACGCACACACGCATGCGCGCATGCACGCACACACACTCACACGTTGCTATAAAAATCCAATGATTACACTTCCCTTAGTTACTTATTTCATATTTGTCAGTCTTTTTTAAAAATGCTATTCAACAACGTATGCTTGTCATGAGAGGCGACTTACTGGATCGGTGGCTCAAGCTTCGTGATCTTGTTTATTTGCGACTCATTGCTCATAATATCAATCACTGTCGAGTCTGGTCTAGCCTCATTCATTTGCAGGCTGCTTGACTATTTAGGAGTGTAGCATTGACCGAAAACCGAATAAAGAAATCAGTCAACGAGCCCTTTTCATGTTTGTACTTCAAACGGTGATGCACGCTGGATGAATGCTAAACAAAATGAAGCCATCTCTATGACTGTCGGAAAAATGTCAACTTGTCCCTTGACATATATAAACTATTATCGACTATCCTCATTACTGAGAGACACCAATTACAACCTCTACTGTTAACCTCAACATTGAAACTATGACGCAGATGGCATTAACCTGAAACACGATGGATAATTACTAGGTATATATCATACAGGACACATCACACAAACAACGGGGAATTACGGATTATTTGTCCTCAGTATGCAATTGTTCAACAGCGAAGTCATGCCACCACTAACTGAAGCACAACAGAATTACAATGCAGAACGATCGAAAACATGCGACTTGCAGTCAGCTGAAACCTGGGTTCACCATGCGCTCCAGACTATAATCTCTACACCCTGGTACATCATTAGACGAAACCAAGTCAGGCCAACCCCGTTGTGGCTGCCGAGGACTGCTTTCTACAGTGGCAAAGGCAAAGCATCCGACACGACAGTTGCAATTTCGGTATTGTGAAAGATATCTGACCAGGTTGTGCGGACAATCATTCGTGGGGAAGGTCTCGAGCAAGACGGTCTGTTTGTAGTCATTTTGATGGTTCAAGCAAGTACGTCCTGTGAGGACAACCGCTTGAACAGCAACGAGTCAAGCATCAATCTGATGACGAAGCTAGGATGTACCAACTTTACTGTGAAACAACCGTAGGTACCAACGGAACACGAAGGTCGACAGGTTTGGTGGTGGCAGCGATAAACTGGTGCAAGTGAAAGGCAACAGGACGACCCTTAATATTGTGATGATATCCTACATTCGCATTAAGATCCATACTAATGTCATCTTTTAACAGAAAAATGCAAGATAAATAACAACACATGCAACAGCAACATCCCTTTAAAACGAAAATATACAGGTCCACCCGTGATACTCCAAATTGCCATGTTTGTAATATCTGGTGCTTTGTCCACTGTCACGTGTCATTGTGTCATCACTCATCAAATATTCAGATGTGCAGTAAATGCGTGTCAAATCCCATACTGCATGAACAATGCATGCCGTCATAATTTATTATTTGCATCAATAAGTTGATATTCCAACTCTGTTGTGCCCCTGTGTCGGTGGAGGAAGAGACTGTGGTAGTTGAGCGCACTTGTTCCAGGATCCGTGTTCCTTTGCCAAACTCTCTACTTTGCCCCTTACTTCACCTAGACGGATGGTAGAATGGGTCGGGATCTATCCATTGGCTGTTCACGTGCAAGGCAAATATTTTTATTGTTTAGTCTTACACTACTGCCTAGAAGTTCATTCCCCTTACACGCATGGGCAACGCGTTACGCAACCAGTGTGCATCGGGTTGGTCACTCGTGTGGAACCCGTCCGCCACGCGTGTGATACCCGTGTGCAACGCGTTGCACACGGGTGTGCACCCCGTTCGCCACTCGTGTGCAACGCGTGACACACTCATTAGAGGGGGAACAAACTTTTGACCAAAGGAGGACCCGTGTTAAGCTGAACCTGGAGGTGGTAACAAGGAGAGAAAATTTTGTTATCCTGACGAAAAATGATAATACACATGTATTTGCTAATGTCTCCTTTCTTTATGTGATTTTGTGGGAATAACCTGAATACTGTTGTGATTAAATAGATCTGTCTTGTTTTATACGACCATTGCTTCTAAATCCGATGGTGTTAAGAGAATACATGGTCCTGGAACATGTTATTGCCATTGAAATGCTTTTATTGTGATTTGACATTAACCGTCTGTAGTACGACTTTCAGTGATAATATGTATGAGGTTTTGCGGCGAATTGTTTTTATTGGACCCTAATTACTTTATGATGACTTGGACTCTTTATCTCAGCTCCATAGCCGTGAGGCTGGAAAAGAGCAGCATGTAATTAATGAGGGTGGGTTATATCATTGAGGATACACTTGAGGGAGAGAATACTAATTACCGTACTACAGGAAGAGACCTGTAGACGTAAGCGCGGGGTTGTGTTTTAGCTGGCCGTTCCATAATGGCCGCCAGGAGAAGTAAACAGTGAGCTTTGACTGCGTCATCTAAAATAAATAATAAGATACAGCAATATTATTTTCACGGGTCTGTTGAATAAACTCCCAGCGCTACTGTCAATGTATCTTCTACTTGATCCTTGATACATCATTTTGGCATTCACAATTTATAGTATTTCAACGTACAAAGGAGCACTGATCTAAATCAATTCCGCGGGAGTAGTTGTTGCCTGTGCATTACTGTATTTTCCCAGTGAGTACCCGGATGATATAGCAGAAATCTAGACTTGTTCGCGACCTGTGCTCGCCATTCGTAAGCGCATTTTTATTGATAGTAGGACGTATGGTCACATTGATCAACGAAAATGAAATACAGTTTTGGAAATGGTGATGAAGTTTTGATAAGTCACTTGCTTGGTAATTGTGCGATCTTCGTGTACAATATTTTGACTTGCAACACAAAGTAAATATTTCATCTGAACATTGCTTATTTTACCGTGTGTATATGTTTACACTCAAAATGTAAACAGATTTCACTAAGGAAATTTATTAAATGCCTAAATATTCAGTTATTTTACAAATTAACTGAAAAATATGTCCATCTTTATTAATATGATAACGAATTCCAAATATTTGTATATGTTAAATATCATCACCAAGTACAGTTCTGTATTGTTTGGCTTCTTTTCTTAGCATAATTAATAGTTGTGATGTGTTTAAGCTCTTCTGATCATCTTTATCATTTTTAGTCAGTCGGTTTAATAAATGGACAGATTATTCAGTCAATTTGTAAAATGATTGAAATATTTAGATATTTAATAAATTGCCTGAGTGAATCATATTTTACACATTGACTGTAACATATACACGCTTACAAAAGAAAATACATGCGAAAACAACGTCTATCGCGCATCGAAAAACTTCCCAACCAAACGGAAAGGAACAAGAATGATTCTGTTCAAAGCTGCAGCGAATGAATGAAAACAAAATGCAAATATCATTATTACAACCTACCAAAGTTATAATGTATCCGGGAATATCAACATAAAGGAACAATATCCATTGCATATGCAGCTGTACAAAAATACTTATTCGATGTCAAATGTCTCTGTGAGAATCAAATACTTTAATAATAATTATTTGGAAACAATATTTGGAATATATATGAAATATATTAAAATATTTAAATATATGTACGACAGGTTTGGTGGTGGCAGGGATAAACTGGTGCAAGTGAAAGGCAGCAGGACGACCCTTAATATTGTGATGATATCCTACATTCGCATTAAGATCCATACTAATGTCATCTTTTAACAGAAAAATGCAAGATAAATAACAACACATGCAACAGCAACATCCCTTTAAAACGAAAATATACAGGTCCACCCGTGATACTCCAAATTGCCATGTTTGTAATATCTGGTGCTTTGTCCACTGTCACGTGTCATTGTGTCATCACTCATCAAATATTCAGATGTGCAGTAAATGCGTGTCAAATCCCATACTGCATGAACAATGCATGCCGTCATAATTTATTATTTGCATCAATAAGTTGATATTCCAACTCTGTTGTGCCCCTGTGTCGGTGGAGGAAGAGACTGTGGTAGTTGAGCGCACTTGTTCCAGGATCTGTGTTCCTTTGCCAAACTCTCTACTTTGCCCCTTACTTCACCTAGACGGATGGTAGAATGGGTCGGGATCTATCCATTGGCTGTTCACGTGCAAGGCAAATATTTTTATTGTTTAGTCTTACACTACTGCCTAGAAGTTCATTCCCCTTACACGCATGGGCAACGCGTTACGCAACCAGTGTGCATCGGGTTGGTCACTCGTGTGGAACCCGTCCGCCACGCGTGTGATACCCGTGTGCAACGCGTTGCACACGGGTGTGCACCCCGTTCGCCACTCGTGTGCAACGCGTGACACACTCATTAGAGGGGGAACAAACTTTTGACCAAAGGAGGACCCGTGTTAAGCTGAACCTGGAGGTGGTAACAAGGAGAGAAAATTTTGTTATCCTGACGAAAAATGATAATACACATGTATTTGCTAATGTCTCCTTTCTTTATGTGATTTTGTGGGAATAACCTGAATACTGTTGTGATTAAATAGATCTGTCTTGTTTTATACGACCATTGCTTCTAAATCCGATGGTGTTAAGAGAATACATGGTCCTGGAACATGTTATTGCCATTGAAATGCTTTTATTGTGATTTGACATTAACCGTCTGTAGTACGACTTTCAGTGATAATATGTATGAGGTTTTGCGGCGAATTGTTTTTATTGGACCCTAATTACTTTATGATGACTTGGACTCTTTATCTCAGCTCCATAGCCGTGAGGCTGGAAAAGAGCAGCATGTAATTAATGAGGGTGGGTTATATCATTGAGGATACATTTGAGGGAGAGAATACTAATTACCGTACTACAGGAAGAGACCTGTAGACGTAAGCGCGGGGTTGTGTTTTAGCTGGCCGTTCCATAATGGCCGCCAGGAGAAGTAAACAGTGAGCTTTGACTGCGTCATCTAAAATAAATAATAAGATACAGCAGTATTATTTTCACGGGTCTGTTGAATAAACTCCCAGCGCTACTGTCAATGTATCTTCTACTTGATCCTTGATACATCATTTTGGCATTCACAATTTATAGTATTTCAACGTACAAAGGAGCACTGATCTAAATCAATTCCGCGGGAGTAGTTGTTGCCTGTGCATTACTGTATTTTCCCAGTGAGTACCCGGATGATATAGCAGAAATCTAGACTTGTTCGCGACCTGTGCTCGCCATTCGTAAGCGCATTTTTATTGATAGTAGGACGTATGGTCACATTGATCAACGAAAATGAAATACAGTTTTGGAAATGGTGATGAAGTTTTGATAAGTCACTTGCTTGGTAATTGTGCGATCTTCGTGTACAATATTTTGACTTGCAACACAAAGTAAATATTTCATCTGAACATTGCTTATTTTACCGTGTGTATATGTTTACACTCAAAATGTAAACAGATTTCACTAAGGAAATTTATTAAATGCCTAAATATTCAGTTATTTTACAAATTAACTGAAAAATATGTCCATCTTTATTAATATGATAACGAATTCCCAATATTTGTATATGTTAAATATCATCACCAAGTACAGTTCTGTATTGTTTGGCTTCTTTTCTTAGCATAATTAATATATTGTGATGTGTTTAAGCTCTTCTGATCATCTTTATCATTTTTAGTCAGTCGGTTTAATAAATGGACAGATTATTCAGTCAATTTGTAAAATGATTGAAATATTTAGATATTTAATAAATTGCCTGAGTGAATCATATTTTACACATTGACTGTAACATATACACGCTTACAAAAGAAAATACATGCGAAAACAACGTCTATCGCGCATCGAAAAACTTCCCAACCAAACGGAAAGGAACAAGAATGATTCTGTTCAAAGCTGCAGCGAATGAATGAAAACAAAATGCAAATATCATTATTACAACCTACAAAAGTTATAATGTATCCGGGAATATCAACATAAAGGAACAATATCCATTGCATATGCAGCTGTACAAAAATAGTTATTCGATGTCAAATGTCTCTGTGAGAATCAAATACTTTAATAATAATTATTTGGAAACAATATTTGGAATATATATGAAATATATTAAAATATTTAAATATATCGTTTTTAAACGTTATTTTAAATGTATCGGATATTATAACCCGTGTTCGTTTCTTAACTGATCACTTAGTTTGTTTCAGTTGTTTCACATAGGTGCCAAGTCAGCTGAGAAAGCCTATGTGACAACTATATTAATAATGTCCATGGTTCGTAAAAACATCCATAGAGTTCGATAACAATGAAACAACCAGTCAGTGTATTATCGGTTACCCTTTGAACAAAGTATGTTGTTTTTACATCTGTACTTCACGCCATGATATGAGTGTGTTCCCTAGGTTTAGTAAACCTACCTTCACATATAAACACTTACATTTGACATATCCACTGTGCAAGATAACAGTAATTAATCAATCAACGTATTTCCTGTTGATCCTTTGATGTCTGGGAATGATCCGTTGATTTACAAAAAAAGTAAAGCAACTGATCATACATCTCTTGCTGGGCTGCCACGTGCATATTACATTACACACATTCCACCTCACTTCAAACCTGGATTTAGATTGAATAATTACCCCAGGTACAAGAAAGACCAAATTGGAACCTTCATCGGGTAATCTGAGTGGTGCTACAACTAAGTATACATGTTATAAATTCATTAACTGAGCAGCAAGTGAATTACGACACTTGGATTACGACGAAATCCAAAGGTCGTATTACCTGAAGAATCAACCTTCATTTGAGAAATATCTACTGCTCTCAAAATCAATATTTCTCCCAATACTAAAAGTCAGAACTTCTAACCAAGGATTACCAGTTGAAACTGGTCGATGGCTGAACATTCCCAGGGAAGATAGCCAGTGTCCACTCTGTGATTCTATCGCTGTGGGAGATGAACTGCATTATTTATGCCGATGTGAAGCTTTTCACCAACGGCGATATGAACTCTTAAATAAGCAATATCTTAAGTTTCCAAACATTTAAGAAGATTATGACCACTACCAGTGTAAGAGATCTAAAAGGCCTATTTAAATTCCTTAACAATGTGTACAATACAATTGGTAAATTGTATTAGTATCCACGTATCCTATTTTTATTATTTTTGTTAAATTGTACATAATAAAAATTGTAGATAATTGTATGTCATGTTTTTCTAAGAATAAATGAATTTGAGTTTGAGTCCGACACCCGAGAAGAAGCCAGAGATTTGTGCCCCTTTTTGAATAGTTTACAATCATGTGTTTTAGGGTTAGCTGTGTTGGCTTAAACGTATTTTTATTTCAAAAGAAATCTGGATCGGTAAACAAGCAAAACTTGCATTTGTAAATGCTTCTCCAGGTAACAACTTAACAACAGCTGGATATATATAAGAGAGTGCTGAACATAAACATACAAAATGCACAAATGAAATACACAAAGCCAATACACTGAAGCAAGTGGTGTCTGTGAAATAAGGTAATGCAGTTTTCCCTTACTACATGCATAAACTTAAGCTACTCAAACCTTTTTCTTTTGACAATGATGTCGTGAACTGATTTAAGAAGAGTCATGTTTGTAGAACTGCTTAACTACTGCAATGTAATATCATTTTAGACCATACCCATGTGTGTAGAAATACACAGTGTTTCTGATATTATCGTATTTTTGGACAGGTATAGAAAAAGTGAATTGCATCTTCAAGGTGGTATCCACAAGTGCAGTCTGGTATGTCTGATACATGTCGTCTAAACTTATCAACGTTTAAGTCACTGCAGCCGAGCCTAAGGCGACAGAGGACAATTTTACATGATCTATGAAAATATTTGAAGTCAAAATTATTAATAATTGCATCAGAACGATTAATTAAGGATTTGATTTCTTTTAATGAGTGAGCATTAGTTACTTCATCGGATAGAGGGTTCCGCAGGTTGATCATATCCAGAAGAAATGATAAAGCATAGGTCTGTGTTCTGCATTTGATTGTTTGTATGTTGAATCTATTTCTAAGATTATATTTGCTGTTATCAGAGAATTGAATATACACTTTTCAAATATTTTGGCTAAGCAACTTGTGAGTGCTACAGGTCTATAATTTGAGCATTCATGTTCATCGCTGACACTGACACCGCATCAGCCCGGCAGTGGACTTGACACAGTTATTTGCGCACCGATTAGATAACTCCTACAGTCAGGGTGGGGTGGTTGTTCAAAGCGAAACGGACGACCCCGTCTGTTATCTAATAAATGCTGTGCGGCGTCTTTGATCTTGCCTCCAACCATACACCTAATAGTAGTAAACGATGATCAGGATGGCCTGGAAATAAACACAATTCTGTCTTGTTGACAAGGAACCAAATCACCTGTCAAGCATTTTTGTTATGTATGTGTGCCCAGTGTATCCACAATTAACTAGAATGCTTCATATCCACAAATATATATAGAAAATAGATATTTGCCCACAGCAAATATTCATTTGCTTATTTGCATCAGTGTGGTTTATCAAAACATGTACAATGCTTTCTTACGCTATGTGAGCCAGACTGAAATTGAACATTAGGATAACGTCAGCAGGGATAAAAGAGGTCATACCAAAGAACTGTATTTACTAGTCGAAAAATCAGACATTCAGATCAACCACTACAAGGCCCACCCGGATCTCCAGGCTGACCAGATCAACACCCCAAAGGAACAGCTCTACGCCAAACAAGGAGTCCCTTTCGTCATGGTGCACAAGAAGGGGGGACACGACACCGAGTACGACATCACAAACTACACAGACTTGTACCACTTATTCCAGAGTAGTGGCCAATACCGCCGCCCTCTTTGCCAAGAGGCTCTTTCTACCAGAATCCCGACCCCCAGGAAGAGAAGCTGACCAAGAGACTACTACAAGGATACCGCCGCTAGACTTCTAGCCACACACGCTCGCCAGCCGACGCCGTGCCTTCCCACGCTTGACCCCCCACCCCCACGCTTGACCCCCCACCCCCACCCCCACCCCCACCCCCAGGCCCAAACTTTTCCATATTATTGAATATTCTTTTATCACCCACTCCCACCCAGCCAAACCCCACCCCCCTTAACTTTATTAGAATAGGCTGTAAACTTATATTTTTTTGGGGGGGTTGCACTTCTTTATTTAATCATTACGCTTTTTTACCCCAATAGTATAAGTGCTTCCCCGTGTGCGAGATACGCTAAAGTCGGAAAGCGCACGTTAAATCTCCGAGGTACCTACCTACCAGAACTTTATTTGCTGTTCTGGTCATACATAAATATATGTAAGTTACGTACATGGGGAGGCTAGATTATTTAAAGCTTACAGCAATATAGTGCAAATATTATGTTCAATAAAAGAAAACGTTGATAGATCTATAACACACTTTTTGTACTATTAAACAAACTGTGGACTTTTAAGACATTTTCGCTTATTGTAATAACATCTAGCTAACAAATCATGTCTATCTCTGAAATCCACAAGCATAGTTGCTGTCAAACCTAAAAAACATATTCAGGGAGGTCAGTTTTGACTTGCCAAGCACCATAAGGTGAGTTTATTTTTAAACTGTCAAAAGCGATTGTCCCTTCAATACTAGTATATGTCTGGAAGCTGTCTCTCGGACTGTTATGAGTTATGATGTATTTTATGATATTACTGGGGAATGTTCAAATTAGTTACTGTCATTTAATCCAACGTTCTAACTGTCAACTGTCTCAACAAGACCATAGGTTTGGTTATATATCTCCTCCCTGTCTCTATGTCTTAAGTTGTTAATCGGTAACTGCGGTCCAAATGTATCAACTTATTCATCTATTGTTGCAAACTTGACTGATTTAAAAATATCTAATTGATCATGAACTCCTGTCAGTCAAGCACCTGTATCAGAAATGTAAAACCAGCCATGTTTCATGTAGTCCCCAAATCTGGTAATTATTTCTTCGCAATATCACTGAAAAATGCCGATGTAACGTGACATATAAATTTACTCACAGACAATATATTTTTCGTGAGAGTGAAGCACAATTTTATTAAAGTTTTATTAACAATTTCATAAACTATAATAATATTAATATTAAAATTCATCATCACTTGCCAAGTTTATGAAAATGTCACCAGTTGGGAGATGTCACAGATAAACAAGGATTCGAACTAAGTTTGATCGTTTTTGACACTGAGGTTTATCCCCACTTTGCCAGCAAACTGCAGCAGATTAACAGTGAGTGAGCATCGTAACTATGTTTATACAAGAAAAGATGTCATGCCAAAAACGCTCACAGTAGTTAGTGAGTAAACTCACGACCTGTCATGACTGGGTTGAGTGACTTCCTCCAATCAACGTGAAAGGATTACCCACAGAGAAAGAAAGGATTAAAGTCACCCACAAATCTTATCCTAACCCCTCTCATCCAAAACTTAATAAACCAAAATATCAGCCCCAAAAACCAAGCTCTAGCTCGTAAACACCCATTACTTACTCCAATATCCCAAAGAATAACAAACTACCTAAATGAACACCAAATTAAAAATCTTAAAGAAAACTGCAAACAATCAACTATCTTCACCCCTAAACTTGAAAAAGACACAACACTAGCTAGCCAAATAAATAAACAAACCGACCCAAACATAGCTAACACCACCACACTAGCATACATACACGAAAATTGGCCAAATTGGTGTCACATTTACAAGGACGGATCTTCAGATCCGACCTCCAAACACACAGGTTTCGGAGTCCATACCACACAACCAACTAAAACCACACAATCCTTTCGACTCCCCAAAAAACAATCAATATTCACGGCAGAACTAATGAGCATGGCCTCAGCCCTCCATAATCAAGAATCCCAAAACCACAAAAAAAATCCTAATACTTACCGACTCTCTAAGTGGACTGCAAGCCCTCCAAAACAAAAATACCAAAAACCGACCTAAATCAATAAATCAAATACTTAAAAGCTCCAACGACCTAACTAAGGCAGGCAAACAAATAACCTTCTTGTGGATACCCGCCCACGTAGGAATATACGGTAATGAAAACGCCGATAAGGCAGCTAAACTATCCCTCAAAATCCCAGAAATAAGCTTAAACTTAACCATCTCAAAATCAGAAATTAAAAGCGTTAACAAGCAAAAAATCACCAAAAAATGGCATAATCTATATCTAAACTCAAATAGCCAAGTCAAAAAAGTATTTAGCAAACCACTAACCAGACCAAAAATTCTCCATCCATCAAAAAAAATCGACAGAGTAATCACTAAACTCCAAACAGGACACAACTACCTAAATAACCACCTAAAAAAATTAAAAAAACACACTACAGGTAACTGCCCACACTGCAAACAACTAGAAACCCCAGAACACGCACTCATCCACTGCACACTCTACCTTACACATCGAACCGCATTACAAACCACCCTCAATCTAAACAAGGCTCTCACTCTAGAAGTTATACTAAACCCACCAAATAAACTAGAAAACTTCAAGGCCTTAGGCGTATTCTTAATCAACACGTAACTAATAAAACGCATCTAAAAACACTATAATCTACCAAATCAAAATCACATAAACAAACAAACATCCACCATACCCAGCTCCCTTAGTTCTCCTCCCCAACCCCATCGGCATCTATTCCAAATCTCAAAATTCCCAAATTCTATATAAGCATCCCCTAAAGCCCCCTCTTGGGTTGCACACACCACTTTCGCCACTTTCGGAAACACATTAAATGGCCTGGCCGGGCCCGTGTGCGAAATACGCATCAGTCGGAAAGCGCACGTTAAATCTCCAAAGTAAGTAAGTAAGTAAGTTATCCTAACGTAGTACTCCAACTTCTAAATGCCTCTCAAAGAAGGATTAAAATCCTAAAGATATCCTATCTCCGTTGTATAGGTACTCACAACCTCTAATCATAAACAGTTACGTTTGGTATCCCCAGCAATACTCACTATGGTCATTTGGCAAATGTAAAAATCACAAACCCTAACGAGATTCTGTCTACATGGTCACACCCGGTGATTGTGAAGATCTCAAATTCTATCAACAGTCAGACAGCATGGTTGTTAAAATTCATTTCCAACATCCTCTTATAAAAAGTATAAAAGTGTCCCACACAAAACTTTCTTTTATTTATTCTTTCAAAATACAAAACCGAAAGTGGGGTGTGGGGAAATGGGACATATTCCTACGTGAAATAATGAGACATTAGTAGTGGTGACGGCTATATCATAATTGTACTGTCTAAAGCATAAATTTGGCGAACGAAAAACGTTATATTTGCAATCAAGTGGAATGACTCAGGTGGGCAAAATGAACATGTTCGCAATCCACAAACAATCATTTTATTAATGGCGAACATTTACCAACCCGCGACAATCGTGTCAACACGGGGGTTCCCCTAGCAATAAACTCGCATCTAAATTCACTACTGTTCTACTGTCGGCTAGCCACAATGGCTAGACTGGACCCTAGTGGAATGGTTCATGCCATAAAAGTCTAGCAACCGAACACTAATTAAGACGGGCCGACCTTGTATTTATGGTCTGGTGAACACAGCTCAATGGCCGCTCATTAACTCAAATTTCACATCTCACTGTTTTGTTTTATCTCACTATTCATTTGATAAATTTGTCAACTTCAACTAGAACACGGTCCCGTGTTACACGCGTGTGCAACGAGTGACCCACGCGTGTGCAACGGGTTGCACACGTGCTGCACACCCGTTGCACACCCGTTGCACACCCGTGTCCAACGGGTGCTCAACCCGTGTGCAACCCGTTGAGGACCCGTGTCACATGCTTGTAACACGCGTTCTCAACGCGTGTTAGGGGAATGAACTTCTAGGCAGTAGTGTATGTTTCCGCAAATATAAAATGTTTGACTCATTAAATTGCCTAGAGTCTTATGATAGCTCATGGCCGGCTCATGGGCCAATCTGGTGGTGTTGTTGACCTCTGTATTCGGCACAACTCCACTTTCTTGACATGGACTGAGCCAGCCTATCAATACATCGGGTAGACAAATAAAGCGCTTCAAGTAATATTTGCTAGAGTATAACATTCCTGTAACCCTGGTATTTGCCTTATGGAAATCCAATGCTCTTCAACACTGTCCTTTTTAACAATCGATGATAGGTGGAAATTCAACAATCTGGTTCAATTCATAACGACAAAAAGAGTCATCATGAAAATAATTATTCCGAAAACATTTCCAAGTACGATTCATAGGTTCGATTCCTGGTGATCGAGGCTCCTGACAAACAACATGTAAAATTAAATCCATTTGAGATTTCAAAAACTATTAATGGGCATTGTGGAGAAGTGAAAAATGTAGCTTATCTCTGTTGTGGCTCCATTCTTGTGGAGTGTGTGAAGAAACAGCAATTTATCTCTTTATCTCTTGTCTATCAGTCAGTTTGCTAATGTTGAGGTTGCTGTTTCAGCACATAAGACACTCAACTCCATTTGGGGCATTGTTCGTGACAGACATCGGCCGGTGCTTTCCGACATATCCGAACAAGATTTTTTTGTATAGCTGAAGGATCAAGCAGTGACATCTGTAAAAAGTTTTACAAAAAGAAGGGTGTCCATGGAAGTGACAATACCATCTATCTCTTAAGTTTGTGACCTATGAAACTTCCTCGTCGTAGTAAAGCTGGAAATGTTAACATCGGAGTGGAGGTGTATGTCCCCAATCCACTGTGATGTTATAGTTGTCACCATTTTTACCACGGTTCGACGGGTTGATACAAAACAGGAACGTTATATTTACTTCTGAAGCCAAGGCTATTCAAAGAGCCCTGGAATATATTCAGAAACAAAATGCATGTAAAACCATTTCCTGTGTGCTGCCCGTGATGGTTGCCTGTCTCGGGCCACCGTCTGTCTGTTGTCTTTGCTAACCACCTCTATATTTATGAGGTAGCAGGTCTCTGACCTTTTGACCTGGGCGCTCCGAGTTCGCCGCGTGGAGGACGTAAACGTGATTATGAGTGGGCTTAAGTCCCATACTATCTATCTCGGTCCTTGACATTGACCACAGTTTCGCCTGGCCATGTTGTGACCACATGGTTATACCTCCTTGCTGTTGGGTCAACATCTCTGCTTGAGCCAACAATGTAATAAACCTGTTTACTTAGTCCAGCATGTGTGACTGTGTAGACTGACCCTCAGCTAGACGAGTTATGTAACCGATTCAAGTTCAGCTCACCATACATGCCAAACCAAGCTGAGCTTGCCAAGAATACGTTTAAGCTGTCTATATTCTCTTAGAGAATTTTGCAGAAATGTATTGAACTCTTTGAGTTTGTCACTGAGTTGGGAAACTATACAGACAGTTGCATTGGAGTCAAACAAAAATCTTCACTTCTATAATAGTTGTTACAGACTTAATACAAGTATACTTGTAGATACACCCATTGGGAGTCTGATGGGAAGCAGCGTAAGGTCCAGGTCACTCAGAGTGAATTATCCTGTGTACACGATTCCTTGGATATTATTTTCTTGAAATTGATGATAATTTGTACACTGACATCCAGTGAGGGTTCTCGATCAATATTTGGAGGACCTCTCTTGACTCTGAACATGACTCGCATTTCGTGACATTTCCGATTCATTTGAAGAGTTATGGAAAACTCAACTATCCAAATACATGTCATATGTCAAATACACCACTGAGGTGTGCAACTAGAACATTCTAGGATATGATTAGCTGACCTTGAGGGTCAAGATTGGCCTGATATCCATGCTGCTTTCTGGATCGCTCTTCTTCATGCGATCTTCAAATCTGGTTATTCTCTTGGTTTACCTTTTATATTTATGGAGGTAATTAGAGAAACAGAAAATTTATGCTAAATATGTACTGCATTTGGTATGTGTCTATAGTCCAAACCCAAAGTAATGTGATTCCACCAAGATAGGATATGCCTTTGTTATGAACGTAGTTCGAGGAATCAGCAAGTTTCTTGTTTTCACCTTACCTGTAATATAGCAAGAAGTAATATGTGCGTAAGGTATCTGTTTCACATATTGTTGGCATTTAAGCTGAAAAAAGTGGGGTTCACGTCCCCTTAAACACTGAATTTCTTTTCCCACCACACCTGCACTCTTTAAAACAAAGATCATTAGTCTTTACATATTTTCCTTGCAGGTGAAAATATTTCAAATGGAAAATATGCAAAACAGAGTAGTACCTCTTCGATCTACGATGCTAGTCGGGCTTTAAATAAATCATATGTGTCATCTGGATCACTAACAAAATTTGCCAGCCCGTCCTGGTGGGAGGTCGACCTGAGGGGCTACTTCACCATCAGCAGCATCACCCTCACAGCAGCCACCTACGGGAGATGGAGTAAGTTCATACAGAACACGTCACTTTTGTTTCATTGGGTGATAATGTAGAAACATATATAAAATAGGTTGCACACCATATATCCCACGAATTATTTTATATCAGTTTCAGCGCAATTCAATAACCAAAATAAATTGTGTAGGATGTCACTAGTGATATTTTTCAAGATTTACACACTCTCAGGTTATCTGAACTCTTTCCATACAGTGTTGTTAAATGGGAATAGTGCATCACAACACTAGTTTTGCATCAGCAGATCAGCAACAGGGGATCTTATGTTTGACACGTGCACTGGGATATTCCTTTGTTTGCAGATGTTTACATGAGAAATGCCTTCGTGGAGGTGATGGACAAAGATGTCAGTCTCTGCTCTGATGTCCAGTCGGAGTGGTGTGGGAATGTGTCCAGCACTGTCACTGCTGGGGAAGAGTTCACCTTTACCTGCAATGCTACATTCCCTGTCCGCTTTGTCCGTATCACAAGGCCATTTACCACCAATGTACACCTCGTTATCGGACATGTGGATGTTCAAGGGGAGGGGGCTAAGAAGCCATATCGTGAGTAAACCATTGATTCACCGTTGGCTTCACAAAAGTCAAATCGGTTCAAAGTCATAATCCCCTATATGTTTGAGCACGGTTAGAGTGAGTGAGTTAAAATGTTTTAGCTTTGTATCTGGTTTAAGTCAGGCCCAATTCTATAACAACTGGTCGTGAGAGGCGACTTAACTGATCGGGTTGTCAGTCGCGAAGACTTTTCTGATTGCATGTCATCATACCCGATGTAGTGGGACGTTCATCATAACATAAATGACTGATTTGCCTTCCTGACTCTAAAAAGTAACTATATTTTATAGGTTCCTACTACAAACCGTTGAAGAACAAGAAGGTGTCTCAGCCGTTCCTAACCACGTCAGCCATAACAGCCGGAGACTGTGGCATCATTTGTCACCGATATAATTCATGCATCGACTTCAGCTACAGTGCAGTGTCGCCGACCAATGAGAACTGTCTGCTTTCTGACAAAGTGTTGTCTTCATCTGAAGATAACTTTTGGACAACTTACACTAGCTTCTGTATGTAAACATTCAACCAAAATATAGCAAGCTTCTCCCACACTTTATGACAACTATGTTTAAAATATAAATATACTCTCGTTGACCCTAAAACAAGCTTCACTTTAAGATTATCATTTTGTAAGTTGTCTAGTATTTCTCCAAAAATTGATATGGTTTCAACCAAATATCATGTTTGCCATGGTGTCATATGGGACTGGGGTCGAATGGTTCTCATAAACGTTTGTGATTAATTGGATTAACTCGGTGACTTGTTAATTTCGTTTCATTCTACAATGACGGTTTTGCAATGCTGATTGATGAGTTGACGCGAAATGACGTCACATTTACCATTGGGCATTTGAGGTCACCCATTGCATTCAACGTCACCTTATGCAATCAGACCATACGCTAACTCGGATTGAAAGTCATCAATTTTCGCCACACCCAATGATGATAATGACAAACTCTTTGCACCAAACATTCAGATCGGTAGGTCGAAATATGACAAAAATGTAAAGTCCACCATATGTATTTCCTCAATGTTAAGTAGGCAGGGAAAAGAGTTGGAATTGTTTAATATTACCTCCCTGTCTGGTATACAGTATGACATACATGTACCCACTTTCACAAACAATTGATTTGATGACTGACTATGCGCTCAAATATATACGCTGAGTACCTCCTGGCATATATTAATAATAAATGTTGTCCGATCGACCAGTTTGTCGCACTTTTACTAGTTGGCGTTTACCAACCAATGAACAAAGTAAAAGTGAGTGAGTGAGTGAGTTGGGTTTAACGCCGCTTTATACACTATTCAAGTTATATCACAGCGTGTCAGCTTAATGTGGGAGGAAAGCCCCAAGCGATGCAAGTCTTAGACGTTTACCTCTTACTGACAAACCAAGAAACATAATCGGGGCGAACCGGGGTTCGAACCCACAATCATAGGTTTCTGGCGTGTCCAAGGGACACAACTCTGCACAGCGAATCACGGCGCCTCAGACGACTGGACCATCCGTGCACCCCACACAAAGTAAGACATTTTTCACCAAGTTAGGTCGTCGGTTACATGAACATTATTTCATTTATTTCATGATGCTGGGATTTTATCAAAAAATTTTATGAAATTGTCGACGAAAATTCTTGAAAAACAATAACTATGCCTTAGACTGTTGGAAAAAATGTAATTGATGCAAGGTGTTTCACATAAAAGCTGAAAAACAATGTCTGATCTTGACACGAAAGACAAGGCACCCTTCCTCACTTATAGTGTAGAATAATAATTATATTCTATATATTGAAACACTTTGAGCACTAAAATGAATGTATTTTTTTATTTTGTCCATATGAGTAGTTATACAACTTGAGCAGTTATCACATTAAAGGTACTGTTTTTTACCGTTATCGCTTTGTATTCAAAAGCAACGGATAGGCGAGAGGCTATTGGAAGTAATAGGAATATTGATATTTGTTGGGTTCGATGTCTAAAGTTGTGAAATGGCTGAAATCTACTAAAGGTGCAAGAATCGTTTATGTTAAGTTTGCTGAAATACATATTACCTAATGTATGGCAACACGCATTTACTACTGACACATTAAAGCAACTTTTCTCTTGATCTGACAATGCACCAAGGATACTAAACACTGTGATTTTCAATATCGATTTTTCCATCAAACTAGATATACCAAGAGAGAATTACTTGCAATGAAGCGGAATTTTAAACAAGTGAATCATATCATGGCTTGTTAAATATATTTTCACTATCTGTATCAAAGGGATACTCCTAATTTCTATCCTTCATACAAAAATTCTAAAAACTACAGAAATGTTTTTTGGTAGGAAGAATGACGAACATTGTGTTTTTGCAAGAAAATGGACAACTTTGAATGTTGAATTTGAACAAGAACGTGAATGTTAATGATATATTCCATTGTATCTCACATGGAATCATAATGACACACTCTATGAGTCTCTGTATATGTTTTGTATGTGATTTGTATCTACACCTGCTGATGTGAATAAACCGTTTTTCTATAACACTATGAAAGCATTTTATTTGCTGTTTCTTATGACAAAATGCCATGGGTTAACCTGGACCAAATTATTCTGGTCCTGTTGACAACGATACTGCCTAACTGTCAGGATGTTCGAGCTGTAATGGCCAGCTGCAACAGTGTTAACCATTATGTACTGGTGTGAGGCTATTCACAACATAAATGTCAGGTTGACAACTATAATGCGCTGAAGGCAGGTTGTTATGAACCATACATTTCGGCTGCCAGTCTGATAACAACAATACTGTCCCGTTGTCAGGCAGTAGACAACCAATATGTCCCGCTGTCAAGACTACAATGTTCAGCTGTTTGGCGAAAGCGCACGATTCCGAATAAACCTACAGGTAATTATGTTCTAAATATGTCTCACTGTCAGGATGTAAGAACAATAATGTTCCTGTCAGGCTTTATTTTAGAAACATTCAGCCAGAAAATATTTGCTACCTCTTCCAGCAGTTCTGATAAATGCCTGCCTTACACAGGAGTAGTAATGGTGACTTGGCAAATAACATCAGAACTGACCTCACCCACCAGTGCTGATAACTTACTTCCTTACGCCTAAGTCGTAAAGATAACTTGGCTAATAACTTACAGGGTACATGTCATCGTATCCCAATTGTGTAGATCGATGCTCGTGATGTCAATTGCTGGATTTTCTGGTCCAGACTCTATTGTATACCAATACCAATTGCTTTCAACAATAAACAAACAAAGAAACAAACGAACATTCATTATTACTCCAAACCCTATTGTTTGACCCTAGGCCTATTACTACATAGTGGCAGCGCGTGTGAGACACACATTTCGTACTCAAACACAAATGCAGAGAGAGGAAAGAAATAGGAATGGAACAGTGGAGTGAAGGAAATATTATTCATTACGGTATTCATGGATATGGATTGACACTGACACTGATACACAATAACAAACTTGATCGTAACTGTTGCAAGAATCTCGTCTTGGTTGAAAAAATGATATATGAAGATAATGTGAATTGTAAATAACTCTTCGCGGTAAGTAAACAAAACACTTGTAGGCCTAATACATCGGAGTTGTTTGCATATTCAGGACTGTGACAAAGAGCGTGCGAAACGGGCAACACAATATTGGAATTTTAAGGACTTTCTTGTCCTGCAATGTTATTGAAAAATCTCAATATAGATCATGTACCTCGGATTCACTGGTCTAGTGAGCGTTTGAGTTATTTTTTAAAGTGACGGCGGGAAGTAATAGGTCATACCTCCTAATTGGGGATCATGGGTAATTACAGCAGGATTTATGTCACCGGTTGTCTGTACTTTATGCTTGCCAAGCACAAAACAAATTCTTAAACACAAGTTGGTATCACATACGATGGTCAAGGATGGATTATGTGCCACTGGCAAGGAGATTATACTTTGAAACTACTCGTATACTACTACACGTTACATCATCATAGATCATCCGGGTTGGGGAGAAAGTCATGCTATACACGTATGAAATTATTCAAAATGTATCTAATAATGCTATGTCTTACCGACACTAGTAAGATGATCCTTCAAAGAATTTGAAAGGGCATACCTCAATGTTCTACATATGCTTGACTGCTTCTCTGAACACAAGACACACAGTGGAGGATCCTCTCCTTTCAATAAATAAAGATGTGTGTACGTAGTGTGATAAATACGTCGTAAAATGACCTCTACAAATGTTGACTGAAACCCTAGTGGGAACAACACAGATTTGATTTAATGTGATGAAGTTTATTACTACCCACCTTTTTTGCTTAAGACCTTTGATGAAGCATCTAATTACAGGATTGATGTCACTTGGGACAAGAAGTGGCGTCACCTACTTGTTGAGTACTGCTTTTGTTGAAGCATTATCCTCCATCGGGTTACAAACGATTCCAACATGACTGGTTAGGAAACAAAAGATGATGTCATGTTGGCCAGTTACAAGTACATTTGCTTCTGCTATGAACATGGAGTTGTTATCCCGTAATCTTCATCATTTTGGATCCACTAACACTGGCCCTATCAACGACGTCAACACCCGTGGATTCCTCTGTAAATACAAATGTGTATGTGTAGGTATGACAAAGATACATCTGTTATGCCTTAAGGGAAGTATGAAATAAGCTGATGAGTATCTCCTTTTTCTTGAAAAGCACATTATCTGAAGTTTGTTACACATTGATACACATTCGTCTCCAACAACATCATTTTGTTCTGTGATATTTCGACTTTTAATAGACATTGAATTTTAATTACAAACCCACAGCTACAACAAAGGGCAAATCCCTTTTCTAAAATCGCTTACTTGAGACTTCATGGCAGCAGCTAAAATGGTTAAAAAAGACATTGTGACCAAATGACAACTGTTTATTTTGTTTTCAGTTTCAGATTATCGGCATACACAGTAGGTGGGCTTAAGAAGTACTTGCATTTGCATGTCTAAATCGCAAGTTCTAAAGTTTGGAATTTATGTCAAAATAGCTAGTAACCAAGTAAGGATAAGATTTATGGATAAACAACTATCATATTCAGTGCAGGTTCTGACACCGTTATCAGGCAAGTGTAGTGTTAGAACCTCCACCAAAACGTCGCTCTTAATTGTAATAAAGAAGTTGTTCATCCATAAATCATATCCTTACTTAATACTCCAACTTCTAAATGCCTATCAAAGAAGTTAGCTGGTAACTATTCATTGAAAGGAGTGGCAAGGACATTTTTAGGATCCCAAAGGCATATATTTTCAAAACATCCAAGTTTGTTTGCAGAACGCCCCTGTAGCCCAGAAGTTAATACGGCCAATCCCTAACTAAAATAAATCCAAAAGATGAAATAATGGCAATAGGAACAATCTGTGTAAGAAGAGGGTGCAGTGTGACCACGCGAGATGACGTCACACGAGCCAATCTCAGCAAGATGCTCACTGGTGGAAATTATCACTGCTCAACACCGAGAGCTACATTTCGTAACAACACATATTCAACCGCGAAATATACAGTCTGCATGTTGGGTTTTATTTGTTGTTCAACTCTGTATTCAGCAATATTCCAACTACATGATGGTGGCCTTTCAAATATCCAACCTGGACCAGACAACGCAGTATTTTATGTTATGGCCAATGTCACACATCATCGGGTGCAGCTATTATCCAAGTCACCGCTCCAGGCCAGGCAATTTATTCAGTCACTACTTGTGAAAAGCTGTCATTGGGACCTATGCTGAGCTTGGCTTACTTCATTTCATATCCTCAATTATGCTTTGACTGTTGTCTTCCAATCCTGTACTTCTTGAGCAAAATCAATGTTATAGATCAGGACAGGACATGCTTGACTATACATTGATAGTGACTGGCATAACTGAATGTTATATTATTCATATACATATTTACTTGCGTGTGAATTAACGTTAAGAGTTATCCTAGACTGAGCCTCTGTTACCACAACACTTTGTCATGGCCTGGTTGCCCCGTACGCTGTCGGTACACTTGGTATATTCTGTACCTGCACATTACTGCAGACAGTGATGGAGTAGTGATATTGCCTGAATTCACTGCAACACGCCTCCCACTGACCCTTCTGCATATAGTTCGTACAACATGACAGCAGACTTAAGAACCCTTTTAAGTAAGGTTAACAGACATTGGGTTTACATTTACATATGTGTCACGACTTCGTTAGAGTTAGTGTAATGTGATTATCTTAAACTGTAAACTTTTGACTTGAGTCAATCAAAGAAATGGTGGTATGACGCCGTATGGTTTTCTCCGAATGCTGGGTCGAGATGGCCCTTGGCATCAGATTGAGAAGATTGTGTTGGCGGACGTAAACATATCATCGACAGGCACAACTAGTCCAAGAAAACTGCCACTGTATGACCTTTCTCCACCATTGATAGCATTTGAGTGTGTTCAACGAGTCTGAATCCACTTGATGGCCATGGACTCATATTCTCTAAAATTCCATATATAAAGTATCGTGTGAAAGTCGATGTGTTTTTGTGTCTTTCATTGTTACAGACATAAAAAATCAAATATCAAAATGAAACTGATTGTGAATGATAATTGGCAACTTTGGTGCCATTGCCGATGTCGCCAAGTAGTTTTTTTTCTCATATCAATCATCATATCTTGTCAATCTTGGCATGTGGTAGCAATTCAAAAACGAATGAATGTTATCCGATCTTGGTGGATTTTTATTGGGCAAGAAATTTGGGAAGGCATGTGCATTTCAATTTGCACGAACTCACGTGCATCGGGTTACCACGGCCGTTTGGGCGATCGGTTTTATTGTCATTTGTTTTTGTTTTTTATCATCAAATTTCATTTTTCCGGATAAGGTAATGTTAAATTTTAGAAACTTTGACAAAATTTACCCAGATACTTAAATGACAACTTTTGCAATGTTACATGGGGTGACGTTTCTTTTTCGGTTCAGTCTATATCTCCTTACCATTGGACCCGTGAAGATTCCGGGATAGAATAGGTCTTCAGCAACCCATGCTTGCCATAAAAGGTGACTATGTTTGTCCTTAAAGGCGACTAACGGGATCGGGTGGTCAGGCTCGCTGACTTGGTTGATGCATGGCATCGATCCCAATTGCGTGGATCGATGCTAATGATGTTAATCATTGGATTGTCTGGTCCAGACTCGATTATTTACAGACCGCCGTCCTATAGCTGGAATATTGCTGAGTGCAGCGTTAAACAACAAACCAACCAAACCAACCTTACCATTGCTTCCCAAAACAGTATTAATATTTGGGGATGCTGGTGTGTTTGTTCAGTAGATGACCGATCTTCAGCAGGTCCTCCCTTCTAGGGCCACCATACATTACAAGTTAGGCTTGCCTATAAGGCTATACGCTGCCTTTATACTTACTTTAATTTATTTGTTTGAGTGTGTCACTGTGTAGACCGTCCAATTTACCATTTGCTGTTGTCAACCTTTTCACTGTGTGCTGCCGGTGATGGTTGCCTGTCTCGGGCCACTGTCTGTCCACTGTCTCCTCTTACCACCTCTGTGCTTTAGAGGTAGCAGGTCCCTGCCCTTTTGACATGGGGGCTCCAAGTTCGCCTTGTGGAAGACGTAAACGTGATTATTAGTGGGTTAAAGTCCCGTACTATCTATCTCGGTCCCGGACAATGACCAGATAATCCTCTGGCGATGTTGTGAACGCATGTTTATACCGCCTTGCTGTTGGGTCAACATCTGTTTGGACAAACAAGGTAATTTACCTGTTTGCTTATTTCAGCATGTGTGACTGTGTAGACTGGACAGCTACGTTACAGATGCAAGTTTCGCTCACCATACATGCCAAACCAAGCTGAGCTTGCCTAAAAAACTTCCAAGCTGTCTATGTTCTCTCAGAGAATTTTGCAGAAATGTATGGAACTGTTTGTCACTGAGTGGGGAAACTATTCAGACAGTTGTATTGGATTCTAACAAAAATGTTCACTTCTATGATAGATGTTACAGATTTCATACAAGTATACTTGTACATATAACCCTTGGGAGTCTTCCGGAAGTATGATGGGAAGCAGCGTAATGTCCAGGTCACTCAGAATGAATTATCCTGTGTACACGATTACTTGGATATTTGCTACTGGAATTTGCTGATAATTTGTACACTGATATCCAGTGAGGGTTCTCGATCAACGTTTTGGCGACCCCTCTTGAAATTAAACATGACTCGAATTTCGTGACATTTCCGATTCATTCAAAGACTTATGGTAAACTCAACTGTCAACATACATGTTATATGTCAAATACACCACTGAGGTCTGCAACTAGAATATTCTAGGATATGATTAGCTGACCTCGAGGGTCAAGATTAGCCTGTTGTGCATTATGCTTTCTGGATCGCTCTTCTTCAGGCTGAAAGAAATCTGTTCAGGAGGATAATCAAATCTGGTTATTTTCTTGGTTTACCTTTTATATTTATGGACGTAACTAGAGATACAGGAAAAATAAATATGTACTGCATTTGGCATGTGTTTATATTCCCAACAGAAAATGATGTCAGTCAATTAAAGTTTCTTGTTCTCAGCTTACCTGTAATATAGCAATACCGTAAAGGTAGTAAAATGTGCGTAAGGTATCTGTTTCTTATATTGCCGGCATATAAGCTGAAAAAAGTAGGGTTGATGTCCTTAAACACAAATATTAATTGTCTCTACATATTTACCTTGCAGGTGAAAATATTTCAAATGGGAAATATGCAAAACAGAGTAGTACCATTTCGAACAATGATGCTAGTCGGGCTTTAAATAAATCCTTTGTGCCATCTGGATCATTAACAAAACCTGGCAACCTGTCCTGGTGGGAGGTCGACCTGAGGGGCTACTTCACCATCAGCAGCATCACCCTCACAGCAGCCACATACGGGGGATGGCGTAAGTTCATACAGAACACATCACTTTTGTTTCATCGAGTGATAATGTATAAGCATATGGTGTGCAACCTATTCTATATATATATATATGTCTCACGAATTGTTTTACATGTTTCAGCACAATTCAATAACAAAACGCAATTGTATGGGATGTCACTGATGATATATTTCTAGAGTTACTCACTCTTGGTCAACTGAAAACGTTCTATGCATATTGTTAAATGGGAATAGTGTATCACAACTCTTGTTTTACATTGAAGAAACCATAGATTTACCTAGCTGTAGGTAGGGTATGAATCACTATACCATGCAGTAAGCAACAAGGCATTTCACGTTTGGTTCGTGCCCTGGGATAATCCTTTGTTTACTGATACACATATGTGCCTACGTGGAGGTGAAAGACAAAGATATCGGCCTCTGATCTGATGTCCAGGGGGAGTGGTGTTGGAATGTTTCCAGTACTGCTGCCAGTGGGGAGGAGTTCACCTTCACCTGTTCGCTTTGTCCGTGTCACGAGGCGACAAAGTATACCTCAGTATCGGACATGTTGATGTTCAAGGGGAGGGGACTAAGAAGCCATATCGTGACTAAACAATTGATTCACCGTTGGCTTCACAAAGTCAAAATCGGTTGAAAATCATAATACCCTATATGTATGAGCCCAGTTAGAGTGAGTGAGTGAAAATGTTTTAGCTTTTCATCTGGTTCAATGCTATCACAACTAGTCGTAAGAGGCGACTTAACTGATCGGATTGGCGTGGGACGTTCATCATAACAGAAATGACTGATTTGCCTTCCTGACTCTCTGGTTTAAGACAGGCCCAATTCTATCACTACTAGTCGTAAGAGGCGACTAAATGGATCGGGTCGTCAGTCGCGAAGACTTTGCTGATTGCATGTCACCGTACATGTCGTGGGACGTTCGTCATAACAGAAGTCACTGATTTGCCTTCCTGAATATCAATTAACTATCTTTTCTAGGTTCCTACTACAAACCGTTGAAGAACAAAAAGGTGTCTCAGACGTTCCTTACCACGTCAGCCATGACAGCCGGAGACTGTGGCATCATTTGTCACCGATATCATTCATGCATCGACTTCAGCTACAGTGCAGTGTCGCCGACCAATAACTGTCTGCTTACTGACAAAGTGTTGTCTTCATCTAACGACAATTCTTGGACAACCTACACCATTTCCTGTATGTAAACATTCAACTAAAATATAGCTAGTTTCTCTCAAACTTTATCTTCCTCACAACTGTTTTGTAGTGATTGACAATGAAACCCATCCTGACGTCGACCCTGGGAAAGCTTCATTTGAAGATCAAAGAGTTTTTGTAAGTGGTCAAAAATCTTTCTCGTTATCACAAATATATGTATTTTGCATCAAATACCATGTGTGTCGTCCTGTTTGCTTTAGCTGAAACACCTGATCGAAGTAATGCTTAGAATGGTTCCTAGTAGCCTGAGCAACTGACTTGATGTTGTGTCATTTGTCTCGTCTAGTTTCTATCATTTGTCAACGTAATATTGCTTGACTATACACACGAACAAATAAGCCTTCATTTAATAATGATTCATTTCTAAATATGTGTCATATTACCCATAAAGATAGCGAAATAGAATGTTATAACTTTCCAATATTTGCATACATGTATGTGTCTGCATTGCAATGACAAGTTAACGTAAAATGGCGTCCCCATTCAAGCAACCCATTGACTTCAACCAATGTAAATAATTTGAAACGCTATCAAACAACATATATACTCTTCAAAAAAGGAAACTTGACACTGACTTTCAAAATGTAATATAATGCGATTGTTTCAAAATAGGACACAGAAACCATAATGGAAACACTGTTTGAAGATCAATGTACACAAAGTAAAAACATTAATCGTGTCACCTAGACAGACACACGTACACGAGACAGTTAATGTCACAGGGGTACAGAAAATGTCAGTATGGGTTGTGCCCACCACGTGCATCAATCACTGCTTGACACCGACGACCCATAGATGCAATCAAGTTGTCAATAAGACGCTGTTGGATGTGCTGCCATTCATGCTGAAGTGCATCAAGAAGCGCCGGAAGTGTTTAGGGCGGTGGATTCCTTCTGCGATCGCGTTGATCCAACTCGTCCCACAGATGCTCAATCGGGGACAAATCTGGTGACTGGGCTGGCCAAGGTAATGTCTGGATGTTGTTGTGCTGTAAGAAGTCCTGACAAACACGTGCAATATGCGGTCGAGCGTTGTCCTGCTGGAACTGTCCGCCATGAACGTTGACAAGAGGAAGAACGTTAGGCTGTAGGATCAAGTCTCTGTAACGCACACCTGTCAATGCACCTGCCACATGCACGAGAGGCGTCCTACCACCGTGATGAATCCCGGCCCATACCATGGCACTCCCGCCGCCAAATGGGACAACCTGCTGCACACAGTTGGGGGCGTAACGTTCACCCCGACGTCTGTAGACAGGTGCGCGCCCATCAGCACGTGTGAGTAGTAACGGGACTCGTCAATAAAACAGTACATTTCTCCACCTTGCACGTGCCCATCTAACCCTCTGTTGGCACCAAAGCAGACGGTCCGCCAGATGACGTGGGGTCAATACATGACGTCGAACAGGTCTTCGTGCAAAAAGTCCAGCCTCCCTCAGTCTGTTGCGTACCGTTTGATCTGATATTCTGCGTACCCCAGGGATCTGTGTTGTTGTAGACGTGGCTGTTGTGGTGCGGTCTCGGAGGTGTTGCAGCTGGATGTATCGATCTTGTGCTTAGGTTGTCACCCTTGGCCTTCCTGACCTTGGTCTGTCGTCAACTCTGTTGGTGTTGTTGTACCGGGTCCACAGTGCGGAGATTGTCTGTCTGGTAACGGCAAAGTGCCTGGCCACTTCTTGCTTAGTTGCTCCAGCTTGTAATCTCCCAATGGCGTTGTTCCGTTGAGCTGCATTCAGTCTTGGCATTCTGTCACCGCCTCTACTGCCGTTATAAGGACTGTATGAACAGCCGTTGATGTGGATTTTTATACCCATTCAGCAGGGGGGCCTGCATGCCTAACGTTTTTTACAGGCGGTTGCGTTTGGATTGACCTGTAAAATTGATACCCAAAAGCTACGTTTATGTGCTTTGCATGACATTGTGTTTTCGCGAATTTTAGACACATCATCTTTCTGTTTGACTTATTTGGTTCTCATTTAATGTAATTATTTTAGATATTTGGCAAAAGGTGGTTTTACATCTATGTCAAGTTTCTTTTTTTGAAGAGTATATATCAACACAGGTCGAATGAAAGACCCCCGTCTAGTATCCAGAATGACATATATCTAGCTATGTTCAATAACAGTTTATTGGATGACTGACTTCTTGTTCAATTATATCAACTGCATCATCACCGATATGATTGTGTGTGATCGACCAGTCTGTCGTGCGTTAGTTGGTTGACTTGGCTTACACAAAAACGTTATTAATAAACCAGTTTTCAATCAGTTAAATGTAATTACCAACGCCACAAACCACTAGCTTTTTCAAGACAGCCAACTAGGTATTATTAAGCATGAGGCACAAAACATGATTCAGTATTTACTATGCCATCAAGTGCCAATAACTACTTTAAAAATATTGTCTAACTTGCCCTTGCATGGGTTTGTGACGGGAACCGCTTAAAACACCTTTAACATCATCATCGTCATTTCGTTTTCTCTACCTTCCATAGCAGTGACTTCAGCAATGTCACTTGCTAGTCATATGAAACATAACCACGGAGATTGGAAGATTGGTGGTACAAAAGACGCCAGTTTTAACCCTGCCTGGCGCTTGCCATTAAGGGAAAAAGGACTGGTTGAATTGGGGTCCGCATAATGCGTCTGAGTGGGGTATCCATGTTAAACTGTGACCAATCCTGACTAGTAGAATGAGCCATTGTAGTACACAGTACTCAGAGAAGTACACACTCACACCACACACAAACATACACAAGCAGAGACACGGATACACTCACGTGCATGCAAGACTCCAAACATGCAAAAATAGTCGTGATGTGACGTTAAACCCAAATTCAGCCCACCTTAGCCTGGGTTTCGGTTTACAACCATACATGTCCACGTGGTCAGAGACAACGAATTGTACCATCCTTGATTACCCAGTGTGCAAAATGCTCATTCCATTATGATAAATACGCTGGACTAAAAAACATTAGCAATGCATGCAGATATTCATTGGTGTGAAGTAACATGATCTCATTTTGGCTCTGGTGAAAGTTGGACTAATCAATAGATTTTGAAACTGTACCTTGTTACAGTTTTACAGTTTTACTGTTATTGTAGTGTTTAATCAGTAAATACGATTGTTAGTGGGTTTATGTAATGTACAATAATTGCCATCTGAGAGGGAATTACGACCACACCAGTCCAAGTAAACGTATTCCTAACATTGTTTTTATCGTAGCATATGTGTTCTCTGAATTTTCGTCCTAACTAGTTGTGTTGCTGTCCGTTGTCGACAGGTTTTATATAGTTTAAATATATTTTTGTTAATGTAAAACTTGCTCTTGGCAGGACATGGCTGAAACACTGTCTTTAGTTCTTGACTGTTATATGAACATGTTCCATAGGATTACAGGTGGCAAGTCACTGTGCTCATAATACTGTTTTAGATGTGACAAATTAGTGCAGCGCCAATTTGGACAAATCCAGTCTCTCATGACACAAGTTTAATGCACAACAAACTACAAGGAAGGGTTTTTACACACACAACCCCCCCCCAAAAAAAAACAAACAAAACAAAACAAAAAAAACACCAAAAAACAACCCCAGAAACAAATGATGGTAACATTGAATTGCTCTGTAGCTTCATGTTCAACAAGTTGTAGTTCATTATCATGAGGGGGCACGGGTGGCCCAGTCGTCTAAGGCGCCGCGATTCGCTGTTCAGAGTTGCGTCCCTTGGGCACGCCAGAAACCTATGATTGTGGGTTCGAATCCCGGTTCGCCCCGATTATGTTTCTAGGTTTGTCAGCACCATACCCGTGTTCGTGGGTTTCATCGAAGTGGTAAACGTCTGAGACCTGCATCACTTCGGGCTTTCCTCCCACATTAAGCTGACACGCCGTGATATAACTGGAATACTGTTAAAAGCGGCGTTAAACCCAACTCACTCACTCACTCATTATGATGAAGCATAGTTTCATGTCCATCATTTTTGTAATTGCTGGTCATTGTCAACTGAGTTAATATCGGGTTCTAGCATGCATTCCCCTGTCAGGCTAGGCAATGCCTGAATAACTTATTCACTGGGATATTTTCTATCAAAACCTCTAATTACTAAACTGCAGTAACCATATACTTGTCCCTTACTTTCTTTTAAGAAATACGAGATCACCGACTTGAAACTTAGTTTCAGCTATGGTAGTGCTACCATGAGCTTTAGATTTCCTGCTATGGGAATGGTTAAATGTTCTGATAATGTTTTGTTCAAAAATGAGTTGCCTGTCTGTGAGTTGCCTGTAGTTGTTCTCCAGTCAATTGATCACGTTGGGTAAATACTTCACAGGCAGACAGACCACCTCTACATAGTCTTGAACTCATTTTGGCTGTGGCTATTGACAGGTTAACCGGATACAACAGGCAACCCCCAAGGCATACCGGGAAGCATTCTGTGCCAAATTCTTCAATGGTTCCTTCTGCAACTGTTTTTTTGTTAACATTCTTTAGCGAGCCAATCTCAAGTTCAATACCATACGTCTTCAGTAGTGAATCCTTGTAGAGAGAAATAAACCCTGGTGCGGGTACCACCCTGATCGTGGTGCCACTATCACCAAGATGGCAAGAGGATGGCACTGCGTAGATCCTCACGTTTCTCACCAATAGACACAGGCGGAGGACTGCTTGACTGTGGATGGAATTGATCAGGCATGGATCTCTAAGACACACAATGATGACATTATGAATCCACAGCTGGGAGGGATTTGTCTAAATCCAAGGCAAAAAAGTACCTGTTGAACGGTTGTTTAGTCTGTTAAATGGTAGGTTGTTTGAACGTGATGTGTTACAGCCCTTGGAACAACAATACGTTCACGAACAGGATGAAATGGTTGACTGACATGAACAATGAGCAAACTATCCTACGCAATAAAGACTTCCTTAAGATATCTCTTGACATATGGGATATGTGTGTGTTTCTTAGATGTGCCGGTTCCTTGAAAGAGGTGAGAATGAGTCCTAAGATCTGAATAATCATGCTGTGTAGCCTGCCAAGCTGCACGGCTTGTGAAAGGCATACAACCACCACCATCCACAACATCTTTGACACACAAGTTTTGGACATCAAATTTACAAACCTGTCAAATGTGGTAGAAGCACTGACTTGTGTGTCGACTGCAATAGTCAGCTGAACATGTGCTACACCTAATGTGTGGCTCACAGTAACATCTTAGCGACTTACGGTCAATAAGAAAATAGTGACTCTTGAACTTGCAGAAAATTCTGCTCGATTGAGCTCATTGTAAGCTAGAATGTACTCCAACTCACGAGGAAGCCAGGTAATCTGGCATTAAAAAAGCAAACCAATGATGATTTTTCTTTGCGGCATGTATACATTGTACCAGCAAAGCTATGAGTTTTTGAAGATGCATCAGTGACAATACCGAACTGTCGCTAAATCTTGGAAATGTGATTGTCTTGTTATCTGATAAGGCACACTTGGCCTTATTGAATGCATTTGTTAGGTCATCAGTCCAGGAAATATTTTCTTTAGATTGTCTTCGTGTAATCAGCATGACTGTTGTCCAAAATAGGTTACATTTCTACCACTGATCAAAATCTGCTCCTCCGCAGGGCGAGTTGCTACATCATTGCAAACCAGGAAAGGGTTTCCTGCTAGCATATAAACATCAAGTTGTCGGACAGCTTAGGCATCTAATTGGAATGTGTCATTATCTCTGGTCAACTGACAATGCAGTTCCCCAATCGCATCCAAGGGGGTTATCCCATCAGCTTGTCCTCCAATCTGAGAGGCAGGGGTTATCGGTAGCATTCTTGCCCGAGCAAAGAATGACCTGACCATGTTTGTCGTGGCACCAGTGTCTAAAGTTAATCTACCTGGGTGTTGCTGGTATAAAAGTGATCAGGAACGGTGACTGAATGACATCACCACTGGCTGGTCAAGGAGTGGGTTAGGATCCTGATCAACGTCACAAACTGGCTCTTCTACATACGGATCATCTTCTCGTACAATATCATCAACTCCACCAACAAGACGAGAGCCATACATCGGTCGCCTATCAGATTCAGGAATATATCTAGAGTCTTTCAGATAGTGAGCATTGCACGCAGGTCTTCATGCTGATTTACACAGAACACACTTTTGATTTTTCTAGCCGGTTTGATGCAATTTTGTCTGTTGAAAAGGAAGCTGTTCATAAAACCTTGGTGTCTTCAATAATGAGTAATTCATCAGTCAGTGAGGAGAGGTCTTGTGAGATATCTGGTTTCAAGGATGCTAATGTCTGATTTCTCAACTCGGCTCCGTATTTCTGTCTAACAAGCCGAGGAAGCTCAGGCTGAATAATATAAAGCCACAATACCACGATAATGTTCTCAAGTGTTGATGTGAGCTCTTCATCTTGATTATATCAGTACCATGATGTATGGTGCCAGTAGGAGTTATAAGCAAATTATCTTGTATGAACGCCTCATAACGCCCATCAGGCTGCACCTGTAGATGGGAATCCATAATTGAGCCAGATCATTTGCAAAATATCTTTAACAGGAGTAGAATTACGTATAATTGAATTCCTGCTGATGACTACAGAAGTGTCCACCTGGCCCAACATCTTTGTTTGTTTGTTGTTTAACGCCGCACTCAGCAATATTCCAGCTATAAGACGGCGGTCTGTAAACAATCGAGTCTGAACCAGACAATCCAGTGATTGACAACATGAGCATCGATCCAACAATTGGGATCCTGTTAGTCGCCTCTTACGACAAGCATAGTCGCCTTTCACGGCAAGCCTGGGTTGCTGAAGACCTATTCTACCCCCGGATCTTCACAACATGAGTTGACCCAAAATGAGTTCAAGATGTATGTTTGTTTTTTCTGCTAAGCTGTTTTCCGCTGATTTGTACGAACATCCTCACTATCATTGGGTAAGCCTCTTAAGCGGATTAACAGCAGTCTTCTTTAACCAGGTGCTACACTCTGCAAGGAACGGGGCGATATCATTGTCAAGACAAAGAATGCACACTAAATTCTGCCTCCAGTTTTTGAAACAAGAGTCATAAGAAAGATAACATATGCCCCCCGCAGCTGTCTGTAAAGTAACCACAAGTAAATGTGCAATTCTGTATGTAATGTTCCTTAAGAAGCATACATTGTTTACCAACAAAAGATCCACCATGGTCGCATCCATATGAAATGGAAAGAAAAACGTGTGTTTCTGTGTGTTTTTTTATGCAAACAAATGACAAATTACAAGAAACAAGCGTATAGTCAACGAAGTCATCTATATCCCCCACCCATTTTAACACGTTATGGTCCCAAACCAGATAACTGACCCAACATTTCCCTTAGCCCATGTCAAAATAGCTGCAATGCAAATTCTAAAATAAACATTTCTAAAACTCCTTAATATCAAAGGGCACCTGTTCAGTATGTACTTTATATATGGACATGCAATGTTTGGCAAGGAAATATTTAACAGTTTATTTGTTATACTCCATAAGTAAAACCCAACCCTATATGAAAACTTAAATCCAACTTGTTGCCATGGAAACGTAAAAAATAAAAAAATAAAAATTCCTAGGTAGCAAAAGGCACCAGTTCAGTATGTGCCTGGTAGAAATGCAAAGTTTTGTAAGAAAGTATTTAACGGTTTTTGAGTTACGCTCCGGAAACGCACACCACCCTTATAGAACCTAAGTCCAACTTGTTGCCATGTAAGCGTTAAAAATAAAAATTTCTAAAATTGCTAAATAGCAAAAGGCACCAGTTTAGCATGAGTCTGATAGACATGCAAAGTTTTGTAAGAAAGTTTTGAATGGGTTTTGAGTTTTGCACCGGAAACGAACTCTACCCTATAGAACCTAAGTCCAACTGGTTGCCATGGAAACGTAAAAACTAAATAAAAATTAAATTCCTAACTGGCAAAAGGAACTAGTTCAGTATGTGCCTGGTAGACATGCAAAGTTTTGTAAGAAAGTATTTAACGGTTTTTGAGTTACGCTCCGGAAACGCACACCACCCTTATAGAACCTAAGTCCAACTTGTTGCCATGTAAGCGTTAAAAATAAAAATTTCTAAAATTGCTAAATAGCAAAAGGCACCAGTTTAGCATGAGTCTGATAGACATGCAAAGTTTTGTAAGAAAGTTTTGAATGGGTTTTGAGTTTTGCACCGGAAACGAACTCTACCCTATAGAACCTAAGTCCAACTGGTTGCCATGGAAACGTAAAAACTAAATAAAAATTAAATTCCTAACTGGCAAAAGGAACTAGTTCAGTATGTGCCTGGTAGACATGCAAAGTTTTGTAAGAAAGTATTTAACGGTTTTTGAGTTACGCTCCGGAAACGAACACCACCCTTATAGAACCTAAGTCCAACTTGTTACCATGGAAACGTAAAAAAATTTTTTTTCTTAAATTGCTAAATAGCAAAAGGCACAACTTCAGTATGTGACTGATAGATATGCCAAGTTTCGATCAAATACACTGAATTATGTTCGAGTTCTGCCCCGGAAAACGATATGATTACGGACGGACGGACAGACGGACAGACGGACGGACGGACGGACGGACGGACAGACAGACTGGCTGATGGCTATATCCCCACGCATTATATGCCGGGGGGGGGGGGGGGGGGGGGGATAAAAACTGATTGTCTCATTGTTCGTAAACTGCCACTGCTTCGGAGCTCTAGTGTTGGTCATATTTTGCGCCCGCTTCCAACTTACACAACCCCGTGCAAATGTCCGGCGAGCGTTTCGGAAGTTCCAGCTCGGAGTTTACACACTTATGTTAAACGTATGAGGGTAACTGGATTCGTAATACGGTTTCTGTGTCCTGAAATCGGTATTAACGTAGATTCAAAGCGCCGCCACCACACCAATGTGGACAAATCCAGTCTCTCGTGGCACAAGTTTTATGCACATCAAACCACAATGCTCAAACCGGAAGGAAGGGGTTTTATTTTGTAAGTACTGTTGACGGATGTATACCATTTGAGGAATTGGATATTGAAGGTACACTTGAACACTTTTGCAAGGACATACACATGCAAATAATAGGAATATTGCTATTAATGGTGTGGATTAGACCAAAGTCTTGTTAAATGACTGAGACATACCAAAGGCAACAAGAGAACACTGTTGACTTGTTTCGTATTCCGACAATACACCAAGGACTTCAACCTTCTTGATTTTCAATATTGATATGTTTACATCAAACGGTACATACCAAAAGAGAATTACTTAAAATATCTTCTTCAAGATTTGCTAGGAGCAATTATCTCTCAATTACCTCGCCAAGCCGTGCGAGGCCGGTGATGTGTACTGGCACCATGAGACTGGTATGCTACCAGAGGCTTATTATTAGTGCTGGGCTCACTAGGTCAGATGGAACGACCTTACTACTTGTGAGTGGAATTGAAAATAAAGCCGACCCACGTCTACACTGTTGAACGACAGCTGTACCGTTATTGTTTGCGTCTGGTGTTCTTTTACAATATGTATTCAATACAATGCATCAAAATATTGCTTAGCTAACCAGGTCCGGTCCAATGGAACTTGGCACCACACAAAATGTTAAAATGTCACAATTGTTAGTTCTGTCCATCACTTCCTGGCACGTCACTCCACCACTGGGTCCAGGTGTAACCGTCCGCTCGTTTCTCCAAAAGCCCCTCCATAGTAAGCCCGGAGTGGATGTGCAACCGCCTGAACTGTTTTGGATGTGCAAATGTCTGCACCGTTCCGGATGTGCAAACGTCTGCACCGTTCCTCCCAACGACTGTAATCTCCCTCACAGTGGACATTCTCGTGCAACTGCTGCACAGTCAACTCTCACTAGTTTGCTCTGACTTGGCCCGGCGTATTCACCATGTCGGCACTGACCATGTACCATCTAGGAGGGATTCTGTGCAACCGCTTCACACCGTCACTTCGCTTGTACAACCGTTGCACAACGTCACTTCGCTTGTGCAACCGTTGCACAACGTCACTTCACTTGTGCAACCACTGCACGCCGTCACCTGACAATGCTTTTTGGCAGTCTTCAGGGAAGATCGTACCCCGCATCAGTCCACCATGTGTCCAAGGTAATTTTAACAACTTATTGACTGGCGGTAATTGATGTTAATTACTAGGGTATAGCCAGTTGCGTACCTCTTCTTCTGAACTACGGTAATCACCTCGTTCTTGGTGCTGACAGTCTGGGATGTGCGAGAGGTACCATGTCAGTACCCGAGGGCCTTGGACCTTTTACCGTAGTTCCTCTAACAAGCACAAAGAGTGATCTTCGTTTAACAGCTTTTATTCCCACTTTGTATTGCCAGTCAACCCACGCTATTTGTCACTTAAGTACGAGACTTCGGCCGCAAAGCTTCAGTCTCAGTCGAAATGCTGAAGTTTAAGTTTGGTTTCTGTTTCGAAAGATCGTGACAACAAGCCGAGAACGGAGCACCAGTCCAGATGTCGTCTCCCCAGCCGCTCTCCCGATCTGGAGGCTTTTTTGCCGAGAGCGAGCACCAGTCCAGATGTAGTCTCCCCAGCCGCTCTCTAGCCCTACCTAGCCGCTCTCTAGCCGTCCCTCGATTTGGGGCTTTTGGCCCTTTTTAAACCGGTACCTACGTCACAGCTCTAGTCATTTTTCCATCTATCATTGGCCAACCACCTTTCCCCCCTACATTAGATCATTCTAACCCATTCTTATCTAATAACCAGCACCTTATTCGGACTTGTTATGATGTAGCTTCTCACCCTTTTGGAATTCGAACTATACCATATATGTCTCAGGTCCCTAACATCGCAGTCCCTCTCATCTCCGTTCCACTTTTTGTCTACTTCCCATCTGGTTAATCGTTTTTCATTAATGTATAACCCTCGACCTACTACCCTCACCCCTGGTTATTCGGGGCCAAGTATGTTCCCTGTAGTCTTCAACTATCGGAGTTGCCCGTCTGATATATCATAATATATATATATATATATATATATATATATATATATATATATATATGTTGTGTTCATATCTTACTGGTTTCAACTCCTCTTCTTGACCTTTTTATACAATCACGTTGGTGTCCTAATGAATTGTTAATTACTTTAATTAGTTGTTAATTACTGTACTTTCATGCCTATAATATATAATCGAGCGTGTTTATTAGCGTAAGAAAGCCTGAGTGAAGAAAATAAGAATGAATTTTGAAAAAAAAGGGCCTGAAAGATTGGAGTTGGTTATGACAGACTGCAATATTTTCCGATGGAGGTGCGACTCCCAGATGGCAAATTGACTGCGGATAAAGGGGCAATGTTGCACACCTGGGAGGAGAATTACAGTAGTCAACTGAACGGGGCCGACATGACCACACCGACGCCCACCCATGTGTTGAATGTGCGGAGGAGAGTCACGAGATACTTATGTGCTCCAGTGGAACAGTCCGTTCACTAACGATGAAGTGGTGCTATACCCTCAGCAAGTAAAGGAAAATACCTGGGATGCGAGAATCTACCCACTGAAATGCTGAAGAATACAATGTGCATGGATACACCTTTTTACACAGCATGTTAAATATTTGTTTTGTAAATTGAAAAATGTCGAGTGAACGAATGAAAGTCATTATCAACCCTATCTCGAAATCCTGTTGACAAATATAACCCTAAATCCTACATTTAGTAGTATATCACTTACTAACGCGAGCCATTAACTGCACTGTTCTGTTTTATATAAGAGACTGTACAAGTACGCAGAGAACAGTAATTGTTTATCTGACGAACAAAACAGTTTCAGGAACAGAAGGTCGACAGTGAAATACATTTCATCGTTAACATCTGTGGAATCGTTGATATCACTCAAGAAATCAACTTTCTAACCCTTAATTGACTGAAAACAATCTAACGATTATACTGACAGGGCTATTTGGTGGAGAAAGTTTAGTTGACCTTGGTACATGTAGACAAATGCAGGACGCTATTGTATCTTTATATACGAGTGTCAGTTGTTGTGTGAGGCTTAATGAGAATTTAACTCTGTGGTTCAATGTTAGATGTGGTTTGAAGCAAGGGTGCTTACTTTCCCCTTTGTTGTTCGATATATACATTACAGAACTCATTGCTACTTTAAATTAATTGGATAAGTGTGTGAGGATCGACGACGAGAAGCTGTGTGTATTAGGCTGTCCAGACGACATCGTACTTCTAGCGGAGGGGCGGTTTGGTAGCCTAGTGGTTAAAGCGTTCGCTCGTCATGCCGAAGACCCGGGTTCGATTCCCGACATGGGTAAAATGTGTGAAGCCCTTTTCTGGTGTCCCCCGCCGTGATATTGCTGGAATATTGCTAAAAGCGGCGTAAAACCATACTCACTCACTCACTCACTTCTAGCGGAATATGAAGCGGACCTAAACCTCTCTAAGAATGTCTTCAAAACTTGTTCGATGTTAACAAAATGACTGTGAACCAGAAGACATCTAACATTCTCCACTACAGAAGTTTGTCAACACAAAGGACAAACTGTAATTTTAAATGTTGAATATACCTCTTGAGATTGCTGACAGTTACTGTTAACTGGGATAATTAATAACACTGCATTGAGATAACACACGCATGACTAAAGCAGTGGCAAGCTCGGCCATTAGGGCGCTGGGATTACTAATGTCCAAATCCATATTCCTCGGTAGTATGCATTTGAACACCTACACAAAGATGTACGACTCAATGGTATGGTAAAAGATTGAACATGATCAGCGACTTGGGTAGTAGTAATTTATCATCAGTGAATGCTGTGCAAAATAAAGCAATGACGTTTTTTTATGGGTCTACGACAATATGCCCCGAATGCTACTATTGAGGGTGATATGGGCTGGACCCCTACTACAGTTTAGTTCTGTGGGAATGTTTCATATATACACAAGACTGAATAGCCTAGTCAAGAATGGACTCACTTACAAGGTGTTCCAATGGGCTAGACGGCAAGCTTTAAATAATAAGAACAACTAGATCAAGCGTATACGGGTCAAATTGAATGCTATAAACCTCCCTGAATTTCAAAGTGTTTGGCGTTTCAAACGGACCCAAGATTAAACATATTGCATCTTCTGTACAGAACTTCATTTTCAAGAAATATAAAGAATATTGGAACGGGACAATAATGTGTCATGATAGTAGAAATGACGGGAAGAAATAATCTCCGAGTGTACCGCACCTACATTACAGACGGTACTCCACCCACCCACAGGAGACAGACACAGGCCGGCATGCAATTAGCCAATTAGCACGACTGTTACAGAGGATGAGATGCAAGTACCTTTACGTGCATGGAAACGTGCTGGCTATTTTCAACAAATCATATCTTGTCAAGATTAGCAAAATGTCATCTAAGGGACTTTGGACGTTTGGGTCAACGCAAAAAAAGGTTTTACGCAACAGAAGTGCGGTCATCTTCAGCACCTTTCGATCGTAAACATATGAAACAAAGATCTCATCATTGCGTATAACAACCAAACTGAATATGCCTTCAACTATCAAATTTAGAACGGAAATTTCTGCCAATTATGAAACGAACTCTTACATTGAAACTTCTATCTTCCAAATTAAGTAATGCTTGTGCGACATTTTTAATATATATATATATATATATATATATATATATATATATATATATATATATATATATCGCTTGTGGTAATTTCATTATATCCTCTATATACGCGTTTGAACTTTGTGCATGGGTTTGGAAAATTACTAATTTTTAAAAATGGATTCCAATTATTGAATGGATTGGCAAGTCATGCAGCAAATTGACATGATACTTTCAGACAGACGGTATGCAATACAAAATGTTTCAGCTTGCTTTGACAACCCGATTGCATCAGTCAGGTACACGACTGAAGCGCACGCAAACACTTTCCAAGGGAGTTAACTCCCTGATCTTTTCAGTATAAATAGCCACAGCTTTAACAATATAAACGCGGAAAATAAATGCTTTCTTCAGATTGCTTGCTCTTTTACAGAAAGTTCTTAAATTTTGTTTTACCAGAAGGTTCGTAGCATTTTACTAGGGGAAATTATGTTTTGGTTTTAATTGGTTCAACAAAACTAAACTATAAATATTCTGGTTCGTAAAACTAGTATCTCATTAGGAAAAGTATGTCTACTCAAAATATTTATGATCTCTATGTTCACAACATGTCTGTACGACTGCAAAACTTTTAACTAACTGTGATACCTGGTTTATCTACCTTAGCAAACCTTTATATCTTCACAGATGTGTAGAGATGAAATTACAATTTTATCAACAAGTAAAGAATTTTTATTATCTTTGATATATCTTTTTAGAAACGATACCCGCACTATGGTGTAGAGTTAACATTTTGGGGAGTAATGTACAATGTAGCGTAGCGCAACTGAGACCGGGAACCAGGTTTGTGTGTAGGAAATTAATAGACCTATCAGCGTTCGCGTCTCACGGCGGAGAAGGGAGTTTTCCAGGCGTGTATATTGCACGGCATTGGTCCACCATTTGCACGATATCGTGTATATAGACGGTCCGCCTTTACATTGCCCCTCATATCAAAACCATTCAAGTTCTTTATTTGCCACATGTTCAGCTTCAAATAACAATTTCTTAAGTTTTACAAATGCTGACAAACCAGCGTTTATATTGCCAAACGCAAATATTATGAGAATTAGTTCCAAAACCTGCACGTAAATATTCCTGGAACGAATTTTTTATTTGTGTGACAATTAAACGTTTTGTTTATATCCTACCCGTTATATCGTATACATTCACACACACACACACACACACACACACACACACACATATCCGTACATGTCGAATAACCATCTACAATAACAACGACGGCGAGTATTATTTGTCAGTGTCCAAATTGAAAAGAAAAAACACATGCTGCTTTGGACTTGGCGCTGTTCTTAGCAACAACCTTGAAACACAGCTTATCTTATCAGTTCCACGCGGTGGGGGCAGGCTAATCAGTCGGGGGTCCGAGCCAAGGGTCAGACTATATCCAGCAGGGTTAACGTATCGACTCCCACAGCTTGTGTAAATGTACGCGCACCTTTCAGCGATTGCATCCGCTCCCGTCCCCGATCGGTATGGATTTCTTGAGGGAACCATATACAGCTAAATCACGTGACTAATAGCAATCGTTAATGCGCAGTTAGGTTATCACTGAAGCACTCTGAATAGGAGATGTTTCCCACATGAACACAAGACACCACGCCACGGCAGTCGTACACAGGGTCCAGCAAGGCGTTCATGTTTCGGAAGCGACGCGTGTTACTGGGTCACGATTTCCTGCAGTTTGAAGGGAATCGTGTTGGCTGGGATTCTACCGTCAGCATCAATATTGTGAGTATAAACCATGTGTTTTCAATACGGTGAAACCTCCTCAATTGCGATATAATCTAGATAATCTCCCACGTACGCCCATGCAATTGTTGCACTGATGTTTAAAGTGGGGCGGAGGTAAGATCTATTACAGTGCATATATTTCATTATACTTTTTATATTTTTCACAAATTAAACTTAAACTAGGAAATTATAAAATTCGAAAGACGCTAGACCAGTATTTCTCGTTTTTTTCGCCACTGGTCGACCATGACGGCTGCTCCTTGGCAAGCTCATTCACGCGAACAGTAAATTACGTAATCATAGATACAGATACAGATATAGTCCGCGCGTTCGTCCGCCCCGGCCCTTGTTCTCTTGATAAATGTTTAGGTACCAGCTGGCGCAGAACCGTGTGCGACATACGCTTGCAGTCGGAAAGCGCACGTTAAATCTCCAATATAAGTAAGTAAGTGGCGCAGGTTTTGACCATCATCTAACCCTGTAATTAAAATAAACTTTTGTTAGGCAATACTGATACTATTCTATCCTGCTTTTGTGTAGTCAACTTTGACAGGCTAGTGCAGATAACAGAGACCGAAATTACAACTTCCAAGTAATTGTTAATGTGATACGGGTAGAGCTGTGGGGGTATATAACTCCTTGGGTGTTGGTCCTCAGCACACTTGCTTGAATAAACCCTAAGGACCTCCCAGCTCTCTTCTCTTGTTTAAGGGTAAGAAACATTTAAATATTCCTTTTTTATGACTAAACTTCTTATTTCATTGTTATTATTGTCTAGAAAATGTTACAGTTAAGTTGAATCAGTACTGCCATATTGTAACTCTCAATCTACTGTGTACAAGTTCTAAATAACTGCTCATTGTATATAATTTACCGTTTAATACTCAGGCGTTTTGTCATTAATATGCGGCACCAATAGCTCTCTCCTATATTTCGACATCCATGATTATATTCCCCTACTATGTCTAACATCATCTGTTCAAAATGCCAGATGCATATACAGTTTATATATTCCGTGCAGTAGCGTAGCGTACATGTAGCCTAGTCACAAAACGGTTCCTAGAGTTAACACAACTGTTTCAAGCAAGATTTATTTTATACGTAGGTCGGTTATTCCTTAATTTCCGACAGTCCACCGATCAAAGGTTATATGAGCAGCTTTACCTTCCGTGTGCGCTTACAGAATAGCCTATAACAACGCATTCCATATTTCTTAGGTTTTATCCTCATTAAGTAAGTATTTGAATATTTTGTAAAGAGTCCCATCCCTCATATAGTTGCATACGCTGCATCACAGCCTATACCACAATTTCATTACCGTAGTCATTTAAATACTGTTATAGTCATCCTTTATACTTCATAACAACGTACATTCAAACGCGCATCGTATAAGTATACAATTACCGTATTTACTCCATTAGCTGTTATCGTCTAGCTCCGTATATATTTAGGAAATGCGCGTAGTCAATAGCAACACAGCCGCCGTGATTCATTACCGTAGTCACCAAATTAATCACTACTAAAACTAATAATTACACTAACTAAAACCGAGCTATATCTTCTACCGCGTACATTCGTATCTTTATTTGGATCAAGTATTTACTTTCCGAATTTGCCGAAATTATTATGTTGTGATATTTTTTACTGAAACTACAAATATTAATGTTTACCGTCTTTTCATAAGTAAATGTCATGTTTTTTCATCTAAGCAGTTTGCGCAGTCTACCGTACATGCTCTATTAAAATGTTACGACTACTCAATTTAGCTGTTAAGAAATGTTATTTGTCATTACCGTTATCATTCTAGTAAATACTGCATCTGTTGTATAATGTTACCGTACATACTCCAATATTAAATACATTGCCTTTATTGTTATGCCTTTATTGGATGGACACCGTGTTAGCATATTATTATCATTATTATCATTGTACGTCACTGTTATATATTAATTGATGTAACTTGAATGATACACACTTGCTTGAATAAACCCTAAGGACCCCACAGCCTTCTCCTCTCTTGTTTCAAGGCTAGCTCCCAATAGCCAATTCCCCGTATCGAGGCCGGACAGGGTATTTATTTGTTGGCGGATACTTTTCAAACTAAACCTTTTTAACCATATCGTCTTTTCGACTCTTATTGTGATCACTAGAAGTGATACACATGTTACCTTGCATTGACCGGGGAGGTCCGGGGTAGAAAAGGTCTTCCAACAACCCATACTTGCCTTAAAAGGCGACTATGCTTGTCGTAAGAGGCGACTAACAGGACTGGGTGGTCAGGCTCGCTGACGCTTTGATTCGTTTCAAGTGGTGCAAGTGTTTCTACCTAATATTCAAATGTTCGAGGGTATCGTAATGGTGGCATAATGTAAATAATTTTTATTTTATCAACTTAAAACAGGTCGTTGGCATTTCATTGGCATTTTAATTAATTTGTCCGTGTGCTAACTTCCTTATTTCAATGTTGCGATGGTTCGGTGCAGATACTAACTATTGTATCTTTCATTACATACATTTTATCTTTTTTAACAAACAAACCTTGCATTCAGATACAGTTTTCTGATTGGTTATTGAATATGCAATTATTTCCCATGTTTCCCGCTGACAGATAAGGAACAAATTCTATATACCCCGATGAGAAATGCCGAACGTCTTTCAAATGTGAGTGAGTGAGTATGGTTTTACGCCGCGTTTAGCAATATTCTAGCAATATCACGCCGGGAGACACCAGAAATGGGCTTCACACATTATACCCATGTCAGGAATCAAACCCGGTTCTTCGGCGTGACGAGCGAACGCTTTAACCACAAGGCTACCCAACCACCCCCTTTTAATAATAACATAATGATATGACAATATTGTCTCGATACTGGTTGCCACTTTCATGCAGTTCAGCGAATTCAACCGGGCATGTCTGATTGTAATGCAAGGGCGACTACTCTGGATGTGTTTACGTCGTCTGCTAGAGATGTCCATGAGACGGTTAGCTTGTCATACTGAAGAAGACAGTTATGGATCTATAGTGCGTGTCTGTACACACGCTCGCAAGCAGTGAGCTTGAACACCTGAGCCACCACCTCGCACCAGAACAACAACAGCAACTTCTATTTAACCTTGACAATAAATGTTAGAAGAGGTCTAGGGGCGGTCGGGTAGCCTAGTGGTTAAAGCCTTCGCTCGTCACGCCGAAGATCCGGGTTCGATTCCCGACATGGGTACAATGTGTGAAGCCCATTTCCGGTGTCCCCCTCCGTGATTTTGCTGGAATATTGCATCAAGCGGCGTAAAACCAAACTCACTCACTCACTCACTAGAAGAAGTCTTCAGGAACCCACGCTTGTCGTAAGAGGTGACTAACGGAATCGGGAGGTCAGATTCGCTGAATTGGTTGATGCATGTCATCGTATCCCAATTGCGTCATTCGTTGCTCATGATGCCAATCACTGGGTTGTCTGGTTCAGACTCGATCTTTTTACAGTCCGCCGTCATATAACTGGAATAATACTGATTGCCAACAGCCAACTAATGTCTAACTTATTGAAATGAAGTCATGGCTGGAAAAGCTTGTATTCAATTACTGTATGAACCTTTTACAGATTGAGTGGTTTGTGGAGTTCTTCACGAATGCGGGGGCACGGGTGGCCCAGTCGTCTAAGGCGCCGCGATTCGTTGTGCAGAGTTGCGTCCCTTGGCACGCCAGAAACCTATGATTGTGGGTTCGAATCCCAGTTCGCCCCGATTATGTTTCTAGGTTTGTCAGCACCATACCCGTGCTCATGGGTTTCACCGAAGTGGTAAACGTCTGAGACCTGCATCACTTCGGGCTTTCCTCCCAGATTAAGCTGTCACGCCGCGATATGACTGGAATACTGTTAAAAGCGGCGTAAAACCCAACTCACTCATTCACTCACTCTTCACGAATGAGCCCACGAAATAATGACAAACTGGCATCAAGGTCAAACAACGCGTGCCTTTGGTATGTGTAATATCTGTAATTGAAACAGTAGTTTTAAACTAGCTATTGTATAATATTATGACAGGCCAACAGATGTCCGCTCTTGTAATGTGATTAGTAGCAGGTAAGCGCAATCATGTGCTGTTATGTAACATGCGACAGTCTTGAATAAACGGCCAGTCAAGTGGCAGCCTCGTCTCCCAACTCCCGCGTCTGTCGTTCCTCCCTGAGAACCCAACAGTATGCAAACCGCTTGATGCGTCCCGATCAATAGGAAACTATGTCAGTTTGGCCGACTACGTTAGCGTTGCGTTTTCGCGATCTGATCGTTAGCTATTTTCGCCATATTTTTGAAAGAGGTTCCTCGTGAAGTAGGGTGTTTCAAAGAGGAACTGTGTTTGGGCGATTACTCGTGTATTGTACAGTCAACATTTATGAATCTTTGGGTTGCATACGGTTCCATTTGTTGCTTCACTTTTTGTTGCATATTAGCTTGCAACCTGTGATAACATTCAAGGCCTCACATAAGCTTTAAGACAGGTTTATGGTAGAAGAAGTTTCTGGTTCGGTGGGGAACATAGGCAACCAATGTACTGTAATGTCATGTTAATGTTAATGCTCTTAGTGAAGCCAATATATATGCGTATATAATGTTAATGCCCTTAATGAAACCGATGCATATGCGTATATCATGTTAATATTGGTGCTCTTAGTGAGACAATTTATATATGTATGTCATGGTAATATTGATGCTCTTAGTGAAGCCAATATATATGCGTATATCATGTTAATGCTCTTAATGAAACCGATGCATATGCGTATATCATGTTAATGCTCTAAGTGAAGCCAATGTATCTGCGTATGTCAGGTTAATGCTGATGCTCTTAGTGAAGCAAATATAAATGCGTATGTCCTGTTAATGCTCTTAGTGAAGCCAATGTATATATGTATGTCATGTTAATATTTGATGCTCTCAGTGAAGCCGATGCATATCCGTATATTTTATGTTAATGCTCTTAGTGAAGCCGATGCATATGCGTATGTCATGCTGATGCTGATGCTCTTAGTAAAGCCAATGTATATGCGTATGTCATGTTATGTTCTTACTGAAGCCAGTGTATATGCGTGGATTATGTTACTGCTCTTAGTGACGCCGATGCATATGCGTATATCATGTTAATGCTCTTCGTGAAGCCAATGTATATTACGTATGTCACATAAATGCTGATGCTCTTGGTAAAGCCGATGTATATGCGTATATCATGATATTCTTAATGCTCGTAGTGAAGCCGATGCATATGCGTATGTCATGTTAATGTTAATGCTCTAATAAAGCCAATGTATATGCGTATGTCATGTTTATGCTCTTAGTGAAACCAATGTATATCCGTATGTCATGTTAATGGTAATTCTCTTAGTGAAGCCGATGCATATGCATATATCATGTTTATGCTCTTAGTGAAGCCCAAGAATATCCTAATATCATGTTTATGCTCTTAGTGAAGCCAATGTATATGCGTATGTCATGTTAATGCTCTTAGTGAAGCCAATGTATATACGTATATAATGGTAATGTTAATTCCCTTAGTGAAGTCGATACATATGCGTATGTCACGTTAATGTTACTGCTCTTAGTGACGCCGATGCATATCCGTATATCATGTTTATGCTCTGAGTGTTGCTCTTAATGCTCTTAGTGAAGCCGATGCATATGTGTATGTCATGTTAATGCTCTTAGTGAAGCAAATATATATGTGTAGATCATGTTAATGCTGATGCTCTTAGTAAAGCCAATATATATGCGTTTGTCATGCTAATGCTCTTAGTGAAGCCGATCCATATGCATATGTCATATAAATGTTAATGCTCTAAGTGAAGCCAATGTATGTGCGTATATCATGTTAATGTTAATGCTCTTAGTGAAGCCTATGCATATGCATATATAATGTTAATGCCCTTAGTGAAGCCAATGTATATGGGGGTGTCATGATAATATTGATGCTCTTAGTGAAGCTAATGTATATGCGTATGTCATGTTAATGTTGATGCTCTTAGTGAAGCCAGTGTATCTGATGTATGTCATGTTAATGTTGATGCTCTTAGTGAAGCCGATGTACCTGCTGTATGTCATGTTAATGTTGATGCTCTTAGTGAAGCCAATGTATCTGCTGTATGTCATGGTAATGTTGATGCTCGTAGTGAAGCCAATGTATCTGCTGTATGTCATGGTAATGTTGATGCTCGTAGTGAAGCGGAATGAATGAAGGAAGGAAGGAAGGAAGGAAGGAAGTTCTTTATTTCCTCCAGAGTTGAATCCGAAGAGGTTACATAGGAAAATACATTATTTACAATACATCAATGAAATTACCTGACTATATACAATGACATCATGTTATACAGTGCTATGAATAAACAATTTACAATGTACATTTTGTGAACAGTAAGGTATCTGGTAGATATACATAAGGTAGTTCTTCAAATTATAAAGTGACATAAAGACAGTATGATGCTTTTCCAAGTATCGGAATCGATTTCGTTTGTCAAGTCATGGACATCTGCACCGAGAAAGAGTGAAAGCACTTCATCATCGTCAAGCATATCTATTTTCACAAGTACATCAACATCAAGTTTATCAATCAGGCATGAGACGAAATGATTTTGGCAGGCATAAACAATCCACAGTGCAAATATATCACGTGTACCATATAATAGACCACGTACATTTCATGTAAGAAGACTAAGCGTCACAACTGAAGACACAAGGGACATGATTGAGTCATGTTTAAGTTGATGCTCTTAGAGAAACCGATGTATCTGCATATGTCATAATGCTCTTAGAGAAGCCGATGTATCTGCATATGTCATGCTGCTCTTAATGAAGCCGATGTGTATGTCATATTAAAGTTGATGCTCTTAGTGAAACCGGTGTATATGCGTATGTGATGTTAATGCTGATGCTCTAGGTGAAGCCGGTGTATATGCGTATTCCATGTTTATGTTGATGCTCTTAGTGAAGCCAATGTATCTGTCACGTTAATGTTGATGCTCTTAGTGAAGCCAATGTATCTGTCACGTTAATGTTGATGCTCTTAGTGAAGCCAATGTATCTGTCACGTTAATGTTGATGCTCTTAGTGAAGCCAATGTATCTGTCACGTTAATGTTGATGCTCTTAGTGAAGCCAGTGTATCTGTCACGTTAATGTTGATGCTCTTAGTGAAGCCGATGTATATGTCACGTTAATGTTGATGCTCTTAGTGAAGCCAATGTGTATGTCACGTTAATGTTGATGCTCTTAGTGAAGCCGATGTGTATGTCACGTTAATGTTGATGCTCCTAGTGAAGCCGATGTATATGTCACGTTAATGTTGATGCTCCTAGTGAAGCCGATGTGTATGTCACGTTAATGTTGATGCTCCTAGTGAAGCCGATGTGTAGGTCACGTTAATGTTGATGCGCTTAGTGAAGCCGATGTGTATGTCACGTTAATGTTGATGCTCCTAGTGAAGCCGATGTGTATGTCACGTTAATGTTGATGCTCCTGGTGAAGCCGATGTGTATGTCACGTTAATGTTGATGCTCCTAGTGAAGCCGATGTGTATGTCACGTAAATGTTGATGCTCCTAGTGAAGCTGATGCATATGTGTATGTCATGTTAATGGTGATGCTGTGTAATCCATTATTTTGAACTTTCATTTCTTTTCAGAGGTAATAATTCGAGACACAAGAATGCATCTCAGCTTCCAACGCTGCTGGCAACGTACTGTAGTTTTCATTTTCTCGTTGGTTCTTATAGCCCTCGTCTACTCATATATAATCAAGGGAACTCTAAGTGAAAATACATTTCAAGTCTTGACCGGAAAAGTACAAGTTTCTTATGGGTATAATGACAGTGCTTCAGTAACACAAACCCCTCCTGAGGAATATTTCGTCAGGCCTCGGTGGGAAAAAAAATATTTCATCTATGACTGTGCCAACGGTAACTGTGGTGGTCTAGGGGACAGACAGGAAGGAATTGTCGGTGCTTTCATTATTTCACAAATGTTAAGCCGGAAGTTCAAAGTGAACATGCTGGTTCCATGTGATATCGGAAATTTCCTCCAATCAAACCAAGTTGATTGGATTCTACAAAGTTCTGAAATTAGTGGCATCAAAAGTAGCAAATACACCCGAATTGACGCTGATGCATTTCAGCTACGAGATAAAATTGCAAAATCTCTTGATTTAGAGAAAGAATTTCCTTCCGATGTCACACATTTTACTGTTAATCAAGAAATGGTTAACTATCTAAAGTTACATCCACTATTTAAGTCTCTTCGGTGGGCACATAATCAGACAACAACTGACATATACAATATTGTTTTACGACGGTTGTTTAGAATGAAACCTGAAATCCAGAAAAGGTTTGATCTTTATCAATCTTCAGCCCGTAGCAACGGGAGGAAACTCGTGTGTGCTCATGTGCGTGTGAGGGGGAATCCTACAATTCCAAATGATTGGTATACTCCCACACCCTTGAACGTTAGTGTGGTGTGGAACTTCCTCCGCCAGTATAACAACAGCGCCCTCTATCGGATGTTCGTAGCTACAGACTCCCAGAAAGTGCGACAGGACGCCAAGAGGCTGTTTCCAGATGTCATCCAAGATTTGGAAGGGAATATAGTTCATGTTGATCGTGACAATCATGCAAAAGATTACGCATGCGCGGGGTTTGGTAAAGTGATCCTTGATCAACAAACGATGTCATCATGTGACGTATTCCTTATGACAGACAGCGGACTTGGCCGAATCGCATCCATGATGCGAGGAACAGATAAAGACCTGTACTGTATGGCTAGCAATTCCGCCTACAAAAAGTGCTCTTTTAGCGATAAAGGTTTCTTTCCACAGTTCTGGTAGGTGTGCGATAGGTGCCAGTATGTACATAAGCCTGGTGTCTGCTGTAGGACACTGTGTGGAAGCCCGCACTGAATCCTGTTCAGAATAGGTCCCAAATCACACATGTCTGTCGTAAGAGCCTGATGATTGTAATATCAATATCTGGCCCAGACTATATTGCTTACAGGCCGTCGTACGTGATATTGGTAGAATACTAGTATTATTGCCAGTGAAGTTAAACACTTAATAAACAACAAACTGTATCTACATCCAAGAGCAACTACCGGAGATCGGAAGGTCGGTGGTTCGATGATCTGGCCGTGCCATACTAACAGACGTTAATAGATGGTACATGTTGTTACCCTGCCTGACTTCGGAAATTGGGGATTAAAACAAGGACTGATCCGCGCGGACTAGCCTGTCTGAGTAGGGTGTCATGTTAAACTGTGGCATGGTATCACAACGGACTAGCACCATCAACCTGGCCAAATTCCTGACTTGTACAAGCATCCACATACATTGCCCTTTATAAGTGCAATGATCTTGAACACAATGAAACCATACTGATGTATAAATATAAAGTATCAGTGCAGTATCTGAGAATTTAAGCCAATACTGCAGTATCTGCAGAGTATGCCAAAACGGAAGCAGCCCTGTCACCATCTTTCTCCCGTTATTTGACAATCAATCCTTCACAGTTCTGCAGGATAATGATTTGGCCGGATCTACTCCTCAACCCCTCAAAAGCCTACGTCTCAGCCATATTCTAAACAATAGAGGACCCCTTCAACAGTCTTTAGGTTTTATTCGCGTTGAAATGGATATAAAAAATAATAGCACATTTTTCAGTAAAGGATATGGAAATGTATTGATGAAACGGGCCATTACATATGATATAAAATTCTAATATCTAATTACAGCACCAAGGTTTATTGAAAAACTGGCTTCGAGGGAGACTGAAAACTCATTATTCCTGAACAATATACGTATAAGCGATAATGTTAGTCAGGAAAAGAGAAATCAATCATTGTCAGTAGACTTTGAAAAGGCTTTCAACACATTCTATACGGAATTTATGAGCAGATTTTAAAAAAAAGAAAAGCATTTTGACCATATAACATAAAAAGGATATCGGATAGTGCAACCTCATGCATTGCACAGAAGGGCAATTTGTCTTCGTGTTTTCATCATTAAAGAGGATGTAGACAAGGAGACCCGGTAACTCCATATTTATTGCTGCTTGCGATCTTCATTTTCGGAAGTATGCTCAGAAACAAAATATATATTAAAGCATGAAGCTAGACAATTTAGCCCATACGTTGAAAAAGAAGAAAGTTAACCTTAATTCGCTGAATAACTGGCATCAAATCTATATAAAATGTGAACTCCAAGAGAATAACCATTCTCGAGTATCCAACGAAACAGATTCCATTGGGCGTGAAAGGCAATATAGTTGTGAGTGAGTATGGTTTTACGCCGCTTTTAGCAATATTCCAGCAATGTCACGGCAGGGGAAACCAGAAATGGGCTTCACACATTTTACCCATGTGGGGAATGGAACCAGGGTCTTAGAAGTGAAGAGTGAACTCTTTAAGCATTAGGCTACTCCACCGCCATTAAATAACGGTGACAAACCCTTGCATTGTTCAGTGCCCATTCCCCTGAAAGGACAACCAAAATATCTAATATTAGAAAAAAATGCATTTACTGGAACAAAAGACACAATTTAATTATCATTTGCTTTACCAGACATGGGAAGACAAAATAGCTGCCACGTTAACTACACTTGCTTATGATAACGAGAGAATTTGTCCAAGACGTTGAACTTTAAGTTTCAGATGTATCGATGGTCTGATAACGTTCAATAACAGCCAACTAGCAAATTCCCTTCTACTGATTTACACATGGAAGACTATAAGAGGTCAGTGAAAGTGACCCAACTGTTTTGTGCTCAGGTCTATGAATAAGGATTATCCAAGTTTCAAAGGATGCATAAAAGTGTCAAAAATCTATCCACAAGACCGTGCGACAAGAGGGATGACATCAGGTTTCCGGTAGTCATCTTTGCCTTGATGTTGAACTCTATTTCAGCAACATCAGCCTTTGATGTCCACATGTCCCAACTTTTCAGGTATAATCGAAGATGCCCTTGCTATGAGGTGAGGTGAAATTGGGTTTAACGTCGCGTCCAAGATTATTGCACTTATATAGCGACGTGCATGCACGTGTTTGCGTGGCTGCTTGAAATAGTCCGGACTGATGCCGATTAATAGTGCTAGCTCACTGAGATACCATGCCGCAGTTAAACATGAATACCCCACTCAGACACAATATACTGACTCCGAGCCGACCAGTCCATGTTTTAGCCCCTTTATGCCGAGAGCCAGACAGGGTAACAACAAGTACCATCTTTTAACTTCTTTTGGTATGACGCGGCCGGGGATCAAACCCCGGACCTTCCACTCTCCGGGTGGACGCTCTACCACAAAACCACGAAGGCGGCCCCTTTCTATGAGGATTAAAAAGAGCGTCAAACGACTCTTGATCAGAAGCTGATTGATTTGGGGGACAACATTTAAGGCCTCAGTAAAGCTTTCAAAAAGTGTTATGGAAGTCCCCGTATTCCCGTGTTCTTTCAGGTGAACATTTGACTTGCTATACTTGTGTTTGTGACGGGTGTGTTTGTGACGGTGGGGCAGGATACGCTCACCTTTTCGCGGACACTTGGTATCATGGCTATCTGATGGTGATAATTTCAAAACATTAGGTACCATTGGGATTAAATGACTGAAATAGATTTATGACGATACAGTACATTAATATTGTGTAACGGCGTAACGATAGAAGTATTTCGCCACATTGGCGATAGAACATATAGACATCAAACTTTTTGTTGGGATCTGAAGTCATCAAGAAGGCTAGGTTTCATAACGAATCAAACATTTATATTAACTAAGGAAGAGAACATATGGATGGCAACTTCTTTATTATGAGGAACACAACGTTTCGGAGTATATGCTTACTCCTTCATCATTAACCCGATGAAGATATAAGCATATACTCCGAAAGGTTGTGTCCCTCATAATAAAGAAGTTGACATCCATATATTCTCTTCCTTATGTGTATCACTTCTAAATGCCTTTCAAAAACCTGATTAATATTAAGTGTTTTTATAACGAAATATACCGAAAATCAACAGAGTGCTATTATTTCAGCACGAGTACAGGAAATAAGCAGAGAAGTTTTACACCTTACATATTTGCAATTTGCAATCCCAGATACCCTTTAGCAAATACACGTGTACCTATACGTTCTGTAGTTCCCCCGTTGGTGTACGTACCCATGTGAGCCTCACTCACAATGAACACGTTGCTCAAGGCAGGGAGGTATAGAACATCAGGCCTAGATAAAACTTTCAACATAACAACCATTTGCATTTTGAGAAATACATCAAGACCAACTTTGATACTCTTTTCTGGGTCAGGTCCACACTATATAGATTTCGAATACACCAAAATTCAGAGGCCCGGTGTGGCAAGGGGCTGTTATAATCCTAGGGGAGTTGTTTGATCATAGGATGAAATTTGATCCTGGGGAGTGACCGAATCCTCCGACACCGAGACCGCTTTCAGGTTTCAGTCACTGCTTCCCTTGTTGTTATTCCATACTTTTCTTGTTTACCATTTGGTCAATTGATGTCTTTGGTTTCTGACTTAACATGATTCTGAACGTTACATTGATCTGTGGATACGCATCCAATAACTGTCATTTGACTGCTTATTACCTGAGACACTTATGCCAGGAAAGCGGAAGGTATCGGGTTCGATACTCGGCAATGCCATACCAATAGACGTTAAAATACGGAACTTGTTACCCACCCCTACAGATACCCACCCCCACATACCCCTGTGAAGATCCGGGTCAGATTTCGTCTTCAACAACCCATGCTTTCGCAAGAGGCGAATAACGAAATCGGGTGGTCAGGCTCGTTGACTTGGGTGATGCATGTCATCGTAACCCAATTGCTTAGGTCGAGGCTTACGATTATCAATACTAAACTAGTGTCCAAAAGAAACGATACCACCTGTTTGCAACGACATAAAAGAAAAACTAAACAATGCAGAAGTTTAGGATTGGTGTTATGCTTTTGAGAAATTCTTTCACAACATCTGTACAAAAATTTCATTTCAATAAAATCTGTACAACCAATATGACAAGCCTTTAAAGATGGGTGGGGTCGAAAAATGAACATCGTTAGAGCACTGATCACAGAAACAACGGGAAATGTCACACCACACGTCTCAAAGTCAAGTCAGTAGCGGGTATGTCCACCGTGAGCATCAATACATGCCAGAACACGCCTACGGACTGATGACGTCAAACGTCTGATGACGTTGGGAGTGATGCGTTGCCATTCCTCGAGGAGACATCGTTCCAAGTCCTGGACGTTGACTGGAGGCACACGGCGACGTCGGATTTGCCGATCGAGGTGGTCCCATAAGTGCGCGATGGGATTCATGTCCGGTGAACATGCGGGCCATGACAAAACCTGTACGTTGCGTTGGCAAGGAAGTTCTGTGTCAATCTTGCTGTGTGTGGCCTTGCATTGTCATGTTGGAAAAGGAGTCCACGAGGCTGTTGCTGAATAAAGGGCACCACACCAGGCCGTAGGATGTCATCAAGATAACGCTGTGCATTCAGGTTTCCACGAATTACGACAAGCATCGTTTTGACGTCACCACATATGCCACCCCAAACCATTAACCCTCCACCTCCAAACGGCCGGACCTGTTGGATACAGTTAGGCGCCAAACGTTCACCAAATCGTCGGTATACAAGCTGCCGTCCATCGTTTCTGAAGATGAGGAATCTGCTCTCATCAGAGAACCTAACACGTGCCCAGTCCCGCCGTTGCCAACGTCGAACTCACCTGGCCCAGATCAGTCTGTTGTTCCGGTGTCGAGGCGTCAGGAGCGGTCCGCGGTAGGGATGACGTGGCCGGATACCATACTGCCGTAGTCTCCTGTAGACGGTCTGTCGACTGATCCTGTGTCCCAGTGCTGTAGCCGCCGTGGACGTCGCTGTTACGGTGCGGTTCCTCAGGTGTAATACCCGGATGTAACGATCTTCACGGGGCGTGGTTACTCGTGGTCTTCCACTCCTGGGCCTGTCTGACGTCTGACCTGTCTGACGTAACCGCTGCATCAACCTGGTGATAGTGATGCGTGCGCAGCCCAACCTTCTGGCGACGTCGACGTGTGACGCTCCTTGTTGGACCATTCCAACGGCTCTCTCTCTCTCGATAGCTGTTAAACGTGGCATATCTTGTGTTCTTTTTGTTGCTGTGATATCAACGTGTCTGATCAGCCGTTTTATACAGTTTTTCTGCACGTGCAGAACATGCTAGAGAGGGAAATGTCACTTTCACGAAATTTACGTTTTTTCCCGGAAGTGATCACGTGTTCCCGGTATTTTTTATCGACTATGCTGTGTTTGGGATGTGCAATACGAATTGGCATGTTTTCATACTTGACAATTCACTTAGTAAAAAACAATTTTGAAAATAAGTTGGTATCGTTTCTTTTGGACACTAGTTTATAACTGTATTGTCGGGTCCACCGCCATAAATCTGGGATATTGATAAGTGCGGCTATAAACAAACAAAACATTATTTGTAGCTTGTACAAACACATCTGTTGAGACATGCCACGGATGCCTTAATTGTGCAGCGTTTTATCAATGATCACCAGAGCACTTTTTCTTTGGAACAATACATTTCCACGTAAGTTCGGCTCCGAAGTGGCAAACCTCGGATGACCACTGTCACCAAGGATCGGTACATCCAGGTACTTCATTTATGATACCGGACCGTGTATAGTTATATGTATATGAAATGATATGATGTGACATGACATGATATGATATGATATGATGCAATTTGTTATGTGTATTATAGAAATTGTGTAAACACTGTTTTTTAGTGTACATATTATATGGCTTGCGGTCTTCCAGTGTTGAATAAAGATTGATTGATTGATATGAAATAAATTGACATGGAATGACATGGCATTATATGGTATAATATGATAAGATATGATGGGACAAGCTATGAAATTGCTAATGTGTTGTGTGATATGACAGGTTGAAATGTGATATAATATAGGTGTGATATATGGTACGATGGTATGTATGGTATATTATGATATGATAATGGTATATGAAATAATACTATATAGTATGATCTTATAATTATGATACAATATGATATGATGTTATAGAATATGTTGTATGATATGGTAATATAGAAATTATGAAATTACAGGGTATGGTATTGTACTGTATGTGTGAAATTTTGTGACTGCGTTGGGATGCGAGGTGGAATGACGTGAGGTTATCTGGTGAGATATGTACATAAATTGTATAAAATTGTATATTCTTCAAATTGTACTATAGGCCTGTGGCTTCTTCAGTATGTGAAATAAAGATGAGATTAGATACCGGACTCCTGCAGCAACTGAAGCTGAAGGTTGATCGGAGTGCCTGGTTTGGGAAGGGCGTCGGCACAAAGGAGCTTCTATCGGACCAGTTCTGATACGGCTACATCAACGTCGACTTCAATTTTGTCGTAAAAAATAAAGGGTCCCCGAAAGATGTGAAAAAATTATTTATAGTGTATATTGTTTGAAAAAAAAATTCTAGTCTCAATATATATCGAAGCCCCTGGGTACTGAGAACAAGAACACTTGTAAACTGGCGTCATGAGTGATTGAGCTATATTGTGACTTTTTCACGATTACTGACATTTTGACACTCCTATTGTGCAGTTTGGCTGCAAGTGACATTGTATTAAATGAGTTATCCTACTTTGAACACAGCAGATAAAATATGGGAGAACATGTATTAACATTTAAGGATTGACTGTATATTTTGTTCGGTTCATTGATTCATACAGTTTGCACATCGGTTTTTCGATTCATACCTCAATGAACCGAACAAAATATACAGTCAATGCTTATAATTAAATTCGACAACGTAAAACATGTTTTATCTACAATAGTTTAACCCAAAACAGTTGCATATATCAAAACAGACAAAAATGACGACATTGATAAACATTCCAGTGTAGGAATACATACAGTGGCGTGACATGAATCAGGTGATCGTTTAATTTTTGCACATAACTTGACACGCCTACACAGTCAGTAGCCAATCAACGGAGAGTGGGATTAAAACAATGTTCATTGGACCTGTCAATTAAGGCAAGAGGCGAAAAGAACTGCAACAGTCAGACTGTAACGAACCGGAAGAAATATGTCCGAGAGAAGGCGGCTGTTTCAAATAACATGGTCATTTACTGCATGATTCAAACATTACTTCCCTGATTACGGTAAAACACAGTTGGAGAAATGCTAGTTAGAAATGAAACCCGAAGACATGAAAGTTGCACCGAGGCGAGCGGGAAAAAATCAGGCGAGCGAACCTGCACGTTTGCTGTTTCATTCATTATCGGCCTTCGGTTTCAAAGGTTAGTTTGGACAATGAATATGCAAGTCGCTAAATGTCCTGTGCATGACGATACACCTCAGCAGAAAGGGAATTCCCTCGACTGTAACATTGGGATTCCCCGACATTCCGCGGTAATAAAAGTAGTGCGCCTCGGTGGGCGTGGCTTAATTCTTTACATTCATTGGGAAATGAATGCAATAACACGTGACCAATTCAGCTGATCAGAATGCAGGAATTTCCATGAACACAACGAAAATTTGATTATTCTCAGTTATTGTAAACGTTGCTCATTGAGGGATAAAACTTGGCCTGAACTTTTCTTTCTACATTGTGTTAGGACAGGTGAGTATTGCAGCGACCTTGGGTTTGTGTTGGTTGGTTTGTTGTTTAACGCCGCACTCAGCAATATTCCAGCTTATTGACGGCGGTCTGTAAATGATCGAGTCTGGACCAGACAATCCAGTGATTGATATCATGAGCATCGATCCACGCAATTGGGATCGATGACATGCATCAACCAAGTCAGCGAGCCTGACCACCCGATCCCGTTAGTCGCCTTTTACGACAAGCATAGTCACCTTTTACGGCAAGCATGGGTTGCTGAAGACCTATTCTACCCCGGAATCTTCACGGGTCCTTGGGTTTGTGCTTGGCAATACTAGTTCACCCCACGCCACTTACAGACTAATACGTGCAATAAAATAATAAATATACGTGTCATCTGTATGTGCAGCGTGCGACAACATCACGACATAGGGACGTACATGATTACTGGGATCCCCGCCTTAAGTATATCTATTGTCCGAACTGGGAACATGGCCACCGCAGGGACTCCTGTGAATGAGTTTGATTTTACGCTGCTTTTGGCAATTTTCCAGCAATATAACGGCGGAGGACACCAGAAATAGGCTTGGACTCTTGTCAAATGTTCTTAAATGATTCGCTCACTTTCACGCGATTTGATAGTGGTTCATAAACACATGCTAATGACATGATCGGAAACGGAAATGGATCCTGTTGAATGAGAGATTTTTTGTGATTATACCGCCGTTATATTGCTGGAATATTTCTAAAAGTGGCGTAACTCACTCACTCTCTTGTGATTATACCGCCGTTATATTGCTGGAATATTGCTAAAAGCGGCGTAACTCACTAACACTCTTGTGATTATACCGCCGTTATATTGCTGGAATATTGCTAAAAGCGGCGTAACTCACTAACACTCTCGTGATTATACCGCCGTTATATTGCTGGAACATTGCTAAAAGTGGCGTAACTCACTCACACTCTTGTGATTATACCGCCGTTATATTGCTGGAATATTGCTAAAAGCGGCGTAACTCACTAACACTCTCGTGATTATACCGCCGTTATATTGCTGGAACATTGCTAAAAGTGGCGTAACTCACTAACACTCTTGTGATTATACCGCCGTTATATTGCTGGAATATTGCTAAAAGCGGCGTAACTCACTAACACTCTCGTGATTATACCGCCGTTATATTGCTGGAACATTGCTAAAAGTGGCGTAACTCACTCACACTCTTGTGATTATACCGCCGTTATATTGCTGGAATATTGCTAAAAGCGGCGTAACTCACTCACACTCTTGTGATTATACCGCCGTTATATTGCTGGAATATTGCTAAAAGCGGCGTAACTCACTCACACTCAATCACACTCAATCATTTCGAACAAATGAATTTTGATCGGTATTTGCCAAAAGAAAGAGCTCTTTCTGTGTATCATGTGACGTCACTGCAATGAACATTGACCCAGTTTTGACAAATTACCACGCTTGGCTTGCACGTGAAAGCTGTCGCCTCGATGTCGACGCGATGCCCGTGGGGGTTATCACACAGATCATGTTGTGTTGAAACGACGTTGAAACAGTCCCGGGACCTATCTGTCTTGAAGAGGTAAGAGATTCTGTCCTATCGGAGTTGCGCGACGTGACATCGGAGTTAAGTCCGCAAATTACAGCTCTATAAACTGAAGTGAACGCAATCAGTTCTAAATGTGGTGAGGTTGAGGTGACAGTAACTCTAATCAAATCTGATATTCACGACTTGAAACATAATCATGACATTATGTACACTGACATTGATGCTGTTACTGATAAGATTGAAACTGTCGTAGAACGTCTATCTAAGATTGATGACGATATGGTGAGGTGAGGTGAAATTGGGTTTAACGTCGCGACCAAGATTATTGCACTTATATAGCGACGTGCATGTACGTGTCTGTGTTTGTGTGGCTGCTTGTACTAGTACGGACTGATGCCAATTTATAGTGCTAGCTCACTGAGATACCATGCCGCAGTTTAACATTAATACCCCACTCAGACACAGTATACTGACTTCGAGCCGACCAGTCCCTTTTTTAGCCTCTTAATGCCGAGCGCCAGACAGGGTAACAACAAGTACCATATTTTAACGTCTTTTGGTATGACGCGGCCGGGGATCGAACCCCGGACCTTCCGCTCTCCGGGCGGACGCTCAACCACTAGACCACGCAGGCGGTCCAGTGACGATATGGACAAACTGGAGTCATTTTGCAGACGTGATAATGTCATTCTCCATGGTGTACCCGAGGCAGAAGGTGAGAAATCGATGGCTTGTAAGGAAACGGTGATGTCATTTTTTAACTAACACTTAACCTTTAAAATGTGGCAACCATCTGACATTATCCGTGCCCATCGCCTTGGAATGTAATGTCTGTCTTGCAGAAAGTAGAAGATTTTACCGAATAATATTTATAAATTATTTGCTGCCCAAATTCAACCAATCTTGTTATATGTATCAGAAGTGTGGGGATTTCAGCGATACGATTGTCTTGAACAGCTACACCTTTTAGCCTGTAAAAAATTCTTATCCGTTGGTCCATCAACACCCAATTGTATGGTCTATGGCGAGTGTGGCAGATACCCGTTATATATCAACTCCCAAACTAGATGCTTGAAATACTGGTTTAATATTCTTGGAATGCATGAAAGCCGAATCCCCAAACATGCTTGTAATATGCTTGTACATTTAGACGACATGGGCAAAGTAACATGGGCATCACATATTAGAAACCTTTTGTTTTCTCATGGCTATGGTTTGTATGGTTAAAGCAAACAGTGGGTGATGTTAAACTCTTTTTGAAACAATTTCGTGAACAATCTATAAATATGTTTTATCAGGAACGGCATTCCACTCTAGAAAACAGGTTAGACTTGTACAGAACGTTTAAGAGTCTTATTGAACCAGAAAAATACTTATCTACATTAACATCAAGAAACTTTCGCGTCTATTTATTCAATTAACATCAAGAAACCTTCGCGTCTATTTATTCAATTTAGGCTCGGATTGTTAGATACCGTGATAAATAAAGGAAGAAAAAATGTCCAATGAAAAGTCGAAGAGGCTGTGCCCATTATGTCATTCAGCTATAGAAAATGAAATTCATTTTACTTTTGTCTGTCCTTGTTATTGTGACCTAAGAAGAAAGTTTATACAAGATGACAAATTATGTCAAACTATCCTGTATCTGCTTTTATTTCTCTTCTTTCTTCAAAGGATGATGCTTTCATATTAAAACTGGCTTTATATGTTAAAAATGCAATTTCCATTAGAAACAAATAGTTAAACATGAGTATATATCCAAATATGTAAACTGCTAATTTGTAACTTTCTTGTATATGGCCCGGAGGCCTTACATGCAATAAATATCTTTGACTTTGACTGGCTCTTCATCAATTGTTTTCCGGATGCTTTCCCCCAAAATAAGTTGATCCCCCTTTCCTTGCCGATATAACTCTAACTACCCCAATGTATGAAATGGACTGTTCCAAATAAACTCTTACAAGCAAAACTACCTTCTTCGCTTAGTCACGTCAACTGAAATGCAAACAATACATTGTTGATCACGCACCGAAATGACCTTTACCTTTTGTCACATGCCGCGGATTAATAGAATATACTCGGAATATGGCCCCTGGTGACATGCGGCGATACATTAGTGTGTGAGCTACATCGGCACTATGTCAGCCATGACTTGCATATCACTAGGTATACATTAACAATACAGCAGCTATTAATAATATCCGTTGCAAACATTTATGAGTCACTGAACGTGAATATAATAAACACAACTCACAACAAAACCCTTTCCACAATTCATCAGAGATCTCTGCTAAAACCAGTGTCGTTTGTACGATTCTGACTACATCATGATCATGTATTTACGTATCACGATTAAATAGTGATGTTATCATGTGTTTGCTAAAGTATAAGCGTGTCCTGCTCTGTCGGTGGCCATCGTGACTTGCATATCACTAGGTATACATTAACAATACAGCAGCTATTAATAATATCCGTTGCAAACATTTATGAGTCACTGAACGGGAATATAATAAACACAACTCACAACAAAACCCTTTCCATAATTCATAAGAAATCTCTGCTAAAACCAGTGTCGTTTGTACGATTCCGACTACATCATGATCATGTGTTTACATATCACTATTAAATAGTGATGTTATTATGTGTTTGCTAAAGTATAAGCGTGTCCTGCTCTGTCGGTGGCCATCGTGACTTGCATATCACTAGGTATACATTAACAATACAGCAGCTATTAATAATATCCGTTGCAAACATTTATGAGTCACTGAACGTGAATATAATAAACACAACTCACAACAAAACCCTTTCCATAATTCATAAGAAATCTCTGCTAAAACCAGTGTCGTTTGTACGATTCCGACTACATCATGATCATGTGTTTACATATCACTATTAAATAGTGATGTTATCATGTGTTGCTAAAGTATAAGCGTGTCCTGCTCGGTCGGTGGCCATCGTGACTTGCATATCACTAGGTATACATTAACAATACAGCAGCTATTAATAATATCCGTTGCAAACATTTATGAGTCACTGAACGTGAATATAATAAACACAACTCACAACAAAACCCTTTCCATAATTCATAAGAAATCTCTGCTAAAACCAGTGTCGTTTGTACGATTCCGACTACATCATGATCATGTGTTTACATATCACTATTAAATAGTGATGTTATCATGTGTTGCTAAAGTATAAGCGTGTCCTGCTCTGTCGGTGGCCGTGCTACAAAGACTTGCACAACAAGTCCATTGTTCACCAGACATCAGACACGGGAACATGGCACTTGTCCGGGTCAGGCAGGGAAGCAATTTGTTATTTTTCTTTGTAAGTGATTATCAGGCAAAAACTATTAACTGGAATTGTTTCCAATATCCCTGACTTATAAGGTCCAAGGTAAACAAGAAAAGGTAAATAATAAAAGGCCCATCTACCAATTGAACGAGATGGCCGTAACGTATCGATGTTCTACATTAAGAATCATAAGCTGACTGACTAGTTACGTAAGTTCCGAAAGTTTCGTAAGTCATATTTGGGCATCCATTCACGAATCCATTCATATAACTGCTGAAGCTTTCCAGACCCTTGGGTTTTACTTCACAAAATATTCCTCTCGTTCAGCATAATGAAACGTGTGGTTCTTATACTATTACAAATTAACTAATTACAGTTACTAAAGATTTTCGTAATCTTTATTGAACATCAGGATTCATTTTAGGTGAGGGGATTCAAAATTAAACTTAGAGCACGATATAAATATTAGAATGATGAATACATATATAGGAAAAGTAGTTCCTGAGTTATACGCAGCAACAATAATAACAAGAAATTCAGGGTATTCAAACCCTCACACGAAGAATGATCCCACCATCCCCACGCGAAGAATCATGTCAGACAATAGATCCCACCACCCTCGCTCTTCCCCCAATCGCTTATATTTACCAATCATAACGAGAGGGCGTGCTTTGATTAACGTGGAGAGGTTTCATGATAGAACTGTTTTGTGCACTTTTGAACACATATATTTGTCTGATGATCCTCTTGTGAAGCATGCAAGTCTCATGATGAAAACAAGGCATTCCAACGTTATTTTTAAACGAGTCAAGGATGTCGGACATAATATCAATGTCAATGTTGATTTTGTTAATGTTTCTGTACTGCTTGACGGTACAGAAATGCTTGTCAACTAAGCGAAGTACCATCTCAAATCGGCCTAGGAGAGGCTATCTGAACGACCACTGTATCGTGTTTGTCAACAAATTGTCAGTGGATGCCCAGGTTTTAGCACAAACGCAGTATTTTAAGCGACATGACGGAGTAGCTCGTTAATTTTATTTCCGATTTTGCCATGCTTGAGGTTTTGACTGAGGTAGATCCATGGAACGAGCCAGAATATGTAGACGGCGTCATGGAAAATGATAAATACACAATTCTTGATACCAGGTGTTAGCGGAAAGGCGAGCCTATCCCACAGGTGGCACCCGTCACAAACACCAAGTCTGAGGCCTCGTATGTGGTAACCGTGATCAAACAAGTTCGGATCAAGAGTTGTATGGTGCTCTTTGAAATCTTGGGAGAAATAGCGTGCCCGATTACCTCAAAAGTTGTGAATGTGGACACTGGAGGGCTGGAGTTACAGGAATATTCCCCGATATAAAGAGAACGTTGATAATTGGAAAGTTGAAGTCACCCCTCTTGCCATACAGTCTTGTGGAGAGTGTTTTGAATCTGTAGGCATAGATCTAAAAATGAAACAGATGAAGCGGTCTCACTGGTCGCCTATATTTCTGGTTCAGGTGGGTAAATTAGTGGAAGGGAAATGGCTATTTGATGGTTATTGAACGATAACTATAACAACAACTATAGTCATACCTATGCCTACCACAACAGCCACAGCTTAAACATCAACTATGTTTGCCGTTAGAAGAAACATGATACGTTACACCGTTCACCTGCGCGAGGTTTCATGTGTTTGCGTTGGGGATTGCTCTACCATGCAGCGGTAGTCTCCCTTTGTATTAACGCGTCTCACAAGGTGCAAAGCTTATCCAGACTAACCTCAGCATGACCTGGCTGTATGTCGATCAAGGTTGGATGTCCGCATGCAATACAGGTAGGCACAGCGAGAACGTATAGCTATACAGAATGTGTCCGATTATTTTCGTGCATCATGATTTATAACAGCTGATTTCTACCATGTTCCTTGTCAGGTTATTTGGTTATTTGGTCTTATTTGGCTCAGTTCTATTCGACGTCAGTACGATCGCTGTTATATATATATAATAACATGTTCTGTTACATGTTATGGCTGTTAGTGTTTAATACATAATCCGACCCGTGAAGGTCCGGGGTAGAATAGGTCTTCGGCAACCCATGATTCCCGAACAGGCCACTATGCGTGTCGTAAGATGCGACTAACGGGATCGGGTGGTCAGGCTCGCTGACTTTTGTTGATGCATGTCATCAATCCCATTTGCGTGGATCGATGCTCATGATGTCAATCACTGGATTGTCTGGCCCTGACTCGATAATTCATAGACCGCCGCCATAAAGCTGTCATATTGCTGAGTGCGGCGTTAAACAACAAACAAACAAAATATCGTATCGTCACGGTATGGCTGGAATATTGCCGCTGTGACGTTAAACTTTAACTCACTCACTGGATGTGTTATTGTGGTTAATGCAAATTGTTACGTGTTATTGATGTGTTATTGTGTTTTATATATGTCTTGTCCCATGTTATGGTTGTGTTCTTGTGTTTTATACGTGTCTTGTGCCATGTTATGGTTGTGTTATTGTGTTATATACATGTTCTGTCGCGTGATACCGTTATGTTATTGTATTATACATGTGTTATAAGGGGGAAAGGCTTTCGACAAACAACATTCAACACGTTGTGTCGTGGTTGCCTTTTGATAATCTTATTCATGACATGCAGAGTACATAATGCATGACATACAGGGTACATAAGCAAGATATACAGAGTACATACAGCATGACATACAGAGTACATAATGCATGACATACAGAGTACATAAAGCATGATATACAGAGTACATACAACATGACATACAGAGTACATAAAGCATGACATACATGGTACATAAAGCATGACATACAGGGTACATAAGCAAGATATACAGAGTACATACAACATGACATACAGTGTACATACACCATGACATACAGAATACAAACAGCATGACATACAGAGTACATAAGCATGACATACAGGGTACATAAAGCATGACATACAGAGTACATAAAGCATGACATACAGGGTACATAAAGCATGACATACAGAGTACATAAAGCATGATATACAGGGTACAAACATCATGATATACAGAGTAAATACAGCATGTCATACAGAGTACAAACAACATGACATACAGAGTACATAAAGCATGATATACAGGGTACATAAAGCATGACATACAGAGTACATAAAGCATGATATACAGAGTACATAAAGCATGACATACAGAGTACATAAAGCATGACATACAGGGTACATAAAGTATGACATACAGAGTACAAACAGGATAACATACAGAGTACATAAAGCATGATATACAGGGTACATAAAGCATGACATACAGGATACATAAAGCATGATATACACAACACATAAAGCATGTGATATATAGAGAATACTACACTCATTCTCGTTGGATACCATGTTTACGAGTTGACTATGTAAGGTATCACATCGAAAGCGAGGTCAGACACCATAGAATGTTCATCAGTTTCGTAAAAATGGCATATAACGAGAAATGAGTGTGGTATGTTATATTCATTGCGTTGAATGTGTATTAAAGTGTTAATACAAAACAACTTTCGTTCGTTCCTGCTATTGCATGTGCAAACATGGCAGCACCAGCCCTCAAGATTTTTAAACTTATGGTCATTCTAGCGCATTGTTGTTAGTACGCAGGATAACTGAAAGAAAACTTGAAAAGTCAGTTAGCGCCGCACTGGAGTCGCTAGAGATCAACAGGTAATGGTATTGTTCACATTTCGGATGTTTTGGGCCACAAAAACAGAAATCAGGCAAACTTCCACGTAGTTTTCGAATGATTGGCATCGGAACTGTTCACTCTGAGTGAGTGATCTGGTCGTGCAGTCGTGTATGTTCATTCATGAACAAACATCTTCAATGTCACAAAATGTCTCAAAATACGATTCGAAGGGGACAGTGATGGCACAACCGGAGCATTCAACGTAAGTCTAGATATCTGTCCAGAAAGTTCAAACTGACTTCATTTCACCATGCCTAACGTTTTACGTTACGGCCTCGATCTATCGGCAGTCGTACATTGCAATTGGCTACGGCTCGATTATATGTCTGTAGAAGCTTTATCCATAACTAATATAGAATGCACAGCGAAGTTGATGAGTGTGACTATCGTGTTTGGTTACATAAAGTGTTGTAGGTGTCTCTCGCTTTCATGAGATCCTCCAGCACTGCCTTGTAGCTGTAAAAGTGAATGACGTCTCGTGATAGTTTTACAAATGAAAAAAGTAGTTCCGGTATGACAGAGGTCACGGTTATCTAATCAAAAAGAATAACAAAAGGTCAACCTTGTACGACACGTGTGACGCATTGATTTAGTATCCTACCACCTGTGTCTTCACCACGTGAGTACTAAAGAGTGTACCAATCATGAGATGTAGAATCCATAAATCATGAGATATAGAATACATACGAACACAAAGGGAATCAATAAACGGAGAATAACAAGTAAGCAACTCTCATAAATTGTCCATCACGATACAGACGTGTGTGCCTGGTTTGATATAGTGCATTAGTGGAGTGTGAGAAAGGTTTGAAAGGTTTGAAAACTTTTTAAAGATGGTTTCATCGTTATGAGAGCTGGGCGGGCTTTACGGTCGAGTCGAACCTCGGTGCTGCCAGTTACCTTTTCTGGGATGAGCCTGTCTTGTCCAGTTAGTTGTGTATTCTGAGATAAACTGTAGCTTAGTACAGTTAATTTGAGTCTAAACCTTGCGTTAATACCTGTATGAATGTGCGACGGTACATGTTTATGTAGGTAATTAGAACAACGGTCGTCGAATCCAGCGCTTCTTGAAGGGCAATACGAGATGCAGAGTAATGTCTTTGACTGACCATGGTGACATGGAACGACAATAGGAGTTGCAGAGTAATGCCATGGACTGACCATGGCGACATGGAAGGACAATAGGAGTTGCAGAGTAATGCCATGGACTGACCATGGCGACATGGAAAGACAATAGGAGTTGCAGAGTAATGTCTTGAACTGACCCCGCTCTTTTTTAAACGGGTTGGAATACATTTGCGGAAAGAACGTATTGTTAAAGGGGAGCACCCATCTCAGCTTCAGCGACGATGTACAGTTGCCTTACTCTGTCTATAAGTATATCAACTGCACTTACAGATTTACATTGTGTTATTGTGTTTCGTACATCCTCTGTTACATGTTCTGGTGTGTTTTTGTGTTGCATACACGTTCTGTTACATGTTATCATTGAGTTATTGTGATTCATAAATGTTTGGGCACGCCAGAAACCTATGATTGTGGGTTCGAATCCCGGTTCGCCCCGATTATGTTTCTAGGATTGTCAGCACCATACCCGTGCTCGTGGGTTTCACCGAAGTGGTAAACGTCTGAGACCTGCACCACTTCGGGCTTTCCTCCCACATTAAGCTGACACGCCGCGATATAACTGGATATAAAAGCGGCGTTAAACCCGACTCACTCACTCATAAGTGTTCTGTTACATGTTCTGGTGTGTTATTGTGATTCATAAATGTTCTGTTACATGTTCTGGTGTGTTATTGGGTTTCATATATGTTGTTTTACATGTTATCGTTCTGTTATGCTGTGCCATAAATGTTCTGGTGTGTAATTGTGGTTTAACATGTTCTGTTACAATTTATGGTCTTTTTGTATTTCGTACATGTTTTGGATTGTTGAGTTCATTCATTCTATGTCACAGGTGTGCTACTGTGTTCACAGCTTTATTTACAATCCGAGATATGGCTGTGAGGGCAAGGCAGACAGTGGACGGTGGCTTTGCTTGGGTCGTGTTGTTCGCCATCTTCTGTGTCATGGTATTGTTGGGGATCATGCAGTACTCGGCGGGGGTTCTGAACACGGCCATTCTAGAGGAAATAGACAACGACCTCTCGAAGACATCATGGGTTGGGTCGACCATGCTTGGCACCCTGACTTTGACAGGTAAGTGTGGGTTTGTTTCTCAATATATACCGTAATAACAGGAACTTATATATTGATCACCTTTTCACCCTCAGATTGTATTAAATGAGTGACCTGGGTTTTACTCCGCGTTTAGTAATCTTTCAGCAATACCATGGCGGGGGCCACTAGAAATTGGCTATACACATTGTAGAGTTATCGAATTCGGGCCTTAGGCGTGATGAGCATATGATGTAACCACTAGGCAACCCACCAATGTACATGCCTTTGGAAATGACACATCGCTTTCTTCTTGTCAACAACAAGATCATTATCAAGCGAACATCTTTTGACGTGATCGCCATTGTATTGCATAGTCTCTGCAATAACTTGTTTGTGACATATAATGTCTGTAAAATATTCTGTTTGGCAAAAGAAAATATACACCCATGAATGAATAAATGGGTTTAGTTCCTCAAGATACATCCGAAGATTCTCAAAACATCAAGATTATGTAACTAAATAATTAAATAACAAAATAATCAAACATGAGTTGAAAATCCCACCCAGTTTACGAACTTCTTGCCTGGAACGATCATATTGCCTCCAATGTCGAGACAAGGATAGCTCACTTGGTTTCTGATGGCGTTGTTGCACATAAAGAGAACTTCAGTTTTATCACAGTTTAATTTGAGCTGGGTACACGTGACCATATCTACGGCTGTATCTACAGATGCACCTGCAATAATGTTACGTGTACCCAGCTGCATCTACAGATGCACCTGCAATATGGTCACGTGTATACAGTTGTATCTATAGATGCACCTGCAATATGGCCACGTATACCCAGATGCATCTACAGAGGCACCTGCAATATGGTCACGTGTACCCAGCTGTATCTACAGATGCACCTGCAATATGGTCACGTGTATACAGTTGTATCTATAGATGCACCTGCAATATGGCCACGTGTACCCAGATGCATCTACAGAGGCACCTGCAATATAGTCACGTGTATACAGTTGTATCTATAGATGCACCTGCAATATGGTCACGTGTACCCAGATGCATCTACAGAGGCACCTGCAATATGGTCACGTGTACCCAGCTGTATCTACAGATGCACCTGCAATATGGTCACGTGTATACAGTTGTATCTATAGATGCACCTGCAATATGGCCACGTGTACCCAGATGCATCTACAGAGGCACCTGCAATATAGTCACGTGTACCCAGCTGTATCTACAGATGCACATGCAATATGGTCACGTGTACCCAGCTGTATCTACAGATGCACCTGCAATATGGTCACGTGTATCCAGCAGTATTTACAGATGCACCTGCAATATGGTCACGTGTATCCAGCTGTATTAACAGATGCACCTGCAATATGGTCAGGTGTACCAAGATGCATCTACAGATGCACCTGCAATATGGTCACGTGTATACAGTTGTATCTATAGATGCACCTGCAATATGGTCACGTGTATACAGATGTATCTACAGATGCACGTGCAATATGGTCACGTGTACCCAGATGCATCTACAGAGGCACCTGCAATATGGTCAGGTGTACCCAGCTGCATCTATAGTTGCACCTGCAATATGGTCACGTGTATCCATCTGTATCTACAGGGGCACAAGCAATATGGTCACGTGTACCAAGATGCTTCTACAGATGCACCTGCAATATGGTCAGGTGTACCCAGCTGTATCTACAGATGCACCTGCAATATGGTCACGTGTATCCAGCTGTATTTACAGATGCACCTGCAACATGGTCAGGTGTACCCAGATGCATCTACAGATGCACCTGCAATATGGTCACGTGTATCCATCTGTATCTACAGGGGCACAAGCAATATGGTCACGTGTACCAAGATGCATCTACAGATGCACCTGCAATATGGTCACGTGTACCCAGCTGTATCTACAGAGGCACCTGCAATATGGTCACGTGTATCCAGCTGTATTTACAGATGCACCTGCAATATGGTCACGTGTACCCAGCTGTATCTACAGAGGCACCTGCAATATGGTCACGTGTATCCAGCTGTATTTACAGATGCACCTGCAATATGGTCACGTGTATCCAGCTGTATTTACAGATGCACCTGCAATATGGTCAGGTGTACCCAGATGCATCTACAGATGCACCTGCAATATGGTCACGCGTATACAGTTGTATCTACAGATGCACCTGCAATATGGTCACGTGTATCCATCTGTATCTACAGGGGCACAAGCAATATGGTCACGTGTACCAAGATGCTTCTACAGATGCACCTGCAATATGGTCTCGTGTACCCAGCTGTATCTACAGATGCACCTGCAATATGGTCACGTGTATCCAGCTGTATTTACAGATGCACCTGCAATATGGTCAGGTGTACCCAGCTGCATCTATAGTTGCACCTGCAATATGGTCACGTGTATCCATCTGTATCTACAGGGGCACAAGCAATATGGTCACGTGTACCAAGATGCTTCTACAGATGCACCTGCAATATGGTCTCGTGTACCCAGCTGTATCTACAGATGCACCTGCAATTTGGTCACGTGTATCCAGCTGTATTTACAGATGCACCTGCAACATGGTCACGTGTATCCAGCTGTATTTACAGATGCACCTGCAATATGGTCACGTGTACCCAGATGCATCTACAGATGCACCTGCAATATGGTCACGCGTATACAGTTGTATCTACAGATGCACCTGCAATATGGTCACGTGTATCCAGCTGTATTTACAGATGCACCTGCAATATGGTCAGGTGTACCCAGATGCATGTACAGATGCACCTGCAATATGGTCACGTGTATACAGTTGTATCTATAGATGCACCTGCAATATGGTCACGTGTACCCAGCTGTATTTACAGATGCACCTGCAATATGGTCACGTGTATACAGCTGTATCTACAGATGCACCTGCAATATGGTCTCGTGTACCAAGATGCATCTACAGAGGCACCTGCAATATGGTCACGTGTACCCAGCTGTATCTATAGATGCCCCTGCAATATGGTCACGTGTATCCATCTGTATCTACAGGGGCACAAGCAATATGGTCACGTGTACCAAGATGCATCTACAGATGCACCTGCAATATGGTCACGTGTACCCAGCTGTATCTACAGAGGCACCTGCAATATGGTCACGTGTATCCAGCTGTATTTACAGATGCACCTGCAATATGGTCACGTGTATCCAGCTGTATTTACAGATGCACCTGCAATATGGTCAGGTGTACCCAGATGCATCTACAGATGCACCTGCAATATGGTCTCGTGTACCCAGCTGTATCTACAGATGCACCTGCAATTTGGTCACGTGTATCCAGCTGTATTTACAGATGCACCTGCAACATGGTCACGTGTATCCAGCTGTATTTACAGATGCACCTGCAATATGGTCACGTGTACCCAGATGCATCTACAGATGCACCTGCAATATGGTCACGCGTATACAGTTGTATCTACAGATGCACCTGCAATATGGTCACGTGTATCCAGCTGTATTTACAGATGCACCTGCAATATGGTCAGGTGTACCCAGATGCATGTACAGATGCACCTGCAATATGGTCACGTGTATACAGTTGTATCTATAGATGCACCTGCAATATGGTCACGTGTACCCAGCTGTATTTACAGATGCACCTGCAATATGGTCACGTGTATACAGCTGTATCTACAGATGCACCTGCAATATGGTCTCGTGTACCAAGATGCATCTACAGAGGCACCTGCAATATGGTCACGTGTACCCAGCTGTATCTATAGATGCCCCTGCAATATGGTCACGTGTATCCATCTGTATCTACAGGGGCACAAGCAATATGGTCACGTGTACCAAGATGCATCTACAGATGCACCTGCAATATGGTCACGTGTACCCAGCTGTATCTACAGAGGCACCTGCAATATGGTCACGTGTATCCAGCTGTATTTACAGATGCACCTGCAATATGGTCACGTGTATCCAGCTGTATTTACAGATGCACCTGCAATATGGTCAGGTGTACCCAGATGCATCTACAGATGCACCTGCAATATGGTCACGTGTATACAGATGTATCTACAGATTCACCTGCAATATGGTCACGTGTACCCAGATGCATCTACAGAGGCACCTGCAATATGGTCACGTGTACCCAGCTGTATCTATAGATGCACCTGCAATATGGTCACGTGTATCCATCTGTATCTACAGGGGCACAAGCAATATGGTCACGTGTACCAAGATGCATCTACAGATGCACCTGCAATATGGTCACGTGTACCCAGCTGTATCTACAGATGCACCTGCAATATGGTCACGTGTACCCAGCTGTATCTACAGATGCACCTGCAATATGGTCACGTGTATCCATCTGTATCTACAGGGGCACAAGCAATATGGTCACGTGTACCCAGCTGTATCTACAGATGCACCTGCAATATGGTCTCGTGTACCCAGCTGTATCTACAGATGCACCTGCAATATGGTCACGTGTATACAGATGTATCTACAGATGCACCTGCAATATGGTCACGTGTATCCAGCTGTATTTACAGATGCACCTGCAATATGGTCACGTGTACCCAGCTGTATTTACAGATGCACCTGCAATATGGTCACGTGTACCCAGCTGTATCTACAGATGCACCTGCAATATGGTCACGTGTATACAGATGTATCTACAGAGGCACCTGCAATATGGTCACGTTTACCCAGCTGTATCTACAGATGCACCTGCAATATGGTCACGTGTATCCAGCTGTATTTACAGATGCACCTGCAATATGGTCACGTGTACCCAGCTGTATCTGCAGAGGCACCTGCAATATGGTCAGGTGTACCCAGCTGTGTCTACAGATGCACCTGTAATATGGTCACGTGTACCCAGCTGTATCTACAGATGCATATGGGCACATGTATACAGATGTATCTACAGATGCACCTGCAATATGGTCACGTGTATACAGATGTATCTACAGATGCAGCTGCAATGAGGTCACGTATACCCAGCTGTATTTACAGATGCACCTGCAATATGGTCACGTGTACCCACCTGTATCTACAGAGGCACCTGCAATGATGTCACGTGTACCCTGCTGTATCTACAGATGCACCTGCAATATGGTCACGTGTATCCAGCTGTATTTACAGATGCACCTGCAATATGGTCACGTGTACCCAGCTGTATTTACAGATGCACCTGCAATATGGTCACGTGTACCCAGCTGTATCTACAGATGCACCTGCAATATGGTCACGTGTATACAGATGTATCTACAGAGGCACCTGCAATATGGTCACGTTTACCCAGCTGTATCTACAGATGCACCTGCAATATGGTCACGTGTATCCAGCTGTATTTACAGATGCACCTGCAATATGGTCACGTGTACCCAGCTGTATCTGCAGAGGCACCTGCAATATGGTCAGGTGTACCCAGCTGTGTCTACAGATGCACCTGTAATATGGTCACGTGTACCCAGCTGTATCTACAGATGCATATGGGCACATGTATACAGATGTATCTACAGATGCACCTGCAATATGGTCACGTGTATACAGATGTATCTACAGATGCAGCTGCAATGAGGTCACGTATACCCAGCTGTATTTACAGATGCACCTGCAATATGGTCACGTGTACCCACCTGTATCTACAGAGGCACCTGCAATGATGTCACGTGTACCCTGCTGTATCTACAGATGCACCTGCAATTTGGTCACGTGTACCCAGCTGTATCTACAGATGCATCTGCAATATGGTCACGTGTAACCAGTTGTATCTACAGATGCATCTGCAATATGGTCACGTGTATACAGATGTATCTACAGAGGCACCTGCAATATGGTCACGTGTACCCAGCTGTATCTACAGATGCACGTGCAATATGGTCACGTGTATCCAGCTGTATTTACAGATGCACCTTCAATATGGTCAGGTGTACCAAGATACATCTACAGATGCACCTGCAATATGGTCACGTGTACCCAGATGCATCTAGGTGGAACCTGCAATATGGTCACGTATACCCAGCTGTATCTACAGATGCACCTGCAATATGGTCACGTGTACCCAGCTGTATCTACAGATGCACCTGCAATATGGTCACGTGTACCCCGCTGTAGCTACAGATGCACCTGCAATATGGACACGTGTACCCAGCTGTATCTACAGATGCACCTGCAATATGGTCACGTGTATACAGATGTATCTACAGAGGCACAAGCAATATGGTCACGTGAACCCAGCTGCATCTACAGATGCCCCTGCAATATGGTCACGTGTATACAGCTGTAGCTACAGATGCACCTACAATATGGTCACGTGTATACAGATGTATCTACAGAGGCAGCTGCAATATGGTCAGGTGTACCCAGCTGCATCTACAGATGCACCTGCAATATGGTCACGTGTATCCAGCTGCATCTACAGATGCACCTGCAATATGGTCACGTGTACCCAGCTGTAGCTACAGAGGCACCTGCAATATGGTCACGTGTATACAGATGTATCTACAGATGCACATGCAATATGGTGATCCATATATTTACTGATCATGTAAATTTTCATACATGTGTAATACGGGGATAATCTCTGACGTTTCTCAGCTTATATGAAATACTCCTATACTGTATTCTCAATGATTGTATTGGCTCAAAGTTAGAAGACATCTGGTCATTCTGACATGTCTCAACATAGTTTAAACTAACACCTACGTCCAATTTGCAGTAGGGGCAGATATGATCATTTTCAAAAATAAAACTCATTTAATATGGTCACCTTATGCACCATTGTTACAGCCACATGGCATGTTCTGAAGCTATATAGCATGAGGTACTTGAGTCATTGTTGATTCTAGGTCCCGTGGCTGGCCTGATCACCAAAGCATTGGGATATAGAGCGTCTTGCTTTGCTGGAGGGATATTGATGCTCATAGGATTCACTGCTGCATCCTTTGTTAATGACGTCACTGGACTCATTCTCACATTTGGTGTTATAGCAGGTAAGTGTAGATATTCAAGAGAGCACTGAAGCATTATTTGAACAGGTTCCAATTTAAATAGCAACTTATCCAATGTGTAAAGGATCACTGCGCCTACTGATCAAATCAAGGACATCATATTTGATTTTCTTGGACCATAAAAGACTGACTGTTTTACTCCGTTATATTGTTCTGCAATATCAGTCGAATGAAGGGAGGATTTTGTCAACGCCACCATATTAAAGATTCTGGAATCAAGACAGAAAAGATCTAACTTCACAGAATCCGCATCATTGAAATTGCCCCATTCAACTCGTATTTTTCAATCCTCTACCGTTTGGTGTTCAATTACTTACCAATGGAAGTGCAGTAGTAGTATAGGTAATGATGGTTCTGTACCAATTCCACTGGAGCCAGATTTATATACCTACACTGCTACTACAGAGGGATTTTTTTTATGCAAAAACGATGATATGATTCAATGATCGTCATGATTCGTATTGAAAGAAACATCAATATTAATTAATAATGGATAAAATTTACTATAGCCCACGAGGCTATTGGAAAGGTATAGGAGCAATACAAAAATTAGCAACTGCGGCTAAGGTATCTAAAGATGTGGCCAAGGATTGGTTAAAGAAAAAAGTGATGTGGCAAATATACTTACCAGCACCGCGTTATGTACCGAGGAAGAAGTTTGATATTTTTACAATTTTTTGCTGACCTCTTGTTTCTCCCCCATGATAAGGTAAGATGCAAAACGTTTAAATATGCTTTAACCGTAGTGGATGTGGCTAGTCAATACAAAGAGGCTGAACCATTAACCTCGAAAAATTCAACAGAAGTAGCTAATGCATTGAGCCGCCTATATAAACGCGGACCACTAAAATGGCCAAAGCTATTTCAAGTTGATCCTGGTCGCGAGTTTATGGGATCAGTAACTGAACTGTTAACAAAGCACTATGTTGAAATCAGGCGTGGTGAAAAAGAGGCCCACTATAGTCAAGCTACCGTTGAAAGATTTAACCAAACATTAGCGGAACGTTTGTTTGGCTATCAGTATGGGATTGAAATGAAATCAGAACGATTAAGATCTACCGAATGGGTGACACGATTATCAGCTGTTGTATCAGCGCTAAGTAATGAAGTAAAGAGATTAATAGGGAAGAAACCATCCGATACAATTAAAATGAAATCTGTGACTTCCGAATCTTCAGCACTGCGGAGAGGCAAAGAACAAAAACTTCTGCATAGAGTAAGTGTAAGATATTTATACCAGCCCGTTGAACTCGAAGGATGTCTATGTCGCACAACCCATCCGATTTGGTCCCTGAAGATATATAACATTAGCGGTTTGTTACGAAAGAAGGCGAGACGATTCTTTATTATCTTAAAGATGGACCGGGCAAGGGATTTGTACGAGAAGAGTTGCTCACAGTTCCCAACAATACAGTATTACCACCATAATCATAAGCATAGGTAGTTACACCATCATTATCAATCCATCTCTTTGTATCTAAGGGGGATAATGATGTCTTGTTCATTCTTAATCCATATATGCTGTGATTGTCACTTCTGAAAGTGTTCATCTTGTGTTTGAATGTTCTGCCATTGAAATATGCTTCTTTATACTGTTCGGGTTTGATATGCTTTTTCACCACATATATCTTAACACCCATAGCTTTTCTTATCTCCCCATTAACAGGCTTCTTTATAGAATATATCTTAGGTCTTAATCCGACATACTCCCAGCACATTCATCCTTCATCTTACATAATACCCTTTCATTTACCACGCTGTTCAGTGGATTACTGCTTCTTAAATTTGTTGTAATAAAAGTCATACATTAAGTGTTTTGGCAAGGCAAGAATACTCATACCAACGTACACCTGTATGTTGAATTTTATATTACTTTTCTGCATATGCAGTGCTGCTAAGTCGTTATCGAATATCTTGCTTCTGTTAAAAGCCGGACTGGCTATAAGTTTCCAGAGTCCTTCTTCCTCTTAGACCTGACTAATTTAACATCAACACGCTTCCTCAGATTCTCCATAGTTTTTTCCAAATACTGAGTTATTCATGAGCTTATAAAGATTCTTTTTGAAATCGCTGGTAGCCCTCTTTCTTAAATCTGTGCTCAGCCTTATATAGGGCTCCATCCAAGGGCTTTTATCGAACTTAAGAACTCTGTATATTTTCTTTAGTTTCATGCCTAACAATAGATGTAACTGAAGATTTCTGTAGTTAACTATATATTTTGTCTTATCCATCAAATTTGGTACGAGTTTTTCTACGTTAGCTTATCTAGTATTACCCATCAAGGAGTGTTGATATTCTGACATCCAATCTTTATTAACCATTAATCTTTCGGGAGCTAGCGGATAACTATTATGGTCTTTATGTAACTCTGTTGAATATTCTAAGTCAACTTCTAGTATGTACCCTTGATCGGAATGTGCAGGGATATCATTCACATTGATATTATGAAAATTATTCCCATCAATATTGTGGATATGATTCACATCGACCCACTCAAAACCACCAGTTGGTAAAGGTTGACTCTTAGACCATCCGTACAAATTGTTGGCGTCGAGATATTATATGTGCGTATCAGGTTTACTTGGATCATATCCTTCTGATAATTTATTATTAGCTTAAGAATACGTTTTCGGCGACATCGACATAACACCTCTTAATCATTTCTCAACAAACAAGTGCATATCATAATTGGTGAGTAATTTTAGTTCTACACCTGTCTTCTTCAACAATACATACCACGATAGCATGGGACTGAAATAGTACCATGCCGGGTCCAAGACGTATTGTTTTAAACATGTCTTTCTAAATATCTCGAATATATCTGTGAGTAACAATACATCGGTTTTTAAGTACAGATCATGATAATCACCTAAATTCTTACAACCTATATTATCCCACACGGTCACAGTGTGTTCATAATAGGCATCGGTTATTTTAGATTCTGTTAAGTTACTATAGAATGTTTCAATGGGTGGTAATTTAGTTTCATCAAATCTAGACCAATTATCCATATATTCATAAGGATATACACCTTTTCGTAGCAACAAATGCCGTGTTATCTGATCAGTATATTGATTTGTTATTGTAAAGTCACTGGGATTGCTCGCATTAGCTAAATTGTCCAGGGAAGATAACAGAAACTGTACGGAGTCTATGAATCTAAGTCCGTTACTATGTTTTGTTCTGGCTTTCCCATCCTTGTCTGTATAATGTATAGTTTTAGTCAGCGAGAATGATATATGTTTTTCCATATTATTAGGAATGCATGTTAAACCACCGTTTGTCTTTGAGATGATGAGCTTGCATGATGAGATGAGAATCATATCCCCTAAGGTTATGAAACACAATGGGGATGGGTGTTGTTTGAGAATTCGTTTTTATTTTTTCAAGTTACACTTGTCATGCACGGCTCCCCGATAATTACCCTTGATGTGACAATGATCTCTAAGGGAATCCCCATTGAGGGGTTTACAAACATGACAAATCGCTGACTTCTTATAGGCCCTCCAATCATCCCTCATCATACACATCGGTTTCTTATGCGATGAATTTTCCCTGATTATTCTCTCTTCATTTTGTAGATATTCTAGGAACTTTCCCACTGAATCAGGACCTCTGTAAATCACGAGCGGGTTTGTTTTCCCATCATACTTTACAACTATATATCCAAACCCACAAGGAATATGTTCTTGAGTTTTGTATGTAAAACTACATTCATTATTATGTTCGGTATTTTCTATCGGTTTGATAAGCACTTCGAAGTCAGAGTAAATTATGTACGGCACTGGCATTTGATTGGAAAAAATGTTCAAATTATAATATATTTTTCCCTCTGTAGGCATATCGATCCTGATAGCAGTCTGTCCAACACCTCTGCAGTCTTCTTTATGCGCTTCTAATAGATCTTGTCTGCTCTACCCATGCAGGCATCTTCGCAGAAATATTTCTTTCTCTCATGTTTTGTTTGATCATATAATAGCCTGCTTAAACTCTTTATCCACGTATAATAATATTTACCATCTTTTTTTTATCAGAAAAGAATTGATTCTGTGAATATGTTCTAGGGCGGAGCTTATCCTGTGTACAACAATTCCTTTAGGAGAATGTCCTAAAACATTTATAGCTAAATTATTTGCTTTTCCGCCTTATGAATTTGCGAGATTGGTGTAGGTTTGTCTATAACATAAAGGTTGAGTCCGTCAATGGGCTTAACATCATTAACATCCATGTTGGAATTAATATCCAACTTCCAACCTCTTACGTATTTACCAACGCTGGCTGTGGGTACAAATCTTAACTCAACAGGTTGATTTTTATCAACATCAATTGGTTGATTTTTATCAACAACAGCGGGTTTATTATTCATTCAGTAAAGCGATCAATTCAGCTTTTCTCATTCGAAAATAACCTCTCAGCCCACTTTTTTCGCTTGAGCTTTGAGTTCTCTAACAGTCTGGGTTTTGTCTTATTTCAAACTGATTAAATCAATAAATTCAGCTTTTCTCATTCAAGAATAACCATGTAGACCACGATGATTTGCCAAAGCCTTGAACTCTCTGACAATAACCATTGTGATGTAATGGAATATGCAAAATGAGTCAAATGTCTAAATGGTTATATTTTCATATATCTAAACACGTATTCTCCCCAACCTATTCCTCTCGTTGATGTAATCGCTTTTCCTAGTGTAAATAATCGGGTTCCTGACCCTATCAGCGCCGTGTTTCTTGCATAAACAATAACGACCTTTGACCCCTATCCTGCATACAAAACAGGAATAATTTACATTTCCTTGTCTGATGTAATAAGCATGAATACCACAATATATACCGACAAATCGTCTGTTGCATTGAATTGATTTTCCCATGAGTGTGAATCTTCACAGATTCATGGTTATACACCTATCATATCATTTGTCTAAATGCAAATCACACCTCCACTCAGCCTCATGGTGCGTCATGGCTATTTATGTTGCCAGATGATACATAATAGATCATAGCTTATGCATAATTGTGTAGCTAAAAACAGACACACCAGGTCATAGCTGATACGTAATAGATCATAGCCTATGCATAATTGTGTAGCTAAAATCAGACACACCAGGTCATAGCTGATACGTAATAGATCATAGCTTACGCATAATTGTGTAGCTAAAAACAGACACACCAGGTCATAGCTGATACGTAATAGATCATAGCTTATGCATAATTGTGTAGCTAAAAACAGACACACCAGGTCATAGCTGATACGTAATAGATCATAGCTTATGCATAATTGTGTAGCTAAAAACAAACACACCCGGTCATAGCTGATACGTAATAGATCATAGCTTATGCATAATTGTGTAGCTAAACATAGACACACCAGGTCATAGCTGATACGTAATAGATCATAGCTTACGCATAATTGTGTAGCTAAACATAGACACACCAGGTCATAGCTGATACGTAATAGATCATAGCTTATGCATAATTGTGTAGCTAAAAACAGACACACCAGGTCATAGCTGATACGTAATAGATCATAGCTTATGCATAATTGTGTAGCTAAACATAGACACACCAGGTCATAGCTGATACGTAATAGATCATAGCTTAAGCATAATTGTGTAGCTAAAAACAGACACACCAGGTCATAGCTGATACGTAATAGATCATAGCTTAAGCATAATTGTGTAGCTAAAAACAGACACACCAGGTCAAAGCTGATACGTAATAGATCATAGCTTATGCATAATTGTGTAGCTAAAATCAGACACACCAGGTCAAAGCTGATACGTAATAGATCATAGCTTACGCATAATTGTGTAGCTAAAAACAGACACACCAGGTCATAGCTGATACGTAATAGATCATAGCTTATGCATAATTGTGTAGCTAAAAACAGACACACCAGGTCATAGCTGATATGTAATAGATCATAGCTTATGCATAATTGTGTAGCTAAAAACAGACACACCCGGTCATAGCTGATACGTAATAGATCATAGCTTACGCATAATTGTGTAGCTAAACATAGACACACCAGGTCATAGCTGATACGTAATAGATCATAGCTTATGCATAATTGTGTAGCTAAACATAGACACACCAGGTCATAGCTGATACGTAATAGATCATAGCTTATGCATAATTGTGTAGCTAAAAACAGACACACCCGGTCATAGCTGATACGTAATAGATCATAGCTTATGCATAATTGTGTAGCTAAACATAGACACACCAGGTCATAGCTGATACGTAATAGATCATAGCTTAAGCATAATTGTGTAGCTAAAAACAGACACACCAGGTCATAGCTGATACGTAATAGATCATAGCTTACGCATAATTGTGTAGCTAAAAACAGACACACCAGGTCAAAGCTGATACGTAATAGATCATAGCTTACGCATAATTGTGTAGCTAAAAACAGACACACCAGGTCATAGCTGATACGTAATAGATCATAGCTTATGCATAATTGTGTAGCTAAAAACAGACACACCAGGTCATAGCTGATACGTAATAGATCATAGCTTACGCATAATTGTGTAGCTAAAAACAGACACACCAGGTCATAGCTGATACGTAATAGATCATAGCTTACGCATAATTGTGAAGCTAAACATAGACACACCAGGTCATAGCTGATAGGTAATAGATCATAGCTTATGCATAATTGTGTAGCTAAAAACAGACACACCAGGTCATAGCTGATACGTAATAGATCATAGCTTACGCATAATTGTGTAGCTAAAAACAGACACACCAGGTCATAGCTGATACGTAATAGATCATAGCTTACGCATAATTGTGTAGCTAAACATAGACACACCAGGTCATAGCTGATACGTAATAGATCATAGCTTACGCATAATTGTGTAGCTAAACATAGACACACCAGGTCATAGCTGATACGTAATAGATCATAGCTTATGCATAATTGTGTAGCTAAAAGCAGACACACCCGGTCATAGCTGATACGTAATAGATCATAGCTTATGCATAATTGTGTAGCTAAACATAGACACACCAGGTCATAGCTGATACGTAATAGATCATAGCTTAAGCATAATTGTGTAGCTAAAAACAGACACACTAGGTCATAGCTGATACGTAATAGATCATAGCTTATGCATAATTGTGTAGCTAAAAACAGACACACCAGGTCAAAGCTGATACGTAATAGATCATAGCTTATGCATAATTGTGTAGCTAAAAACAGACACACCAGGTCATAGCTGATACGTAATAGATCATAGCTTATGCATAATTGTGTAGCTAAAAACAGACACACCAGGTCATAGCTGATACGTAATAGATCATAGCTTATGCATAATTGTGTAGCTAAAAACAGACACACCAGGTCATAGCTGATATGTAATAGATCATAGCTTATGCATAATTGTGTAGCTAAACATAGACACACCAGGTCATAGCTGATACGTAATAGATCATAGCTTACGCATAATTGTGTAGCTAAAAACAGACACACCAGGTCATAGCTGATACGTAATAGATCATAGCTTATGCATAATTGTGTAGCTAAACATAGACACACCAGGTCATAGCTGATACGTAATAGATCATAGCTTATGCATAATTGTGTAGCTAAAAACAGACACACCAGGTCATAGCTGATACGTAATAGATCATAGCTTACGCATAATTGTGTAGCTGAAAATCACAACTACTGACAACCCAAACATTATAAATACTATCTCGCGGGCTTTGTTAGCCTCTGACGGTGTATAAAACTGACTTATTGTTGGCCTTGGCATTGGGTCAAGTGTCTTTCCATAAACAAGGAAGTATTCGTGCATGGCAGATTCAACATCCTTAAACGTTTGAATTGAATGTCCTTGTTTACGCAGTTCATCATTATGAAAATCTAATCTCAACATCCTCTGTCTGGCCCATTGTGACTGGGTTGTTTCGAGTTGTTCTAATGCTTTATTATGTCATTTACGCTCCTCTTTGATTTCTTTAGCATTTTATTCCCCAATAGTAGAATTTTAAAAATTACTTTACCCAAAAAGCTAAAGGATTAACAATAGCTCCATCGACCATCATCACAATTGATGCCATACTATATGTGTTTGTAAAATATTCAAATGCTCAATAATACTATGTTTATAAAACATTCAAATGTTTTATTACTTCATTATGTGTTCTGGGATAAGCTCTTGTTTGATTAGCATATCTTTTGTAGCCATTGCTAGGCCTACATCTAGAACCATGATACCGATATCAAAACCATTAGAATCTAACTTGTGGTGTGGCTTTAGTAATCATTTTAGCTATATGGACATAGCCAATGGCCAAGCTGCTGACCACCGCTGAATGATGCGTTGCGTTTACCAACATTTTACCATTGGATTACCATTGTATTTTAACCACATTGGGATTTATTAATTCGACTTTGACTCTCAGGTTAAACGATGGTGGTGGACTGCCCACACCACCCACATCGCCTAGTGATAAAACTGGTGTAAAAGAGTGGATAAAAAAGCATTTAAAAGCATTAGGAGAAGCACTAGGGAAGCTGCATCTGCACTTCCCGGCATAATAGGGAGTTTTGTTTCCTGGCTCTTGAATCTATTAGAAAAGACTACCATTTGGCTTTGTAAGAACTTGTGGGCACTGATCATAGCAAATGCCGGGCTGTTTTACTTATCAGTTAAAGACTTGTACTGTGACCAGTTGTTCCATAAACCAAAAAAAACAGCCAGCCATAACCGACATCACTTTTATTCTGTTGGTGGCATGATAACCATGATTTAGTGGTGATGGTAGAGTGGTAAACAGGCTGAAAAATACAAATAAAGCCTAATTAAGTCTAACTTGAAAGTTACATATCTACGGGAGAGCTTCCAGAGGAAGTAACTCGTGACTGCCCAATACTGAAGAGTTGTACAATACCCATGAGTGACAGAACACTCCCCCCTATGATATCCCAATGATATCATAACAATCAACTGTTAATGATACTTATAAAGAATTCTGTAAAAGGACATCAAGTGCAATAATCTCGGAAAGAGATACTCTGAGCATTATTATAATTATGACATGCCATGAAGCACCATGAAACACACGTACAATCTTTGTATTGATGCTACCTGTTTAAACGATAAAAAAGGCACATTTTCTTTGGAAGTAAATCAACTTCAATATCTGAGTCAATATCAACTGTATGAAAAACACTATGACTAGATGCTATCCACTTTGAGTATTGGAATTAAGTCTGTAACTGGACGTGAATACACCGATGACTTTCCATCCCTTGCAGTTTGAACAGTCACTTTTCTCACTTGGCCATCAACACTTGGCATGGTGTCTGCCACAACGGCCATTGGCCAATTGTTCCGATGAAGGTCTTTGTCTTTCAGTAACACAATATCTCCAGTTTGCAGACTTATTGAATCTGTCTGCCACTTTCTTCTGACTTGCAGAGTATGCAAATATTCTGATCTCCAACGGGCACAGAACATATCGGCCAATTGCTGCACTCTCATCCACTGAGCCTTATACAGACTCTTCATGTCATTTGTATTGATCTGTCTACTGATATTTGACACAGGCTTAGATTTTTGAGTTAATAGCACTGCTGAAGATAGTATGCAGGGGCTGTCTGGATCCTTCGATACAGGAACTATTGGACGATTGTTAACTATCGCACAAACCTCTGCCATCAGGGTCACGAGGACATCATGGAACATGATCAAACCAAACCAAACCAAACATGTGAACATGATCGCTCATCTCTTTGAGTTGGGGTAGCCTCCTCTTGTTTTGAGAGACACCACATTCCAGTGTCCAAAGGTATCAAGACCGACATATATGAAGGGTGGACTCTCCCCGAGTCGGTCACGTGGAAGATCAACCATCTTTGGAGGTTCTGTTCTGCCTCTCAGCTTGCGGCATGTAATACAACGCTGTATGAGAGACAAGATCAGTCTCCTTCCGCCTATGATCCAATAACCTCCAGAACGCACAGCTCCCTTCGTGAGCTGTCTCCCTTGATGTCTGACCTGCTCATGGAAATGCAGGATAATGAGTTTTGGTAAAATGAGAGGATTCTTATATTCCCTATCAAGTTCAGTCTCTTTCAGACGTCCGCCTACTCTTAGCAGTTCATTACCGTCAAGGACAGCATTTACCGAGAGTAGTGAACTTTCTTTAGGAATGGGCAAATTGTCTTTGAGGTACTGAATTTCTTTCGAGAAATTCTCAGGCTGAACTTCACGAAGGATGAAGTCCTCACTGTCAATATATGTTGATGTTGAGACCACAAATCTGTTCCGACTTTAGGGTCTGAATGTTCCTGCAAGGTGCTTAAGCTGAGCTATTCCGTTAAACAGATTTTTCCAGGAGGAAAATCTTTGAAACTGTCCGTTCCTATTCTGCCAGAATCCACAAGGTGAGTGGCTTTTGATGAGACAGCATCTGTTTCATCTATCTTTGTGTTGATCCTATCAAATTCTGTCTCTTCTGCATCTTTTTCATTCTCGTCCAATCTGGATGCATTTTGTGGTCCCTTCAGCCATTTACTATCTGTAAGGTCTTTAGCATCAAGCGATCTTGTTCCATCATCAGCTAGATTACGTTTGGTAACATATGCCCACAGATCTGAATTTAAGAAACTCAGTATTCTTGTGATTCTATTTGAAACATATATTTTGAATTTCTTTGTTTTGTTTCTGATATAACCCAGCACGATTTTGCTATCCGAGTGAAAGCAGGTTTCTGATGGGGGTATGCTGAGACGCTCACATACTGTTTCAGCCAGTTCTGTCATGAGGACTGCAGAACATAACTCAAGGCAAGGGATTGCGTGGCCATGACTTGGTGCTATTTTCACTTTGCCCATTACAAAGCCTATCTGTGCGTCGCCATCTGGAGGGGTGACTTTCAAATAGGCTATTGAACTTACAAACCCTGTAAAAGGTGGAAAGCTGGCGTAATGGGTTTCCTTGTACTTAAAGGCTCTGCCTTCCCACTTATCCCGGAGACCAACTGGTAATTTGGCTGCTTCTGGGTGAGTCAAATTATGCCAGGTGGGTTGCATACTTGGGATCAAGTTTTATACACTCGACTTCCGAAAGCAGATCATAGAGGTCATATAGTCTATTATAGTCACTGGAAGTGATACTTGGGAATGCATCAATTCCTCTGTCAAGAGAAAATAGGATACTCTCAGGGCTTCCGAACTTCTTATCTAGTCTTTCCCATGTAAGCGAGAGACACAACTTTGGGTTTGTAAGGTTGGATCGCCTGATATTCTTTGCAGGTTGCAGAGATTCTTTTCCGAGCCAGTTTAGAAGCAGGTCCAGTTCCTCAGTGTCACTGAGCTGTAGTTCGTTTGTCACCTCTATGAAAGAGACTTTCCACACAGAATATGACTCCGGAGAATCATCAGACTTGGTCAGCAATAGTCCAACATCCAAGAAATATCATTTGGGGGCATATATGGAAGAGCATGAGAGTTAAGATAAGTACTGGTTCTTTAATAGATAAAAGTATCTGGATCTTGTACCCCCTGGTGACGGGGCTGAGGCAATGGTGGTTCGTAGCTTCCGTCGTTCTTATCCTTATGTGCATTTAACTGAGCAACATAGATTTCGGTTCTTTCCTTAGGGTCCTCAACAGGAACTCCAACTGACTTCACAGCAGAGCCATCCTCTTCTTCAAGTACCTTTACTTCAGCTTTCAATACAGCGTAAAGTCTCCGATGTTCCACTATGGTTCTTTCTGCTTTGATTGAGGCTTGTTTCTTGAGAAGTTCAGTTTCTTCAGTCACATATTCCAAGAGCCACCTTTGCAGCTTCCGATTTCGCACGCTTCTCTGCTATCTTTACAGACATTCTCTCACTTGCAGCTTTACTGCTTCTGCTGTGTTTTGAAGACATAGAATGTTCTTCTACCGCATGCACAAAGAATTGTCAGTTTTAGCATTGATCTTATCGAACACCCTTTGCACATGCTCTCTGTTTTTAATGTTCAGTTCTAATTCTTCATCAGATTCTACTGTTCCTGTTCTTGACAGAAATACCACATAATCTGATGCCACTTGATTATACTGATGATAGCATGTGTTCAAACTTTCTCTACTTTTCCCCAATTGTTTCAGATCTTTAGGACATATTTCAACGTCATCCTTTACCTGGACTAGCTCATTCGCAAGTCTCTGAAGTTTAACACAATATTCTTTTTTTTGTGAACTAAACAGTTATTTTCCCTTAGGAGTTAAAGTTCTCTTTCTTTTAGATTCATCTTCTTCATCTTGTGGAGATCCCACATAATCTTCTTGGTCTTTAGTAGCCATTCTATTTCTCTACAGTGAAGCACCAGTCCTTTTTACTGTACTGTGACCAGTTGTTCCATAAACAAAAAAAAACACAGCCAGCTATAACCCACATCACTTTTATTCTGTTGGTGGCATGATAATCATGATTTAGTGGTGATGGTAGAGTGGTAAAAAGGCTGAAAAATACAAATAAAGCCCAATTAAGTCTATTATTATAAATTGAAAGTTCCATATCTTTATAATTATTATTTTGGAACAAAGCCATCTTAAGCAAGTGTTCTTTGATATTTTACGACACTTCACTCACTTAAACTTCGATAAGGCAAAAACGAAACTTTGAGAAAACTAAACAAATTTGGCGTTAACAGTATTTTCCATGCTAACAAATATGATCAGGGAACACAAATGAGTGTATTTACACTGTGGGGACTGTATAAAACGTGTTGAATTCTGTCATAGCTAACGAAATAGCAGTCAAACACAACGTGCTTTCAGCGTGAAAACGCAAATCGTATCTATCTCTAAGGGTGAGCTTCCAAAGGGAAGTAACTAGTGACTGCCCAATACTGAGGCGTCGTACAATACCCATGAGTAACAGAACAAGACTATTTATCCAAATCATGAGTAAACCAGCCGCGACTCCACCTACTACAAGCGCTGTTTTATAATCGATATATTGTTGATTTTGAATGGCAATATGAGGTGGAACTTTGGTTGTGCGTCAGTAGATGGCTATTTTGGTGACTGTGACTTGACTATTCCCGTTTCGCCTATGCTTGTTTGCTGGGTGTTAATATCTGAATTTATACCTGTTTTTTGTTGATCGGAAACAACCACAAATTTATTATTAAGTCCGGGGGCATAAAGAGATACACCAAATCCTGTTGTGGTACACCATATGGCAAAGTTTAACTGATTCTGCCAAAATTGCATTTGATTGTGGAACCAATCATGCCCCATTTTATCGCTTGTTGCCGTGACCCTGCATTTTTCAAAGATATCAGGGAATTTAACAAAAAACCTAGCACCAGAGGCTTTTACTAAAATTGACTGATTCGTAATGTAAGTTGATTTCATATTTAAGTTATGATATAGTATCTTTGTATATTTGATATGTATGTATCAGCGATGTAATGTATTACCCGCGGTGGACCAATATAAATGCTGCGAGAATGAATAAGGAGGTATTTATAATTGAAACCAATAGTGGAATCAAATCCATTTTTTATACCGGATAGGTATTACAGTGAATGCTCACTCAATAATGAAAGTTTCAAGCCTTTGGGAGCTAATCTCACACAAAATTAGTCAAATGGGATGCTGATTTTAAACACTGGAGAAAAGGATGTAATTCTTATCCCGAACATAGCAGCTACACTTGGATTTAGAAGAGGAAAAGTATCACCCAACGAAAAATTGCATAGAGTTAAATTACCCGATTTAGTTCCCTATAAAGAGTTGTGCATCCATCTTGATCAGATCAGTACAACGGATAATATTCATTTGATAACTCAAAAGTCCTTCAACTCCGCTAAGAGCTATTCCAGTCAAAGATGAAAAATACAATAGCAGTAGAACAGAATCTTTCTCATTACAATATAAAAAGTTAAACCGGGGTATTATTACAGACCTAAAAATTTCTGTATTATATGTAAAACACCAACCTGTACAGATAGGATGCTTGAGTGTAACGCTTCATATTATAAATAATGGTTGATTCATCAGGCCCTGGAACGCATAACCTTAGACAATGTAATACAATTGCGCTTTCCGATCTTGTAGACACACAAACACTTCATACAATCTTACTCGCAATGATGATAATAAATGGACTATGGTCGAAGCAAAAATCAAGTGGCTACTGAATATCGTCATTGCCCCACCATATGCGATGACGTGTAAGGGACATCATTTAACTAAGATAATAAATAGTAGGATCGTACTCAGGGCTTATATCCCCTCAAAACGAAAAAGGTGTGTTAGTCGCTGCCCTGCCAGAAAACCCAGGTCATATGTTATTGAGTTGTCCATCATTAAAAAATGTCAGTTTAAATTTGGTTACTGAATTCAATGATATAAAAAATAACTTGAATGCTATACCTGATCTTTCTACACTCATTATTAAAGTCTTGTTTGAAGATGCACCAGAAGATGCCTTTGAAATATTACCATGTCCATCAATTAAATGGCTTAAGAAACACGAGCGTCAACGTTGCAGTATTATCTATATGGGAATATCACCTGTTGCAATCCTTGAGGGAGTCCAAGTTAATAAAGGTGAAAGCATTTCTCTTACTAAGATATTTATGCCGTATAATATACATTTAATAAGGTTGATGTATACTCTCAAAACATTGAAGCAAGACCAATTAAAGACTATTATATGATATATTAATATACATTATGGGTTTATATCCAGTGCTCGATGAAGCATCTGAAAAGATGGACACCGTTGATGGATTTCGATTACATCAAATAAACCGAAACATCGAATAGAGAAGGAGAGGGAGTTGAGACTTGGATTGTATTAAAAAGTATCGCAAAGCTGTGAATGCTCTCGACGGAGTTGACACTATGCTTGTAACAGCTGGCATGGGACTTGGTGGAGTCGATGTTGGTTTATTATCAACTATAATCGCTGCACCTATCGTACTTGGCATTGAAATAGCGGCCCGAGTCTCAGGACTGGCAGGAATAGCGATAAAATTTATTTCTTGTAAGTTGGAAAAGAAACCATCAAAACATGACAAAATTCGGATACTCGCTGAAGCAAGTGTTGTCAGAACTAACCAAATCACTGCAATGAAGCAGGAGATTCGATCCAATTCTCGTAAGAGCAGTGATATTAGTGTAGACAAGAAAAAAAGTTCATAGAACAGGGGAGACAACAAGCGCAACAATTATTCCGGGCCAAAAACGAAGAACTGGTTGGAGATCAAAAATAGATTGTTTCCTATTGTTGGATCACATTTAAACGAATGCTTACATAAGAATATAATAATGTCAACAAAGGAAGAACTCAAAAACACATTAATGCTCCGGGACAAACCAATCAAATGGAGAGAATTACCACAGGGTATATATTATATCAGTGATGTCAAACCAACCAATACGGTCATCAATTGTTTCTTTCCAATTTCGAAAAAGAGCATATAGTCTGGACTCCTAGTAAAATGAACGAAGAACTTAGTAAAAATGTTGAATATCACTTTGTTCTAAAAAATGGTATGTCTATGAGTAAAAATAATAGAGAATATTTTCATTACAATTTAGTTTAGTCTCATGATGATCGTTGAATGGCATAATCGTTTTTGCAAAAAAAAATCCCTCTGTATTATAGGTATATAAATCTGGCTCCAGTGGAAGTGGTCCAGAACCATCATTACCTTTACTACTGCAGTATTCAATATGAGGAAGTTCGTTGTAAAACATTGAAATAAAATAATAGACATTACCTTGAAGCTACAGCTTTACAAAGCCGCACTCTGTAGTATATGCAGGACAATAGAACTGTACACTATTTTAGTGTCAATGGATACAGTTATGATAAGCAATTCGATTATGTGGGTATCACGATCCGATGAACATGGAACTGAAATCACCTAACAGGAACTAATTTCAATAAGACACATATAGAAAATGTTTGAGCCTATCGATGTATTTCAATGCGTAAAAAGTTAGTGAGTGAAATGCTTCTAAGTTTATTATTATTTCGGTTACTATCATATGATCGTGAGTGAGATAAAATTTTACATTTCATCAGCAATATTGGAGCCATATCTCGATCACAGATTCATCCTGTTTCACCTCTTGATGAACATAATATATGAGGAAGGAAACTACATCTGTGTACGACTTGGAAACACATGTGTAGCTAATATTCTCTATATTTCAAATGTTTTATGATCAACAGGTTTTGGCAATGGTTTAGCATTCAACGCCTGCTATGTGGTCCCAGGATACTATTTCATAAAACGACGAGGATTGGCTTATGGTGTTACTGTGTCTGGAATTGCGGTCGGCATGTTTATCACAGGACCTCTGTGTCAGCTCCTCATGGACACATACAACCTACATGGTTGTCTGCTGGTTATGGGTGCTCTGTTATCAAACATATGTGTTGCTGCAAGTCTTCTGAAGCCAATGTCGGCGATGGACAACAATAGTCAAAATGAAAATGTTGAATTTGAATCATTTACATGCACGGAGGGATGTGCCACCATCAACGATCCAATGTGCGGGGGTGTTCATGAGAATACATCCAATATAAAGACGGTCCAACCCAATGAATATACAGTGAAGAGAATGCTCATACCACCAGCGGGCTCATCTTTTGGCCACGATCATTGTGTTATAAGAGATCATAATTCTCCTGACATTGGGTGTGTACTCAATGACACAATCCACGATGAAACAGAATTACAGGTCAGACATGGATCCCATAAACATGGTGATGTGAAGATGGACGCACTGATCCCATTATGTCGAACAGAAGAACACCAGTCAAGCACTGACACCGTTGTGAGTAAATACAGCAGGCTCTCAAGATGCTTTGGGCGGATGAAGATAAGAAATATTCCAAACAAGTACGGTTTAATTTGTTTCTGCTTCAGCTATTTTTTCTGGTTCTTAGGGGAAGGCACCGGTTTGTTTCATTTACCTAATTATGCCAAGTACAAAGGAAGTACTCAAAACGAGGCTAGTAGTCTCTTTACAGCGATGGGGTTCACGAGTGTAGCGTCAAGACTCCTTGTGGGGTTTGCTGCCAGTGATCTTTCAGTTGGATATCTGACTCTTCACATGGGGCTTCTTGGAATAGCAGGGCTCCTTGCATTGTTTTTCCCTCTGTTTTCAAACTCATATGCTCTGCAGATGGTGTTTAGTGGGGCATATGGTATGTATACTGGAGGTCTTAACTCCCTTGTGAGCCCCTTAACCATACAGCTAGTTGGACTGGAACACTTGGCTGTTGCCTTCGGTATCGAGAACTTCTGCTGTGGTGTGGCGTTATTCATAGGCCCTCCTCTTGCAAGTAAGTGAGCCACTGAGCGAGCGAGCGAGTGAGCGAGTTGGATTTTACGCCCCCTTTAGCAATCTTCAAGCAGCAATATTACCACGGGGGACACCAGACATGGGGTTCATGTATTGTACCCATGTGGGGATCGATCCCGGGTCTTCGGCATGACGGGCGAATGCTATAACCATCAGGACACCGCACCGCCCCTCAAATATATCAGCATATCTCAGTAGATTATATGTCATGGTGCTTTTTGAAAAAAACCTGAAACGTCTTTAACCCCTGGCTGACATTTTTTGATAAATCAGCCAATAGGATCTTGTGTACTGGCCCCAAACGCATGCATCGTAGATATCCACACTGAGCAGATATTGTGTGTTCGAATCCCAACTTCACCAAGATTAAAGTTCTGGGTTTGTCAGCTCCATATTACTTACCATGTAAGGCAGCCGTCACTCTGGGGTTTTCTCCCACACGCTGTGATATAACTGAAATAATGTTGAAAGTTTGCATAACACAAAGTCATTTGCTCGCTCATTCAACAAATATCCATTTGATACCCATTACTGCCAAATAATGTACATTGGAATTTGTATTGCTATAACCTATAACATTGCATTTCAGGTTTCATCTTTTCACAAACAGGGAGATATGAACTGACATATGTGTTTTCAGGTACTGTACACTAGTTTTACTATGACTCGACCTCAACAGATTCTCAGTACACTATGAAGCATTCCCTTGTAATCCTGGAAGGGGCGGTGGGATAGCCTAATGGATAAAGTGTTTGCTCGTCATGCCAAAGGCCTGAGTTCGAGTCCCCACATGGGTACAGTGCGTGAAGACCATTTCTGGCGTCCCCCGCCATGATATTGCTGGAATATTGCTGAAACCCAAACTCACTCACTCACTTGCAACCCAGGAAGGAGCTGATGTGTTTGCTCCCATTTGAGCTCTGCTGCCGCGGCATTTGGTTTTACTCAACCCCAGGTTTATGACAGATGTTAGAGACTTCATACCGTATGCAACCTCCTACATACCCCAGGGGAAAGTTTCGGACGTATGGTTGGATGACCTTGAAGGTCAAGGTGACTCAGTACAAACTAGGCGTAAAACCAGCTTGTGTACATGATGGTTTGAGTATTAATAAATTGGATTCAATGAAATTCGACCTTCATATAAGGTCCAGGTCACTAAAGGTCAAAGTAAGAAACATGATTTACATTTCATGAAATTTCAGATACATTTATGAAATATCAATGGTTTATGCAATTAGGTAAGATTAAAGTAACTCAACACCTATCATATGTCATGCTTGTATTAAATGTCAAGGCCGCATTTCAGGTTTTTACTCATGAAATCACTTGTAAATAGTATTGTTGGTATGTGTGGAGACTTCTTTTTTATAACACAACTATAGTTCGCAATAAGTAATGTTCTCGCATGTAGTTGGATGCCATTCAAGGGCATGGTCGCTCGGTGGTACGTCCCAAAATACTTGTGTAAAAAACAATAACTTATCATTGGAATTTGAGGAAACTCCATATACATTATCGCATGGCTGATGTTGAAGGTAATAACTGTGGTATTAGCTAAACCCTAAATGGGCCCCATCCTTAAATGGGCCTCTGCCAAAGATAGGATAGGGGAGATAACTCTCACGAGCATGCTGCTACTTACAGTGATTAAACACAGTTAAAGAACGAAGACATCTTTGTCATATCGCCACAATAACCCGGAAGTAGCTGGAGGTATGACAGCTCTTTCTGTTTTAAAGTTGTACTGTAATGGGCATATATTTTTCTCAAACCGTAAGTCATGTTATCAAACAGAAAGTGCTACGGTCTTTGTTATTAAGGACTGCATTTGGCATGTGTGAGATCAAATGTCGCCCAAAATGGTTCATGTCAAAGTCAAAATGGTTCATGACACTTGTTTCTTGTGATACGTTGTGGGGGCATTCGGTAGACAGTGAGGTGGGGAGGCTACTGTTTGTGCTTGTAACAACTTTCTTGTTCTACAAATATAGTTGATGCTTGTATGTCCACTTTCTGTTGACCCTTTTATAACTTGAAGGCCTACTACTTTTAAATAAATTGCACAAGAAAAACTTCTTTCTACACTTACGATCTCCCTAGGCAAAAACGTCGACACTGTTTCTGTACATTTCAGGAACTAGTCTCTTGACGGCCGCAATATGTGGAGGTCTCGTTGGAATGTGTACAAACAAAACATGTACCAGATCGCAGCAATCAACCGGTCCTATACATCTACAACCTGTTACTCCTCCACAAGAACAACACCTGACTGATGTTTAGCACCGTGGACTGAAACTTCACACAAAAATATACTTATTCAATTGTTTTGATTTTTCGTTCTTTAATACTGATAGGCATGCAATGTTGCTTTTTTAATCTCACTCACTGATATTTCACGTATCTAGAATATATTCTATTCTCGATTTGAGTTAGACTTTACATAAATTAAAATTAAGTTCGACTGGAAACTGAAGTATATATATAATGTAGGTTGTGGAAACTGAAGGAAAATGGTTAATACCTTAAATATTTACTCTGAAAGGGGTGAATTAAAGGAAACGACCATGCATATTCTGGATGGGATGGGATGGGAGATCTGTTGTTGAGACCGAATGTTGCTTCGGTCAGCGCTTCAAAAACGGTTCATTTATATTCTCTGAAAAGATGAGTCAAATATATGCTGTACTCTAAATCGTGTAAGCTATTCATTCAAGACCTGGTCAGCGTGTACCTGGACTCCTTATTACATTAAGTTCCTGTAGATTCAGTGTATATCTTGTAAAGAGAATAGTTATTTCCTTTTGTTTATTATGAGTTCTGAATTCAAATATTTCAGTTATATTTCAGCAAAGTCTGAATCAAGAAGTGCGATATGGCATAACGCTGTATTGTAAGGTCCCCGCTGCCTGTACGGTGATAGAAGCTTTGCAGTCACATTACCATCTCATCCTACCGGGTACCCATACACTAAGGAGGCATCAGGTGCCACAAGTGTTTCAGCCCAAGAAACTCTCAGGAGTGAAGCTCCCGAACACTGTCACATCCAACCACTCTACACTTAACTTCGACTGATTTAAGACAGGACCACGTATCACCACATTTCAATGTTTGCGATTCTGTATGAGCATTAAAGTACATACAATCGTCATACTACAGACTCTAAACTGAATGTATGCAATGAGCTCGATATGTTGCCATGGTAATTAGTTGTTTGAACATGCATCGAACAATGTATATACCTAGGAAAAGGTTGCTATATGTTGTTTTTTTGTTATGAGAAGGAAGCTGATTATCTGAAGATATGTTTTGTAACTGCCATGTTAAAAGGTTTTTGAGTGCATTTCAATTTTTTCCTCTTGTTCTTTGTCTCATATGACATGTAGTTGTACTTGTGACTATTGGTCGCAGCATGGTCCTGCCCATGACAATATAGATCGTACAGTTGCATCCATCGTGATGATGATGACACGCTCATCCTTTACAAACTGAACAATAATATGCTGTGCAATCAACCTGTCCATTGGTTTAACTGCGTACACAAACCTTTATAACAAACTTTTTCTCATGAATCCATTTGCATTGATCCTGTGAATGGTGGTGATCGAACGTGTAAACATCAATTTTCCGTAAATATATATTAACAGTCGAGTGTGTGTGCTTATCTTGTGTATCCTTTATTAGGAATACAGAAAATATCATGCAACCCTTATGATGTGAGAGGTGACTGAAAAGTTCTGAGCCTAGCTATGATGGACAGTTAATATAGTTTCATACGCACATTAATTTTCACAATCCCCTCCGAGGTCAACACACTTCTGCCAACAATGATTGAGTGCCCGGATCCTACTGGTGTAGAATGCTTCCCCCTGGTGGTGTAAAAAGTCTTCCAAAGGTGAAATGACGTCACCATGCCAGCTGATTGAACTTTGTTTTCTTCGTAAGAGACGTTAGATGTTTCCACTATTTTAAATGTTGAATCTCTGGCTGATATTGGTGAACCCACGCATGGTAACAATTTTCTCAACAATAGCAACTTGGTCTGCTTCGAAACGACGAAATGATGAACCTGCAGCGTTTCGGAGTCAGAAGCCTTAGAACCCAGCATGCTGAAACCTTTGTCATGCCCAGTTCATACTTCCGAACGTTCTCAACTCTCCTGTGAGAAATGTCTTTGCTGGCTGTGTGTCTGGTAGTGAGTTGTCAATCACTCGTGATCGTTTCATGCATCTTATCACCATTTTACTTGGTGGAAGCTGCCCACGTCTCATTCCTTAAAGTTGATCACTGATTGGGTGGTCAGGCTGGCTGGTTTGGTTGATGCATGTCATCGTATCACAATTTCGTGGATCGATGCTCATGATGCCAATCTGTGGATTGTCTGGTCCAGACTCGATTATTTACAGCCCGCCGCCATAAAGCTGGAATATTGTTGAGTGCGGCGTTACACAAAAAATACAACAACAAAAAATATATCAGCCTGGATGGCTGTTTGGAGTACTTGATGGTACTTGATAGGCACTTTTGTCTTTTTTCATCAACACAGAATACCTAGACTTTTGATGCTGGCATATATATTCTACCTGGTTATGTATTTGGTTCAATGCCTGTAAGCATGGAAATTATTGTACTTAATACATGCATATGATTAAGGGTATATTATATATCCTTCGTAGTTCAGCTCAGAATTGTTCAACTACCTCTCGTATAGTGCCATATGATTTGCATGTTGGTTTACATCAGCACTCATACTTCGGGTAGTGATCATAATACAATAGTTTTAGCAAGTGGCCACCATACGCTTGCATCCGAATTTCAACAAACTAATAAAGGTAATTGTAATGCAATAGCAGCCGCCAGTGGTGCGGTATAACTCAAAATGTCAAACAAACAACCAACCTCAAAGTCTATAGTAAACGGTGCTATGACGAAGCGTTCAAGTACAGGGACTTTGCCTTTGAACCGCCAGTACCTTCAACCTAACTACCTCGGCAGCATGTTTATATTGGAATCCAGATCAGATTACAATGTGGTATTTTGCCGCCTGGGAACAGCAATCAATTCAATTCAGAAAGACAGACGTCCAATATGTTCATCCCCCATAACATGCCCATCAAAAAAATACTTTTTTGGAGACTACACACATGAGCAGTCATCTAAACGTTTGCATCAGAAGCCTGTTTTTGATATATTTCTGTAATTTATGTTTCACCCTTCGCATAATCCCTTTGTCAGCACATTTCTTTCCATATGTACTTGAATTCAAAAGCATCAAGCTGACACATTGTGATATAACTGAATATTGTTCAAGGAGACCGTCACTCTTGCTTACTTCAATGTTGACAATGAAAACTCAATAAATCCTTTGTCACCTATTGAGTTGCTAAACAAGGATCTGTAGCCGTGTTGAAGAGCGTATTATATGAAGAGGGATGACTCATTTCATGCATACATTGTTCGATACATTGTGTTTCAGGTACTGGAATTTGTCCAGTATGTCTCTTTGAGTCTGTCAAGATAATTTATGTTAACTGTACATAGCAACATAGACTTATCAACGAGGAGGTCTTCCTCAAATGGTGAACGGTCTTCGTTAACCAATGAATAATCTCTGTGTTTTTGTCGTAAATATATATAATTATTCGCAATCATTATCTGGTATCTGAGCTGGTTGCCAGCTCCAATGTTTCCTACACAGCCGCTGTTATCAACATCTCTAGTTCCTTTGACGAGGTAGTCAAGAGAAGATGTTGGTGCGTGTTCTTGTCGGTGCAGCTGTCGGCGTAACAATACTGCAGAAAGTGATCGGTGAGTATTTCACTCTGGAGCTGCCGAAAAAAGTTTTTCTTAATCTAATGATAGTAGCTGGGAGTGGAACTCAAATCATCCTAATCTGAGTGAGTGCTTGAGTGAGTGAGTTTTTATACCACTTCTAGAAAGTTTCTAGCAATATCATTGGGAATCACACATAGTATCCATGTTGGTTTAAGGTGAGGTTCTAACAATAAGATCAAGAAGTATTTATTGGGGCAACACTGCATTTGTTGTGGTATAACCGACACATTTTCTAATCAGGAACTATTATCGAAACATACTTGTAGTTTCTAGACAGTTATGATAAAAGAAATATATTTTGGGTGGAGGGGTAGCCTAGTAGTTACAGCGTTTGCTCGTCACGCTGAAGCACCAGGTTCGATTCTCAACATGTGAACAATGAGTGAAGCCCATTAACTTCCGCTGGCTTCAAACTATAATGCCTCACTCACTCACAAACAGCTGCAGATGTCTCGTCACTAGTCACTGTTTACTTCCCGATCACCTTTGATTGGTGGATATATGTGGTCCAGTCATATGTCAACGGGTACAATAGCGTCCCTTCATAAATGGTATCTGTTTGTAGTCAGCGGGAATCCCAAAATTGCATCAATGTCCCCGTAAAAATTCGGGTTTTAAATTGATTCCCAGTAGCCCATGCTGGTCATCAGAGGCGATTTAAACTCAGGGACTTGGTTGACTGTTTAGTTGATTGTTTGTTCGCCTCTTGCGACAAGCAAGACCCGTGAAGATCCGGAGTAGAATAGGTCTTCAACAACCCATGCTTGCCGTAAAAGGCGACTTTGCTTGTTGTGAGGGTTGACTAACAGGATCGGTTGGTCAGGCTCACTGACTTTGTTGATGAATGTCATCGATCCCAGTTGCGTGGATCGATGCTTATGATGTCAATCAGTGGATTGTCTGGTCCAGAATCGATTATTTACAGACCGCTGTAATATTGGTGGAATATTGGTGAGTGCGGCGTTAAACAACAAACAAACAAACGACAAGTAAAGTCGCCTCTTATGGCAAACATAGATTGCTGAAGACCTATTCTAACCCGGATATTCACGGGTCATTTGGTTGATTGAGTATCACGTTATTCCAATCACTGGATTGAATTATTTACAGACCGCCATCAATTATTTGAATATTTGTGAGTGTGGCGTAAAACACCCTACCAAGAATTTGGTATTCAATCTGTCAAAGGGCAAGGAAGGCATGACCCGCTACATTCCTCTGCGTAGAGCAATCTTATTCTTGAGGCTTCAAATCCAGATTCGCATCCTCATTATGTTTCAGCATCCCACCCATCCTCGTGGGTCCCCCGAAAATGGTAAAGGTCCAAAACAAATTTCCTCCCACACCAAGCTGACATGCCCTGATGTAACTGATACACACATCAGAGCAGGGTTATACCAAAACCACGTACTTACTCAGTCTGTCAACATGGTCTTACAATTGCCCATGTTACATCAAAGTGGTCAACATCTTGGATCTGTCTCATGTTATGCTTTACTCAAAAACAACAGCTATTAAATAACTGAAATACTGAGTGTTTAAACAGCGTACAAGCATCTCACTAACCATTTGATAACTGATGCCAGCGGTCACGTGAATACATCATCTGTTGGTGTGTTTATCCTCAGTTCAGCGGATGAGCAACTTCGTGGTCTGATCATGATACATTGTGACACCATGCTACCTGCCAGTACAACACGATCAGCCATTGCCACACACTACATTTGTTCATGAAGCAGTCATTAGTCGAGTGTTAAACCTACACTCAAAGTCTAAAAAGGAACCCATGATGTGACGATGCGTTGATTTGCCTTAGAACCGCCAGTTTTTCAGTATGGTAACTAAAAATGTCATCCAACCAACCAACTACCCAACCAACCTCAAAGTCTATAGGAACCTGTGATATGACGATGCGTTCAAGTGAGGGACTTGCTTTAGAACCGCCAGGGGGGCGGTTTGGTAACTCAAAATGTCAACCAACCAACCAACAAATCAACCAACCATGCAACCACCCACCCTAAAATTCTATGGGAACCCATGATTTGACGATGCCTTCAAATACAGGGATTTATTGATGTGCCTTTGAACCGCCAGGGTAGCAGTATAGTAACTCGGTGGCATGTTCATATTTGAATCCAAATCAGATCAAACTATGGTATGTTGCCGTCTGGGAACGTTGACATGCAATCTATTCCATTCTCTGACATCAGAAAGACAGACGTCAAAAACGTTAATTCCCTATTATATTCCCATCAAATAAATACTTCTTTGGAGACTACGTATATGAACAATCATCTTAACATTTGTATCAGAAGGGTATTTTTGATATATGCCTTTCATTTATGTTTGATCCTTCGCATAATCCCTTTGTCAGCAGATGGACATCAAATATAGTAACGGGAGGGAGTAACTGTGCTACATATAAAGTGGTGTAAATGTGATGTAATAGAAAATAACTACATACGAGTTGGTCATTAATCTGATCAACAAATTCATTGACAAAACCGATACCTGGTAACAGGAAACGGAGCAACGTGGCCTAAATGAGACGGTGGTGTAACAACTCAATTGACAATGTCAATATCGGGTGTGACCAACATTTGCGGTGATACAGGCGGGGCAGCGGAGGCGCATTGAAGACATCACACGATTAAAATCAGCCTGGGGGATGTCGTTTCAATGTCAACCAAAGATTGACCCAACTGAGCTTGTTTTACCATCTAGTTTGGGTGTTGTCGTAGGCGTCGTCCATCTTATCTGGTCATGGATCTACAGCAGTGTTACGCTGCCTCAAAAAGTCTGTAACAACATACGCAACGTGAGGGTGTATTATCCTGCTGCAACGTGACATTACGTCCCTGCGTTTCGACAAATTTGATCTCGAACGATGTAGCCACGGTAGCGTATGCCCCTCAATTATTAATTAATAACTATGAGTCCATCCCAAACCATAACACTTCCATTCCCAAACTGACATGGATGAGTTACACAAGCGCCACATAAACATTCTCCTGGACACCTTCAGACCCTTTCACGACCATCAAAGCTGTCCAGTTCAACCTGGTCTGTGAACAGTATACTCTCCCAGTCTTGTCTTCTTAACCCCAAGTACTGTCTACACTAAGCTAGGCGCGCGTGCCTGATCGTGATGATGACGTGGAAGCAAAATCGCTGGACTTAGGGGCCGATGTTTTGCTCCCTCAACCGTTTGTGTTCAGTTATGCCACTAATTGGTCTGAACCCAGGCATTGTCCAAACGGTTATTGGGGCAGTTTGGTATCGATTCTGTATATGCACCAACAGAATATTGTTGTCTTGTTGGTGGCAAGTCATGAGTATTGCCCTGCTGTAGAACGTCTCTAAAGACATGCTATTGTCTTTCGATGAAAATAAAACGTCTGACAACTTCGTTTTGCGCCATTCCTCTTTGCAGTATACCAGGATACATCAATTGTCAGTAAACCATGACACTGCCTCAGAGTTATTAATGGCCAAACAATTGTGAGCACCTTATAGCGAAACAATCAGTGTGTACTGTCCACATTCAAAATCTACGTGAATATCATGATTCCAACGAACACGCAAACATCCAAATTGTGTGCCGTGCATAAACATGCGCATTCTAATTGTGGATCTCGCCCTTAAGGTCGAGACTACTTCCGGTTGCGTGCGCCTCCAAGATGGCGGGAAGACGGGGAGGGAGGGAGGGAGGGAGGGAGGGAGAGAGAGAGGGAGAGAGAGAGGGAGCAGGGAGGGTGTGCAGGGTGTGCAGGGTGTGTGTCGATTGCGTCTGGAGATGATGGATCACTGAGACGAGCTTATACACAGTGGATGACCCAGCAACTTTGTTGCTAGGTTGACGTCACATCACCGAAGGATCTTGCAGCAAATTCCAGAAAAATGACATCATCGAGTTTTATGACGTGATTGTAAACTTTCAGGTGCAAGGTCTCGTTCAACAATGCGGTCATATTGTAGCACAATGACAGTCGTTCATCTAAGTTAAAGTATGTGGCAATCACCTTAGCGCTACGATCATGTTGTGGAACTTTAGGATGGGGAATCGACATGCAGACCTGAGGAGAAAAAACAAGATCGAAATCTGACCAATCAGACGCTTGGGTTGTCGACCAGCAGAGGGCGCGCTCAGCCTGTTCGGGCCTCTGATTGATCGAAACGGGGTTGTGCTTTCTCTCCCATGGTGCAAGCCTGACCCTATGGAAAACAAACACAAGGGGAAAACCAGGGCTCAGGCCAAGCGGCGGAACGGATCAATCAACGGACCCAGAGTACCCCATACCATTTGGAAGGATAAGACACGACTCGATCCAGATGTTTAAGAACCGCTTACCATACTTATCGTTTGACATTCAAACCAGACTACTTGGAAAGCGTACCACCGGACCCCGTTCCCATAGAGTTACCCCCTTTATTTGACATGGTGATCGAAGACTTCTATCAACAGATGTCAGGTCAGAAGGGAGATCGTATTGGTCTAGGTATCGAACACCCCGCTTTGGACACTGCCATACAGATTCCATTTCGTCGCTTTGAAGATCTCCGTGGCCTAGATATCGACGACCTAGCACGCATGGGACGTGCCTTGGCCCAAATCAACTATCAACTGAAAGTCTGCAGTCAAGAGGTGGACTGGAGACTGATGTACAAGTGTGATGAGACTCCACCCAACGCCACTGTGCTGCATTTATTCCATCATGATCACCACTATGATGTGATCACTTCCATGCCAGCCTTTTATGAGGCTAGCCATTACTGCGAACTCTGCGACCACCGTTATGAACATCCCGAAAAACATGCTTGCATCAAGCAATACCGCTGCCACCGCTACCTCCACTCTGGCTATTGTGGACCCCAGGAAGAACATGGGATCCCTTGCTTGACATGTCAACGATGGTTCCAAAATCAACACTGTTACACCCATCATCTCCAGTCATCGTCAGAGGGAAACCCAGCACCTGTCAATCTATTCACAGGTGCCCGACTTGTTTTCAGCTTGTCCGCCCATGCCCCATCACAAGTGCTCAGATGGAGACGTCCATGCTAAGTGTGTCAAGAACCCATGACCTCAGACCATCGTTGCTACATGAATCCCCTCTGTGAAGCTGTGGAGGGGGAATGCCGATTTTGAATGCATTCTCGATTCGGCAAAGACTCAAACTATCATGGTGGTGGTACCCAACACATTCAGCATCACGTGCCATGTGGCTACGCTTACAAAATCGTATGTAGGGTTGAGATAATTTGAAACCTTTGAAAGTGTTTTGTGGCAAGAAAGCAGCTGAACATTTCATGGAAAACCTTTTGGTCGATTATGATGCAAATGCAAGATATTTTAGATAACTCCGTCCCTATGAAACTAGCATCTGCAGACCGCGAAGTGATAGACAGCACCAGTTGTTGATATTTATGCGGCGACGAATTCGAGAGACATCACGATCATGATTATTTGACAGGCGCATTTCGAGGGGTGTGTCATTCTTATTGTCATGTTAATTACCAGGAAAACAAGACAGTAGACTGCATATGTCACAATGCAAGCAGATATGACAACCATCTCATTCTTCAGGCTGCAGAACTGTTCAGGGATCGAAAACTGTCCTGCATCCCTCATAACACAGAACAGTTTCTCATGTTTCGCATTGATGATCTGATGTTTCTAGACTCTTTTAAATTTCTCAACACCTCACTAGAAATTTCCTACTGGGGATCAGTTTTATTCATCTCTTCGCAAGGAAACAGTCTCAGGGGGAGGATACGCCTTTGCACATCAACTCTGGGACACGTTTCAAATACAGTTGATCAAAGATTTCACGAAACTATATGTGGCTGTGGACACGCTCATTCTGACCAATGTCATGGAGGCATTTCGAACCACGAGTGTGGAATTTATGGGCTAGACCCTTTTAAATATTATACGTTACCAGGCATGGCCATGGATGCTTGTTTATGCATGACGAGAAAGTCGCTGAGTTTGTTCACCGACCCCGACATGCACACCATCGAGCGAGATATACGTGGAGGCGTGGCCATGATAGGTCACCGTCATGCCAAGTCAAACAATAATTGCATGGCTGGTTTTGACTCTAGCAAGGACGAGTCCTATCTGATGTATTATGACGTCAACAATTTGTAGGGGGCAGCCATGTCAAAGCCATTACCACGTGACGACTTTAAATGATTATCAGAGCAAGAGATAGACACCATCTATTGGCTCGCGTTCGATCTCGAGGGACCTCATGGCTTTATGGAGGTTGACCTACATTACCCTTCGGAACTACACCATGATCATACCCTATGCTGATTTCTCTCCCCATTTCAAATCTCTGTTGACAGAACTTGGGGTGAAAGGAGAAAAACCTTCTGGATCCAAACTTTTCTCGACGTTAGGAGGACAAAACAAACTATGTCATCCACTATAGTGGGGCGGTTAAGACTAAAATTGTGCACTTTGGGTTAAAAGCACTAAACTTGGCACACTTATACATTGAACCATTCCGAACATTTTTGGATATAGATCCACCTCAGCAGAGCCCCCTGGTGGTAGAAAATCCAAGATGGCCGCCAACATTGCTGGACTCTCTGATGGTATCAATATATACTCAATATATCATACTTATCTGATCCATTTATACATATAGCTATACTAATGCATGCAGAATGAATTGCAGCATAGCTGTATATAATTCAAATATAGTTTGCAGCGACCCCTGGTGGAAGAAAACCCAAGATGGCGGCCAGCATGTCTGAAATCTCTACTCAATCTAGACTCAACACATCATGGTTATCTGGCCAATTTATACAAATTATCATTGTAATGTATTTAGGGGATCACAATACCTGAATATAATTCAAATCTAGTATGCAGCACCCCCTTGTGGTTATGAAAGTCCAAGATGGCCGCCGACATGGTTGAAATCTCTAATGACTTTAGTCTATACTCATTAATCATAAATATCTGGTCAATTCATTCATTTTATCACAGTATCTTTTTCAGGATCAATTGCAACAATGCTTTATATAATTCAAATCTGGTATGCAGCGTCCCCTGGTGATGACGAAAATCCGAGATGGCCTCCAATATATTTTAGTTTTCAGAAATTGTCTATTTCTATAGCAGATATAAATATCATTTGATATCTTTGGACTGAGCATAAGTTGATAAGTTTTGGTAAGATGAAACATTTTAAAATGACATTGTGTCAATTCATATGTATTGTCTAAGGTCTGTTCTCAGCATATTATTTTAATAATGGTCTACTGAGAAATATTCAACCTAGTTTATATTAGATCACACCAAAATCACTTGTCTGGGAATGGATTCGTATCTTAAAAACAGGAATATATGTAAAAGTATTATTAACATTATTGCCTCGAACCTATGACATTAACTTACTTCCTACATAAGTAGGACCAGGAATATGGGTTCAATGTATGTTTTTACGGTTCTATAATTCACTTACAGTGAACACTTTCCTTCAAAGTATCACAAAGTACTGTACTCAAGACAGGCAGTGTAAAGTTTACAAAAGTTTGCAAGACTTCTTACAGGTGTAGTGTTAGTTCATAACACTTCTTGGTGCCTGACCAAGTGTTGTCCACTTGGGTATCTATATATTACTGCATGTCCTCTCTGCACTCCTGACTACAAGATTCTGTAGTGTGGGACGTTTGTCAAGCACCTGTCCCCATATATGCATTGGTGCTGTCTCAGAGCTGCCTCTTTGGGTTGAAATGTCAATTGTCTGAGATCTTCATGAACAGAGATTTTGCCTTTCATTGACCTTCCAAATAAACCAGTGAGAACGATAAACGAAATAGTGACAATGTCTTTGAATTCCGTGGGCCTCTAGAAGAAAACTCTCGGCTGTTTCAGTGAATCCAACTACACCTCCATCTCACTTCATACAGCTATTGAATTGTTCATGTGTCTGACCTTGTGCCAGAGAATGTCTGTTTACTCTTGTGTGTCACGAATCCACCGGAACAATATTCGAGGTACAGCGGTGCTTGTGCTCTACTGTATGAGGTACATATCTGTGAAATGCAAGCCATTAATATGACAAGTGATGCTGCAAACTTTGGGAAATCTGCTTTTTCAATTGCACCCACCAGGCACAATATGCAAAGTTCTTGTTCAAGAACAAGGGGCCAGTAGTGAAAAGGGCTGAGCAGCTTACTTCGGTGCACACCAGTTTCTGAAAGAATCTTCTGTGTTCGCTTCTGTTTTCTTATATCGCACACATGTCTGATGTTGTAGTAAGATGTGTATAGTGGTTCATCCAAGGCAAGCACATGCATCTGACCAGGATTCAAATGCTCAATACCCTTTTTACCACATAAATTGAATGCTGTATCATAGCTACAGAGTATGCACATTCTAGAACATTGGCATATGGGCAATCGTTTTTGGAGGCTATGATTGTCTTGTTTTCCCAGTACTTCCTTCATGTGATATGACCAGTTTTATGCATGGTCAGGCATTGTGTTAACACTATCTACATCCTGAGTGAAAGGTCCTTTTAATTGAAGCACATAATTACCCATCTTGCTAAAACACGATTGGTGTACATTAGTATATACTGTGGGCTGTTTGGAAATGGTTTTCCTTGTTTGTGTGCATTCTTCAGCCAAAAGAACAACATGTGATGTTCCTTCCTCTCCAGCTGTTGAACGCTGCTGCAATAGTGAAATGTTGGTACCATAAAGTGGATATGTTGCTGTTGTAGAGGATTATGATAGATGTTATCTTTTGAGAATGTTGGTGGGTATACCACACTTTCGTCTTCATAAACACCACAAAGTGTGCTATCTGTTCAAATACATCATATTTTGAAAAGTGTCAACAATATCACGTTTTTTTTGTTTAATACCAAGTAAACTAGGACTTGTATGTCTCTGTCTCAGTGGTGTTGATGAGCTGATTCACCGAGATTTCACGCTTTGAAGACAAGATGTTCCGAGATACAGTAAACTATGATTATAATGAACACGCTTATAACGAACTTGCGAATATAACGAACTGGGTTTTTTTGGTCCATGACATTTGCTGGTGTATATATGTTTATAACAAACTACGGTTACAACGAACTCGAATTATACGTCCCTTTGAGTGAATATGGATACAGTATCCATAACATGAGATCAGCCCGTGTCTGCTGGCTTCGTCATTTTAGAACACACCAAACAAATTCTCTTGTCTTTTCACTATGATGTTATGGTGAAACAATATGGTGATCAACAATATGGGTTGAGGAAGGGTGGGTATCGTTGATGGTGACAATATTGTATAGCGAATGAAATTCGCTAGACTCGTCCTTGGTATCATGCGTCCCTCTCTCGTAATGATGTTATCTGTCTCATTCCATTTAACGTCATCTTGTTTTTAAACGTTCCACAAAGCTAGCAAACCAAATGAGCATCGGTTACATTCTGTACAATGACCAATCATCAAAAGTTGATGTATTGCAAATTGGTTGTTTATATTGTGTAAGGTTGGCTGTGTTAAAGGTGGGGTTGGCTTCTCCAATTCGTTGTCACCCTTCCCATTCATGTTCTGAATCAATCTCTGATAAGTTTCCCTCGATAACAGAATCATCGGCTTGCTCATTGTTGGTAGGTTCGCTCTTTCCACTATCTTTATCCGCTCGTATGTTGTCGAGTAGTGCAGAAATACAAGGTGGTAGAATATATTGGTGAGATTTTAACATCTGCAACTTGTGCTTTTTAGTGACTGCCTTGTCTCCCAAAGCACGAGTGATGGATCGATAGCAATGTAGGTGTCTTTTAACACTCTCCTGTATATTTCCACGCAGCAGGTTATAGATCTTTTCAATGACAGATTTGAATTGATTAAGTGAAGCATGAGATAACATGGCTCGTCTGTGTTTCACATTACCTTCTTGAAGTAGGGTGAGATAGTTCAAGTTGGCACTTATAAAATCAGTTATGTCTAAAAATCGATCTCGAAAACAGAAAATAATACGGTCCGTCCCAACAGTCTGGTAGGTCAACCCCACGTTTGACAACACGATTCAATGATTCGATACACTACGATTTCGTCTTATACCACTGTGGACTCGACAAAATCGTCTCTGATTCACCGAGTGGGTAGGCTACACTGCACCAGGAATAGACTTTGTCCATGCCAATGATGTAGTAAAATGACAATCTTTCAGAATCATCTGGACTTTTTATAGTACTTCAGTCTTTTGGTAAATACACAGTACATATTTCATTGGGAAATATTCCCGTACACAGTCGCCCATACTGAGGGCCGTTGTAGGGACTAGCGTCTATGACGAGGTAGCTGTATTTCCTAACTTCCACAGCATCTCATAATGATTCAGAGAAATATTTAGCTTGTCCGGGAAACATCTGAGCGGCTAAAATTTTATACTCGTGCGCTGAACGAAGGTTAGACATTAAAATAAACACGTGGGTGTTCAGGGATATACTTATTAAACATCACATCAGCATTCTGCAAGATGCTTTTAGTCAGATATGTTTTTCCACTGCAGGTACCACCAATTACCAAAATAGTAGTGGGTGTTTGTACAGGCAACAAACATTCTGTTCGGTCTGAGGTCTCACTCGTCGAGTCTGTGTGCTTATACACCGTAGCACTACTCATCTGTCGGAACATGTTGTATACTGTAACATTCGACTAGAACTAAATACCAAGGTTATATGCTTGCTTATTTAAGCCGTAACACGAGCTAGAAGCCTCGCGCGTCTGACCGCTTCATCTCTTACACCATTAATATGGTTTGGTTTTAAGATGAAATGTATGAGTAGCGGGTGTCGGATTAACAATCTTTTGCATTTGGAGTCGGTTGTACTCGAACATACAAACTGTCTCAATACGGATAAATAGGGATTGTTGGGGTTTCTTCTTAGTCACGGCTAACCAGTTTTCAAGTAACCGCCTGACAATGGCTACCACAGCTAATATCTGCTTTCTGGTCATGCCTATAATATCTTCTAAAATATCACGTCTGTCATTGAATGCTAATATGTGTCTCAGAAAATCGTAATGTCTTAACACATTTCACGCCATGGTCTTTCCCTTATGACGTCCCACTTTAGAATGAAAACACGAGCCCAAACAAGTAGATTACATTGATGTTTCTTTCAATACAAAACAAAAAATCCATGACTCTATGTTAACAGTTTATTGAATACAGTGGACATTTGAAGTCATACAATTTGTAAATATTGTCATATATATTGATTATACATAGATAGCATTGGGAAGTTTATCGACTGTAAAGGTAGACGCATTTACTTCAAGTAATATCTCTGCACTACATTTCTGCAGCAAATGGTATAAGCAACACAATCCGCAGACACTCGAGTTAGACTGCTGTAGCATTTGGGTGTTATCTTTAAATGTAATACAATGCTGTTTCATAAAACGAACTAAAGTCTTGATATTAGTAACTAGGTGGGTGTAAAAAAATATCAAACACTTCTGCATTATTATTTGCAAAATACATGTCCACCCAATGTACTCTTGAACAGGGTGATGAGTCAGTGTTGAGTATAAATCCCATTCACGCTGTGAATGTGGTTGCTGTATACTTGACAGAGTGTCCCGTGCATACGCTCCCACCACACGTAGTATGGGATCGTTGTCAATGGCACACCGTAGCTGTTCCTTGTTAATGTTGTAGTTTACTTGATAAACACATTACGCGTTTGATCGACTTCTAGAAGGGCAGGTGACTGAGAGAGTACTATAGCGTTGAGTGTCCTAGTGAGAGCCGTCTTGAATTGTACTTCGAGTCTGAGGTTACCTGATTTCACTAAGTTTAGATAACTATCATCATAGAGAGTGGTTCTAAATTGAAGACGAACAGGTCGTTGCCGATTTGAAACTCTGTTCTTTCTATATTGTTGCCTCTGTCCTCTCTCCAGGTGTTGGCTCCTTCAAACAAGTTGACGTACGCTTCTATGTCGTCTGCCTCAACCGGTCCACCAGGTACACTAACCCCATCTAGGTACAGTCCAACTGTTTTAATGACTGAACCCTGGAAGTTGAACGGATTTTGAGTGTACGAACTGCTCTCGACCTCCCCACTGACGAAAACGACAACGACGCGAGTGGGACAGTGATCTAGAAATAAGTTGTCGAAGGTGTATCCCATCTGTGATGCACTAATACTGATGTAAGGATACAGTGCATTGGCCGTCTCAAACAGTTTAGCATAGGCCAGAACCAGTGCATTATTCATTCTCAACTTGCAAACTTTCAGGTACACGCCGTGCAGTTCTATTATGTACTCTTTGTCACTAGCTCCAGACATAAGTGTAAATTGTGGACTGGATCTGAAGAGTTTGATACTGACATGGACTCCATTGACTAAGTGACAATTAAGCTTAAACACATCTTCCAACAGCGGACCCGACATAGTTAAAGTTTTGCTTCCAGCAATAAATGATGCTCGATTGATAAGACCATTATTTGATACACCCAATGGATCTGTAGAATCAAAGTCAGCAGTAGTCTCATTGGTATCTTTGTAAAACAGTTTTGATTGGAGTTGACTGCGTTTGGCTTCAGCACCGTATCCAAGCAAAGTTTGGATGAACGCTTTGTAGGGATAGCCACCATTGTTTGAACTGACTAACTGTCCTTGCAGATGCATGGCCACTTGAGAGATTGCATGAACAGGTTGAGTGGACCTACATGTTCTTTATCAGTCAGCACGCTTCCATCTTCATGAGTGACTCTCAATTTGACCTGTAAACGAGTTCGTCTCAGATCTATGTAGTCACTTCCGCCATTAGAGATAAGAAATTCCACAGGACTACCATCAGTGATAGTTGTAAGCGGACGTACATTCACATAGTAATGTTGACTGATGCTCATTTGATAAGGTGGCAATTCGAATAGGTTTAAACTCGATGGCAACGCCTCGGTAAAATTCTTCTCTGTCAAAACGGACATGGTTAGTCAGTAAATATATATCCTTTCCAATGGTGGGAGTGTTCTTGAACTGGGGAGTCTTCTTACCCTCAAGCCGCACTTTCTTAGTTGTGACAATCTTGTCACCAGCTTTTCGTTTTATAGTTTTGTCTCGCTTCTGTAAAACCTTGGCCCTTTTGACCACTTCCTGGTTTTGTGATGTCACTTCTATTTTAGGAGATCCTCGACTCGCTGTTGCTGCTGCGCGTTCTAGAGTAGATAAGATGGGAATCATGGTGGATCGAGGAGGATGTTTCACTACAGCTTTGATAGCTTTAGATCGGCGTTCAAATATCTGTATCCACCGTTGTGTATCAGGAATATATAGACGATGCTCAATGCACAAAGGGATAATGTCGTAGGAGAAGTGACACGCTCACGTCTTCTTTTAGAAATGATTGTGCCGTATCATGTGCACTGTTTATGTATATTTCAATCTCAGAGGCATCTTTTAGTATTATTGGCATAAACCACAAATGTTCAAATTGGTAATTGGGTCCATCTCTTAAATCGACACGTCTAAATAAGGGCCTAATCTCTTCCCCAACACATGTACTGTCACACAGATTGCACAACACGTCTATATAAGGGTTGGGGCGGTCGTGTAGCCTAGTGGTTAAAGCGTTCGCTCGTCACGCCGAAGACCCGGGTTCGAACCCCGACATGGGTACAATGTGTGAAGCCCATTTCTGGTGTCCCCCGCCGTGATATTGCTGCAATATTGCTAAAAGCGGCGTAAAACCAAACTCACTCACTCACTCACTATATAAGGGTTATTAATATTTGTCAGATCCAATTTTCTAAATTTTAATTCAGCTTATGCTACCATCCACACACCTTCGAATCAAACATGATGTGACAATTTGACGAGGAAGTGGTAGGGTGTGTTTTTAAAATAGACTTTGGAATCTGAACTGTTGAAGACCACATACTTGTCCATAATGACAACCAATGTTCATTGTATGTTTTGCACCTGACTTTCTTCTACCCACGAATCGAAACTGGATGGCCATCCAGTCCAACGCACCAAGTAATACTCTTTTCCTTTTTTTCGCTTTTTCTTCAACACCTTTTCAATATTCCATACGTGGTCTAAGTCTTTGTTTACCATTTGAAGCTCTTGCTCGTAAAACCGACCTTTTAAGACCTCATCATGGAAATCATTCAATGTGTAGATAGGTACACCCTGTTGCTGTGTTCGCGAAGCAATTTTGAATAATTCTTCAGTCCAGCGTAGGTTGTGTTCTTTACCAAAGGTTCTTCTCAAATAACTTATACCACCTTATACTCATATTTATGGAAAGGCTTCCTGCTTTTTACGTGTATCAGCATGGGTCTAATGTACAAGTGCTTCCACACTTTGAGTTCATTTGTCTTGGTTACATCTGAAGGGGCCCAATGTCCGAGGCTTCTATGTTGACTATGATTATAGTTATACACTAAATCTGGTAACACATCAATATATTTTTCAGAGTTGTTGTGTGTCAGATATCTAGACATGTGCTTTCTCAATGTCCTAATGACTCTCTTGGCACAATTAGCCTTTATATCTTCGTTTTGAGTCACAATCTGCTTTAGATTTTGATTAGTCACATACTACTAAACTCTCCAGAAAATTCCTTGCCCTTGTCAATGCAAAATTTTATCCGAAAACGACCCTCTTTGAAAACTGTTCTCAACCCCTTTGTGACCGTCATAGTCTTTTTATTCAGTAATGGGACAACCCACAAATACCTCGAGAGGATATCAATAACGATTAGTAAATATTGTATTTCATCATTTTTCTTAGCATTCCGACATCTGCCAAGTCACTTCCCAGATTGCATCTCGGCTGTTCACGTGAACTCTCAAATATGAAAACCTATATTTCACCGGCTTATGCAGCGAATAAGCATCTTTGTCATTCAAAAATTGTGTTATTTTCTTGACTTTGTACTTGCTGATTCTCTGTTTCTGCAATGCTTGTTTGAATTTTATCGGACCATAGAAGGCACCCGGATTATGAGGGTCAAAATAATAATTTTCTAATGCCTTATCCATAGAGGAATGTGCTGTGTTGTAGCCATGATACACATGCGAGAGCGATATTTGTCTCTCCATAAATACCTGTTAAGAAAAACTAACGATATCTAAGAACGATAGGCAATGAGGACAAAACAATCAGAGAGTGATAAACAGCGTATTTTATTCATATAAACACTTGTTCTAATTGCAGCATTTTTACAACACGTTTTCTTAACTCTGTTACCCAACAGGGAGTTTTGAAGTAAACATCTCGATAGTCTTTGCACTGGTATTGATACAAATTTAAAGATGGTGTAGATCTTAAAATCGAATCATTGTGAACCAATTTTAACCAGTTTTCAATCACATGATCATCACTGACTTCAGATAAAGCCAAGTTAAAATATTGATTGACTTTATCTTGTTCAGACAAGTCACAACAAGTGCGAACTTGTTCTCCTTCTCTGTCAAACATACAACCAAAACAGAATACAATACACAAACGCTTGATGATTTTACTGTGTTCAAGTGTATAACACAATGTCAGCAAGGTTTCAATGTACTGGATGACATCGACAGCTTCCACTTCATCTACTAGAACTTTCTGTGAGCGTATTTTCTTGACAATGACTCGTTTGCTTGCTTTCACATCGTTATGGAACTTGATCTTCGCATCTTGCACACATTAGTCTCTGCCTTGAAACCATTGGGATGACTGCACAATGACTGTTTCGTTGAGCTGGTCAGCTTCACGCAACTCATATTTCCACGTGTAAAAGGTGGCCTTTTCAATGGTCTTTCTGTACAATGCAACAGATATTTTCTGACATGATAATGTCTCTGACTTCCATTAATATTTTCCCTAATAAATTCTCTCCTCTCCATTTCGATGGAAATACAATGTTCGAGTCAAGTAGAGATAGTCCCACACCCCATCGCCTATCATAAGGGCTAGCCTCTACTAGAATTCTAGGGTAAGAGTTGATCAGAATGTCTTTTAAGTAAGCAGACTGATGCGAGAGATGCTTCTCGCACTACGTCACAGCTAACACTGTCCCACTTCCATTGGTTAAACTGTCTAACATGTTTACCTTATCGTTTCTGCTCTGCAGGTGATAAACATTTTAAAATCTCCTCGGCTGTGTCCCAATCTTCAAACGTTACTGTTTTGCTTTACATGTAATATTGTTCAGCACAGTAAAATTCTTTATCATCAATATGAATGGCAGTAGCATAGTGTTGCCTGAATGGAGAGAACTTGGAATAAATCAATACGAACCTATCTGCTGTCAGTGTTGCCATGAGAGACGTTCACAAACACATAGACGTTTTCCCAACTCAACTCGACAGTTGAAAATGGAAGGACAAACGAATGTACACATGCATTATATCTAGAAATAAGGTTTAAATTCATTGGCTGTTGAAAGGGAAAAGTGAGCTGATTGGTTAGATAACCTTTTGGCATCATGTCTATAATTAACATTTAATATGATTGGTTCTGTTTTTTTAAGGTGAAGGGAGAGAAGGGTGTTAACACTTGTCCACATTCTTTCAGGATAGGGTAAGATTTTATTTGATTACGATAATTCTAGTATGTATCTGAAGGTATCTACCCTGACAACAATTCAATAGCTGGCATTCCTAAAGAATTCCAAATTTCTTCATGAAAGGGTGACATTCCATTTGATGACGATCATTCTAGTATACATCTGAAGGAATCTACACCGACTACAATTCAATAGCTGGCATTCCTAAAGAATTCCAAATTTCTTCATGAAAGGGTGACATTCCATTTGATGACGATCATTCTAGTATACATCTGAAGGAATCTACACCAACTACATTCCAAATAGCTGGCATTCCTAAAGAATTCCTCAACTAAGATATTTTAACAAAGGCCGCATTCTTCACATTCTTAACATTCATGCAAAATTACGCCGTTTTCATTTGACGTCATGCATGTCTATTAGCATATGCTCATGAATATTAATAGGGCGCCTTCCATGGAAGGCGCTAGACCTCCACAATATATGCTACTACTTTCTTTTACTGACACTTGTATCACGCTGCTTTTAACGTCATTCCAGTTATATCGCGGCGTGTCAGCTTAATGTGGCAGGAAAGCCCGAAGTGATGCAGGTCTGAGACGTTTACCACATCGGTGAAACCAATGAGCACGGGTATGGTGCTAGAAACATAATTGGGGCGAACCAGGATTCGAACCCACAATCATAGGTTTCTGGCGTGCCCAAGGGACGCAACTCTGCACAGCGAATCGCGGCGCCTTAGACGACTGGGCCACCCGTGTCCCCCTGCATTGAGAGACTTATATTGCAAAGTAATATCATTAAGATACTTTGTCTGTTTATTCCCTGACAGGATTAAGAAAGATGTAGTTTTACTTCAGATAATGATATGTGTGCACTTTCTGGCAGAGGATGTAAAAAGTGTACGATGTGCAAACCGTGGACATGTTTGTGTTATTGTTATGTCGCGGGTCCTGGCCGATGATGTGATTAAGTGGTCTGAGGCGGTGAAGCTGGTTTCAAAACGGTTTATTCGCTGTAACAGATAGAAATAGAATCAATATTAATTGATGTTCAGTCGAGGGAGCACGAATGTCTTCCCTGAGCTGTAGCGTGACAAAAAGTGGCCTTTGAAATTGTCTATATCACACACCAGGTGTGCGTGCGCACGAGATACTGCTGGTGAGACAACCAGGAGTAAGAGTGAGGTAAAAGGAAATAAAGATAAGTCGTGGAATATTAAAAGCAAACTTTAAATATATCCGGCGACAGTAAGGCTGGCCCTCACTGCATGAACCCACACCGTGATGGAAGCAAAATTTCAAGTGGATATTACAATTTCTCAAAACGAAAACTCAGATACAGAAAGCATGGTTTCAAAGAGTTCTGACTGTGATCCAGAAACTACATTAGACGATGAATGATGGGATGTCGTGAATGTGTGGAATACCCTGTTGATACAACTAAAGATATATAAATTTGCTATCTACATGTGTTCTTTTAACAAATAGATATATCGATGGAACTTGTCTGACTTGAATGGACATGGGACTCAACAACATCATGATGTTTATAGTGGCCAATGCATCATCATGATAATGATCCACTGTAAATAACTTATATTTCCTACATTAGACTTTCCCTGACAACCTGTTATCACTTACATAACAGTTTCATTCTTAATGTGATAATTACATTTACAAGATATTGAAGCATATTGTGTTGTATTCTTCGACGGATGAAATAATTTGTAAATTCATATCAGGATGCCGAGTGCTTATCTCTTTAATGGGCAAGTTTGAGATATCACATTTGCCATTCTTACAATGAAGCCATGACAACACGGGAAAATGAAGGATATGGGGAATGCCCTGCTCCGAGTGTTGGGTGATAGCCTAGTGCTGCCCTGGCAATATGAAAGGGATTTGAAGGATCATTACGTTGCTTAAATCATTTTGTCCTCAAAAATAGGTTATACTAGACAAATCTAGGACATAAACAGTTTACACTTCTTTTCAGCTTCTTGAGGTGACAGCACCTGAGACATAATACCACACACTACAAGCATGTGGTTAGCACAATACATGATACCATATGATTATTAGGTTGATATATCAGTTATGGAAACTTTTATCAATTTCTCAGTGAGCAATTATCACTCTCCAGCAATTTCACTGGCTCAAGTGGGTACGTATTACCTGAGAAGTTCCTGGGTGAGTTTTTTTCTATTGGAGGTTTGTAAAAGGGTGAAATGTTCAGTTTTGATAATTACTCCACTAAAGGGAAAAAATCATTAAGATTATTAACACCATTTCAACATTTAGACGAGATAGAATTGGAGATGCTTAAAAGTTGGCTATGAATAACTAATCTTGAGTGGTGGCTTTGTTTACAAAACCAATGCCGCCCTACAAATATGAACAAGTATTTAAATGATCATTAGTTCGACCAAAAACATTTAGTCCTCAGATGTAGTTAATAACAGGAAAACGTAGGACGTAAAACAGCAAGCACTTCTTGTCAGCTTCTTGATGTGATAGCACCAGACAAATATTACCTAAAATAGATTTAATATATCAGTTATGGAAGTAGTTTTACGAGTGCCGACATTCGTAACTCCTTTCTGAGTTGTGGTAGTTGGAACACAACAATAAGAATATCGTGGCCTAACTAAATGTAGGGCAGAGGCTAAGATGGTGCAGGTCTAGATGTCTTCATCTTTATCAAAACCCAGAGCACGGTCATGGCGCTGGCAAGCCAAGGCAGGTGATCAGGTTTACGAATCTGTGATGATGGAGTGAATTAACTTTTCGGTAAATTTCTCACTGTGCAATTATCACTCTCCAGATATTGGTTTGCTAAATTATTAATTCAGTATTTGCTACACTGCTTTTGCATCATTACACATTTCGAAGTTCTTGCGTTTTCACGAGATTGTATTCCGGAATTGACGTAAACACTGATGAACTGCTTCCATATTTCTGGGGGAACCCCTTGGAATCTCTGGCGCAAATAGATACAGAAGTGTTGTTTCAGATCAATAAGACCCTTCAATCGCGAGGAGCGCCTCCGTAGTATAGTTGATAGGGCGCCTGCTCGGAGAGCAGAAAGTCGTGGGTTCGATCCCAGGCCGTGTCATACCAAAAGACGTTAAAGATGGTACGTGTTGTTACTTTGCCTGTCGCTCGGTATCTCAGTGGGCCACTATAAAATCGACATCTGTCGGGACTATTACAAGCCACACACCCGCACACACACGTGCATGCACGTCACTATATAAGTGCAACATTTCACATTTCACCCACCTCACCTTTTATCGTGAACTTATGGTTTTACCTTGCATTTGAAGAGTCAGAGAGTTTGTCTGCATTCCCATTCAAGCACACCCTTACTACGATTTATACAAGTGAACAAAATGAAGAAATCCAAATCCAAACTATGGACTCCATTCGTGACTAGGCACTCACAAGTGACAGACGACAGCAATCTATAAATTTAACTTAGCATCTATTTGACACATCTATATAATCACCTTTCAGTAATCGACCAATTGATGAATAATGACTGACACATGTAAATGAACAACTTCGGAAATCTCTTTCACGTTTTCAGACATTTTGACATCCTGTATATGATGAAGATGCATAACGACACTCTGTCACTGTGACTGCCTTACTGAGGTAGTTCTTGAGCGACCGTGAAGAATTGGTCTTTAGTAACCCATACAGTTTGACCCTCACCCTATGAAGGTTCACAGACCAATGAACTCACACAAAGTGAAAGTCAATTTTTAAATAACTTGGCACATCATTCCCTCCAAATGACGGCGATCGTCTTAATTTGCATTCGTATTAAGTTGTCATCGTCTCTACTTTTACTTTCAGGTGAAAACATTGCTTTCGGCAAAACGGCCAAACAAAGTACTACTCATGGTGAATATAATGCAAGCATAGCCCTCGATGAAATCTACTCGAATAGAGGGTCGACCACAGGCCTTGGCAACCCATCCTGGTGGGAGGTGGACCTGAGGGGCTACTTCAGTATCAGCAACATCACCCTCACAGCAGTAGACATGATATGGAGTAAGTTAAATTAACGAAACTTGGAAAATATTAGTTATCCTTGGTGAAGTGTTAATATTCTTCAATACTTCACCACTGATCTTGTTGCGTGGGTCTTGTTGTCTTTCTTGCGCCTTTGTCACATACACCTAGAAATGAACAAAGAACAGTGATATACACGTTTTTAAAATATCAGGTTTCATGATACTCATTCATAGAATGGCTTTCGACCTCGAGTATAGTCATGACAATAACTATAACTGTGTCGCCCAGACACACAGACACATGAGCCTGGAGCAGGATACCCTCGAGGTTCAGGAAAAGGTCTTTGATATTGATTCAAGTCAGGGTACATAAAGTGGGATTTGTCGGGTTGTTTAGTCAGCACATGTAACCATGACATGCAGCAGGCTGTCAGAAGCACTCCATTGGCAAAATTTTGGCATGGATGACACAGGTATGTCATACAGAGCCATTGGACGTCAACTTGGCTCGTAAGAAAACACCAACAGACACGTGAAATAAAGGAAAGACCAGGGTCGATACCAGGGCCAGACAGCTGTACAGGAAGGCAGGGCTCTAGCACGTCTTGTGAGGCAACACCACTTTGCCACGAGTAAAGCTCTGAAAGAACAATGGCTTCCCAACATGCTTCTGTTCACTAGAACCGCCCCAAACTGGCTAAAATTGGGGTTGAAGTCACGAAGGGTTATCAGACGTTCCTTGTTCACTGCTTATCAGAGCTTATCAGAAACGTCACAGATGGGAAATTACGGGTTTGGAGACACAAAAACACTGCGCATACCCCTAGGAGCATTGTACTAACAGTCCCGTGTGGTGGAGGTTCTGTCATGGTGTGAGGAGCAATATCTCATGAACACGGTAACAGTTCGAGGCAATCTCAGTGGCAATCGTTACATCCAGGACATCTTCAATCCTGTTGTTATGCCACATTTTGACATTCACCTACTTGCCACTCGACCTGTGTTTATGGACGACAACGCTAGACCCCATCGTTCTCATGCTGTGACACGACTTGCTGCTATGAGTCCAGATTTTAGTCCATTGGAACATGTTTGGGACATTATTGGACGTCGGCTGAAGGCAAGAGATCCACTAGGACAGAATGTCAGATTTAGAGGCTGCATTGCATTCTTATTGTTCGTATCAGAAGACACACTGGTGGGGTTTAGGTGAAATTCGTTTTAACGTCGCGTCCAAGACTATTGCACTGATGCCGATTTATAGTGCTAGCACACTGAGATACCATGCCGCAGTTTAACATGAATGCCCCACTCAGACACAGTATACTGATTCCGAGCCGCCCAGTCCTTGTTTTAGCCGAGCGCCAGACAGGGTAACAACAAGTACCATCTTTTAACGTCTTTTGGTACGACGCGGCCGGAGATCGAACCCCGGACCTTGCGCTCTCCGGGCAGACGCTCTACCACTAGACCACGGAGGTGGTTACATCCTGGTGGAATGGGAAGAAGGGTAGAATCTGTCATCCAAGCACAGGGCGGTTAAACTCACTACTGATATTTAGGATTGTGATTATCTGTAAGATAACAATGAACGTTTTGGACAGTAATGGTCGTTCATACCTGATCAGGGGCGGTCGGGTAGCCTAGTGGTTAAAGCGTTCGCTCGTCACGCCGAAGACCCGGGTTCGATTCCCGACATGGGTACAATGTGTGAAGCCCATTTCTGGTGTCCCCCGCCGTGATATTGCTGGAATATTGCTAAAAGCGGGGTAAAACCATACTCACTCACTCACTCACTCACTCATACCTGATCATGGAACTTCCCAGATTCATAGTTTTAATGGCTGTCAATTTTGTACAATTACAGAACTGTCGCAACTGTGTTAGTAATGCAATTAAAATATTGAACCTTTGCATCAGTCTCTGTGTTTTCATTAGTCAAGAGTCTCGTCTTACACAAGGTATTTAATTCTCCACTATAGGTCAGGCTTTACGCGAATGATACCTTGTTGTTGGACAGATATGGTCGCAAAACCAGGGGGTGTTTATATCCTAACAGCATTGTCATATTTAGTCTGTAAATGAACCAAACCTGATGTGCAATCAGTTAGCACCCAGGACCCCAGCTACACTGAATGTTTCTTCATCTTTGTACATTGTGTCAATGTAACGTCATAGATGTTTACATGCAAATTAAATGTTAGCCATAGACTGAAAATCCTAACTTTACAGATATATGGAATTTATGTTATTTGTATATTGCAGATCTACACATGAGAAATGCCTTCGTGGAGGTGATGGACAAAGATGTCAGCCTCTGCTCTGATGTCCAGGTGGCGTGGTGTGGGAATGTGTCCAGTACTGTTGCCAGTGAGGAGGAGTTTACCTTCACCTGCAATGCCACATTCCCTGTCCGTTTTGTCCGTGTCACGAGACCCGGAAATGATCGTTTGAATATCGGCCACATTGATGTCCAAGGGGTCGTGGCTACACAGCGATACCGTGAGTATGCTGCCGTCAGGTTTAGGTTAGGTGAGGTGAGGTGAGGTGAAATGGGGTTTAACGTCGCGTCCAAGATTATTGCACTTATATAGCGACGTGCATGCACGTGTATGTGTATATGTGTGTGTGTGTGTGTGTGTGGCTGCTTGTACTAGTCCGGACTGATGCCGATTTATAGTGCTAGCACACTGAGATACCATGCCGCAGTTTAACATGAATACCCCACTCAGACACAGTATACTGACTCCGAGCCGACCAGTCCTTGTTTAGCCCCTTAATGCCGAGCGCCAGACCGGGTAACAACAAGTACCATCTTTTAACGTCTTTTGGTATGACGCGGCTGGGGATCGAACCCCGGACCTTCCGCTTTTCGGGCAGACGCTCTACCACTAAACCACGGAGGCGGTCCATCAGGTTTAGAGTGTTATAATTGTGTAAGGGTAAAGTATTCTGATCTATTAGCTCCTACCGACCCCATCATTGATTCTCAACTAATCTTTGGGGAATACTTCCTGAATGCAATCCTGAGGTTTTGTAGTGGGTTCCTGATCTGATTCAGCTTTCTGAATGTACATGCGTGGCTCTAGTATACTACTACAGCACAGTTACCACAGCAATTGAAAGTTTCTTAATAATAAGCAATTGTAAACTTATCACGCGTATCAGAGGACTATCTCAGCCTGTGTCAACGTATGCATAAAATATTGATTTACAGTGACGGAGTGAATGGGACATTGAATCGAGAATGGAGATTGAAAGTAGTTCCTGCAAGGTGACCTCACTTGCAACATTTCACATTATGTGATGCACGTACATTATCTTTGTTCAACGAATATTATAAGAAAACAGATTTTACAAGCGTATTCCATTTTCTAGCTCTCACCTTCTACTTTCTAGGTTCCCACTTCACGTCCACAGCCAACAGGAAGGTGTCCTTCCCATCCTTGGCTACATCAGCCGTAACAGCCGGAGCTTGTGGCATCCTTTGTCACAAAAGTCATTCTTGCATCGACTTCAGCTACAGGACCGCTGCCTCAACTGAAGCTAACTGTCTGCTAACCTACGAAGAAGTACCTCTGAATTCTGTGGCAGATCATGCCTGGAGGATGTACACCCTGGCCAGCTGCCTGTAAACACCCAAACTTGAAACTTGAATCTACACCTAAATTCCGGAAGAAGTGGACTAGAATTATGGAACGATTGTTACTTCTATTTTTAACTGTAATTATCAGTTGTATCAAAGTTTCGCTTCAGCTGAAATTGCTGTGAACACGTCTTTGGAATCAGAACATCTGTAGTATCTTTGCTGGTACAGTAATGCATATAATTCCTTGTCAATTGGGTGTTTTTTATGCACCATTTTTGTTGGGTCACAGTTGTGTTAACATCGAGTGTGACATACCCATTGTATGAACCTGTACAATCACATTACTCTCACCACAATAATTATAGCACAAATGTATTATTTATATTTATTGTTTATAAACAATTCATTCACATCAAAGCTATCAGATATATATTTTAGCATTTGCTCTCCCCCGATGTGAATATATGACCAAGCTTAGAATGTGACGTAGGAGACCGGGGCTAGGATCTGACGTTTTGGTTTAATGTAGGGAATGGATTGACTCTCCCTACATTAAGTTGCAAAGGTGAACATACGTTCTATAAGTGAGTGAGTGAGTTGGGTTTAACGCCGCTTTTAACACTATTCCAGTTATATCACGGCATGTCAGCTTAATGTGGGAGGAAAGCCCGAAGTGATGCAGGTCTGAGGCGTTTACCACTTCGGTGAGACCCACGAGCACGGGTATGGTGCTGACAAACCTAGAAACATAATTCGGGCGAACCGGGATTCGAACCCACAATCATAGGTTTCTGGCGTGCCCAAGGGACGCAACTCTGCACAGCGAATCGCGGCGCCTTAGACGACTGGGCCACCCGTGCCCCCACGTTCTATAAGAAGTGCGTAGTGTAAGTGTAGTATAGAGTAGTGTGGTAGTTTACTGTTGACTGTAAGGTTCGCGTTCCATAGAAGTTATTGTTTTCTAATAGCTTCCGCTTAGCATCTAGTTTCTATGTAAAGGTTTACTGATGGTTTGGGAAAGTTACACATTTCCGATCAGGCTCGCTGTCGTGTTATGTCCTTCTCGTTACCCGGTATATTACTTCTGTGTTTGTTTGGACTCCTCTCAGTTTCCTGAAACAGGTTATACCCCGCGAGTGAGTGAGTGAGTTGGGTTTAACGCCGCTTTTAACAGTATTCCAGTTATATCACGGCATGTCAGCTTAATGTGGGAGGAAAGCCCGAAGTGATGCAGGTCTGAGACGTTTACCACTTCGGTGAGACCCACGAGCACGGGTATGGTGCTGACAAACCTAGAAACATAATTCGGGCGAACCGGAATTCGAACCCACAATCAAAGGTTTCTGGCGTGCCCAAGGGACGCAACTCTGCACAGCGAATCGCGGCGCCTTAGACGACTGGGCCACCCGTGCCCCCTTTACCCCTTGAGACTCGTTATTGTCTGGTTTACATTGGTTGAATTTGTCGGAGTCCATTCACATTAGTTTCACTGCTGTTTTGCCTTTTGTCCAAAATTGAACAAAAGATAATCGAGACTGGGTGTTCTCTGGCGTTGAAGTTTTGTATTCAGTATACCCAGAAAGTTGCAAAGTGATTTTTGTAATTCCTTAAATCATTTCCGGGTTAGTTCCTACTCGGTTTCCTGTTTGTTTCAATGTATGAGGACATCTACAAATGTTTAGTTTCCGGCTGTTAGTTTTTCTGTTGTTTTTTTGGTGGCACTGATGGCACACATATAACTCAATGCACACACTCAATCACTAGTCCTTTTTATTCATCCCAAACCAGCACCCACTTTAAACTAAGAAATCATGTCATAATTATAAAAAATGCCTAATTAAACTGAGATTACGACCACTGGTTAAGCAGCTTCGCCATTAGCAGGTTGACATGATACACCTGTACTATTGCTGACTGCTGTCTACAGAACGATCCCACTCACTCTGTTGATTTTAAGCTCAAACTTTTATAATACATTTCAAAATTACTTAGATTCTTAAACTCATATCAGATGCTCTTGTTGTTAGACGATAAAACTATCAGTCCTTTGATTTTGTAATTTGTTTTTTCGTGCACAAGTAGGTTTATTTCATATCTACATGGACATGTATGTCACCGGTAAGTGAGTGAGTGTGGATGCTTTAAGGCCGCTTTTAGCAATATTCCTGCAATATCACGGCGGGGGACACCAGAAATGGGCTTCACACATTGTACCTATGTCGGGAATCAAACCCGGGTCCTCGGCGTGACGAGCGAACGTTTTAACCACTAGGCTACCCTACAGCCCCATGTCTGTTCCCAAACTCTTATATTAACTTGTAATGCTTTTTTTAATGTGTACGTGTAAACGTAAAAAATCTACAACACTACCTGGTTCCTCCCACAGGAAACTGCCACGCCTGGATATAACTGAAATGTCTTCAAAGAAAACACAGTGCAAACTTGACACATTTCAGCATTTCAATGAAATATCTCTCCACTTGTCTGTTCCCTGGGGAAGATCAAATACCACTTAAACATTCATGCAGTTTCTTCGTTTCATATTACATACTGTTCATTGCGATTCCCCTCCTCTAAGCGATACGACAGGTAAAGGTGGGGCAGAAAAGTTTGTAAGCCTGAAAACAAAATTCATTTTGGAAGAAGGAACACTGAGTTGAGACATTTGAGAATTACTTTTCAATAAAGTGTCCGCAGTAATAATGAGTTCTGTTTTTGTTTTAAATGTAGTTATACAGTCAGTATTATTCCAGTTAGAACGCGCTCTGTAAATAATCGAGTCTGGGGCAGATAATCGAGTGGTTGATATGTGAGCATCGATCTACGCAATTGGAATACGATGACATGCATGGCCACCCGATGAGGCCTCATCTAATGACAAGCATGGGTTGCTGAAGACCAGTCTATCCCAGATCGTAGCGAGGGAATAAAACTGTTTCTTCACGGGTCCCATGTTAGACTATGTCTCACCGAGGTAAACCACATCATCCATATATTGCACAAGCCAACAATGAGTGAAGGTTCATGTTTTATTGTCAAACAGTATAATGCATAATATTGACAGAGGCAACAAACGTAAGTATACACATAGAATACAACAGCATATTTAAATGTCATTGTTTTTTAAGTATCTTGTGTAATGTATTCTCACTATAACCTGTCGTAAGGTTTTTCAGTTGTTAGTTGTGTAAGTCCACTTAGTGCAGCTATATGACGACAATCATTACACAATGGAGTCTGAACTAGACAGTCCAGTGACTTACCTCTTGCTCATTGTTCCAATTAGGATACGATGACACTCAATCCACAAGTCACTGAGCCTGAACACACTATACATATTGTCACCTCTTAGGGTAAGGTAAGCACAGGTTGGCCGTCTACTGCATTCTTACAAGTACATGTGATATTTGGGTGCTGGAGTTAGGTTAGGTGAACACTTGACTTGCCTTTGCATGTGTTTGTGATGGATGCCAGACAGTTGTATTTTCTCATGTCATCACTATTTGAGTGAGTGAGTGAGTGAGTATGGTTTTACGCCGCTTTTAGCAATATTCCAGCAATATCACAGCAGGGGACACCAGAAATGGGCTTCACACATTGTACCCATGTCGGGAATCGAACCCGGGTCTTCGGCGTGACGATCGAACGCTTTAACCACTAGGCTACCCGACCGTGCCTCACTATTTGAGAGTGATTCATAACTCAAAATGTCGACCCACCGAATAATCAGTTTTGATTGTCTGCTAAAACAGATTCCATTGGGCCTAAAAAGGCTAAACAGTTGTGAAAATCCTATGCAAAGATTATTGAAAATCAGTGATGACATCAGGTGCTCCAAAAAAGATATGTATGTCCTGCACAACCAGAAGCAAAAACACATACTTGAGATAGCCGGCATCGTGTAACAGATTTTTTTATGAATAGGGAAAGGGTTTTGTCGTTCTTATGTACATGCAGCATTTTGCAATATATATCACATCAGGGAGCATCTAGGATTAGCTTCAAGCAGAGTACCATCCGAGAATCCAAGGTGGGTTGACTCATAACAAGCTAATCCTCAACAACTGGTATACCCCATCACTGGACCTGGACAAGCCTGACAAAATATTTTGTGGTTTTGTCATTTTTACAATTGAACACCACGTAACACGTCTCATATGATGGAATAAAAAAACAAACAAAAAAACAATTATGTCTTATTTGATTAAACAACAACCCACAAAAAATTGAAAATGCCAAAAAATTGAAAAAACAACAATATCTTAACTATCCTATAGCTTTGTCAAGAGGAAGAACCTATGGAGGTGCGGAGGTAAGCATACATAGATTGCTTTTGCTATGTATGCAAATACACTTGAGAACAAGAGTATGATCAACTTGTGAAATTAATGAATACATTCTGATGAAAAAAACCAAACATGAACAGCAATATCCATGATGACATTTTGTACAGGGAAAAGCTGAATTTGGTATGTATGACATTTTGTAAAAGAGAAAGACAACCAATAATTACCTGAAACAGTTCTTAGAAAAGCTGTCAATACTCCTATTTCTTATTTTCACAAAGTTAATTCTAAGCTTTGTGTAATAATTATTGAAATGGATCCTTCTGCATGAAGTTTTAACAATCCTTAACAAAAATGAATCATGAATATGATATCAGTATCATTCTCGAGTGTCAAATCAAAGAGTTTCAAAATGCAAAATCAAACAGAATATCATGAAATATGTGTTGAATTCAAACCTCACAAGCAGGGGGCCATAATCGTTGTGAATCTGGGATTCGAACCTATGACTGTCATGGCAAGGCTAAAGGATGACCTTGTAAGAACACTTGGTCACTCTTGCACTTATAATGGCTGTAAGTTGACAAATGTTTATGAAATATATGTATATAAAGGAAGCATACTATTACAGCATATATATCTGTAGGAACCACTTCATAACAGCAGGGTACAAACAAATGCATGCAGCCTATTTGTTCAGAAACAAAAACACTGTCCTGCGGTGAAGAGTCAGTAAGTGTATACATACAGGTCTATCTATGCACTGCACAGATAACCGTAAGTGTCCATTGTCTACGTAACCCTCTGTTGTTTACAGAACCATCGTTCATTGTATATGTAACCATCGTTCATTGTATATGTAACCATTGTTCATTGTACACATGACCAACCTTCATTGTATAGGAAAATCCATTGTATATGTAAATCCATTGTATACGTAAATCCATTGTATACATAACTATCCATTGTATACATAACTATCCATTGTACACCTAACCATCTGTTGTGTACATACCAACCTTCATTGTATACGTAAATCCATTGTATATGTAAATCCATTGTATACGTAAATCCATTGTATACATAACTATCCATTGTACACCTAACCATCTGTTGTCTACATACCATCGAATATTGTAAACATAACCATCCGTTGTCTACATACCAATCTGTTGTCTACATATCCATCCGTTGTCTACATATCCATCCGTTGTCTACATACCCATCCGTTGTCTACATACCCATCCGTTGTCTACATACCCATCCATTGTCTACATACCATCGTTTATTGTATACGTAACCATCTCTTGTACGCATGACCATCCATTATCTACATACCATCATCCATTGTATACATAACCATCTATTGTGTACGTAACAATCTATTGTCAGCATAACTAATGGTTGTCTACATAACCACCCACAGCATGCACACCCATCCATTATATGTATAGCCGTCTGTTGTACACAGCACTGCCAGTAGCACACAACCACCCATTGTCTAGATTACCATTCAGTGTATACATGCAATATAAATATATATATGCAATAATAAATATATCAACAGGGTCATGAAATCTTAAAGTCAACAAAAGACCATTCCCCTAGTGTAAACAACACACACAAGAGGCACATCAAGATAGATTCTTTACAATTTGCATTGATTGCATTGCACAGAGCCTACAACAAACCCTGAGTATATCACAAGATCACAGGTACAAATGTAGAAATAGCATTTAGTCCTCATGGTGTTGATTAGATTTTTTAAAATTTTAAGTGAGTGAGTGAGTGAGTTGGGTTTAACGCCGCTTTTAACAGTATTCCGGCTATATCACTGCGTGCCAGCTTAATGTGGGAGGAAAGCCCGAAGTGATGCAGGTCTCAGACGTTTACCACTTCAGTGAAACCCACGAGCACGGGTATGGTGCTGACAAACCTAGAAACATTATCGGGGCGAACCGGGATTCGAACCCACAATCATAGGTTTCTGGCGTGCCCAAGGGACGCAACTCTGCACAGCGAATCGCGGCGCCTTAGACGACTGGGCCACCCGTGTCCCCCTTAAAATTTTAAGGCCAGGCCTGTCTTTTTTTAAATCTAACCCAGCCGACTCAAAAAAATATGATATGTTAAAAAAAAGTAATATTGAAAAGAAGTGTTTGTTCTACTACTCCAAATAGAAAAAAAGTAAAATGTAAATCCTCATTAACTGTCGCTATCGACATAAATAAATTATTGAAAGTACCACAATAAAAACAAGTTGAAAATTTATTTTAACAACTAAAAAACACAACAAATTATTATGAAAATATTTCAAAACTGTTTTTTGTATTTTTCATATTATTGTACCAACCAACCTGATTGTTTGGGCAAACAATCAATAACATCCCAACCCCACCCAAATGTCTGGCCTAAAGTCTCAATCAGTGGTCAGTAGGAGTTAAAATGTCAGTATCAAATGTATTTCATGTCTTTTTCCAGAAGGGTTAGAGCACACATAGATGTCTTTCTCTAATTGTGCCCATAGGGTTCAAAATTGTGCCCACTTGCACAAAGCGATCTTAGCGCTACAACTATTGTAAGCCTATGTTAAAGCATGGGAGATACGATCGTCTTTGCACTGAGATCACTTTGTGCAAGTGGGCCCTGGTGTTTTGTCTGGCTCCCCAAAAAATTTGAAAATTTGAAAAATAGAAATAAAGACTTGATGAACACTTATTCTGCTACACACAAACCTTTGAAGGTAAGATAAAAAAATTACCTTTTATAAAGATTTCTTAAGATATATATTTCTGCACTCAAAATGTAACCATTTTCCCCAGAAATTTTAATACAAATTCAATATTTTTTCATTAACATTTTTTAATCTCTTGCACTTAGACATTTCAGGTTTGCTTTGACATGTCCACTTAATGTAGTCACAATACAATGAAAACATTTAAAAGTGAGAATTATTTACTCCATATTTGGTTACATAAGAGGATTCATATTTTGTATGTTTGAATCTCATGTTAAATATCTGGGCATCATTCAATTGCAAAATTTGATAGAAAAGCTTCAAAAAAAATAAAAATTGAGTATTGATTGACAAGACAAATTCTACGATTTTTCTGCAATTCTGTGGCAACATTTTCTGCAAATCACAGAATTCATCTAGGACTGGATTAGAATTCCATAAGTATTTCCTTTAGAAACCAAAGATGAAGAAACTTTTTCCAAAAATGTGTTGAAGAATAAATAGACTTGCACAATGATCACAAAACCATTTTATTGTTGCTTCATGTGTGAATGTAAACTCATGTGTTGAACATACATTGATTCCATTATGATGATGTTATGGTTAGGCTTTGATATGTTAGTAAATTATGCATCATAAAACACTGTACAAATGGAGCCGACACAACCATCTGTCACAAACATCACCTCACACAGACACAGACAGAGACACACACACACACACAGACACACAGACACACACACACTACCTTTCTCCCTACTGGAATGGTATGTACAATATTGATCTGTGGCATAATTTGCAGAGTCATCAATTTAGCTACATCATCCCCAATTTCTATATACAAAACGTAAACTTGTTGAATCATAAAAGGCCAAACTTTACCTGCATTCAAGAAATGGTACGCTTAAATAAATAACAAAACAGTAACTATAAAAAACTAGAGCAGGTTCTTTCCCAAGAATAGAACATGGCTCACATACAATTCTAAAACTTGATACTTATTCAGGAAATGTTTCTAGAATTTTATTTATCAAATCAAATCAAAACAATTGCCACCAGTGTCAAGCCTGTGCTCATTCTTTCTATTCTGGTTGATGAAGCCAAAGTGATGACCAAAAATGGATACAAAACAAAATCAAGTTTCGTCCAACTTGTTACATTCCCAGTGGATGCTGCTGAAAGAGACCGCCATTTCCAACAACATCTTGTGAGATCTGCGCCAAACTGTCAAAGTTCTGCCTTGACTGCTTGTTATTGCAAGCAGCCAAATTGGTTGTGATTCTTTCTGCAGCCTGCAACAAAAAATATATGGGAATGAAACTCTGACATTGCATGACAACGTGCATATTTATAACGTGCCAAGTCCACACTGTATTGTATGTTCAAAGCGCTACATTATCTCCCCAGTAAACGGATCAACGTGCACTCAATTTTTTATTCTCAGCTCCCTGGGGAATGAATATACCACACGCTGCCTATTGGGTGCTAGAAGGTTAACTGTCACATTTATATCTCATCCTATCGGGTACCCATTCTCTGCTGGGTAAACAGAGGAATGTTTCGAACAAAGTTACTTACCTAAGGTGAGCGAGTGAGTGAGTGAGTGAGTGAGTGAGTGAGTGAGTGAGTGAGTGAGAGAGTGAGCATTGTTTTATGCTGCTTTTAGCAATATTCCAGAAACACCATTAAAATGGGCTTCACACATTGTGCCCATGGGGGGAATCAAACCCAGGTCTTCAGCGAGACAAGCAAACGCTTCAACCTCGAGGCTACCCCACCGCCCCCACTTTCCTAAGGAGACACCACATGTGCATCAGTGTGGGGTATGAAACTCTCAGGAGTCAAGCTGCCAAACCCGGTCATCCATCCAACTGATCCCCAATGATGTCCTGTGCCCTGTGCACAGAACCACTGGCATACCAAGTTAGCAAACACGCTGACCACTAAGGTACCTTATCAACCCGTAAATGTGCTCTCATAAGGTTAGTGAGAATGGTCTTGAAAGTATAAAATGCTCTGGTTGTCTATGCCTGTATCAGGCATGCAGTTCTGTTGTCCCACTCTCAATGATTTGGTTGGTTTGTCGGTTGTGTAACAGTGCACAGGGGAATATTCCAGCATCATCAACATCGATCCACGCAAGTGGGATCGATGACATGTATCAACCAAGTCAGCGAGCCTGACCACCCAATCCTGTTAGTCGCCTCTTATGACAAGCATGGGTTGCTGAACACCAATTCTAACCCGGACCTTCAGTGTCTTTCAAAAGGGCAGGATCCTGCCTTTGGGTCTAGCTGCCTCTTCTCATCATACCACAGGAAGAATTAGACTGAAGGCTCACTTTTCAAGATCACCTTTAACGTGTGATGTATACTAATCTCAGACACATCAGTCAAGCTCAATCTTTGATGATTCAATAATAATGACAACTTTTTCTCAGAACACAAAACGAATTTGAGCAATGATAGCTGGAATTTTATGAAATATTTTGGTTTTATAGTTCTAGCCCACTGCAACATCATGCCATTGTTTTAACATGGATACCCCACTCAGACACAGTTTTATCCCTTTTGATGACAATCACTTGGCAGGGTAACAACAAGTACCATCTGTTAACATCCTTTGGTAGGACAGAACCAGATCGAACCACGACCTTCAGTCTGTCAGACGCTCTGTCCACTACACCACAGCTGGTCGGCCTAAGTGTGAGGAGTAGAACAATCTACATAACCTGTTTGTTCGGCAATAATTGAACCAGAAAAACTTCAAGCCTTACCTCGTCACAGAAGACATTCACTATAAGTTTCTCGTGTTGGGCGGACTGGTGATGTTGGTTGATGCTCCGTGAGGCGCGGGACAGGGATGATACCATGCCATAGATGTCAATGGCAGAGTCGGCAATCCTCTTGAGGACGAACTGTTCATCTGGAACAATTCATAACAAGAATTTATGGTCTGTCTATATTTCAATGATGCACTCTGCAATATTCCAGTTATATGACGGTGGTCTGAAAATAATCAAGTAATTGACATCATGAGCATTGATCTATGCAATTGGGATCTGATGACAAGCATTGTCTGACCACCGGATCCCGCTAGTCGCCTCTTACAACAAGCATGGTTGCTGAAATCCAATTCTAACACGGATCTTCACTGGGTGAATCTGTAACTGATCCTTTGAAATGTTTGTATGACACAGAATAGCACCTTGTCATCCCCCACGTCTCAAGCATACAAACTCCATACCTATGATTTGTTTGTTGAATTTAATGAGCACATCTTCCACTGTTCCTCCAAACTCCTCGATCGCTTTGGCAGTCTGCAAATATAGACGTACATGAAATGCATTCAAAGAAGCATATTTCCTAATAACTTGGTAGAAGCCTCCAAAATAAACCAGCGATTGATGTCCATTTAGTCACCCTGTTTGTAGGTTGCTTGTGATGCGCAACAGGAGCAAGAACAATGGTTATGGTCACTCACATCATACAACATATTGCTGCTTCCGGCACAGAAGTTTTGAGATGTGGCAGCTGTGTCTGTATTGTCATGGTAACAGCAGCCACTGCATCTTGTATTGTCATGGTTACAGCAGCCACTGCATCTTGTATTGTCAGTGTAACAGTAGCCACTGCATCTTGTATTGTCAGTGTAACAGTAGCCACTGCATCTTGTATTGTCATTGTTACAGTAGCCACTGCATCTTGTATTGTCAGTGTAACAGTAGCCACTGCATCTTGTATTATCAGTGTAACAGTAGCCACTGCATCTTGTATTGTCAGTGTAACAGTAGCCACTGTATCTTGTATTGTCAGTGTAACAGTAGCCACTGTATCTTGAATTGTCATTGTTACAGTAGCCACTGCATCTTGTATTGTCATGGTTACAGTAGCCACTGCATCTTGTATTGTCATTGTTACAGTAGCCACTGCATCTTGTATTGTCAGTGTTACAGTAGCCACTGCATCTTGTATTGTCATTGTTACAGTAGCCACTGCATCTTGTATTGTCAGTGTAACAGTAGCCACTGCATCTTGTATTGTCATGATAACAGCAGCCACTGCATCTTGTATTGTCAGTGTAACAGTAGCCACTGCATCTTGTATTGTCAGTGTAACAGTAGCCACTGCATCTTGCATTGTCAGTGTAACAGTAGCCACTGCATCTTGCATTGTCATGGTTACAGTAGCCACTGCATCTTGTATTGTCATGGTAACAGTAGCCACTGCATCTAGTATTGTCATGGTTACAGTAGCCACTGCATCTTGTATTGTCATGGTAACAGTAGCCACTGCATCTTGTATTGTCATGGTTACAGTAGCCACTGCAAGGTTCATTCAGATATGAAACACTACAATTTCAGGGTTTTCAAGGCTGCCAACTGTCATTGTCAAGGCTTTTTTAGTTGGGTTATTAGCCTTAGTCTGTCAATAATTTATGAAATCCAGCATACTATATAGAAGTTGTAAGGCCTTAAGGGAAAGGCAGCATGACCATCACACATTTTCCAACATGATTATTTTTTAACCAACAGAAACATGTTTCAATTATGTCTGTCATGAATTCTTCAGGGTCTTTGGCACACAAATCTTTCACATATTTTGTGTGCTTTAATACTTTAATTGACAAGCATATGTGAATACATACACATTCAAGGCTTTTGAAGCTAATTTGGTGATTTTCAAGGCTTTTTAAAGTTGACACTACAAATCAGGACTTTTCAACAGGGACCTTCAAATTAAAGGATTTTTCAAGCCTGTACAAACACTGCACTGTGTCTTGAGTTGTCATGGTAACTGTAGCCACCGTGTTCTGTATTGTAATCATGACAGTAGCAGCTCAGTATGTACAATCATGCAGCATGTTACAACAATCTGACTCATGACTCACCTTACTGCCTGCGTCCTGCAGGTCGGGGTGGACAAACTGACTCAGTGACTGCCCAGAGCTCATGCCAACCATTCTGTAGGAGGATGAAAAATAATTCTCTTAAATCATGTATAATATTTCAAATAGTTTTTGTAATTTGTTGCTTTATGCCACAGTCAGCAATGTTCCAGTGGTATCATGGGGGCCTAACTAACCAGGTCTGGACTGAAAGAATGGTGCACGATGACGAGCAATCAGCAAGCCACAGAGCTTGACACTGGATCAACGTCTCATGTCCTTGGGGGACGAAGACATGCATTCAGCAAGCCACAGAGCTTGACACTGGATCAACGTCCCATGTCCTTGTGGGACAATGACAAGCATTCAGCAAGCCACAGAGTTTGACACCAGATCAACTTCAGATGCTTCTTACAATAGGGACCAGGTTCACCCAAGCATTGTTCCAGTGGCTAAACAAACAAGCCCGGCCACCCTATCAATCTCAACTTGCCGTACATGGCAATCTCACTGAGGAAAAGAGTTTCATGCCTCTTTGAGCTTTTAATTTTATTCTTGAATTTGAAGTCATTAAATCAGATGTTTCATCCATTGTCAAACATCTCTTTATGCAGATTGACAAACACTCCATGAGGTCACATCAGGAAAATCCTGAGCGAACGTTGACCCTCCAACAACAAGAGTCATCAGAAAGATGACATATCCCCCCGGCAGCTGTCTGTAAAGTAACCACTAGTAAATGTGCAATTCTGTATGCAATGAGTCAACAGTTGAATGTTCTTTAAGAAGCATACATTGTTTACCCACTGAATGGTTTTCGAATTCTGGCCCGGAAATGAACCCGTTCCCCAATGGAGTCTAGGTCCAATTTCTTTCCATAAAAATTGTAAAAAATAAAAAATCGTAAAAAAATAATATCAAAAGGCACCACTTTGATATGTGCCTGATAGCTTTGCCAAGTTTCAATCAAATACACTGAATGGTTTTGGAATTCTACCCCGAAACGAACCCCATCCCCAATTGAGTCTATGTCCAACTTCATTCCATAAAAATTTAAAAAAATAAAATTAGAAAAATCCCAAAATATCAAAATGCACCACTTCAGTATGTGCCTGATGGATTTGCTAAGTTTCGATCAAATATACTGAATGGTTTTTGAATTCTGCCCCGGAAAAGGAAATGGTTACGGACTGACGGACAGACTGGCTGATCGCTATATCCCCCCGCATTATATGCCGGGGAGATAAAAATGAAATGAAAGATGCATCAGTGTTAAGCCTATCGGATGTCAGCTTCCTTTAGTCATTTGGCTGCACTATATTCTTAATTTAGTCATTTAGACATTACAGTCTGAACAATAGAAATCCAACACTCAAAGTCAACGACAGGTATGGAATTTAACCAAAAATGTCAACTAGACCGAATAGTGATAATACATAGCAAAAGCCCCCAAAATGTTTGAAATTCCACTAGACACCTTCACACATCAACAATACTAATTTCCATCCCTGACTGTACAAGCCAGCTTAATGGAGGCACCCTGCTTTGAACAGTATTGTAATCATTTCGCAGCTGCACAAGGGAGTTAACTGACTGTAAAAGTGCAGTTCCCTCCCTTGCCGAACTAGGATGGACGAGCAGGTAATATTCTGGCTGGACCAACTAGTCCCTGCATGGTCCAATCAAAAATCGCGTAACAAACCTGACATCCCGCATGCAAACAAGATGGCAGCTGCCATGCAGATTTCTATTGACTGCAGGATTAGTAAAGCACGTGTCGACAGACTGGGTGTCGACAGACATTTTCCAAAACCTTTCATGTTATCAATCATCTTGCTCAAGTGTTGTCTTCCAGTCCACACGCTGATGACTTTTGCCTCTGGTGTCTTGTATATGTTTGATAGGGATTTCTGAATGTTACCATGGTAACATCTTACCTCTTGGCTCTCTTGGACCCCATGTTGAAAAGTACCCCGACATTGGCTGCTGGATTCTTCAGTGCTTTCTGTACCTCCTTCAGCTGACCTCCGGCATACTGAAGGTCAAGGTTCAAAGGTCATAATTCACTCAACTGACATCAAGGGCAATCAGGCAATCACAACAGCCACCTCTTTAAGTGGCAATTCAAGGGACCTGCCAGTACAGAATTCCACGGATCGACCTTTTTCTACTTTTAGGAATTCAACAAATACACATTTGTTGGTCTTACTTTTCAGTAATTCTACATCCTTTGGAGTGAGTGAGTGAGTTGAGTTTAACGCCGCTTTTAACAGTTTTCCAGTTATATCACGGCGTGTCAGCTTAATGTGGGAGGAAAGCCCGAAGTGATGCAGGTCTCAGACGTTTACCACTTCGGGGCGAACCGGGATTCGAACCCACAATCATAGGTTTCTGGCGTGCCCAAGGGACGCAACTCTGCACAGCGAATCGCGGCGCCTTAGACAACTGGGCCACCCGTGCCCCCCTACATCCTTTGGTCTGCTATTCAGGATTCTACAAATACACTTCTGTTGGTCTATTTTTCAGGACTTCTAATAATCCACCTTTGTTGGTCTACTATTCAAGATTGCTACCAATACACTTCTGTAGGTCTTCCATTCAGGAATTCTACCTATCAATCTTAGATGATCTACGCATCTTGAAAGCCCCTGATCGAAAGTGTGATTCCACCGAGTCAAATTATCTCAGAGCCATCAGCACTTATGGAAAAATAGAGCTAGGTGGTCTTATGGAAAAATAACACTTAATGCCTACAGCTAATATTTATCAGGATAACTTCCATTGACCAGTCAGGTCAAGTTGTTACTGCAGCAAAGCACATCATGTCCGTCTCACAGCTGTGAGGATAGGGCTGGGGGACCCTCACCTGAATTCCTGTCAATGCTACGAAGAGACGCAGGATGTCATTAGTTCCCTCGAAGATGCGGAAGATACGAAGGTCTCTCATCACTCTCTCCAAACCAGTGTCCTGAAACACGAGTGAGTTTCTAAGAAAATGGGTCATGGACCTGCTCATAATCTAAGTTTTCATGTGAATTTGTAATATTGTCTCTTTAACTCATTTAAGCCATACTTGCATAATCAAAACTAGCAGGTGTAGGAATAAAAGGTGGATTGTGGTCTGTCAGTTTGCAATAAACCTATTCACAATTTCAAGGATTTCTTGTAATAAAATCAATTATTGTGGCTTACAGATGGCCGTTTCAAACTAGAGGTGATCATGATGACTGTTTTCTTACCCTCATGAAACCCATTCCTCCCAAGATTTGTATAGCTTCATCTGCACAGAACCAAGCTGCTTCCTGAAACAGTTGTCATGGTTACAAAGACTGTGACTGGCATTGAAGGCTGAGTATTCTTGAGTATCAGGGGCCAATCAGAAGCTCGTGACATAAGTGCCCTGCGTGACCTGAGACAGTGTTGTGTAAAGTCACACTCAACATTATTCCATTTATATGATTGGTTGTTTGTTTGTTTGTTGTTTAACGCCGCATTCAACAATATTCGAGCGGTCTATAAATAATCGAGTCTTAACCAGACAATCCAGTGATTGTCATCATGAGCATCAATCCACGCAATTGGGATACGACGACATGCATCAACAAGTCAGCAAGCATAACCATCCGATCCTGGAAGTCGCCTACGACAAGCACGGGTTGCTGAAGACCTATTCTGTCCCGGATCTTCACGGGTCTCCAGATGTATGACTCAAGCCTGTAAATAACTCAGTCCGGAGCAGTAAACTCCAGTGACTGATATTGTGAGCAACAATCCCTGTCATTGGAGTAGATGGTGGAGACTTAGTTAAGTGTCATCCATGTCCTAATCATAGGTTGCTGGGGCATTTTGACCCCACACAATTTAAATTTTTGTTCAAAGCTTTTTGGCTGAGTGAAAACTGATTGGATATGTTACTACCAGTGCAGACAGAGAGAAGGTATACGTACAGAGGCATATATCTTGCTGATAGCCGCCTCAATCTGAAACTCTGTGGAGCCCTGGTCCATGTTTGCAGAAACCATGTATGCCATTGACTGTTGAACAAACAAATGTACACAAGGATGTCATTGTATGTCAAATATTAATGTTGATACAGTATCGATACAAATTTATGAATATTAATTCACTGCCAAACAAAATGTTTACATTTGTTAAAATTACCATGGTAATCACAGGAAACTGTTACACCCATAACGTAAGGCTGTAGTGTTAGATCTGTAGTGTTAGATTCATTGTCTTAGGTCTGTAGTGTTAGACCCGTAGTGTTAGATCCACAGCATTAGATTCATAGTCTTAGATTAGGAGTGTTAGATTCATATTCATAGATCTGTAGTGTTAGACCAGTAGTATTAGATCCATAGTGTTAGATCTGCAGTGCTAAATTCATTGTCTTTGGTCTGTAGTGTTAGACCCGTAGTGTTTGATCCATAGTGTTAGATTCGTAGTGTTAGATCTGTAGTGTTAGATCCGTAGTGTTAGATCTGTAGTGTTAGATCCGTAGTGTTAGATCTGTAGTGTTAGATCCATAGTGTTAGATCTGTAGTGTTAGATCTGTAGTGTTAGATCCATAGTGTTAGATCTGTAGTGTTAGATCCGTAGTGCTAGATCTGTAGTGTTAGATCCGTAGTGTTAGATCTGTAGTGTTAGATCCGTAGTGTTAGATCTGTAGTGTTAGATCCATAGTGTTAGATCTGTAGTGTTAGATCCGTAGTGTTAGATCTGTAGTGTTAGATCCGTAGTGTTAGATCTGTAGTGTTAGATCCATAGTGTCTGGGTAAAGTCAAATGTCCTTGTAATGTTAAAACATTGAAAATCAGGAAAGCCGAAAGGAATTTGTACTAGCTCCAGGCTTGCAGGCTAGTGTGAATTGTCAGACCCGTAGTGTTAGTCCCGTAGTGTTAGACCGTAGTACAAGTAGATACCATCAGATCCTACCGGGTATCCATTCGCAAGTCTTACCTCGGTGACATACTGCATCATGGTCATGCGGGCAATCTTCTCCTGGATAGCTCCATAGGAGTCGATCCTCTTGCCAAACTGAGTTCTCTGAGAGGCATGCTCCACCTGTAAACAGCAGACAGAGGTGAGCTGACTTGAGGTGAGAGTGAGTCAACAGTATTCTGGTTATATCACGGCTTTGTCAGCTTAATGAAGCAGGAAATCCAGAATTGAAGCAGGTCGTACATGTTTACAAATTTGGTGAAAATTGCAGGCCTCACTTCATTCCGTTTGTAAAATCCCTTCAATGGTCACCAGCAATTCTGTTTTTTTTATATCTGCTAGCCGAAGCACAAGAAAATACCAGACACTAAAATAAACTAGAGCACAAGAAATACCAGGCACTAAAAATAAACTAGAGCACAAGAAATACCAGCCACTAACATAAACTAGAGCACAAGAAATACCAGACGCTAAAATAAACTAGAGCAGAAGAAAATACCAGACACTAAAATAAAGTAGAGCACAAGAAATACCAGACACTAAAATAAACTAGAGCCCAAGAAAATACCAGACACTAAAATATACTTGAGCACAAGAAATACCAGACACTAAAATAAACTAGAGCACAAGAAAATACCAGACACTAAAATAAACTAGAGCACAAGAAATACCAGACACTAAAATAAACTTGAGCACAAGAAAATACCAGACACTAAAATAAACTAGAGCACAAGAAATACCAGACACTAAAATAAACTAGAGCCCAAGAAAATACCAGACACTAACATAAACTAGAGCCCAAGAAATACCAGACACTAAAATATACTTGAGCACAAGAAAATACCAGACACTAAAATAAACTAGAGCACAAGAAAATACCAGACACTAAAATAAACTAGAGCACAAGAAATACCAGACACTAAAATAAACTTGAGCACAAGAAAATACCAGACACTAAAATAAACAAGAGTACAAGAAATACCAGACACTAAAATAAACAAGAGCACAAGAAATACCAGACACTAAAATAAACTAGAGCACAAGAAAATACCAGACACTAAAATAAACTAGAGCACAAGAAAATACCAGACACTAAAATAAACTAGAGCACAAGAAATACCAGACACTAAAATAAACTAGAGCACAAGAAATACCAGACACTAAAATAAACAAGAGCACAAGAAATACCAGACACTAAAATAAACTTGAGCACAAGAAAATACCAGACACTAAAATAAACTAGAGCACAAGAAATACCAGACACTAAAATAAACTAGAGCCCAAGAAAATACCAGACACTAACATAAACTAGAGCCCAAGAAATACCAGACACTAAAATATACTTGAGCACAAGAAAATACCAGACACTAAAATAAACTAGAGCACAAGAAAATACCAGACACTAAAATAAACTAGAGCACAAGAAATACCAGACACTAAAATAAACTTGAGCACAAGAAAATACCAGACACTAAAATAAACAAGAGTACAAGAAATACCAGACACTAAAATAAACAAGAGCACAAGAAATACCAGACACTAAAATAAACTTGAGCACAAGAAAATACCAGACACTAAAATAAACCTCACCCATGCTTGTCAAATAGATTATGTTTCACAAAAACAGATATAATTGTGACATGGCCTGCTTGCTTCCTGTGATATGGAATCCTGTCACATAGATGCTGTTGTATTACGTTTATGTCAGCAATATTGATGCCACATTGTCTGTGCTGAAGACTGGTAAGGCTTCCAATGAAAGCAAAGCAACCAATGACTGAAGTCACTTTCATAACACATCACAGCGTTTGTATTGTCACCGTGACACATTGACAACATTTAGGCAAACTGAAAGAAAGTTTTGTTTGTTTGTCTTTTGTCTACCGTTGCATTCATCACTATTCCAACAACATGGAAATGACGGTGGCAGTGCTCAAGACAGGTGCCTGCCCATAGGCCAGCAGCCAGAAGATCCTCTGTCGGGCCGTAGTTTCAAAGTTGTATGGAGCCTTGTGGCCAGCAGATAGATCCATTTTTTAAAATGTTCTTTTAGTTGTTTTTTTTATGACAAATATGTACAAACAGTCCCTCAAAGTACTTCACAACTTTTCATTAATTTCTACAGCTAGCGCAATTCCTTCTTGTTGACATTTCATATAACCAGTCTATAACATAAGCTCCTTTCAGTGTGCGATGTGTCTACCTACTAGTAACAATCTCAGAATGTGTCGCGCCAAGTTCGTCACAAATCAGCACATGGTAATACGTGGAGTAAGTGAGTTATGTTTAACGCCGCTTTTAACACTATTCCAGTTACATCATGGCCCATCAGCTTAATGTGGGAGGAAAGCCCGAAGTGATGCAGGTCTTAGACTGAAGAACTGAAGATATTTTGTGGAAACAAAAGCAGTATGACAAGCACTGAATGACAAAAAAAACATTTCAGAGAAAATGGGGTGGTGAATTACGTTTGTGCCTGCTGTTTGACAGTAAATGCATGTTTTCTAAAACACTTACTTAGAGTGCATGAAATTAAGCTATCACTGACATTTTGGACATCATGTTTAATGTATCAAGTAACCAAATGTTCTGGAATTGTATTTGTGTTCTTTAGTATAAATTTAAAGAATTTTTGGTTTCATTCAACTTTGACTCAAATATTGAAGGTCTGAAGAGTTTCTGAAGTCTGCGGGTCCTGAGTGAGTGAGTGAGTTGGGCTTAACGCCGCTTTTAACAGTATTCCAGTTATATCACGGCATGTCAGCTTAATGTGGGAGGAAAGCCCGAAGTGATGCAGGTTTCAGACGTTTACCACTTGGGTAAAACCCACGAGCATGGGTATGGTGCTGACAAACCTAGAAACATAATCGGGGAGAACCGGGATTCGAACCCACAATCATAGGTTTCTGGCGTGCCCAAGGGACGCAACTCTGCACAGCGAATCGCGGCGCCTTAGACGACTGGGCCCCCCGTGCCCCCCTGCGGGTCCTCATGGCAGCCTGGCAATTGGTTTGATTGTGAAGCAAATTGTATAAAGACACACCTTGCCTGACCAACCCACCTATTTTGGTCACATCTTTCTGGAAATCCCCATGGTGTCAAAGAATGTATTCTGTACGGTCAGATGATACCTACTTTCTCTCAGACACAAGGGAGGACATAGTCGCATTTTACGACAAGCATGGGTTACTAAAGACCTATTCTACCCAGGATCATCACAGGTCGGAAATCTATGATGCGAATGCAGTATCTCTACACCATGTGTGTACTCACCGCCTTGCGGATGCAGTATCTCTACAACATCTGTGTACTCACCGCCTTGTGGATGCAGTATCTCTACAACGTGTGTGTACTCACCGCCTTGTGGATGCAGTATCTCTACAACGTGTGTGTACTCACCGCCTTGTGGATGCAGTATCTCTACAACATGTGTGTACTCACCGCCTTGTGGATGCAGTATCTCTACAGCAAGTGTGTACTCACCGCCTTGTGGATGCAGTATCTCTACAACATGTGTGTACTCACCGCCTTGTGGATGCAGTATCTCTACAACATGTGTGTACTCACCACCTTGTGGATGCAGTATCTCTACAACGTGTGTGTACTCACCGCCTTGTGGATGCAGTATCTCTACAACATGTGTGTACTCACCGCCTTGTGGATGCAGTATCTCTACAACATGTGTGTACTCACCGCCTTGTGGATGCAGTATCTCTACAACATGTGTGTACTCACCGCCTTGTGGATGCAGTATCTCTACAACGTGTGTGTACTCACCGCCTTGTGGATGCAGTATCTCTACAACGTGTGTGTACTCACCGCCTTGTGGATGCAGTATCTCTACAACGTGTGTGTACTCACCGCCTTGTGGATGCAGTATCTCATGGTGCCAGAGAGAGCTGCAGCCATCCCAAACCGCCCGTTGTTCAGGATGTTCATGGCGACCTTGAACCCTCCACCTTCACCTGGCACATAAAGTTACAGACTCAGATACAGATTTGGACACAGATGCAGACACTGCTACAGATACACAGATACTGATTCGACACAGATTCAGATAGACAGACACAGATACTGATTCAGACACAGATTCAGATAGACACAGACACAGATACTGATTCAGACACAGATTCAGATAGACACAGACACAGATACTGATTCAGACACAGATTCAGATAGACACAGACACAGATACTGATTCGACGCAGATTCAGATTGAGACACATACTCAAGACTCATTTTTTTTTCTGACAAACCCACAGTCACAGACAGAGACATAGATACTGATAGACACAGATTCAGATAGACACAGACACAGATACTGATTCAGACACAGTTTCAGATTTAGATACAAACTCAAGACTCACTTATTAATCACAAACCCACCAAAGGTTAAACATGAACACTATTTACAATTAAGAGATGGTCGGCAGCTCCCCATCACAGCATCAGCTGTATGATGAAGCTGGTGTCTTGACCTACCTCCCAGGACACACTCGGCCGGGACCTTGACGTCCTCGAAGTACACCTCCGCCGTGTTGGAGGCCTTGATGCCCATCTTCTTCTCTGGGGGGCCACTGAAACAACCAAACATACATGCATGAGGGATCTCACTCACAGAACGTACATACATGCATGAGGGATCTCACTCACAGAACGTACATACATGCATGAGGGATCTCACTCACAGAGCATCTGACACTGAAACAACCAAACATGCATGCATGAGGGATCTCACTCTCAGAACGTACATACATGCATGAGGGATCTCACTCACAGAACGTACATACATGCATGAGGGATCTCACTCACAGAACGTACATACATGCAAGAGGGATCTCACTCACAGAACGTACATACATGCATGAGGGATCTCACTCACAGAACGTACATACATGCATGAGGGATCTCACTCACAGAGCATCTGACACTGAAACAAACGTACATACATGCACGAGGGATCTCATTCAAAACTATGGTTACACCCAAACTTGTGAGTACAACCGATTTCACGAAGAACCCTGGCAATTAAATGATGCATGAAAAGACAACTAGAAATGAAGCTCTTCAATCAACATAATCTTTAATTTCATAGGAACAAATCCTGAACAGCAAAAGGCATGTGACGTGATTACAAAGTTTCACAAAAACATATTGAACACTTTCTGCGTTAAACTCCGGAAATGACCCCTACCCTCATTTCAGCCTAAGACCAACCTTAACGCAAACAATACCAAAAGCACAAACTCTTGAAAACGCAAATACAAAAATCACAAACCCTTCAAAACGCAAACAACACCAAAAGCACAAACACTTGCAGCACTTGCCTGATGTGTATACAAAGTTGAAATATAGAAATGTTTGTGAGTAATGCTCTGGAAACAAAAATCAAGACAGACAGAGCATGTTTCTATTGTTGAGACTTACTTTGACACTCCACCAAAGCTCCTCTCCACGACGAATGCAGTGACCTTGTCCTTGGTAAGGCCTGTCTTAGGGTCTGTCACAGGAGTCTGAAGGAAAGGTGTATATCATTGAGGACACTGGAAAGTGCTGCAGAGTGAGTGAGTGAGTGAGTGAGTGAGTGAGTGAGTGAGTGAGGTTCAACGCTGCATCCAAGATGATTGCACTTGCATGCCTGTGTGTGTATGTGTCTGCTTGTACTAGTCCTGACTAATGCCAATTTTATAGTGCTAGCTCACTGAGATGCCATGCCACAGTTTAACATGAATACCCCACTCAGTATACTGACTCTGAGCCAACCAGTCTGTGTTTTAGCCCCTTAATGCCGAGTGCCAGGCAGGGTAACAACAAGTCCCATCACTTAACATCTTCTAATCTGACGCAGCCAGGTATAAACCCCTGACCTTCCGCTTTCCAGGCGGACGCTCTACCACTAGACCACTGAGGCAGTCTACAGAATGAGTGAGTGAGTGAGTGTTGTTTAATGCCGCAATCAGCAATGTCCAAGCGTATCACATCAGCACGTATATAGCCACGTCAGGATCAGTAAGTATGTGCAACAGTGAAAGGCAGAACGTTGTTTTATGTTGCAGTAAGCAATATCCCAGCTGCCTGTAAATAACCTGGTGGCTGATGTCATGAGCAATGTTGGGGGCCAATAGCACACCACGCCAATTCCACAGTGGGCCAATTCCACAGTGAGCCAATTCTACAGTGAGACAATTCTACAGTGAGCCAATTCTACAGTGGGCCAATTCTACAGTGGGCCAATTCTACAGTGGGCCAATTCTACAGTGAGACAATTCTACAGTGGGCCAATTCCACAGTGGGCCAATTCTACAGTGGGCCAATTCTACAGTGAGCCAATTCTACAGTGGGCCAATTCCACAGTGGGCCAATTCTACAGTGGGCCAATTCTACAGTGGGCCAATTCTACAGTGGGCCAATTCTACAGCATGTACAGTGGGCCAATTCCACAGTGAGCCAATTCTACAGTGGGCCAATTCCACAGTGAGACAATTCCACAGTGGGCCAATTCTACAGTGAGCCAATTCTACAGTGGGCCAATTCTACAGTGGGCCAATTCTACAGTGGGCCAATTCCACAGGTGCATGTGAATGTGTTACCTTGGTACATAGACACGTTGTCAGGTCATACCTTGTAACCACTCAAACCTCTGAGGACAATTACGATGTAAAACAAGAATACAGATATTGTCTACCTGGGCAAAGACAGTGAAGATTTCAGCCAGGCCACCGTTACTGATCCAGATTTTGCTGCCATTTAGAATATAGTGTTTGCCATCTGCAGAGGGCACTGCTCTCGTCTTGATGGACTGAAACAGCCAATGTACATGATGTAAGCAATCAATGTGGTATTCATGGTGCACTTCCATATATTTTGCTATTGACAACAACATCAATAAAAATAATTCTCAAAATCCACTATTATTACTCCGATCAATGGATCAGTGGTCACTTGATTTTCTTTCTCAGCTCCCTGGGGAGTATACAACATAAGACGCCTGTAAGGTGCAAAAAGGTCAACAGTCACATTACCATCTCATCCTACCAGGTATCCATTCACTGCTTGAAATAGTAACATTTGTCAAACAAAGGCACTAGCCTAAGGAGACACTACTTATGCTACATGTGCTACAGTGTGGGGCAGGATTGAAGCCCTAAAAACAAGAGTCAGTGGGCATCAATTTTAGCAGGATTAAGGATTATTATACAGACAATTACTTTCTGGGCTTACAAGATTAAAATCATTGTCAGATAACAGGCAGGTGGCAGACTGTAATGTTACCATGGATACTCACACTGGCATCGGATCCACTGGCCGGCTCCGTGAGACAGAAAGCTGCTACCGTCTCCCCGGACGCCAGCTTTGGCAGGTACTTCTTCTTCTGTTCTGGGTTGCCGAACAACAGAATACCTTTAAACCCAATAGACTGAAAACAACAGAGACAGTTGATGAACAAAGCTGTCATGGATACCAGCAGATCGAAAACAACAAAGACAGTAACTGTTGATAAACTAGGTTGTCATGGATACCAGAAAATTGAAAACAACAAAGACAGCTGTGGAACTAGGTTGTCATTGATACCAATAGATCAAAAACAACAAAGACAGTTGGTGAACTAGGTTGTCATGGATACCAGAATATTGAAAACAACAAAGACAGTTGTGGAACTAGGTTGTCATGGATACCAGAATATTGAAAACAACAGAGACAGTTGTGGAACTAGGTTGTCATGGATACCAGAAAATTGAAAACAAAGACAGTTGTGGAACTAGGTTGTCATGGATACCAGAAAGTTGAAAACAAAGACAGTTGATGTAAAACTAGGTAGTCATGGCTACCACATACAGCGGGCTGCTCATATGGCATAGGGTTACATCTACGCACAGAAATATTTCATCCTCAAAGTTTACGCCACAAAGTACATCTCGTGGCAGCGCTTCACATTTTATGCAATTTTTACACTTTTATTTAAATCATCATCTCATTGATGAAGCAAACCAGTCAGACAAAGATGAAATTTTTAACATGAAAAAAGAAACAAATTCCTGACCTGATGTGCCCCGAGGGTGATGCCGACGCCCAGGTCATGTGCTCCGACTATCTCGACCAGGCGGGCATACTGTGTGTTGCAGAGTCCAAGTCCACCTGAAACAGTGAGGGTCACCTAAAGATGCCATGTGTGATTGAGCCATTCAGGGCCAGGTAACAAGTACATAGGGCTGGCTAAAATGATCCATAATCAGAATTATCGTCGAAGGGAAGAATATTAACAATGATCGATATGAAAATTGTGTCATCGATAATATCTTACATAAACTATTGTGATGAAAAAAAGTTTACCACTGCCGAAGACGGAAAGCAACTGATTTTGTTATACCTTAAATGTTCAGAATGTAATCCATGCATAAATGTGTCACCGCTCAAAAGTGATGTGAAATATGATGTTTTGTGTCAGCTTTTTGCTGTGAAGTTCCACATGGGATCTCCAGGATGACTGCGTTGACAGACCAGCGCCCTGCTACCTAGCCCAAGAGTCAGGGCTTGTGCCGAAGTAAAAAGGCCGAAGATCTGTTGCTATTGTCGTAGCAGGTGCGGTTGTTTGATTGCTAGTGGTACGAGATGTTGAATCTTTGACTAAAGACATTTTGCCCAGGCAGGTGTTGAAGAAGGCACTGATAAACTGGAGTCATTGAGTGGGAGTCGTCTTGAATAGTCTGATGTGGACGAACCAACCAAGTTGATGGAGAGAACGTGTGAAATCAAGATGTAGAAGGAGGATGTCTGGATCTTTGTTGGCCTGAATGCAATCGTCGATGGAAAATTTGACGTGGGTTTGGTGATTTGGGTAAATAGCCAAGGGCCGAAGAAATTCCAAACGGGAGCACCTGCCATTGGTCGTGGCAGCGTTGGAAAATGAACCGTAGGAAATGGCAGTGCTCCCTATGGATGGGAATGTGCAGGTATGCCTCCTGCAGATCCAGACTATTGGTAGTGGTGGCTTCTTAGACTTCTTGGTAGTCGTCTTCTTAACCTTGGAGGTTTACTGTCTGAATCCTCTGTCGCCGACATTTGACAGGTAGATACTGAAGGATTCATCAGAGACAGACACAAAGGGGACATCATGGTGAAGAGCTGCAGCCACCCTGGCAGTCACAACACTTGTCATGCAGGTCGGAGCATTAAAAACTCTGTCTGCACATCAAACAAGCCAAGCAATGTGTTTTGGGTCGTCCATGATCTCTTGTTTGTGTAGAAACACTATGTGGTTGTAGGGTAGTGTGACCACAAAAAAATAATTTAAAAAATCAGCATTCTCTCACTAAAAAGCCTGTCAAAACTGTGGGGCGATTAGAAAGAGAATGAGGTGGCTGAGGAGATCATGTGTTCAGTGCACGTAGTTGTGCATGACCCAGTTTGTCTGGGTGGTTATCATGGTTATGAGGGGGTGTGTTCAGATGAACTATTTTTTAGAAGCTGGAAACTTTGTTCAAGCACGCTTCCACATGGGATCGAAAGAAGAAATAAGTGAGATTAGCGTAAAAATTCAAACTTTTTAACTTACCGTGGTCAACAGGAACTTGCAGTCCAAAGGCGCCAAGCTCTTTCAAACCCTCAAGGGTCGGGTCATCCACCTTCTCAATGGAGTCATTCTTCAAGGCATCATTTACTTCCTGTGAATTTGTATACTGTGTCTGAGTGGGGTATTCATGTTAAACTGCGGCATGGTATCTCAGTGTGCTAGCACTATAAATCGGCATCAGTCCGGCTAGTACAAGCAGCCACACAAACATACACACGTACATGCACGTCGCTATATAAGTGCAATAATCTTGGACGCGACGTTAAACCAAATTTCACCTCACCTCACCTCCTGTGAATTTATCCAATATGGAATTCTGTGACTCATACCTTGAATGTACTTATGAATTTGTGAATAGTGTCTTCAACATGAAGGATTTTTAACTTACAATTCATGTTGATTTCAGATTTTGTAAAAAGAAAGTTCAGTCCAATCATATTTACGTCTCCAATTTTATGCATTTTGTAATATTAATCGCCTGATAGAAGTGGCCAAGCGATGATATTGGTAGTCAATTTGAAATTTCAGTCACCACGGCAAATAAATTATTATTATTATTAATATCATCATCATCATCATTATTACTATTATTATTAATGGTACTATTATTATTATTATTATTATTATTATATCCTTACCTCAAAGAATTTGGCAGTTGGGTCTATCAGCATCTGAAGTGTCTCCTGTTGCTCTGCTGACAGCACTGTGAAGAAAATCGTAGTTGTAGTCGGAACACATTGTAGTAAAACACATTGTAGTAAAACACATTGTAGTAAAACACATTGTAGTCACGGTTGGAACACAGTTCTCTGGCTGAGTGATATTGTGACCAAGTGATCTGCTTCGATGTTTTCCAGATTTGCCTGGCAAAGCCACTTAGATCTTTGATAAATCCCTGTCTTTATACAAAGAATCCAAATGTTGAGTACATACCCTCCGGGAAAGGGAAGACTTGGTCTGTCTGGATCTTCCCCCGAAACAGGTTCATGGCGAAGGACTTGGACTCCTACAAACAAGGAAGAAAAACAGTCAGTGTGGTCGATTACATAACCCTGGTTGTCAGGTACTGGGGACAGTCACTGAAGTCACAGCATACCCTGTGTACAGGCGACACTGATCAGTGTGGACGCTTACATAACTCTGGTTGTCAGGTACTGGGGACAGCCACTGAAGTCACAGCATACCTTGTGTACAGGCGACACTGATCAGTGTGGACGCTTACATAACTCTGGTTGTCAGGTACTGGGGACAGTCACTAAAGTCACAGCATGCCCTGTGTACAGGCGACACTGATCAGTGTGGACGCTTACATAACTCTGGTTGTCAGGTACTGGGGACAGTCACTGAAGTCACAGCAAGCCCTGTGTACAGGCGACACTGATCAGTGTGGACACTTACATAACTCTGGTTGTCAGGTACTGGGGACAGTCACTGAAGTCACAGCAAGCCCTGTGTACAGGCGACACTGATCAGTGTGGACGCTTACATAACTCTGGTTGTCAGGTACTGGGGACAGCCACTGAAGTCACAGCATGCCCTGACACTGATCAGTGAGCACTGATGCCTGGCTACTGGCTGTTTCACCATGAACATATTGACCATTGACCCACGACCAAAACCCATTAACAAGTTCAACCTGAATGACTTTTCTACATCATGGACCAGGCCCTGATGGCATACTTTTAAATTTTCATCATTCTTGAGGATGTTTTGTTTGTTATTGGACTGTAAAAGTCTAGTTTCCACCCTTGCTGAACTAGACTGGAATTATGGTCTAAATTTTAACTTTATGTATGATAGTCAAATTAAACATTTTGTAACGAAATCGACATTCAGTTACTAAACACCATGACGACTGCCGTGAAGATGTTGGTCGATTGTAGGATCTGCAGAGCATGTGTACCATCAACCGGGCGTTGACAGATGTTTTACAAAACCTTTCATGTTTATTATCATGTTGCTCAACATGCTCAAGTGATTTGATGTACTTCACGAAGACCCATTTTATTACAATAAAGATCTTGATTATCTTGACTTACCACTTTGGTGAAACCCATAGACACGGGTATGGTACTGACAAACCTAGAAACACAATCGGGGCGAACCAGGATTCAAACCCATGATCATGGGTTTCTGGAGTGTACAAGGGACGCAACTCTGCACAGCAAACTGTGGGGCCTGTGTCCCCTTCTTTATAACAGAGCTGCAGATAAGCAGCGTTTTTGCATGAACACCCCCCTCCCCCTTCAAAACCCAATTACTTTCAATAACTTGCATACAGAAACGCATGCATTAAATGAAAAACTCAAATGTATAAAAACAGCTTGCATAAATACCCAATGAAGCTTCTTCAGCATGCGTAGAAAGGTGCTAATTTCCTAAAAACAATTACGAGCTTACTTACTTATCGGGTGTCCATATATTTAGAAAAGTTATATACATCTAAAACATTATTTCATATTTTAGTAAATCTTAAAATGTTCACTAATTTTAGGGAAATCCAATAGAGTGATGAATAGATGAGTAAAAAAATATTGGCAACCCAATGATAAATGTAATACCCAATTAAAATAGAAACCCCAGAGTAAAACCTCAATTGCTCAAAACGTTATCTGGAGCTCTGTTATGTTGTGATTATGGAAGTATATATATAAAAAACTGTGTGCACACAATGTGTAAATCTCTTACCCTGTTAAAAAGTATTGAAGTAAATTCTTCCATATTCACTGACAATGCAAAAGTGAGTGAGTTGAGTTTAACGCCGCTTTTAACAGTATTCCAGTTATATCACAATGTGTCAGCTTAATGTGGGAGGAAAGCCTGAAGTGATGCAGGTCTCTGACGTTTAGCAATTCAGTGAAACCCACGAGCATGGGTATGGTGCTGACAAACCTAGAAACATAATAGGGGCGAACCGGGATTCGAACCCACAATCATAGGTTTCTGGCGTGCCCAAGGGACGCAACTCTGCACAGCGAATCGCGGCGCCTTAGATGACTGGGCCACCTGTGTCCCCTTAATGAAAAGGTAATTGTGTAATACAGGGTTAGAAACTAACGGTTTTCGTCCACTAGTCCTTATAATGATAACATTATAGCAAAACCCTTTAAAAGGGCAAATTTCTACTAGTCCTTATGATACCTTTACCATTGTGCAGTTTGGCAAGGACGAGTCCCAATTTCTAACACTCGTAATAGTGTGAATATGAGTGACTATACTTGAAACGTTAAACCCACAAAATGCAATATTCCACAGTAATAGCAGCTGCAGAGACGTACCTTTTCGACATGGACTAGGTATCGCTTTCATAATTCATTCCCAATACAATGATGCACCAGCTTGGTATGACTGTAAATGCAGATCTATGTGTCATGTTACCATGGTTACCAGACATTTATCATTGTGAAAGAAATGTGCACGTTGCCAACTCATTAATTGTTGATAATAACTGCACATTTTACAAAAGATTTATTTTACAAAACCAAATCCTTTGATATGGATCAAACATACAGGGTTCAAAATGTTGTTAATGCCACACCCAGCAATGTTCCAGCTATATGAGAGCACTCTGTAAATAACGGACTCTGGACAAGGCAAAACCAGTGATTGATATTATGACCAACGATCCACGTTATCGGTGGCACAGTGAAACGCTTTCAACCAAGAAAACCCAGTCTGACCATCCAATACACAAGGTTGCCTCTTGCAACCAGCATAGGTTACCGGGGCTCTATTGTAACCAGGTATTTTACCCATAAGGATTGAATGATTGTTTGAAATAACTTTCCAATATTTGCACATTTGCATATTTTTAGAGCTCCTCAATGCTGATCGGTCAATTTATTATATTTATATGACATGATACCTTTGATCATGGGCATATCCATTATCATCATTAACTCTCGTAAACTTATTAAGCATGTCCCCCAGTGATGTGGATTTAGGGCTATATAAATAGCCTTACTATAATTATTGACCATGTTGAAATGTCAAGGAGTAACTTATAGAGGATATCATATGAGTCATACTATGTTTACGACACGAGTGTCTAAATTTCGGTATTTCCTGAGCTAGAACAAGTGTTGTAAACATAGTATGACATGAACACGAATATAATGTTCTATTTAACACCGAAGATGTCTACACACAGACACATTTTAGTGTTTACCTATAAGGACAGAAAGTTGAAATAGCTGCAGAACCACAATTTGTCAATTGACATTAAAAATCTTCAGCTATGACGTCATTTTTAGTGTAACATAATTCCGACCTCACATCACAATAGGATTTGAATGACGGAAACAATACACTGTTGTCTTGTGACGTGACATGACCCTAGGGCACATGATTTTTATGAACCCCGATATGCTTGCCCTCGTAGGTAATACATAGAATAACCTAATCAGAAATATGGATTATCAGTCCCTCCTGAATGAATGCCGCACCAAGGCTCATTCAATCGTGACGGATAATCCATAACTCCTCATAGCTTGTTGGTCATTCTCCATGTCTCCAGGGGTTGCAGAAATGTTCTTCACACATGGTACCCATGTGCAGCGATAGAAACTAATAGGGTCCATCCACTAGTCCTTATAATGATAGCATATAGCAACACCCTAAAAAAGGGCAAATTTCGACTAGTCCTTATGATACATTAACTATTGGGCTGTTTGGCAAGGACCATGGGACCAGTGCCAATTTCTAACACTGATGTGGCGAACTGAACTCAGGATTTCGGCTAATGACTACCCCACCGCCCTGTCACTTATGAGGTTTCTGCATGCCAAAATGGAACTTCTATTCTCGAGCAATTTTAAATATTTTGATTTTGAGGCATTATCATATTAAACCATACAAATTAAAGCAGAGTCTATTCTTCTGTTGCTTTCAGCTTCATCACACTATTTTACAAATAGTCATGCTGTCGCTTGGTGTAATATTAGTAGCATCAAACAAATCTGGCAGATACATATCCAGTATTCTGTTTCGGCAGAATTCAGTGTTATCATATGTAGTTATTAGCTCATCTGATATTAGCTGAGCTAAGTATAATTTGCACTTAGTATAACAGTGTGGACGTAGCTCAGACGGTTAGCTGTTGGACTAACAATCCAATTGTCACAAGTTCGCGTCCAACAAATTCTCACAAAAACTGGTTGCTTGTCTTAGTGAGATGTTGTGTTGCTGCATTCGAAAGGTGCTCCAGCTACATTTGAACTACAGCATTAGAAATTGGCACTAGTCCTACATTCCTTGCCAAACTGCCCAATAGTTAGGGTATCATGGAGACTAGTAGAAATTTGCCATTTTTGCTATATGTTATATCATCATAAGGACTAGTAGACTAAAACAGCTAGTTTCTATTGCTGGACGAGTGACTAAAGTCACAGACTGTGGAGAGAAATGTACCTCTAAATGTTTCTATACTCATTCATGATCATCATCTATATCAATCACCAACTGCTTTTTAAACGTTCTCAACTTGTTGCAAATAAAAAAAAAGGACAAATCATGTTACTGGGGCTGGCTAAAGAGATCCATAATCGGAATTATCGTCAATGGGAAGAAATATTAACTGTAATAGAAGATATGAAAATTGTGTCATCGATAACATCGTACATAAACTGTTGCCATGAAATATTATTACAGTTTTAAGTTACCGAAGCAGACTTGTTTTTGTCCACTGCTGAAGACGGAAAACAACTGATTTTGTTATATCTTAATGTCCACAAGGTAATCCATGCATAAATGTGTCACCACTCACCAGTGACGAGATATATGATGTCGTGTCTCTGAACCTTTCCTGAAAGTGACGGCTTCGATATTTAGGGCCTATTGCTAACTGACCGATTGGCTATTTAGCCTACTTTTCTCGTCTAAGATCAATATCGATAGCCAGCGCTATTTGTTACTATCAAGTGTGGATTTATTTTTATGTCACATCTATTACAAGTCTTTCATTTCATGATCACACTTCTATTCATTTGATTCATATCGTACACAAAACTTTACCTTTTTTGCATCGGAGTCGGAGCTTGCGTAACATCTTTGAACAGCCGCATGTGAAGCACTACAGTGAAAGATCAATGAAAATATTAAAACATGGCGTGTTTTTTTTCAAAATATTTATGCCAGTTACATAGCCTGATAATATATAAGTCTACTCGATATAGCAGACGACCAGAAACGAAACGATTAACCCAATCTGTCATATAACTAGGTTCCAAACAGGGGTCAAAGTCCACCTCTCACAACAGTTACTGTCTGCTAGGCTACCCACTGCACGAGTTTGACGTTTGGAGTGGCCGATTAAAAAAACAAAATGAAAAGTACGAGTGGAAACAACATAGATCATACCCGACAGTCTTCAGTAATGTCTGTTTTCCAACAGCATCCCAAATCTTCACGAAATTCCTGGCAGAACGCAACATGTTCGCTTTAGTTCCCGAAGAGCCTCCAGCAAGTTTACATGGAAAATGAACTTTGTCGGTCACCAAGCATGCGCTTTATCCGTCTGTGATGAAACTTCCGGTTGTCATGACCTTTGAACTTTGTACCCTCAGTCTAAAGCGTATACAGTTTTCGCTTACGTGTCATTGCCCCATTGACCGCTTATGGTTCTCCCTGTTACAGAAGTTCGTTCACCTTTTGTGAAATGTTACTTAACCAAAACAGCAGCACCCACGTGTAACATATAAACCTGTTTTCCACAGGTATAAACCTCGTGAATGTTATGTAACGTTATGACATTACACACGGTGTCGTGCACAGTAAAACTCGGTGCAACCTCGTAACACAAATACTTAATCTTATCGGTCTGCATCAGAGACCATATCTCTTTTATTGTCTCTGGCTACATCGCTACACATTCTACATTCAGAAATAATATGTTCAAGTATGGTATTCGCTAAATGACACTGTACACGTTTTTTATGTCCGCTAGGGAATGATCATTTATAGGGTTGGGGGTTTGGTCTTAGGACTGTTTCATATTTTACTGACCGAAACCCACTCCCCTTCCCCCACCCCCATATTATGTAACATTTATTCATACACGAGCTCCCCCCACAACCACCCTCCCCCACCCTTAACAAAACGTCGAATTTCTTATGCAAATAATTACATCATTTTCTACATCACTCATTCTTTTTATTGATAAAAAAACGAATATGGTATCTAAAATCGAATTTGCGATGTCAATAAATGTATTTATTGACAATCAAGAAACCGGTTTTTATATATAAAGAAGTGAATATTTTTTTTCAGGATAGTCAGCATGTTTTTCCATCGAACTATTATGCCATTGTCGTTTTAAAAAAGTCAAAATATTTCATCGCCAAAGCATTTCTTTTCGTGGTAGGCGGTATATGGTAACGCTAGCTGTGTACTGTAATCGGGCCTCCACGTGCAATTGATATATGGGTTGTTAGGCTTATCATGCCAGGGAGTCTATGTAAGTATTGATTAGACTCCCTGCTGTGTGGAACGCGGCCCAAAGCAAGGTCAAAGTCACACACATATTTTGTTTGTTTGTTTGTTGTTTAACACCGCACTCAGCAATATTCCAGCTATATGACGGCGGTCTGCAAATAATCGAGTCTGGACCAGACAATCCAGGTGATTGACATCATGAACATCGATGGGATCGATGACATGCATCAACCAAGTCAGCGAGCCTGACCACCCGATCCCGTTATTCGTCTTTTACGGCAAGCATGGGTTGCTGAAGACCTATTCTACCCCGGATCTTCACGGGTCACACACACACACATATATATATACATTACACATATTTCTTCCTTTTTTTCTTCTGAAAATAGGGTCGGACTATTTGTTATATTAGGGAAATTAAAGACACCAGTGTGTCATTGCGATTGGTGTTGTTTTTTTATATTATAAATAATGTATTCAGAAAAAATAAATACTTTAAAGCGTGCAGTGACAGAAAAAAGACAACTGCACATGTAATTTTGCAAGACAAGGCGGATTTACACGGAACGCACACGTTTTTACGTTTGTACCTCCAAAATAAATAAGCATTGTCTTGAGTGTAGAAAATACAGCTGACCAGCTTCAGCGGTAGAGAGATTAGTGATGTCATTCGATTCTGACGTCATGATTACTGATGATGTAACAATGGTATGCAAAGCATTAGGATCCAGTAAGCTGCTAATTTGACGTGCTCGGGATTGTTTCTAAAAATAAAAGGAAATGAGAATAAATATTCATCATTTTGTTTATTTAACATCTGGAAATAATGTCCTTACCGTATACTGTCTATTTTTAGGGAAACTAAGCTTAACAGATTACAAGCAGCTTCATTAAGAGCAAAGGAAGTTCTGCTATAGCGTCATCGTCAACAAATCGGACGGTATATCTTAATTCTTGCTATTCGGTCATGCACACATATCTTTAGTTGAACATTGGTGTTTTTCAACATGGGAATTACTAGTGATTATTTTGATATATTGTTCTTGTTTTCACCAGTATGTTGAAACACTTTCAAATTCTGAGAGCCTTTCGGGATCTCGGCCCATGACCTAATTGCACTTATATAGCGACGTGCATGCACGTGTATGTTTGTGTGTGTGTGGCTGCTTGTACTAGTACGGACTAATGCCGATTTATATAGTGCCAGCACATTGAAATACCATGCAGTATTTTAACATGAATACCCAACTCAGACACAGTATACTGACTACGAGCCGACCAGTCCTTGTTTTAACCCCTTAATGCCGAGCGCCAGACAGGATAAAAACAAGTACCATATTTTAAAGGGGCACTGATCTAACGCAATTCCCCGGGACTGGTTGTTGCCTTTGTTATTGTTTTTTCCCAGTGAGCACCCGGATGTATAGCAGAAATCTAGACTAGTTCGCGACCTCTGCTGCGCAATTCGTAAGCGCATTAGTCACTTGTATGGGTAGTAATATAGAGGGCGTATGGTCACATTGATCAACAAAATTAAATACAGTTTTGGAGATAAGAAGGAAATGTAGGTATCTTTGTGGTTAGCATCGGTAATGGTGACGAAGTTTTGATAAGTCACTTGCTTGGTAATTTTGCGATTTTCGTTTACACTATTTTGACTTGCAACACAAAGTAAATATTTCACCTGAGCATTGCTTTTTGATAGTGTGTATATTTTTTACTGTCAAAATGTGTAACATTTTCAAACTTATTCAACGCCTAAATATTCAGTTATTTAACAAAGTGACTGAAAAACATTTCCATCTGTATTATTATCATAACGAATTCCAAACATTTTGATGTTTAATGTCATCACCAAGAGACTGAAAATGTTACGTTGAAAAGTACATTTCTATGTTGTTTGGCTTCTAATCCTACATAATAATCTCTTGTGATGTTTGTAGGCCCTTTTGATCGCCTTAATCAATCTGGACAGATTTTTTAGTCAAAATGACTGAAATATTTACACATTTTATAAATTGCCTGAGAGAATTACATTTTACAAATTGACGGTAATATATACACGCTTACAAGGGAAAAGGCCTGTGAAAACAACGTCTATCGCGCATTGAAGAATTTCCTAAAACCAAGACGTAGAGAAACAAGGACGAATCGGTTCAATGCTACAGCAAATGAAGGAAAACAAAATGCATATACCATAATTACAACCTACCACATTTATGTGTATAAATTTTAGGCAGCTTCCTTGTTCGAGGAATGTATCCGTGAATATCCACACAAAGGAACAATATCCCACTCGTCTGCAGCTGTACAAAGAAACCTATTCGATGTCACGTGTCTCTGTTACAATCACATATTTTAAAAGATATATATCGTTTCGGGATATTATAACCCGTGTTCGTTTCTCAACTGATCACTTGGATTGTTTCAGGTGTTTCACATAGGTGTCAAGTCTCAAGGGGCAGATGAGAAAGCCCACGTGACAACTATTTTCATAACGTCCACGGTTCCTAAAAATCCGTTGAGTGATAGATAACAATGATCAATCAATCAACGTATTATCAGTTAACCCTTTAAACAAAGTATGTTGTTTTACATCGGCACTTCACGCAAGGATATGTGTGTATTCCCTTTGTTTTAGTAAACCTAGACATGTAAACACTCACTTTTGACATATCCACTGTGCAAGATAACAGTGATTAATCAATCAACGTATTTTCTGTTAATCCTTTGATGACTAGGAACGATCCGTTGATTTACAAAGAAAGTAAATCAACTGATCATTCACCTCTTGCTGGTCTGCCACGTGCATATTACATAACACACATTTCACCTCACTTCAAACCTGGATTTAGATTGAATAATTACCCCAGACACAATAAATGCCAAATGGAAACCTTTGTCAGGTAATCTAAGGGGTGCTACCACTAATTGTACCTGTAATAAATTCATTAACTGAGCATCAAGTGAATGACGACAAATACACAAGTGTAGGGTTATGCGAGAAAACGTGGATGACAACAAGGGAGTAGTAATCGTATTATCGACGCAATCCGAAAACCGAAAATGCTTTCACTGCATGGATACTTTTTTTTAGTGTTAACTATAACCATCTGGGGTATTTCCAAATGACGACATCCGATGAGCTCCGCCGTTCTTTTTGTCTGTTAGTTTAGGCTGAAGAAATGAATTAACATGCGCCCTTTGTCGAAATCTTTATAGATCACGGTTAACAAATCAGTGTTTATGCAAAAATGCGCAAATCAAATATTGCCTCCAGCCTCCAAGTTTATTTAGCTGTCCTTGCAGACGGTAGCCCAGTCGCTGGTCACGCTCAGTTGCGTTGCGTATCATCCGGGTACTCACGGGGAAAAAAACAATAACAAAGGCAACAACCAGTCCGGGGAATTGCGTTAGATCAGTGCCCCTTTAACGTCTTTTGGTATGACGCGGCCGGGGATCGAACCCCAGACCTTCCGCTCTCCGGGCGGACACTCTGCCACTGGACCATGGAGGCGGTCACCACGCCCCTGGCCTATTATTTCGGTGTTCCTGCTTTTTTCCCCTCTAAAATATACATACTGCAGTAACGATTATAAGGTTACATCCGCTGTTTCGGGATCGTTGTTGGGGTCTTGATAAATTACAGATACCAGTGATCACTAACATGATGCTTTTGTAATTAAATTCTAAGAGTGTCAGATACATTCACTTCAAAAGATACACGAATTTACGCTTTGAATGGTGATTTAGTATTTAATGCAAGCATACAGCGATACATTTACTCTATGTAGGCCTACTTGTTTTGCGTAGAATGACTGCGGATAATACCACAGAACAGATTGTTCCGAAGAATTTACAACTGCGCACTGTATTAGTGTTAAGACGTATATATACGTCATTGATTAGTGTATGTGATGTATTGTGACTTTTACTCAACATCAAAGATTTAATGTAGTGAAGACCCGTGAAGATCCGGGATGGTCTTCAGCAATCCATGCGATCCAACTCCAAGCATGGTTGTGGCCACCTATCGCAGTTGGGAGTTTTGACTGGTAGCAGCGATAGTACAGAGAGCTCAGCGAAAGTGTTATCGCTGTGAGGAGCTTGAGACACTTACGAGAAAGGGAGATAATTTGCGGGGATGTAACTCTTGTATGACAATAGTTCTGTCAAAGTGTAATGTTTGCTGCAGTGAAATATCAAGTGGTACGTTCACTGCAATGAAAATGTCACTTTTCTCAACTTTAGAAAACTCAGTCTTTCTCACTGAAGTATATGATAAAAGGGAGCAGTTATTGTGGAAAGTAGAAATAATGATATCACAAATTCAATTTATTGATATCTAAAATTCTCCATTATTTCATGATATCACAAACTAAACTGAAATCACAAATTCGATTATATATATACAAAATTGAATTCTTGATATCACAAAACTGTATTTAGGATATCATAAAATACTTAAGACTGTTAGATATCACAAATTCGATGTTGTGATATCACAAAATTTATTTTTAGATACCAAACTCGTTTTATATCTAAAATTTGCATTTCTTATATTAAATAATTATTTCATATGATATCAATAATTATTTTACGATATCATTAATTCGTATTTGTGATATCAATAATTCATTTTGTGATATCAATAAACAAATTATTGACAAAATGAATCTTATCCTGAATAAAATCAGGAATGAATAGTAAAAGGGCGCCTCACAACTTTCTGTCATTTCGTGAGATGTGCCTTCAGGTGCAGGAAGGACCTTAAAAATTTAAATTGTACTTAGTTTGATCCTAGGTGCGCTCAGATTGCATCTCGGTGCGCTTAGATTACACCTCGATGAGCTTAGATTGCACCTCAGTGCACTTAGTTTGATCCTCGTTGCGCTCAGATTGCACCTCGGTGCGTTCAGATTGCACCTTGGTGCGCTTATATTGCACCTTGGTGCGCTTATATTGCACCTCAGCACGCTTAGATTGAACCTTGGTGCGCTTAGTTTGATCCTCAGTGCACTTGGATTGCACCTCAGTGCGCTTAGATTGCACCTCAGTGTGCTTAGACTGCACCTCGGTGCACTTAGACTGCGCCTCGGTGCACTTAGATTGCACCTCAGCGCGCTTAGATTGATCCTCGGTGTGCTTAGATTGCACCTCGGTGCGCTTAGATTGATCCTCGGTGCGCTCAGATTGCACCTCGGTGTGCTTAGATTGCACCTCGGTGCGCTTAGATTGATCCTCGGTGCGCTCAGATTGCACCTCGGTGCGCTTAGACTGCACCTCGGTGTGCTTAGATTGCACCTCTGTGCGCTCAGATTGCACCTCGGTGTGTTCAGATTGCACCTCGGGCGCTTAGATTGCACCTTGGTGCGCTTAGATTGCACCTAAGCACGCTTAGATTGAACCTTGGTGCGCTTAGTTTGATCCTCAGTGCACTTGGATTGCACCTCAGTGCGCTTAGATTGCACCTCAGTGTGCTTGGACTGTACCTCGGTGCACTTAGACTGCGCCTCGGTGCACTTAGATTGCAATTCAGCGCGCTTAGATTGATCCTCAGTGCGCTCAGATTGCACCTCGGTGTGCTTAGATTGCACCTCGGTGCGCTCAGATTGCACCTCGGTGTGTTCAGATTGCACCTCGGGGCGCTTAGATTGCACCTTGGTGCGCTTATATTGCACCTCAGCACGCTTAGATTGAACCTTGGTGCGCTTAGTTTGATCCTCGGTGCACTTGGATTGCACCTCAGTGCGCTTAGATTGCACCTCAGTGTGCTTAGACTGCACCTCGGTGCACTTAGATTGCACCTCAGCGCGCTTAGATTGATCCTTGGTGCGCTCAGATTGCACCTCGGTGTGCTTAGATTGCACCTCGGTGTGCTTAGATTGCACGTCGGTGCACTTAGATTGATCCTCGGTGCGCTCAGATTGATCCTCGGTGCGCTCAGATTGCACCTCGGTGCACTTAAGATTGATCCTCGGTGCGCTCAGATTGCACCTCAGTGCGCTTAGATTGCACCTCGGTGCGCTCAGATTGCACCTCGTTGTGCTTAGATTGCACCTCGGTGTGCTTAGATTGCACCTCGGTGCGCTTAGATTGATCCTCAGTGCACTTAGTTTGATCCTCGGTGCGCTTAGATTGCACCTCAGTGCACTCACATGTAGATTTTCATAAAAATATGGATGGTATTTCGTAAATATTGACACGATTACTATCTACTTTTTATGTAATAATTACATTACCCTTTGTTAAGATAATGGTCTTCATAACTTTAACATGGTCTTTAGAACTGGTCTTTAGCAACCCATGCTTGTCGTAAGAGGTGACTAACAGAACCGGGTGGTCAGGCTCGCCGACTTGTTTGATGGATTTCATTGTATCTCAGTTGTGTAAATCAGTGCTCATCGTGTCAATCACTGGATTGTCTGGTCCAGACTCAATTATTTACAGACGGCTGTCATATAGCTGAGTGCGGTGTTAAACAGCAAACAAACTCATACAGTGCTACCTCATTAAGTTATAGTCCTAATCACCAACACCAATATTAAGGGTCATCTATATTTCAATACAAGCGGTCCGTGAGGAATCCAGGTTAGAAATAGTCCCTCGCAGCCAGTGCTGGTCTTAAGAGGCAACTAAATAGGTCAGACTCCGAGACCTGGTCAATCACTCGAATACCTGGAATCCTCGCATCGTATTCTATTTTATCTGGACACACTGAAATAGAGGATTTTAAAAAACAAATGGCAGGTAAAGTGGGACAAGACACTTCTTATAAAAATCTTTATTTGACATTTCGTTCAATGCAGTAATGTAAAAGTTACTATTTAAGTCCTTTTCACTTTATTGATGCGGTAAATCACCATTTTCAAACTTAAATAAATTGTTTGTAAGTCCGGAGCTGAATACTGACCGATTAGAACACCTATATAAATCCTTAATAATATAAACATGATCAAATTTAACATTGAGAAAAACCAACAGATGATAAACATCAGACCAAGGTTCAAATATTAGGGTGCCAACATGCCAGATGTGCGTCACTTTTTACATTAATATATATATATATATATGGAGGAGCTACATCTGGAAATGTTGCTTAGAGACTGGTCATTTATTATATGTCCCTTACATGACTAAACACTGAACATTAGGGATAAAAACTATCATGTAACCTTCCATGCTCATGTTAATTGCAGAACTTTTTTTGTCGAAATAGGGTTCACATAGGCAGATTGACCAAATGGTCTGACAACCCCCTTGTCAAAATCAAATTGTTTCTAGAGATTCGAGTCAATCATATCAAATCAATGTCAGGTGCATGGAATGCTCCATTTAAATCAAATTCCACCTTTTACATCTTTTCTTCCGGTTGACACATAATGCCTTCAGCTTTGTAATTCACAAACCTCATGTGCCTGTCGAAAAGCTAACTATGCACCTTGCTGGCTTTTGCATTCTCAGATTTCTTTTCATGAGACTTGAAATGTTTCATAAAGTAGTCCTTCCTGGTAAACCCCTCCCCACACATGTCACACACGAAGTCCACCTCACCAGTGTGGGTTTTCATGTGCCTTTTCAAATGAACCGTCGTCGAGAAGGACTTGTCACACAGCTTACAGTATATTGTGATATCATTATGAATCCTTCTATGAGAGCGTAGTGTTTCTATATATCCAAATCGGAGCCCGCAATCCTCACACTTGAATGGCTTTTCACCGGTGTGAGTCCGCTTGTGTCTCTTCAGCTGAGTGGACTGTCCAAAGGTCTTCTTGCATTGCTCACACTGAAAAGGCTTTTCTTCGTTGTGAATTCTCCAATGTCTCACCAAACTGCACTTATGGGGGAAAGTTTTCCCGCACTGTTCACACTTATGTTTTCTCTCCGAGCTGTGGGAGATCATGTGAGATCTCAGTGCACTTTTTTCAATGAAGGCCTTATCACACATGGTGCAAGGATACGGTCTCTCGCCCGTATGGACTCTTTTATGTATAATTAATGTTGAGCGGTGCGTGAACCCTGACCCACAGTACTCGCATGTATATTTCTTAAGATTGATGTGAGTGAGTTGATGGCTGTACAAAGCTGTCGCTGTCGTGAACGTTTCATCGCATATTTTACACGTGAATTCATGAATGTCGTCGTGACTTAGCATGTGGTTCTTCAACTCACTTGCAGTCTTACTTGCAAAATCACACGCAACACAACGAAATGGTCTCTTATGTCGATCCCGATGAATCTTCAGTTCTTCTTGTGTCTCATATTCAATGTCACATCTTCGACATTTCCATTTTTTATGAATCTTCACATGCTGCATCATTTCTTTATTATTATGAAACCTCAGTCCACACGCCTCGCACTTAAAATTGTCTTCACTGTAGTGTAGTAGAGAATGACTAGAGAGACTTGTTGCTTCCTCAAACTCCTCAGAACAAACATCACACTTGTAGTGTTTTCCATGACTCTTTTTACAATGATTCTGCAACCATTTTAAGGACTTGTAGCTCTTGTCACATTCCGCGCAAGGAAAGGATCTTGTTTCTTCATGGGAGATCATGTGTGTTTTTATCACAGCCTCAGAGCTACAGGTAAATTCGCAGTTCGCACACTCATACATTGTCTCATGATCAACCTTATGCTCAACCAGTTCTGTGCTGGTTTCAAAAATTTCATCACAAGTTTTACACTTCCATCGCTTATGCGTCTTCAAATGGATCCTCAAATCTATCAACTTTGAAAACCTTTTTTGGCATTTCTTACATCCAAACCTTTGTCTCTTTGTGTGCATTGTAGCATGTGCATCAAGGCTTGTTTGTTTCCCAAACTGCTTTGAGCAAATATTACATTTATAAGTCTTGCCATGCTTCTTCTTTCTATGATTGACCAAACATTTGGAGCTCTTGAACGTCTTCTCGCACAGCTTGCACTGAAACCGTTTCCTATCTTCATGGGTCTGTAAGTGAACGTTCAAACTGGTGGCTTCAGTGAAGGCCAGTTCACAGATGCCACATTCAAAGTTGATCACCTCGGGTTGTTTGCGATGGTTTTCTACATGATGTTTTAGCTTGTCCCTCTCGGTAAAAACTTGTTCACAGATTCCACATTCAAAGTAAACACTGCTTTTGCACTCATGAGATTTGAATCGTCCCACTGTTTTAAATTTCCTACTGCACGTCACACACTGAAGGTCATCATTTTGGCGGTGGAGCTTCAGATGAACAGTCAGTTTTGTTTCCTTAGAAAAAGATTTTTCACAAACCTTGCATGAATAGGAAATAGAAGCTGATTTGGTCGCCATTTGATTACCATGGGATTTCGAATTCTTCTTCAGTCGCTTTGCAGGCAGTGGGGAGTCCCTGTCTGCCTCTGTCAGCTTCCTCCTTCCTCTGTCGGACAACGGTCGGGATGGGACTTCCATTTCGAAGTACGGCATGTCCGGGACAGAAGAGTCAGGCTCTGTTTTGATGACAACAGACATGAAAACACCACTTTCAGATGGATTCTCACTACACACCTTAGCACTTATGTCATCAGTCCTTCTGGAACGAGTTTCTATTTCTTGACTAAGGTCACTGTCATGAGACAAGGTCATATCTTGACCTTGACCTGTTTCCAAGGACTCTGCACTTGGGACATGTGATTTATTTGGATGGTCCTGTGATGTTCTGGAAGATGAAAGGCGGAGAATTGTAATGTTATTTTTTGTTCTCTCAGAATCGTTTTCATCAGGGACGTTGGTGTCCATGGTGGCAATTATCTTACAAGGAGCAGATGATAGCTCTTGAAGAACATCCTCCCCATCGCTGTCATCCTGGGATGCCGTGGAAAGGTCCAAAACCATGTTGTCACAAGTCACCTGAGAACTGGTAGGGTTTCTTTCGACATTATTATTATTTTGTGTGGTGATTTTATCTATTTCATCTACAGTGTCCTTCAACATATATTGACTATCCTGCTTGATAAATTGTATTGGCTTCCCATCTGCAGACCCTGGTTTAACACTGTCCTCAAGAACATGGGAATTTCTGAGGTCTGTTCTAGCAAGTTCTGGTGGCCTCCCATCTGAAGACCCTGGTCCAACACTCTTCCCCAGAACACAAGGATTTCTGAGGTCCTCTCCTTCAAGTCGTATTGACCTGTCACCCCCAGACACTGGTCCAACACTGTCAGTATCAACATTAACTATCCCAACATCCTTCCTTCCTTCACCAACCACCAAATGGTCACTGCAGACAATTCTCTGCCTGACACCACCCACTGATCGATTCCCTACAGCTGTTCCTGCTGTGGTCTTGACAGCATCCACCACCATGTCCCTTGCACCACCAACTGTCCTGGGGAGTCCTCCAGAAGGCAAAGAGATGTCAAAAAGACTGTGATCAGCTCCATCAAACAGGTAGCTGAAGGTTTGACTTTCATCCCCCGGATCCTTCAACCCCGCATCCTTGACAACTCTACCAGTCTTACATTCAGTACCTGTCTGAACATCGTCACCCTGACCGACCAACCCATTACTCAGAGTTCCCCGACACCCCCTCTCAAGATCATCATTCACTACCACTGTTTCATGTGATGAACTTTCTCCTGCAGCATATATATACATGGCATCACATTTCCCAATCTTGTGGATGGAAGCTATGCTGGTGTCATCCAGAATCACAACTTGATCCTCGGAGTCTTTACCGACATCAGGCCTCTCAAAGTTCATGGTGTCATTGTGGTAGTGTCCTTTGGCAACAGGTCCTGCCTGCGATCCTGTGGAAGCGTCCAATAATCCTGGAGAGCCTTGGTCAGTATTCTCTGTGTGTTCTTGAGGTTTGTAGGTCAGGTTATTTCGGGTTGTCCTCGGGCGTGATCTGCCACCAGGTGTCGGACCCATCAGTACCATTGTGACTCACAGTGGACCATTGTGACTCACAGTGGGGCACAGTGTTGAATGTAGGTAGTGTAGCTCCACCTGTGCTTGGGGGGCACCATGATGGACGCGATGTCTTCTTGTGCAACGTGCTCTGTCTAGGTCAGTTGGCAAGTCAAATGTATATCTGTAAAGAGAAAAGAATCAAATTGGATAATAAGACTGATCATATGTTGATACAGCATTGATCATTTTGAACATTATTTCAGTTATATTGCATTTGCGTTGTGGTATATTGGGCAAAAATAATATAACAACTTCCATTATTATTTGTATCGTTTAACCAAAATCTACACAGAAATTAATTCACAATTCACTTCAAAATTGAGGACAAAATGGGAGAAATACAGAAGTGCTTTTTCTCTCACATTGTTATCTCTGTGAATTATATGACTAATAACAAACAAAGAATCATAGTCATAGTTCAAATCCATGTGACTTCCACCAATCAGATCCTGACACGAAAGGGGACACTACTCTTCGCAGCTTGTTCGTTCATTTTATTCAAATGTGACAATATCAGGTAATTTTCAGACAAACCACCTGACCTGGTTGAGTTGTAATTTTTGTTGGTGTGGTTAGAGGCAGGACAGTTTTCAGTCACTGATTTAAAACAAACATTTTTCTCTAAGATAGTTAGTTAGTTAGCGAGTGTGGTTTTATACCGCTTTAAGCAATATTACAGCAAGATCACGACCGTGGACACAAGAAATGGATGTTCCACACTGTACCCATTTCGGATATCAAGCCTTCAATGTGACGAGCGAACACTTTAACCACTAGGCTACCCCACAACCTCTTTCTCAGAAAGGAGGAGTATAACAATTTCATCTTTTTTCTGTAGTGGGATGATACTCAGATGCTTTGACGGATCACATTTTCTTCCTTCTTGACACATGTATCAATCACAGTCGCACACGAAGCAGAAAGTATTGATCCTTATCTTAAATGCTTTAATAACCATCCAACCAAACACTTGTTAGTAGTGATATAACAATACAAGGGATAATAATTTACATGCACTGGCCATGACTTTGTAGTTGTACTGGCTAGCAACCAGTTATCTCCAAGGACCAATTATCGCCAACTCCCCATTACAGCGTGCACGTGATTGCATCTCATTTTAATTTTGCACTTTTTTTGTTAGAAGAGAGAATTATTATATACCTAAGACTGAGTTTTCCAAAGTTGAGAAAAGTGATATTTTCATTGCAGTCAACATAACACTTGATATTTCACTGCTGAGAACATAACACTTTGACGGAACTATTGTCATACAAGGGTGACCTCCCCTCAAATTGTCTCCCTTTATTGTAAGGGTCTGACCCGTTCACAAACTGTTGACTTCTTTTTACGTTAGTTCCACAATGACAGACGGTCATTTATGGAGTTAATATGGCTTCATGGCGTTTGATATTCTCTTGCAAATGTTCCGTTATAAACAGTAAATTTCTCACTTAACTCTTCAATCGATACCGTTTGTTTCCCAAAGCGCCATTTTTGTTGCTTGACCCAAGACGTATATGTACGTCCGTGCTTGACAAGAGTGTATTCTAGCGGTCTTGAAGTTTTCAAGAATATATTTTTTTGTTAAAGTTGATTTTGTATATATAATCATATCTATATGTTAAATACAGAATTTTCATGCCCCTAAATACTTTTGGTAACTTTTGTTTATATTTTTTTATGATTTTGCAAACAGGAAACTACTATTTTAGTCATAATACACGGGGCGGTGACCCGTCCCTGTGTTTTAGGTAGGGAGAATTTACTTTAGAACTTCAGAAAGAACACATGGATGGTGTCACATGACTTATTAATGTGTAAAGAAAATCCAACAACATGATGATGCACATTTAGTTCTGTCCTTGCTTACTATCTGTCTGTCATTTCTTCCCCAAAATACAATTCAAAAACCTATTTCAGCTTTTCCCCCCAAAATGCATGAACTGTTCACAGTACATAGTGTTAAGCATAAGCATGTTGTAGATCGAGTTGGGGAATATTGGTTAATGTCAGTTTGTAGACGACAAACTAATTTTGATGAATTAAACATTTAGTGTGATACCCAAGGTTCTAAGACATGTAATTTGCATAACTGAATCAATGCTTGTGATCACGTGGCACTTGCCGTTAAGACCATGGCGATAACTGGTACAGTTAGACGACGGGAATGTTCCATTTCCACTGTTTTGATTCCCATTCGTAGTGCTATTACAGAAATCTGCTGACAGTTACTTTAGGAACAGAAATAAACTCATTTGTTTCCCCAAAATTAAAGTTATTTGTATGTAGTCAACTTTGTACACAGAGTATGTCTGAAATAACATGAACAAATGGTGAAAACAGGTCGGTGACCAGTAGGCATAAATATTAGGTTGCATTTTCTCAGCAATAGGTTGCACTGGTGCATGTTTAATACAACCAAGTCAAAACCTGCAATTCCACACGTTTCCTCATCCTACATTGAAAAAACAATATGTTTTAATCAGCAGTAGAAACTAACATTTTAGTCCACTAGTCCTTATAATGATAACATATAGCAAAACTATCAAAAACGGCAAATTTCTACTAGTCCTTATGCTACCTTCACTATTGGGCAGTTTGGCAAGGACTACAGGATGAGTACCACTTTCTAACACGGTTCTAATGTTTGACCCCTAATTATTAGAGGGCCAGATCTTTCTTCCTTTGATCCTTTTCTAACAGAATTCGGATGAGTCAGCGCCTGTTAAAATTGTAACACATGCTATTTATATTTATATACAAGAAATCCCCAAATAAACTTCATAAAATATCCATAACAAACCAACAACAGTTCAGTTCAGCAAGCTTAAAGGGGCACTATCTCTGTCTTCTTCTCGACTGTCTAACACTCGACTCTAGGGCTCACTGGCTGCCGTGAGTCGATTTGCTCACTCACGCAACTGACCTTAAGCAAGACAAGGCTACGGTCTGCAAGGACAGCTAAATAAATTTGGAATCAATATTTGTTTAACGCAAGTTTTAACACTGATTGGTTAACCGTGATCTATAAAGATTTTGACAAAGGGTGCATGTTAATTAATTTCTTCCGCCTTAACAAACAGATAAAAAGAACGGCGGAGCTCTTCAGATGTCGTCATTTGGAATACCCCAGATGGTTATAGTTTAATAATAAAAAAAAAGAATCCATGCAGTGAAGCATTTTCGGATTTCGTCGAGAATACGATTACTACTCCCATGTTGTCATCCACGTTTTCTGGTATAACCCTACACTTGTGTATTTGTCGTCATTCACTTGATGCTCAGTTAATGAATTTATTACAGGTATAATTAGTGGCAGCACCACTCAGATTACCTGATAAAGGTTCCCATTCGGCATTTAATTCTAGTGTCTGGGATAATAGTTCAATCTAAGTCCAAGTTTGAGTGAGTGAGTTGGGTTTAACACCGCTTTTAACAGTATTCCAGTTATATCGCGGCGTGTCAGCTTAATGTGGGAGGAAAGCCCGAAGTGATGCAGGTCTCAGACTTTTACCACTTTGGTGAAACCCACGAGCACGGGTATGGTGCTGACAAACCTAGAAACATAATTGGGGCGAACCGGGATTCGAACCCACAATCATAGGTTTCTGGCGTACCCAAGGGACACAACTCTGCACAGCGAATCGCGGCGCCTTACACGACTGGGCCACCCGTGCCCCCTCCAAGTTTGAAGTGAGGTGAAATGTGTGTTATGTGTACATGTGGCAGCTCAGCATGAGATGAATGATCAGTTGATTTACTTTTTTGTAAAATCAACAGATCATTCCTCATGTTCCTAGCCATCAAAGGATCCACCCGAAAATATGTTGATTGATTAATCATTGTTATCTTGCACAGTGGATATGTCAATACTGATATACTTTTTAAATATTATGTATATTTTACAGCCCAAACCTGCTTTTTAATTCTCCAACAAAGAAAAAATATTTTATATGGCTAGTGATGGGTAGTATATTTTATATACCTGTTTTACACTAATATATTGATGTTGTATACACTGTGATATATTTTAAGTCTCGTAACCCTTAACGGGTGGTTCACTTATGGGTACTGTTTTATGTGTCCAAGTAAATATTTTTGTGAGGTGAGACTCGAATAAACAATCTGTCTGTCAAAAGTAAGTGTTTTCATGTGTAGGTTTACTAAAGCAAAGGGAATACTCTCATATCATGGCTTGAAGTGCCAATGTAAAAACAACAAACCTTGTTCAAAAGGTTAACTGATAATACGTTGATTGATCTAACTCAATGGATTTTTTATGAACCGTGGACATTATGTCACGTGGGCTTCCTCAGCTGACCTTTGAGACTTGACACCTATGTGAAACCACTGAAACAAACTCAGTGATCATGGTGATCAGTTGAGAAACGAAAACGGGTTATAATTTTCCGAAACGATATTTTAAAATATTTAATTGTTACAGTGACACGTAACATCGATTAAATTTCTTTTTACAGCTGCAGACGTGTGGGATATTGTTCCTTTATGTGGATATTCACAGATACATTCCTCAAACAAGGAAGCTGCCTAAAATTAAACATATAACTTTGGTAGGTTGTAATTATGATATTTGCATTTTGTTTTCATTCATTTGCTGTATCGTTGAACAGATTCATTCTTGTTCCTCTACATCTTGGTTGGCAAGTTCTTCGATGCACGATAGATGTTGTTTTCACAAGTCTTTTCCTTTGTAAGCGCGTATATGTTACAGTCAATCTGTAAAATGTGATTCACTCAGGCAATTAATAAAATGTCTATATATTTCAGTCATTTTACAATTGCTTGGATTAGAAGCCAATCAGTAATAATTAAATTTTCGTTGTGTTCATGGAAATTCCTGCATTCTGATAAGCTGAATTGGTCACGTGTCATTGCATTCATTTCCCAATGAATGTAAAAAAGTAAGCCACGCCCACCGCGGCGCACTACCTTTGTTACTGCGGAATGTCGGGGAATCCCAATATTACAGTCGAGGGAATTCCCTTTCTGCTCACGTGTATCATGATGCAGAGGACATTTAGCTACTTTCATGCATATTGTCCAAACTACCCTTTGAAACCGAAGGCCAAGAATGAATGAAACAGCAAACGTGCAGGCTCGCTCGCCTGTTTTTTTCCCGCTCGCCTCGGTTCAACTTTCATTTCTAACTAGCATTTCTCCAACTGTGTTTTACCGTAATCAGAAAAGTAATGTTTGAACCACGCAGTATATGACCATGCTATTTGAAACAGCCGCCTTCTCTTGGACATATTTCTTCCGGTTCGTTACAGTCTGACTGTTGCAGTTCTTTTCGCCCATTGCATTAATTGACAGGTCCAATGAACATTGTTTAAATCCCACTCTCCGTTGATTGGCTACTGACTGTGTAGGCGTGTCAAGTTATGTGCATAAATTAAACGATCACCCGATTCATGTCACGCCACTGTATGTATTCCTACACTGGAATGTTTATCAATGTCATCATTTTTGTCTGTTTTGTTTATATGCAACTGTTTTGGGTTAAACTATTGTAGATAAAACATTTTTTACGTTGTCGAATTTAATTATAAGCATTGACTGTACATTTTTTTCGGTTCATTGAGGTATGAATAAAAAACCAATGTGCAAACTTTTGTAAGAATCCGCTACTCGGATTCATACAGTTTGTACATCGGTTTTTCGATTCATACCTCAATGAACCGAAAAAAATACACAGTCAATCCTTAATACAAATGTACTTTTAATCCTAACATTTTCAGTCACTTGGTGATGATATTAAACATAAAGATGTTTGGAATTCGTTATCATAATAATACATTTAGACATATTTTTCAGTCAATTTGTATATAGATCTATAACTGAATATTTTGACATATAATAAATTTCCGAAGTGAAAATTTTGCACATTTTGACAGTAAAAATATAAACACCATAAAACAAGCAATGCTCAGGTGAAATATTTACTTTGTGTTGCAAGTCAAAATAGTGTAAACGAAAACTCCACAAAATTAGGCTTACCAAGTATGTGACTTATTTTTCATTTTGTTGATCAATGTGACCATACTATCAAAAAAAGTGACAAATGCGCTTACAAATTGCGCAGCACAGGTCGCGAACTAGTCTAGATTTCTGCTATGTCATCCGGGTACTCAGGGGGGAAAAACAATAACAATGGCAACAACCATTCCCGGTGAATTGCGTTAGATCAGTGCCCCTTTAAACGCAGCTTCAACCGAGGAAGTGAGCAACTTATTATTCGGGCCATATATATATTCTGCACCTGTTTCAGATCGACAACAGTTCGGTAAGAAATCCGACGTAGAACTCTCTCAAAAAGCAGATTAAGAATATTATTGCAAAATCCGATGATACCCTACCATGCGTCTGTACTTCTCTCCCTCGTGTCTCGACAATCTGAAGTCTTCCAAAGCTTGCCAACTGCAACCGGAAATGCACCATACGGACTTTTGCTAACATGGTCCCTTCCGAAAGCGGCACTAACCCAAACCGGCTTCACTCTTCGCGTAAGTAAAACGGCACGGGTGTCTGTGCTGGGGACCGACTGCGCATGATCCGTTTCGACTGAAAACCAGCCAGTTGACAGTTATGGCGGTGGTTCGTTTTGTCTGGCATCCGCGTGTTTGGCACACGTGTTAACCACAGGCCCCTGTCGTATAGCGGGAACTGATGCGTGTCTCAAGGCAACAAACGATTAAACACTTACTTTTTTATGCAAATTGTTTGAGTGACCGGTGCTACCGCTTGCGCAGGACAAGCAAAATACCCATTTCGCGAACACCTGGGGCGCGTTGCAAGCCACGAATCGCTTAGAGAAAGCAAATTCATCGCTCAACCCGGGGTCTGCAACAGTTCGAAACGCTTGCGCACTCTTCCAAAGTGGCGGCGCAACTACCGGTTGGTTGCCTTGACGTTTGTTTGTTTGTTGTTTACGCCGCACTCAGCAATCTTCCAGCTATATGACGGCGGTTTGTAAATAATCGAGTCTGGACCAGACAATCCAGTGATTGACATCATGAGCATCTATCCACGTAATTGGGATACGATGACATGCATCAACCAAGTCAGCGAGCCTGACCATCCGCGTAATGAAGAACGTAATAGAAGAGGCTCGACGACGAGCTGATGAAATTTATGACTACTTTGAAGATGTGGAGCAGACTAAGGATGATGGTGTGTTAGCTACCTTTGGATCAACGCTGCTCATTTTCTAGTTGATCCAGTCAAGAATTCCTTGTTCCGCTGTCAAAGTAAGCCGCCATTTCGGTTTGAGAACGAAGCGACCTCAGTCAGCGATTGTTTCGCTTGCAAGAGGCTGAAAGTTAGCGCACTGTTGTAAGGCGAATCGCTGTACATCGCTTACAAGCGATTGGCGCTTTGCAACGCACCCCTGGTGTCATCACTGATTTACAGTGATATTTGATAACCCATGCTTGCCGTGTCGTAATCGTATGCTTGTCGCAAGAGGCGACTTACGGGATCGGGTGATCAGGCTTGATGACTTGGATGATTCATGTCATCGTATCCCAATTTCAAGGATCGATGCTCATGATGTGAATCATTGGATTGCCTGGTCCAGACTCGATTATTTACAGATCGCTGTCGTATAGCTGGAATATTGCTGAGTGCGGCGTTAACAACAATATATTATATATTTATAGTGCTAGCCCACTGAGATACCATGCCGCAGTTTAACATGAATACCCCACTCAGACACAGTATACTCACTCCAAGCCGACCAGTCCTTGTTTTAGCCCCTTAATGCCGTGCGCCAGGGTAACGTACCATCTTTTAACGTCTTTTGGTATGACGCGGCCGCGGATCGATCCCCGGACCTTCCGCTCACCGGGGGGTAGAATAGGTCTTCAGCAACCCATGCTCGCCGTAAAAGGCGGCTATGCTTGTCGTAAGAGGCGACTAACGTCTGTAAATAACCGAGTCTGGACCAGACAATCCAGTGATTGATATCATTATTGATTGATTGTTTGTTGTTTAACGTCGCTCTCAGCAATATTCCAGCTATATGACGGCTGTCTGTAAATAATCGAGTCTGGACCAGACAATCCAGTGATTGATATCATGAGCACCGATCCACGCAATTGGGATCGATGACAGTCACCTCTTACAACAAGTATAGACGCCTTTTACGACAAGAATGGGTTGCTGAAGACCTATTCTACACCGGAACAATCAAGAAGAGTTACCTTTAAACCTGGAATGAAAACATCCTCATTTGTCATATCTTGATCCCCCGAGACCCACCCAACCTCGAACGACGATGTTCCATAAAGTAATATTTTCTTCACCGAGATTTTAACAGATTTTGGAGGGATTCGAAGCTGATAAATAGAGAATCTCACCCTCGTGTCTCTTGATATCAAATATATCAACACGAGTTGATAAAAGTGGAAAAATTCCGAGGCTTGCCGAGGATTTTTGCCACTTTTATCAACGAGTGTTGATATATTTGATATCAAAAGACACGAGGGTGAGATTTTTTTTATCATCCAACATCATTCTTCCAACTTTTTCAATTTATAGACAGTAATTAGCAGTGTCTTCAGTGTAAAAAGTACTGCTAACAGCTTCAGTAGCAGAGCCATTAGTGATGTCATTTGATTGTGACGTCATGGTAACCAGTGACGTCACAATGGTCTGTAAAGCATTGTGATGCAATTTCATTGCAGCGATATCTACAGTGTAGCTTATTCTACAAAAACAGAAATGTTTGTGGTGTTCAATGAGGAATGTGTCGATGGGGGCTATCATCCATTTGTTTCTGTAAAAAAGAAATTACCGAAACTGGTTATTACATATTGGTCCATATTCCATGAATGGTCATGGAAACAGCACAGAGCAGGTTCGTGTGTGATGAGAGACATGTCTTTGACATTAGTACTTAATGCGTGGTAAATACAAAACGTCAACACCAGAGAATAACCAGTCTCGATTTCACGGCCAAACAGATTCCATTCGACCTAAAAGGGAACACAGTGATGAAAATTATATAAATGGATAACTGAAATTCAGTGATGACACCAGGTGTTCCTGAAATCACCACACAAACTCATACGTCAAAAAATATCTGTAATTGTTTGGTATAATTGCAGGTTGAAATGAGTCAATTTGTCATGTCAATGCAAAAATAATTTCATTAGGATTCCATTTACGGAAATGCAGGGGGTTCATATAAGAGGGGAATAAACATATATTCATCTTCCGGAGGCAAGTGAGTTAACTGACTATAAAAGTCCAGTTTCCACCCTTGCCGAACTAGGCTGGTATTATGGAGTTACATTTTGGCTGGACTAACGAGTCTATGCATAGTCCAATCAAAATCGCGCACCGAAATCGAAATCCGGTTCGTAAAGTGTCATGCATATTTCGGTCGACTGCAGGATTTGCAAAGCATGTGCACTGCTAACTCGTTGGCAACAGATATTTTCTAAACCTTTTCATGTTTTTAATCAAGGTGCTCACGTGATTTGATGCACTTCGCGATGTAAGAATCGTTTTATCACAATATATATCTTGATTATGGATCAGATCGTCTTGACTGGGCGCCACCGTTTTGTTTGAAACAAATGCAAGTGATACGAGAGGTTGAATCTGATTGGTCAATAGGAGACGCATAGAAAGGACATAACTCGTAATAGCCACTGGTGGCGCTACGATCGAGCCCAGTAATTCCATCCAAGTTCGGCAAGGGTGGAAACTGGACTTTCAAAGTCAGTTAACTCTTTTGCCTCGGGAAGATGACATATATTTTGCCGTCTCCTCTTTTACCGCCAGAATCGATTTCTGGTCATAGTATGTTAACCGGAATCACAAAATGGTCTTGATACATTAAACATTTATAATTACAGATGGGGCGGTCGGGTAGCCTAGTAGTTTAAAGCGTTCCCTCGTCACGCCGAAGACCCGGGTTCGATTCCCGACATGGGTACAATGTGTGCAGCCCATATCTGGTGTCCCCCGCCGTGATATTGCTGGAATATTGCTAAAAGCGGCGTAAAACCATACTCACTCACTCACTATAATTACATATTCATCAAAGATGTAAACTACTTACAGATATCCAGCTTACTCCCCCGTCATAACTGAACCAGTTAGGAAAAGGAAAAACAACGTTGTCGCTGGCCCTTAAAATAGAAGATATCGATAATTATCATATACTGGGTAGGTTTGTCAGCAGGATAAAGCGAACGGATAAAAACGATATCTGTTAAGGGTCATATGCGGATAGAGATGCAAATATCAAAGGTCAAGTAGGGACAACTTTCACTGTTTATAAACAAACATGGCGTCGCCCTTGTCATTCGGCGATTGAGTCAGAATTAACCATCGGGAATCTGGACAAGCCGCTGGGATAACTGCTTTCATAATCAATATTATATATTAATAGTCTAATATACCGAAAATCTGTGTCTAATGCCTAGTTAAAGCATTTGTACAAATATTTGCCCTCCCTGTCCAAAAAAAGTTAACTACGGCCTTGAAGACTGACATTATATGATAAAGAGTTTATCACGCTTGTGTGTTTAGAGATGGTAAATATCCTGCATTAGTAATGAACACTATGTATTTACCTGGTCAAGGCTCTCTAAATACATGTTTGTTCCTATTACGGGATATTTACAATCCCTAAATACACTCGCGTGATAACCTCCATAGGGCTACCAAAATACCTAGAATGCAGGGATTGCAAAATGCAAGAAAATCCTTTTCACGTTTTGAAAATCCACAATTTTGTCTATCATCCTCGCCACTTCATATACAATCACGAACTATTGAACTGTACCCCCATTTGAAAAACAGCCCATGAAGCAGTTATCAAGTTATAGGTCGCGTAAATGTTGAAGTGAAAACAAATTCTAAGTTAAAAAAACATGTAAAAGTTCATATTTTCACCGAAAATCCACATATCAAAATCAACCAAATGTCCTTGATTGTATGTTGGTGGTTCTCTGATTGAAGACACCATCTCATTCAGTCCCTTATTTGTAGATAACTAAAATCGAAAAGATCCTGTATAATTTCCATATTCATAAGAAATCTGCCATAAGCAGAAACGACTGTACGATTACGACATTATGTTCGCGAAAAGCTGAGCGTATTCTGCCAAACTGGTGGCACACGTCACAAACGCCAGTCAACACTTTATCAACCTGAAAAGTGGGAACATATGGTACAAGTCATAAAGGGAACAACTTCGGACATTTGGAAATTTGCTCCTAGCGTCTTCCATAAAACGTTTTGAAAGCTTTACTGACGTCTTGAACAGAGTGACCTTGATCAAACAGCTTCTGAGCAAGAATCGTATGACGCTTTTCGAAATCTTCGAAGGAAGACTATACTTGATTGTACCCCAAAAGAAGTTAACTGCACATACCAAATTTTGGATCTGCTGGAGTGAGTGAGTGAGTGAGTATGGTTTTACGCCGCTTTTAGCAATATTCCAGCAATATCACGGCGGGGGACACCAGAAATGGGCTTCACACATTGAACCCATGTCGGGAATCGAACCCGGGTCTTCGGCGTGACGAGCGAACGCTTTAACCACTAGGCTACCCGACCGCCCCTGGATCTGCTGGAATGTTGCCCGACATAAAGGGATAGTCGACTATTTGAAAGTTGGAAGTTACACGAGTGTATTGTCACTCTGAATCTTTCTGTATAGATCTAAATATATAACAGATGAGGCAGTATCACTACTGGTCTCCTTACCCTAGTCAGGTTAGTAAACCCGTGGAAGGGAATTGGCTATTTGATAGTTACTGACCCATATCAGATCATCGATATACCTTGACCGTAAATCAAACTTCTTGTTGCAAAATTATCTTCTTTTGAGTTTCCAGATCTGAGCAGATATCCCTATTCATACGCATAAAGAAACAAATCAGTAAAAAAGGGGAGCACAATTGGTGCCTGTGGGATGCCTACTTCTTGCCTAATTTTGTCACCCCTAAACTTTTATCAATGAGGAAGTCCTGCATTTCACACATTGTTTTCTCAGACACTTAAGATGGCATTTGCTTCCATTTTTGACAAACTGTCCTGAACCTATGAAGATAGATATGTACCTGTTTCTATGATCACCACGTTCTGTAACAAAAGCCCAACGAATCAAGGAAATGTTTTTCCTTTATGGCTGTCATGTAGGGCAGTGGTGTACAAAGTTATAGGATCAAACTTTTTTGACAGAACTAAACTTGAATCGTCTTGGAGATTATAAAAAGTGAAGCAAATACTTTGAGTTTTTGAGAATCCACATGCTATTAATTCCACTTGTCTCAAGTACTTTCTGTGAATATAAAGAAGTCCTTGCTTGACTGCGTTTAGATTATGCTTATTCTTTGAGACAGGGATTTGGTGGTACATTTGCTGGGCCCATAAATATATATCCCTTTGCAGGCATTTTTGTTGATCGGTGGCATCCAGTACAAAAGAGGAAAGGACTTTAAGTTTGGAGTCAAGCCAAACCCTGAGAGTACTGATGCATGGTTTTGGCAGATTTCTACCTCAATCAACACACTGGCCTCATATGTGGCATTATTTGATTTTTGAGTTATATTATAAGTCTGTTGATCAAACGATTAATGAAGTGATGCTTACATGTAATGGTTATGTTATTTGAAGCCTCGTCTGTGGAAACGACTATCAAACGTTTCACCTAGGGCAGCAAGACTTTGGATGACAGCTGGATGGGACAGAATGAGTTTTCGCTTGTCATGTTTTCTCCTTTTCAGTTCCTGCAGTATTCCAATGACAGCAACATCACGCACTGACTTAACCCAGTCTGAAAGACATTCAGCAGGTTCAATTTCTCTATTATCCTGTATGCCTGTTTTGGCATATGCTTCGAAAGCATCAATAACCATCTTAAAGTTGTGATCCAAAATTGGTAGGTGGCTGCTCAAGATATTTTGGTCCATATTTGACTAACTGACGAAGGTTGTTATTGTCAACAATTGAGAAGCCCCCTATGATTATATGACCTCCAGGTTGGTGGCAGAATGAGGAGTCAATCTTTATTTCACGTGCTGAAGAGGCCACAGGCCTATAGTACAATTTGAAGAATATACAATTTTATACAATTTATGTACATATCTCACCAAATCACTTCACGTCATTCCACATCGCATCTCAACACAGTCACATAATTTCACACATACAGTACAATACCATACCCTGTAATTTCATAATTTCTATTTTAACATATCACAACTTGTTATATGAGGAGTCTTGACAGCCACAAGTAGTGGAATGTAGGTGATGAGCCGTCAAGTCCACACTTTGCAAGACGTTCCTATGTTTGAACAGCATGAATGAAATGGAAAATAAAAATGTTGGTGGTTCCCAAAATTTGAAATATTGTGCAACAGTTTGGAAAAGTGATTTTTGTCTGAGTATTTTACTTAAATGTAATGCAAAAATTCCCCTGTTTTATTTTCTAAAGTTGCCCCAATGCTTACTTTAATTACGTCCACGATTACCCATCGTATTAGTTTAGCGTTTTGCCATTATGATGTATACATACCCTGAACTCATACATCACCAAAGCTTTGTTGCGAAATTGACGTTATGATCTGTATATTATCTATACTTTGTCATGATCTCCATCTGAGTTTGAACTCAGCTGCCAATCAAAATGAGTTTTCTTAACAAGCGTTCGGCATAGATCTACATTCCAAATAGCGGTCTCGTTTGTGCGAGCGACATATTTCAAAAAAGAGAATTTACAACGAAACATAATGAACTTCAATCTGGAAAGATTTTTTGGAGTATTACGACAGGGTAGGAAATGCTTATGCTATCAGGTTCTCTGTTGTATTTGGGATGGTACACAATAATACCAGTTGGTCACCTGTGATATCGTTATTTTCCCTATACTTTCTGTAACCAATATTATCATAATGGAATGGGGATATGATACGCTGGATCATCAAGGATTGGTATTATTGAGATTAAGATGCTGTCCGATGGCTCCTCCTGATAGATTTGTGTATATGTGTGTGTAATACTGTAAATAATGCATCCACGTTGACATTTCAAGAGGGTATTGCTCTCTTGTACTCGACTCTAATGTCTTCCGAAAGATTTCTTACACCAGTGTTCAATATGGATTTTATGTTCAAGCTAAAACAAATAAAAATTTCCGACTAAGTCTAGATTATCAAATATCACATTATAAATGTGTTTATTCATAATACTGAGAGGCCAATGGCATGTGGTACATGTTATATAGCAATGGGTGTATATACATGTAAAAGGTAACACATTTGGAGCTTCTTAGCTTCATAGCATGCAATATGTACATTGACAGTTTTTTTCGTTTTTACTACATTGTTACAAAGACATTAATGTAACACATTTCTGTAAACTTGGATAACGGATATTATATTTATCAATGAACTGTTTTCTGAGTACAGCACACACCGGAAGTAGTAAGAACTGGTATTCACTTTCTACGGTGTTTAAATCACAAAACACAAATTCTGTTTTCTCTCACGATCCCCACATATCTTCCCGTCTCGATAAAGAGTTCGTGTGAACCACATCTAGATCTGAATCTTGCAAGTGCAATTCGAAATGTTTTTAGAGTCACATATAACAAGTATTGTTCTCAACTGAAGCTACTGATAAGGAAAAATGCCATATCTTTCAGGGTCTGAGTAAAAGCATCTCTGAAATGATCTGGTATATACGTATCCTGTTCTGTCCATATATAACCATTTCCACATGAATAAAGTTGATGCCACGTGCCCGGATGACGCATTCCACCCTACGTCTCATGCCTCCAGTCAGAAGTTCGATCTGTTGATGGGTCAACAACAACCACTCCTGATGCAATGCTGCTTCAAATTGGCGTAAATCTTGTACAGGAGGATCTCGTGCCTCTATGCGCCGCCCCAGAATATCCCAAACATGTTCAAGGGGGTTCACATCTGGGCTAATTGCTGGCCAGGGTATAGTCGTTATTGCAATGGGCCTCATGTAATCCACGTCTGCAGGCGAACGATGAGGCCTGGCATTGTCATCCATGTACTGAGGTCGAGTAGCAAGAGGGTGGTTGTCAAAATGAGGAACGACGACTGGCCACAAAATGTCCCAGATGTACTGAGCCCCTGTAAAGTTGCCCCTTTTGGTGACCAAATCCAACCTGCAACCATGAGAGATAAACCCCAAAACCATTACCGAGCCCCCGCCGTATGCAACAGTCGGTTTAATGTTCCTGGGGGTGTAGGCCGTGTTCCGGCGCCTCCAAACTCTCGTTCTTCCATCAGTGACGTGGAGCAGAAAGCGGCTTTCGTCTGACCAATGGATCCGTCTCCAACTTCTCAGATTCCAGTTCTGTCGCGCAATACACCATGCTAAACGAGCAGCTTTCCGGTGATCTCTCAACAAGGGAAGCTTTATGACAGTCCTGCTGCTTTCAGCCGGTCTCTGACGGTTCTGGCGAGGAAACGACGATTGGACAGCTGTTTCAGACGAGTACTTGTTAAACAGGGTTCTCGGCGTATGAGGCGAAGAAGGTCCCCGTCTTCGCGATGTGTTGTCACAGGAGGTCTTCCAGAACTGGGACGGTCCTGTACATCAACGGTCTGAGCATGTTTCTCGACTACGACAGTGTGATGTTATCCCAAATTCCGAACAGTGTGTTCATGAGAAGACATGATAAAGCATATTTAATGTAGTTTTAGGATTAGATTGAAGTAAAGGCTATTAATTTAGTATTACTTGTCTCATATCGCAGGTACATGAACTACCTGTCATCACTGTCATATGACCTCTGACAAGACCATGGCAATTGAGGGTGTAACAATGCATTAAGTAGTTGATTCAATAAAGTCCTGAGTTTGCATTAAGTGCTGTGAATGGAAGGCGTTGAAGGTCAAGGTCATCCTGTATGATTAAGGGATTGTATATACGATAACTTGAGTATTTGTGATTGAAATTAGTGAGTGAGTGAGTTGGGTTAAAAGCCGCTTTGAATAGTATTCCAGTTATACCATGGCGTGTGAGCTTAGTGTGGGAGGAAGCTTGAAGTGATGCAGGTCTCAGACGTTTACCACTTCGGTGAAACCTACGAGCACGGGTATGGTGGACAAACCTAGAACATAATCGGGGTGAACAGGGATTCAAACCCACAAGCAATAGGTTACTGGCGTGCCCAAAGGACGCGACTCTGCAAAGCGAATTGCGGTGTCTTAGACGACTGGGCCACCAGTGCCCTCGTGATTTGAATTAACATGAGCAGACAACATTTATAAGGGCGGATATTTTGCTAATATCATAGACGACATCCGGTGAGTGAAGCCATAATATGTTTGTTTCTGCTGATATTTTGTCGGTCTTATGCATGGAGTGGATATTTCCTTTAATTACCTATGTATGGCGATATAATGATATCACTTGTAGGTCACTCTGATCAACTTTCAAACAGTGTTACGAGGGACATTTTATTTGTTTTATATGCTGACTCGGACTTTGAAATGTACTTGGAATATTTATCACAGATAGTGTAGATAATGATGCATGAGATGAGTTGAAGCACAAATAATCAAACTTGTGATTAGCTGAAATTGAGGGTCAAGGTAATTAAACCGGAAGTGCATATGACTTTCTTATTAAAGTAATAACTACATGGGTTTTGCCACAACCGGGTGTGAAGTAAAACAGCGAGACTCATTACTTTCTTGTTTCCGGAGATTTAGGCTTGGGACTTTCTGTTTTAAAGTCGCACTATGCATGATATTTCACAACCGGATATGGTATCATTCAACCAACAGTACACATACGTTATTACAGGTCCATGTCCCTTATAAATAGTGGACCTCTCACAAAGGTGGCCGGGATCGGGTGGTCAGTCTCGCTGACTTGGTTCATGCATGTCATCGATCCCATTTGTATGGATTGATGGTCATGATATTGATCACTGGATAGTCTGGTCCAGACTCGATTATTTACAGACCGCCGTCATATAGCTGGACTATTACTGAGTGCGGCGTTAAACAACAAACTCTAAGGTGACCGTAACAATCTTGACTTCAAGCCTTTGAAACGCTACAGCACTTGAACAACTCTTCAGGAAATATTAGTAGTTCAAAGGCATATCCATGCTAAATTTTGATTCTTTTTATTTTAGGGATTTCAGTGAGTAAAACAGGCTATAAATACAGTTTCCAAACAACAACCATGAATAGATATTTTGAAAAGAAATTTGAAATGTCTCTTTATGATCTTGAAGATCTGTGAAAGTTGGGAGGGGGAAAGGATGATGCCATTGACTGTAAACACAGTCAGGTAAACTTAAATTAAATTAAGGTTTTCTATAGCGCTTTTCCTATTAACAACTGTTCAAATGCTCGTAGACCATGATTGATCTAGATAAAGGCTCTCTTGAAGAGACACTTTTTTTGGTGTATTTTTAAAGTTTTCTGTTTCTGTGTAATTTTTTCTGTTTCTCAAATTTCTCGTGGCAGATGGTTGCATAGCAATGGGCCACATTTATAAAGGACATATCCCCATTTGTTTAGGTAGGTGGCTTTGGCACCACAAGCAGATATTGATCTTTTGATCGGAGAGAACGTGCAGGTTTGTATGGTACTATAAGTTCCTGTAAGTATGCAGGAGCCAAACTAGAGTGAGTAGTTTACATTGCACTCTTTGCACTCTACATATGAAGTAAGAGCTGTGACACATATATAAAGAAATTCACAATACGATTCGTACTCCTACATGTTTCAGTGGTATCTCTGCAATATACATGTATAGTGTAAATACTCGCGTAGTGTACACATTAGAGTGATATATGTGTCTACTGAGTGGTGATTGGTCCATATTGACAAAACTTAGAATCTGTCAACAAACTACACAATACCATGTAAATGAAAGACAGGTGTAGCCATGCGGGAACTGAATAGTTCCAAGTCAGACCGCCTCCGTGGTCTAGTGGTAGAGTGTCCGCCGTGAGAGCGGAAGGTCCGGGGTTCGATCCCCGACCGCGTCATACCAAAATACGTTAAAAGATGGTACTTGTTGTTACCCTGTCTAGCGCTCGGCATTAAGGGTAAAAGCAAGGACTGGTCGGCTCGGAGTCAGTATACTGTGTCTGGGTGGGTTTTCATGTTAAACTGCGGCATGGTATCTCAGTGACCTAGCACTATAAATCGGCATCAGTCTGGTACAAGTACAAGCAGCCACACACACACGTGCATGCACGTCGCTATATAAGTGCAATAATCTTGGACGCGACGTTAAACCTCACGACGTTAAACCTCCCGTCACCTGATATGGTCAGATTGTTCCGACCTGCTGTAAAAATGATGCACATAATAATTATTTGTCCTTAACGACGGTGGGGAAGCCTTGTGGTTAAAGCGTTCACTCGTTACGCCAATATCCGTGTTCGATTCCCCACATAGGTACACTGTGCGAAGCCCATTTCTGGTGTCCCCGCTGTGATACTTCTGGAATATTGCTAAAAGCGGCGTAAAACCAAACTCACTCACTCGGGGAATCATCCCCGCTGACCACTGTCTCCATCCCAACATTGAAGTACTTACACTTGATTCAATGTCTTTCCATTGTGTTAACGGCATACACAATAATAAACATATGAGTAAAAAAATGATGCACCGCTCTATATGTAAGATAACTACGCGATAGAACGCAAAGAATAAAGAAAAACGAAGCGTGGTTTATTTCACGATAAAACATTTTTCTATCATGACGTCATTTCTGGAGATTCGAACATGCGCTCGCAAATTGATGACGTCGTAAATTGGACGACGTTGTTTGCGAGAGGGAAGTGTCTGGTGAGTTGATCCCCACAGATGTAGCTGGGCAACGTGGATAAACGCAATGCCCGAAAGATCGCTTCCAAAAGTGGGAGATATATGACAATCGGTATTGGGAGAAAAGGTACAGATAACTGACGTGAATATTGTGAGTATAAGCCTAATTTACCCCGCCCCTTGTTCATAAAATGGACTTGTCCAACACTGTCGGATACATTTCAGGGAGTCATCATTATTTAGATACCGTTTAAATATGTTTAAAGCATTTTTAAAGCATATACATTTTATTAACATCCAAGAGACTGTACGTAATGTTGATTTCTCATATCTAAAAAAACGACTCATGGTTGTTGTTTACCGTTCACTAAAGAATTGCAGGGAGAATAAATCACTCGAGGATGCACTCATGGTTTACTCATCCTGCGGTGTTTTATTGTACGACTAACACCGCCCACTCGTCGTTTATTTCTTATATAAATATATTACTGTATTGTTGAACTTTGATGTGTTGAACTTTCGGTTGTCTCGAAGTATTCCTTCTTTATTCATCCTTTTTCGGTTGTGTCGAACCTCGGTTTACTTGATTTACTTACTTAAATGTCGGTCAACTTCGCGTCCAAGATTATTGTACTTATATAGCGACGTGCATGCACGTGTGTGTGTCGCTGCTTGTACTAGTCCGGACTGAACCCGATTTATAGTGCTAGCCCACTGAGATACCATGCCGCAGTTTAACATAAATACCCCACTCAGACTCAGTATACGGACTCCGAGCCAACCAGTCCTTGTTTTAGCTCCTTAGTGCCGAGCGCCAGAAAGGGTAACAACAAGTACCATGTTTTAACGTATTTTGGTTTGACGCGGCCGGGGATCGAACCCCGGACCTTCCGCTCTACGGACGCTCTACCATTAAACCACGGAGGCGGTATAGAAATACAGAACAGGTTGGGAGAAGATACATTAATTGTAAACATAGACTTAGAGCTGATATGACTGAGAACAATTACTAATGTAATTTCAACTGAGCCAGATGTTCACGAAAGGCGAAGTTACGATTCTAATAAGAGAGTAATGAGTATTGCTAACTCATCGACATCTGTTTCTGAGCGTTTGTATGATCCGGGTCACAATGATCCTGTAACATGTCATCTGAACATGGCGGCTGAATATAATCGTTGCCCTAGTTTGGTAGCTTGGGTGATTGTCTGTTAACTGCTTCTCTGAGTATCGATGGTGCTTGTCACGCGTTTTCATGGTGTGGAAGTAGCATAACTTACTGTCTGATATTTAGCGGAAATATTGTTTTTTGTTTGATGTTTAACGCCACACTCAGCAATATACCAGCTACATGACGACGATCTGTAAATAATCCAGTCTGGACCATCCGGTCCTGTGATTGACATCATGAGCATCGATCCAAGCAATTGGGATACGATGACATGTTTCAACCAAGTCAGCGGGCTTGACCACTCGATCCCTTTAGTCGCCTCTTGCGACAAGCATGAGTTGCTGGAGACATGTTGTAACCCGGATCGTAACTGGTTAGTTGCAAAAAAGAGTTGTGTCATGGAGAGCAGTTCGCATCCGTTCACAACTCCCGGATATGATGCCGTTAAACAATAAATGGTGCCGCGACATTGTATCTCACCTATAAACAGTTGAAACTGTCAACGAAGACAGTCATTTAACAAACATTCCTGTCAGAGGTGGCTTCAAAATATCTTCTGCACAAATACTTATGATTTCAACAAAATATTTTGTCATTACAGGCACAGTTCCTCCAGTCTGCAAATTTCTGACATGTTTAAGGAGACAAATTATCACTTTGAGAGTAGAGTAATTATTCCCAGTGGACTTCAGATATCGCGACCCTTGCCCAAGCAAACTATGCCCGTCGTTCGAGTTGACAATGCGAAGTAAGTCGTCGGTGACTTGGTTCTGATACAAATAGCTGATTTGTATTGTTTGTATTCCAATATTTACAGGTCATCATCATATAACCAGAATGTTGGAGTGAGGCGTTAAACAAGAAAGACAGAAACACTGTGAAATTCGTGTTTCTTAGGTCTGCCATTCAAATCCAGATAATAAGAAACTATTTTTTTTCATTGAACACATTCAATGTTCCACAGCGTTTTCAGCAGTTTTAGGTAAACCGGATTCTAGCACTATAGGTGAGATATGGTGAGGTTAGGTGAGGTGAAATGGGGTTTAACGTCGCGTTCCAGACTATTTCACTTATAGAGCTATTTGCATGCACATGTGTGTGTGTGTGTGTGTGTGTGTGTGTGCGCGCGCGCGTGTGTGCGTGCGTGTGTGTCTGTGTGTATCCGGCTACTTGTACTAGTCCGGACAAATTCATAGTGCTCGCCCACTGAGATACCATGCCGCAGTTTAACACGAATATCCTACAGTATACTGGCTCCGAGCCGAAATTCACAAAGCAAGAATAAAGATGCATTTATCAACAGGTGCTCCCTGACAATGCAGTTTAACCGAAGGTTGCAGACATATGTCTGCATTATTATTCTCTATTTGCAAGTTCCAGGATCCTCTACACAGTTCATATGTTTTCTTCTGGTTTTTTTCTTTCCTTCTTTATTCATCTCAGCAGGTACAGCATATATATACATGCCAAGTCAATAGAATAGTGGTACGTGGTATTTAAGAAGTGTACAGCTATTCATACATATGGATTCTTGCCGGTAAAGTCAACGTGACAGCATCAGTGTGTATTACAGATTGGTTTTTAAACAAAGTGTAGAAGGAAGACCAGAAACTAAAAATGTTTGCATAGTTACAATTTGTAAATGACATTACCTTTGTAGCATGGTAATAACTAATTATCTCATGCTGTATTTGTTCAAAATGTGGCATTAATCTTTTCCTACATTGTCTGTATATAAGTTGTTTTCTTATTAAAAGTAAAATATACAATGGGTTGTTGTGTTTGCCTTGACAAAACAAAACATTTTCTCTGTTCAAATTAATGGTTCCTTGACAACGGTTGTTATCCAAATGTACAGTTTCTCCAAAACCGTTTTGACATAATCGCACTCATATAACATATGGATTATAGTCGAAAGTTTATTTGTACAGAAAGAACACAAACGAGAGTCAACATATCCAATTTTATATAAATAATTATTGGTTGTAAGAATGTTGTGAATACTCTTAAACTGAAATTATACAGGCCATGTTGATGTAACCAACAGCGACAATTCGTTTACTGTAATAACAATCAGATAAATCCCGTGCGTGTGAGCTCGATGATGCTGACTCATTGACACTCCTTCATCGATTCGCCATGTTATTCAAAACGAAAGAACATAATCAGAAGTTCATTTCTGGTGTTTTCTGTCGCGATATGGTTCATAGAGTATCAGCTTACCCAATGAAATGTTGCGAATAATATCAATCACTGGATTGTCCATTTAACCACAGCTTCTATTCACAATAAATCCGTCACACTGGCTGCTGGCTACCTGATACTATGCAGAAATGGTTTTGCATTAATATTGGCCTGAACATTCCGCCACATATCTCTTACTATATAACCCACAATCCAGCGATGTACCACGTGGTGTGAAACCAGCTTCTATAACCTGAGTCACACGCAGTGGAACAGCGTTAGCCTGACTGTGTCTGTCCCCGCCTTCCACACATGCTCCACAAGAACTGACTATGATCTTCCCGGTGCTGATTGTGCTTTCATTCACGGTGTTTCCAGCAGAGGCTCGAAATGTTATCCCCACTTCTTCTGAATTGTGCATGAGGAACTGGTGTGGACGAGTGTAAGTATCCCGGGACCGACTTCATTCTCGTTTATGTTCAATGAATACATCAACTTTATGTTCTGCCTTACATTTCTGGTTTGTGCGACGTTTAGTATACGATCGAGTCCAAGACTTTTTCATGCCCATGAGTATTTTCTTATGCATGTTTGTTGTTTAACGCCATGCTCAGCAATATTCCAGCTATATGATGGCTGTCTGTAAATAATCGTGTCTGGACCAGACAATCCAGCGACTGACATCATGAACATCGATCCACGCAAAATGGATCATCATCAACCAAGACAGCGAGCCTTACCACCCGATCCCGTTAGTCGCCTTTTACGGCAAGCGTAGGTTTCCGAAGACCTATTCTACCCCGGATCTTCACGGTTGTCTTCACGATACTGTGATAGTATACTGCTCAACATTTGAGAGGAATATTATGTTTTGTTTCTTTGTTGTTTAACGCCGCACTAGGCAATATTCCAGCTACATGGCGGCGGTCTGTAAATAATCCAGTCTGGACTTTTCGGTCCTGTGATTGACATCATGAGCATCGATCCACGCAATTGGGATACGATGACATGTTTCAAACAAGTCAGCGAGCCTTACCACCCGATCCTGTCAGTCGCCTCTTGCGACAAGCATAGGCGCCTTTTACGGCAGGCATGGGTTTCCGAAGACCTATTCTACCCCGGATCTTCACGGTCGTCTTCACGATACTGTGATAGAATACTACTCAACATTTGAGAGGAATATTATGAGTGTCCAGAAGATAAATCTGAGTGGCTGTTGGAGATGTTGGCGCACGAGTAGGATGCCATTGGGCCAGGACCTGACGCACGTTGAGCTTCATTTCACAATCAACAATAAACAAAAGTAAACAATAATAGGAAAGAATCGATGGTCCTTAACCTCTTTTGAGTAGTATGGATGATAGCGGAGATGAATTTCATTTGTAGATGTAAATATTTCACAGAATAAAGAAAAGTGTACATACCAGAAGAGGTCATGCATATTGTAATTTCAAGCACTATTTAATTGTACTTAATTGTCAGTAACGAAATAACCGCTTTTCAATCTCTGAGGACATCCCATTGCGGGTCACGTCAGAACGACCTTTCACGAATTTTGACCAACCAATGAAATGACTGACAAGAAATCGACATTAGCCAATCAGAAGGCAGCTTTCCCAAGCTTTACGACACTAGTTTCAAACTGGCGACTACACTTCGAAACATATTAACCCGTAACTGTCGTTCAGAATACCCCGTGTTAATTAAACTACCGGGCAAAAGAAAGTTTTCACTTTAAAAATAATTGTATAAAAAGCAAAAAAGCTGGTACAGGTTTGAACCCCCGCAGAAAACATTCGCCCAAATGCAACATGATCACAACTACAACGCAGATTTTCGAACGCAGCTTTCCAAATCATGCATTGTTGAAAACGTGATTTTGAGACATTAGTCCAAATGCACGTGCGTGATTGTGGCATAAATACCGTCGTTGGACAAACAGGCATTCAGTAATAAAAAAAACACCAAGAATATGCCCAGACTTACACAAGCGCAACGAGACAGAGCGATCGGTATGGCCAATATGGGGGCTACTCAATGTCAGATAGCCAGAACCTTCAACTGCTCCCAGACCACCATCAGCAAGTTGATAATCCGCTACCAACAGACAGGACAGACTCAAGACCGGCCAAGATCGGGAAGACCGAGACTGACAACACCGGCCGAAGACCGCTACATCCGGCAGATTCACCTCCGAAACAGATGTGTGACGGCGACGTCAACGGCGGCAACAGCACTAGGGAATGCTATCAGCAGACGAACAGTCCTTCGACGACTTCGTACGGCTGGTATACGAGCCTACCGACCCTTCCGTGGAATGGCCTTGACCCGTCTACACCGTCAACGCAGACTGCAATGGGCACGAACCGTACGTCGGTGGCAGCGACGTGACTGGGCGAGAGTGCTCTTAACAGATGAAAGTCGGTTCTGTCTGTTCAGGAACGATGGCAGAGTTCGAGTTTTTCGACGAAGGGGAGAGCGACTGGCGCCAAACTGCATTAGAGAAGTTCACCCGTTTGGAGGTGGAGGCGTCATTGTATGGGGGGGGGGGGGGCATTTGTTGCCAGATTACAACACGGCTGGTTATCATCCGAGGAAACCTGAATGCTCAGGGATGAAGTGTTGAGACCTGTTTCGGTGCCCTTTATTCAACATCAGCCAAGAGGATTAATTTTGCAACAAGACAACGCAAGGCCTCACACCGCCCGAATTGTTCAAGACTACCTGAACAACGTTAACGTCAACGTATTGCCCTGGCCACCTTGTTCTCCAGACATGAACATCTCCATTGAACATCTCTGGGATCATCTTGATCGTCAGCTGAGACAACATGTACCGCCTCCAGCGAACTCTATTGAACTTATGGAACAGGATTCCTGTTGACGTTATCCGCCGACTGACGACGTCAATGAGGAGGCGTGTGTTGGCGTGCATGGATGCCCAGGGTGGTCAAACTCGCTATTGATGACGTGTTACCTGACTACTGTGTCATTAATGGACTCTTCGTGCACTTTTTCAATGAACTCCGATTTGTGTAATTTTTAATTTGGACCCCTTGACTCTTTCTTTGTATATTGCGGAGAATGCAATATCGGCATTACAATGCATTTTCATTCTAATTCATGGAAAATGATTTCTGTTTATAAATTAATAATCATGAATCTCACATATGCCTTTGTTTTTGGTGTTTGGTGTCAAGTGAAGTCGGTAAAAACTTTCTTTTGCCCGGTATTTTATTTCGTGGTTGCATGATTAGAAAACACATTCCGACTATCACTTTCATGATCTTGTAAGCGATGCTCTGATTGGTTGGATGAAAGGTCGTTCTGACGTGACCCTTAATGGGATGTCCTCAGATTTTTATTAGCGAGAACAAAGATCTGATTTTAATGAGATTGAAACGCTTTTGTACCTCATGTGCCAAATATTTCGGCCTTTAGTGTAATAAGATCTGTTCTGAAGGCTGAGGACACCAGTCTTCCTGAACCTGAAATGGGATCTCACAAGCAGCAGCCCACGCTGAGATCCCTGTGGGGAGTCCTCACAGGAATGGGCGCCGTTGTACATAACAAACTTAGTGCTAAGTGAGTGAGTGAGTTTTTTTTACGCCGCTTTTAGCAATATTCCAGGAATATCACGGCGGGGGACACCATAAATGGGCTTCACACTTGTCGTGAATCGAACCCGGGTCTTCGGCGTGACGAGCTAACGCTTTAACCACTAGGCTACCCGACCGCCCCCTTAGAGCTGAGACTGTCGTAAGTCTATCTTAAGGTATTGGTGTGGCGATTGCCTTAGTGCTAAGATCGCTTTGTCCTACTAGGCTACTTAATGGACGGCCAGACTGGCTGATCCGGTTGTTTCGAGGTCGCCGTCGTATAGCCTGAAGTCAGGGATCCAACGACCAAATGAAAAATATACTAAGCAAATAAGAGGCTCACAAATCGCGCTCTATTATCTCACCATTGTGAACCGCAGGTTACCATGACTTCTGAAGAATTATAACAGATGCTACCTTAACGAGTCGCACATATGTAGGACAACAAGAATGCCCGATATTTCACAGCATTGGGTGAACAATATAAGTTATTTTATTCAAATATTCATGTAATTCATTGGAAGATTATCAGATATATTAATAGGGTGTAACAGAGCTTATGGCTTCACTGGTTCTTTAGTTAAACGTGCAGCGTGTTGCACATCTTGCTTACTTGACGTTTTTTCGAATGTCGTCTTTGGTGTTCGGGATATATCATGGGCGGTCTCAGGGTTTGCAATTCACTGTTATGAGTTGCGTCCCTTAGGTGCATCAGGATTCGGCGTTATTGAGTTAGAATCCCGCATTCACTCCGAGGATGATGTTAGTTCTACCATTTACACAGTCCCTTAGGTTTCACGAAAGTGGTAAACGTTAATTGTGACTTTACCCGTGAAGATCCGAGTCAGATTTGATCTTCTGTACCCATGCTTGTCGTAAGAGGCGACAAACGGGATCGGATGGTGAGATTCGGTTACTTGGTTGATGCATGTCGTATCCCACTTGCGTGGATCGATGTTCATGTTGTCAATCACAGGATTGTCTGGCCTGTCAAAGGTCGATTATTTAGAGACCGCCGACATGAAGCAGGAACATTGCTGAGTGCGGCGTTAAATAACAGACAAGCACGTGCATTTACCACCACACGAATCGGACAATCTGTGGTCGAACTGAAATGCTGTCCGGAGCGGAGTTAAACTCATCTCACTCAGTCACTTGTGGGTATGGGGCGGTCGGATAGCCTAGTGGTTAAAGCGTTCGCTCGTCACACCGAAGACCCGGGTTCGATTCCCGACATGTGTACAATGTGTGAAGCCCATTTCTGGTGTCCCCCGTCGTGATATTGCTGGAATATTGCTAAAAGCGGCGTAAAACTATACTCACGCACTCACTCACTTGTGGGTATAAGTAGCCCAGTGGACTAATGTGGTACATTTCGCTGTGTAGAGCGTGCCAGAAACCCATGATCGTGGTTCGAATCCCGGTTCGCCCCGATTATGCTTCTAGGTTTATCAGCACCATACCCCTGCTCGTGGGTTTCACCAAATTGGCAAACGTCTGAGATCTTCATCACTTCGGGTTTCCTCCCAAATCAAGCTACCTGGAATACCAACTCACTCGGTCACTCTTTACAGTGGTTTTGCTGAGGCTTCAACACTGTCTTTTTTGTCCAAACATCACAAATCCATGCGCAAACAGCAGGTCGATGACGGCACAGAGAAATTGACGTTGCTTTGCATCATTTCAAAATGGTGTGTTTGGAGGGAGACAGGATATTTTGCCCCTGTTATCGTACACTCTGCCACGATTTCCTTTGGGGTAACCTGGGTAATATGCATAATTAAGTCATATGACTAATAATGGCGCTTAATGAGAACGCTGTTTTTGCATCCACCATTGTATAGGGTAATGTATCGTCCCTTTCTTTATCTTTATCTGAATTATATAATTATCTGTTAATTATAACTCTCTATTGTAGTTTTGGTTTAACATGTTGTCGTTAAACTTTTCCCAGCCTTCATATCTTTGTATTGTCATTGAAGCTTATTTTTAATAACTTATATATAATCGTGGGTGATGCAACCAATGTTTACTTGCCTTGTAAAGGGAGGAAATCCGACAGAAATGTTCTTCCATGAATTTGCAACTAAACTGACGGCCAAAAGAAACGTTACCAACGATATTTCTAGGATAAAATATGACCAACACAATTTGAAGCAGCAATAACAAATGTATTGAAGAAATTCATCATTCAGAACAGTAAAATGCGAATTTACTAATTCAACAACAAAGTCCTTGACCTCCAACAGGGACATTACAACTTTAAGGTGACGACGGCCCAGACCGTTCAATACGGGATATGACCTCCATGAGCGGCAATGCATCTTCGAATGCGGCGTCGAACTGAGTAGACAAGCGTCCTCACATCGACTGCAGGTATCCGATTCCATTTCTCACGGAGGGCAACGATCAACGCTCGTCTCGTGAAGGGAGGATGTTGACGTTTCCGAAGACGACGCCCCAGCTGGTCCCAGAGATGTTTTATGGGTGACGGATCTGGTGATCGAGCTGGCCACGGCAGGACAGTCACGTTGTTGGCGTTGAGGAAGTCTCTAGTAATACGGGCTTTATGGGGTGTGGCGTTATCTTGTTGGAACACCGTCCGTTGTTGACGCTGGATGAAAGGAAGAACCACTGGCAGTAAGATATTGTTAATGTAGCGTTGTGCTGTCAGATTGCCTTCGATGATGACAAGTTCCGTCTTCTCGTCCCCGCAAATGCCGCCTCAGACCAACACACTTCCGCCCCCATAAGGTTCCACCTCCTGGACACAACAAGGAGCTGTACGTCCACCACGTCGTCGATAAACACGCGTCCACCCATCAGGTTTGAAGAGTTGGAACCTGCTCTCGTCACTAAACAGCACTCGCCGCCATTCCCTTTGTTGCCATCGCTGAGTTTGCCTGCACCACGTCAATCTGGCACGTCGATGTTGACGGGTCAAGGTCATGCCCTTGAAAGGGCGATAAGACCGGAGACCATAATGTCATTGTCGTCTGGTCACTGTTTGTCTGCTGACCGGATGTCCTAAGCTGTTGGCAGCTGATGACGTCACAGTAAGAAATCTGTTCCTCAGATGAAGTACCCGTAAAAAGCGGTCATCTTGCGGGGTCGTGACCTTTGGTCTGCCACTCCGTGGTCTGTCGGCGGTTCTGCCAGTCTGTCGGAGATGTGCGACCAGTCTGGTAATGGTCATCTTGGAGCAGTTCATGTTAATGGCAACCGCTCTCTGCGTCGCTCCCATCTGCAGCATACCTATGGCTCTCTCCCTCTGGACAACGGTCAGTTTGGGCATGTTCGTTGGTGTTAATCATTGCAACCAATGATAGGGAACAGATCCGTGCATAATTTATACCCGAAAATTGCACGATAATTTGGGAAAGAATGTTTTAAAAAATTGCTGAAAACACCCATATCTCCCAAAATCCGCAAAGCACGTGCAAAGAACGACAGAGAACATGAAGGCTGTATTCGTGAGATGAGTTCTTTACTGTTTTTGAACAGGTTGGCATCTTTGTTTCAAAGTGGCAAATCAGTTAATGTTGGTAACGTTTCTTTTGGCCGTCAGTTTATTAATAAATGCTTAATTATTAACTTATATTTCATTAATAGCTCACTTAGGGTAACTACAACCAAGGGGATGCGACCAAGGGGTCGTGGCTCTGTCAAGGGAGCAAATCCGAAAGACATTTTCTCCCTCATATTGTGCACGATTATTTAACCATTATTAAATGCTTAGTTATTAACTTACATTTCATTTCTAGCTCATTTAGTATAACTTCGGGCAAGGGTACATCCAACAATGGTTACTGGCTGTGTCAACTTGGCAGACAGTTCTGCTTATCCAGCACGACAGCACGTAAGTCAAACTACAGTCAACATCTGATACTACAGCGTCAAATGAACTCTTATGGGGCGGTGGGGTGGCCCAGTAGTTGAAGCGTTCGCTCGTGAAGATGGGTAATGGTTAATGGTTTTAGATAGTGAAGTCGGGTAGTGCTAACAGTTTGACATAGTGAAGTCGGGTAATGGTAAAAGTCTGAGAAAGTGAAGTCGGGTAATATAACAGTCTGAGATAGTGAAGTCGAGTAATAATAAACGGTTTGAGATAGTGAAATCGGGTAATAATTAAACGTTTGAGATAGTGAAATCGGGTAATAGTTAGAAGTTTGACATAGTGAAGTCGGGTAATAATAAACGGTTTGAGATAGTGAAGTCGGGTAATAGTAAAAGTCTGAGATAGTGATGTCGGGTAATAGTAAAAATCTGAGATAGTGATGTCGGGTAATAGTAAAGGTTTTAAAAAGTGAAGTCGAGTAATAGTAAACGGTTTGAGATAGTGAAGTCGAGTAATAGTAAAAGACTGAGATAGTGAAGTCGGGTAGAGGTAAAAGTTTGAAATAGTGAACTCGCTTAATAGTAAACGGTTTGGGATAGTGAAGCCGAGTAATAGTAAAAGTTTGAGATAGTGAAGTCGAGTAATGGTAAAAGTTTGAGATAGTGAAGTCGGGTAATAGTAAAAGTTTTAGAGAGTGAAGTCGAGTAGGGGTAAAAGTTTGAGATAGTGAAGTCGGGTAATAGTTAAAAGTTTGAGATAGTGAAGTCGGGTAATAGTTAAAAGTTTGAGATAGTGAAGTCGGGTAATTGTAAAAGTCTGAGATAGTGCAATCTGGTAATGGTTAAAAGTTTGAGAAAGTGAGGTCGGGTAAGGGTAAAAGTTTGAGATAGTGAAGTCGGGTAAGGGTAAAAGTCTGAGATAGGGAAGTCGGGTGAGGGTAAAAGTCTGAGATAGTGAAGTCAGGTAGTGGTAAAGGTCTGAGATAGTGAAGTCGGGTAATTGTAAAAGTCTTAAATAGTGAAGTCGGGTAATATAACAGTCTGAGATGGTGAAGTCGGGTAATAGTAAAAAATTTAGGGAGTGAAGTCGGGTTATGGTAAAAGGATTTGAGAGAGTGAAGACAGGTAATGGTTAAAGGTTTGAGAGAGTGAAGACGGGTAGTGGTAAAAGGTTTGAGAGAGTGAAGACGGGTAGTGGTTAAAGGATTTGAGAGAGTGAAGACGGGTAGTGGTTAAAGGTTTGAGAGAGTGAAGACGGGTAGTGGTTAAAAGTTTGAGAGAGTGAGGACGGGTAGTGGTTAAAGGTTTGAGAGAGTGAAGACGGGTAGTGGTTAAAGGTTTGAGAGAGTGAAGACGGGTAGTGGTTAAAGGTTTGAGAGAGTGAGGACGGGTAGTGGTTAAAGGTTTGAGAGCGTGAGGACGGGTAGTGGTTAAAGGTTTGAGAGCGTGAAGACGGGTAGTGGTTAAAGGTTTGAGAGAGTGAAGACGGGTAGTTGTTAAAGGTTTGAGAGAGTGAGGACGGGTAGTCGTTAAAGGTTTGAGAGAGAGAAGACGGGTAGTGGTTAAATGTTTGAGAGAGTGAGGACGGGTAGTGGTTAAAGGTTTGAGAGAGTGAAGACGGGTAGTGGTTAAAGGTTTGAGAGAGTGAGGACGGGTAGTGGTTAAAGGTTTGAGAGAGTGAGGACGGGTAGTGGTTAAAGGTTTGAGAGAGTGAGGACGGGTAGTGGTTAAAGGTTTGAGAGAGTGAAGACGGGTAGTGGTAAAAGGTTTGAGAGAGTGAAGACGGGTAGTGGTAAAAGGTTTGAGAGAGTGAGGACGGGTAGTGGTTAAAGGTTTGAGAGAGTGAAGACGGGTAGTGGTTAAAGGTTTGAGAGAGTGAAGACGGGTAGTGGTAAAAGGTTTGAGAGAGTGAAGACGGGTAGTGGTTAAAGGTTTGAGAGAGTGAAGACGGGTAGTGGTTAAAGCTTTGAGAGAGTGAGGACGGGTAGTGGTTAAAGGTTTGAGAGAGTGAGGACGGGTAGTGGTTAAAGGTTTGAGAGAGTGAGGACGGGTAGTGGTTAAAGGTTTGAGAGAGTGAGGACGGGTAGTGGTTCAAGGTTTGAGAGAGTGAGGACGGGTAGTGGTTAAAGGTTTGAGAGAGTGAAGACGGGTGATGGGGAAGTAGAAGACAGCAAAGCCCGTCAATGGTACGATTTGGAGGTAATGAGGCCTGGTAATGCTATATTGTGGAAATAACGTTTAAGTGTAGATTCGGCGAGCAGTGGTCAACACTGCCGTATATGTGAATGGCAGATTCTGAATGTAGGTTGGTATTTAGATCATATGTTTGGAATATTCAGGGCCAACTACGACAACAACAACTGCCATAAGAACTACGCCAACTACAACGACGACCAGCACAACTAAGCCAACTACAACGACTACAACCACCACTACAACTACGCCAACTACAACGACCACCACCACTACTACAACAACCACAACTACTACTACTACTACTACCCCAACTACAACGACAACTACTACTACTACGCCAACTACATCAACTACAACCACTACTACTACTACTACTACCCCAACTACAACGACAACTACTACTACTACGCCAACTACAACCACTACTACTACTACTACTACTACCCCAACTACAACGACCACTACCACTACTACGCCAACTACAACAACTACAACCACTACTACTACTATGCCAACTACAACGACCACTACTCCGTCTACTACAACGACTACGACCACTACTACTACTACTACGCCAACTACAACTACAACGACCACTACCACTACTACGCCAACTACAACGACCACTACCACTACTACGCCTACTACAACGACTACGACCACTACTACTACTACTACGCCAACAACAACGACCACTACCACTACATCGCCTACTACAACGACTGCGACCACTACGACAACCTCACCGACTACAACCACTACTACCACTACGACTACTACCACACCTACCACAACAACTACTACCACAACAACCACTACGCCGACGACTACAACGGCAATGTCAACAAACAGTGGTAAGTAATGTGTTTCATTTTATAATGATTGCATGTGTAAAGTGTTTCGCAAGATCCACCATTATTAAGCATCCCTATTTGCAGCTTGGGGTGGGGTTTAATCTCGTTGAAGATTATAGCATTTATACAACAAAGTGCACCTGTACGTGTGTGAATGCCCCGGATGTGTAATCAAACAAAAATACCCAACTCAGACACTAAGACACTCCGAGTGTTCTCAGGTCTGTTTAATGAATGATGAATTATTAATAAGTAATTTGCTGTAAAGCGCAGACAGTGGAGCATGGAAGTACATATGAGTAGTAGTAGCAGTAGTCGTAGTAGTAGTCGCAGTAGTAGTAGTAGTAATATGAGTAGTTGTAGTAGTAATAGTAGCAGTAGTAATAGTAGTAGTAGTAGTAGTCGCAGTAGTAGTAGTAGTAGTAATAGAAGTTGTAGTAGAAGTAGTAGTAGTAGTAGTAGTAGTAGTAGTAGTAGCAGAGCAGCAGCAGCAGCAGCAGCAGTAGTAGTAGTAGTAGTAGTAGTAGTAGTAGTAGTAGTAGAAGTAGTAACAATAATAAAGCTGCCGTTCGTCCTATGAGACGTCATCGGTTCTTGCATATTTTGTTCCTCTGTGACGTCGGGGCGGTCGGGTAGCCTAGTGGTTAAAGCGTTCGCTCGTCACACCGAAGACCCGGGTTCGATTCCCGACATGGGTACAATGTGTGAAGCCCATTTCTGATGACCCCGTCGTGATATTTCTGGAATATTGCTAAAAGCGGCGTAAAATCAAACTCACTCACTCACTCCTCTGTGACGTCATCAGTGTTTGCCTATGTTGGTCAGCTATGAGCTGGATGTTCGCGTCAAATTATCTGTCAGAAATGACTTGTAACGAGCATATCCTTTTCCTTCTTATCAACCCACAGCGTGTGAGGGGGCTGCCTTCACCTGTTTATTCCACAACCAGGCGGATTGTGAAGCAGAGTCGGGATGGGTGGATCATTCTATGAAGTGTGAATACCCGGATGAAGTGTGTTGCCACTTTTCGTAACAGCCATGGAGGTCCGTCAGCATGTGCCCGTCACGCAGGTAGGGTTGTTTGTTTTGTTTGTTTGTTGTTTAACGCCGGACACAGCAATATTCCAGCTATATGACGGCGGTCTGTACATAAATGAGTCTGGACCAGACAATTCAGCGATTGACATTATAAACGTAATTGGGATACGATGACATGCATTAACCAAGTCATCGAGCCTGACCACCCGATCCCGTTAGTCGCCTTTTACGGTAAGCATGGGCTGCTGAAGACCTATTCTACCCCGGATCTACACGGGTCATGTATGTGTGTGTAGGGGTAGGGGTGGTGTTGTTTTCGGGATCAAAGCCTTTGTTTCTTTTCTGTATAATAAATATTTTTCCCAAGTATTGTTACTGGACATTCAACATGACAAGTGAACAATATATATTCGGGAGTTAAACATAGACCTACAATATCTCTCTCTTTAACTCCCCCCCCCCAGCCCCCCCCCCCCCCCCCTCTCTCTCTCTCTTTCTCTCTCCCTCTCTCTCTCCCTCACCCCTCTCTCTCTCCCTCTCTCTTTCTCTCTCCCTCTCTCTCACCCCTCTCTCTCTCACCCCTCTCTCTCTCTCACCCACCTCTCTCTCTCCCTCTCTCTCACCCCTCTCCCTCTCTCTCTCACTCCTCTCTCTCTCTCACCCCCCTCTCTCTCTCCCTCTCTCTCTCTCACCCCTCTCTCTCTCACCCCTCTCTCTCTCTCACCCACCTCTCTCTCTCACTCTCTCTCACCCCTCTCTCTCTCTCACCCACCTCTCTCTCTCCCTCTCTCTCACCCCTCTCCCTCTCTCTCTCACTCCTCTCTCTCTCTCACCCCTCTCTCTCTCTCCCTCTCTCTCTCTCACCCCTCTCTCTCTCACACACACACACATGAGTGTATATAAGCTAATTGTCCAATGTATGATGAGTCATTAATGATACATTCCTTCTGTGTTTCAGATGCTGTGAATCCCCAAACCAACACCTTTATACCAGGGGTATCTATGTCTCCCCTACAACCACTTTACTGGTGCTTTCTTCATACAATAAAACAATTACATAACACGACATTAATACCGAAGGTCAAACGTACGTGTGAACACGGTTGTTTACTTTAAACCGCTTTTTTATCCCGGCGTGTCAGCTTGTGGCAGGAAAGCTTAAAAAGATGCAGGTCTCAGGTGTTTACCACGGCATTGTGTGTCAAAGAATGGTAACCATGACGATATCAGGAGAATAATTCAGCACATCGTAACGTGGTGCCTTAGATGACTCGGCCTTGAGGGTGAGTGAGTTGGGTTTAACGCCGCTTTTAACAATATTCCAGTTATATCACGGCGTGTAAGCTTGATGTGGGAGGAAAGCCCAAAGTGATGCAGGTTTTAGACGTTTATCACTTTGGTGAAACCCACGAGCACGGGTATGGTGCTGACAAACCTCGAAACATAATCGGGGCGAACCGGAATTCGAACCCCCAATCATAGGTTTCTGGCGAGCCCAAGGGACGCAACTCTGCACAGCGAATTGCAGCGCTATAGACGACTGGGCCACCCGTGCCCCCTCCCCTCTTCTATTAAGATAGTGGGCGTTATGGTAATGATTATTATTAATGTATAGTTATCAACAAATGTTTGTGGATTTATTTATATATATTTATAGTTACTTTTGCTTTTAAGTATATGCTGGTATACGTTTACGAAAGCTGTCATATATATTGTAAGTTGTGGGCCGATCTCGAGGGGTATATGGTGTGATGTACCCCAAGCCGTCAGTGGCTCACACACAGGGTATATCACACCATATACCCCCGGGGATCGGTTGACAATGAATTTATCTCACCGTCATTCATTTACACAGACCCGAAATATATGGCCCAAGGTTCGCGGAGTAAAACGCTTTGATTCAGCCATTTTGACCGCTAGCAGACAAGGCAAACAAACCGAGTTACTTCCCTTTCCCACATGCTTTCGGATAAACATCGAGACTAATGCGAGACAAGCAAGTTACCTAAGGTGTGTTCCGATTGCTTCCTCAGCGCTGTACACGAGCATGGTACGTGAGCGGTCGACATTGAAAATTATTACCCGCTCCTTATCCAATCAGAAACTAGTATGTTCAAGTAAGGTGGGATTCATATATATATACTCAGTCTGCTCTGATGTTTCTGATGAACAAGATGTTAGGACCTGTGCAAAATGTGGATCTGATACTATTGATAGCTCTCTTTCAGACAGTGGACTAATTATTGAAGACAGAACTGTTGATTTTACATTGATGGGAGTGCCTGGCTATTGTGTTTTGGCTGCAGAAAGCAATTTCATTATGCATGTATAAACAACATATTTACTGACAGTGTTGATGTTATGATTGATCTGGAATTTGATCATTACAATTGTGAGTTTTGTAACTATATTATAGAGATCTAAAATGGCATTATAAGCAGCTTTGTGCTTATTTATTTCAACGTCTATACAAAGGGTCTGAACATGAGTAATTTAGTAGACCCACTTTTGTATGCCATTACTGCAGTAACTGGCTCATAAACCATGAGTACCAAAGTCCTGACAAGTAACACAACACAGTGCATGTATTTTCATATTTCATCTCTAAAGGGATGAAAAGGTTGTTATTTTATGCTACAGAGCAATAACAAAATATATGAGTTACAACTCCGTTACAACAAACTCAACTCTGTTACGTCAGGATCTTTTTAATAGATGACTTCTTTTGACAACTGATGAAAAACTTTGTTGTTTTTATTAGTTTTAACTTTAGAGTAGGATTAATGATAATATATGTTGTGACAAAAGATGAAAAATACTATATTTTGGATACTGTCTTTCATGGAAATGACTTTGTTGTTTTGGCGAGCACTTACAAATGTCCAATCATACATTTTATTTAGCCAGTTTCCATTTGTATTAACACTGAATTGTATTCGCACAAGTTAATTGCTGAATATGGTTTTATATTTCAAAACAACCTAGCGCTATTAAAATTACTTTCCATTTTGTGATCCGTAACGGAGTTGAATGTCCTAGCGGATTAGGCTAATTCATTAATTATTTTCTAATTAATTAAACACATCAATGCACTGCATTGAAATAGAAAGTACTTCTCAAGTATCATATGCTCTTATATCAAGAGAAAATTATATTAGGGACACTTTTATTTATGCAAGTTCATAATCAGAAAATTTGTCGGTTTTGAGATTTTTACCCTTTTCCGTCTTCAGTATAGGGTGGTACAGTTAACATGAATGTCTTTGTCGAACACTCTGATTTCCCTCTTCCAAAATGGTACGGACAAGATATAAATTCAGCTGATAGATCGAGAAAACCGAATCACTTTGATTACTCAGCCAGGACCAAGCCAGTGCCAGCGACCGGCCGTTGGTTCGATATTCAAAGCGCGGCGCTAATGTGACTTTTAGAATTTTCTTATAGGTGTCCTTCATACTAACAACAATGCGCTTGAATTACCATAAGTTTAAGAAATTCTTCTTAAAGAATCTTGGGTGTCGGTGCTGTTATGTTTGCAAACACAACAGCAGGCGTATGTTGTTAATGCGTATGCATAGAAATGTCAACAATGCCCATATTTGGGCCTGTATTAATAATCATGCACAACCAGATTTTGCAACCGGTTTCAGTTTGGTCTTTCACTTAAATATATATTTAACGTGGGTAATAAATAAAATACCACACCCATTCTCGTTAGATACCATTTTTACGAAACTCGTATATATATAATTTTAATACTTTCTTTTATTCAATTTTATGTATAAGGGTATTTCAGAGGTGTTTGAATGTTTAATTTGATAGATACGACTCTGGTTCAAGGAGAGACTTAATATTGCTATGTGTTGTATTTTGAACTTTTTAAAGGGTAGAATGCCAATCCTTTCGGAATATATCTAAGTTGTTGTAAAACGATATGAATGTCACCAATAGATTGCAAGCTCCATTTTAACCCAAAGCCATGATTAAAAAGAGTTAAGCGTACACGAGAAGCCAACATGTTCTTCCCAATAGTATCACGATCTATTACAGGCTTCCTTTTGCAGACGATGTTCAGGCACACATAATAACTTCAGCCATTAGAGTGGCATCGAGTATAAGTTGCTGTATGTAGTGGGAACCTCCCACATTCGCCATAACTATATTACATAGAGTTTACATACACACATCAAGAAATCTTTTACAGGCGAACAGGTGAACTTTTTCGATAGAATGAAACTTTCTACAGACCCATATGCCTCTGCCATACAATTAGATCGGCTGTATTTGGCAATCAAACAGTTTAAAGGAAAGGCGAGGTGTAACAACGCCAAGTGTAAACAAAACAGACCGCAATTGAAAGAGAGCTTTTCTTTGCAAGGTTTGATATATTTAACACTGATTTACTGAGGCTTTGTGTAATTGTGAATAATATTCCAAGGTATGTATATTCCTCGACAGTCATTTTTTTTCACATTCAAATGTCAACTTTTCTTAAACGACTGGACCATCGACATGCGTACAGCTGGAGGAAAACACGTCCGAATCTATTGACCATTTTATAGTGGGATGATCGTTTTCAAATGTCGTGACGTCAGTTGTATACACAAATTCACAAATGTGATCTTTTGGTAGGTTTGAAAGGAAATATGCATCTTTAGCTGCGAACGCCACCACGAAAAAAGTTTTTTTCTGGACCCTGAGGTCAGTTTTAACACTATGTTGTTCATTCAGGTGAATGAAATATGCATCTTAAATATATCCACAAGAATATAGGACAGATTAACATGCAGGCTAAGAAACACACAGCATCAAGAGTCTAAAGCATATCATCCCGATATCAAAAGCAAACGAAGCGGTCGTAAAATAGCCCGATACTTCCGGCGTGGACTTGTTTTTCAAGGGAGACAAATTATTAAAAAACCACAAACAACGTCCGCTACATCCTGAAGTATCAGCCATGTGACTTCATTACAACACTGCGATACCAGTGCCCCCCAGTGCAAATTACAAACAAATATTAAATGCAACGCCTTATGTCCAGTGAGTGATCAACTATTTCATATTCTGGGATGTCGGGTGGTGGGAGGGGGGCGAGGGATGGGATTTTGTTTGGAGACTGGAAATGCTCTCAGCTATAGCTGCAAACCCGGATAGACTTTTTATTTAAACTATGAATCTCAGCAACAATGTATTTGTGTGCGAGGCAATTTCTATTTTGATCTCGTCAGTCCGAAGCATAACTATTTGTTTCAAGCATTAACAGAGACCGTTTGTTTTAATCAACAGCCAATTAACACACACACCACACTCACACGTACAAACACACCAGATTCACACATTGAGAAACACACATACACACATCAGTCACCACACATATCACACACACACCACTCACACGTACAAACAGACCAGATTCACACATTGAGAAACACACATACACACATCAGTCACCACACATATCACACACACCACACTCACACGTACAAACACACCAGATTCACACATTGAGAAACACACAAACACACACACCACTCACACGTACAAACACACACACCACACTCACACGTACAAACACACCAGATTCACGCATTGAGAAACACACAAACACACACATCACAGTCACACACACCACACTCACACGTACAAACACACCAGATTCACACATTGAGAAACACACATACACACATCACAGTCACAACACACATCACACACACCACACTCACACGTACAAACAGACCAGATTCACACATTGAGAAACACACAAACACACACATCACAGTCACCACACACACACCACACTCACACGTACAAACACACCAGATTCACACATTGAGAAACACACAAACACACACATCACAGTCACCACACACATCACACACACCACACTCACACGTACAAACACACCAGATTCACGCATTGAGAAACACACAAACACACACATCACAGTCACCACACACATCACACACACCACACTCACACGTACAAACACATCAGATTCACACATTGAGAAACACACAAACACACACATCACAGTCACCACACACATCACACACACACCACACTCACACGTACAAACACACCAGATTCACACATTGAGAAACACACAAACACACACATCACAGTCACACACACCACACTCACACGTACAAACACACCAGATTCACACATTGAGAAACACACAAACACACACATCACAGTCACCACACACATCACACACACCACACTCACACGTACAAACACACCAGATTCACACATTGAGAAACACACAAACACACACATCAGAGTCACCACACACATCACACACACACCACACTCACACGTACAAACACACCAGATTCACACATTGAGAAACACACAAACACACAAACACACACATCACAGTCACCACACACACACCACACTCACACGTACAAACACACCAGATTCACACATTGAGAAACACACATACACACATCACAGTCACCACACACATCACACACACCACACTCACACGTACAAACACACCAGATTCACACATTGAGAAACACACAAACACACACATCACAGTCACCACACACACACCACACTCACACGTACAAACACACCAGATTCACACATTGAGAAACACACAAACACACACATCACAGTCACCACACACATCACACACACCACACTCACACGTACAAACACACCAGATTCACGCATTGAGAAACACACAAACACACACATCACAGTCACCACACACATCACACACACCACACTCACACGTACAAACAGACCAGATTCACACATTGAGAAACACACAAACACACACATCACAGTCACCACACACATCATACACACACCACTCACACGTACAAACACACCAGATTCACACATTGAGAAACACACAAACACACACATCACAGTCACCACACACACACCACACTCACACGTACAAACACACCAGATTCACACATTGAGAAACACACAAACACACACATCACAGTCACCACACACATCACACACACCACACTCACACGTACAAACAGACCAGATTCACACATTGAGAAACACACAAACACACACATCACAGTCACCACACACATCACACACACACCACTCACACGTACAAACACACCAGATTCACACATTGAGAAACACACAAACACACACATCACAGTCACCACACACATCACAGTCACCACACCACTCACACGTACAAACACACCAGATTCACACATTGAGAAACACACAAACACACACATCACAGTCACCACACACATCACACACACACCACTCACACGTACAAACACACCAGATTCACACATTGATAAACACACAAACACACACATCACAGTCACCACACACATCACTCACACACCACTCACACGTACAAACACACACCACCACACACACGCACAATCACACACACCACACTCACACGTACAAACAGACCAGATTCATACACACACACCACTCACACGTACAAACACATACCACCACACACACGCACAATCACACACACCACACTCACACGTACAAACACACCAGATTCACACATTGAGAAACATACAAACACACACAACAGAGTCACCACACATATCTCACACACACCACTCAAACGTACCAATACACCAGATTCACACACACGCACAATCACACACACCACACTCACACGTACAAACACACCAGATTCACACATTAAGAAACACACAAACACACACATCACAGTCACCACACATATCACACACACACCCTCACACGTACAAACACACCAGATTCACACATTGAGAAACACACAAAAACACACATCACAGTCACCACACACATCACACACACACCACTCACACGTACAAACACACCAGATTCACACACACGCACAATCACACACACCACACTCACACGTACAAACACACCAGATTCACACATTGAGAAACACACAAACACACACATCACAGTCACCACACACATCACACACACACCACTCACACGTACAAACACACCAGATTCACACATTGAGAAACACACAAACACACACATCACAGTCACCACACACATCACAAACACACCACTCACACGTACAAACACACACCATCACACACACGCACAATCACACACACCACACTCACAGGTACAAACACACCAGATTCACACATTGAGAAACACACAAACACACACATCACAGTCATCACACACACACGCACACACCACTCACACGTACAAACACACACACGCACAATCACACACACCACACTCCACGAACAAACACACCAGATTCACACATTGATAAACACACAAACACACACATCACAGTCATCACACACATCACACACACACCACTCACACGTACAAACACACCAGATTCACACATTGATAAACACACAAACACACACATCACAGTCATCACACACACACGCACACACCACACTCACACGTACAAACACACCAGATTCACACACACACCACACTCACACGTACAAACAGACCAGATTCACACACATCACACATCACACTCACACGTACAAATACACCAGATTCACACATTGAGAAACACACAAACACACACACATCACAGTCATCACACACATCACACACACACCACTCACACGTACAAATACACCAGATTCACACATTGAGAAACACACAAACACACACACATCACAGTCATCACATACACACGCACACACCACTCACACGTACAAATACACCAGATTCACACATTGAGAAACACACAAACACACACACATCACAGTCATCACACACACACGCACACACCACACTCACACGTACAAACACACCAGATTCACACATTGATAAACACACAAACACACACACATCACAGTCATCACATACACACGCACACACCACACTCACACGTACAAACACACCAGATTCACACATTGATAAACACACAAACACACACACATCACAGTCATCACACACACACCACACTCACACGTACAAACACACCAGATTCACACACATCACACATCACACTCACACGTACAAATACACCAGATTCACACATTGAGAAACACACAAACACACACACATCACAGTCATCACACACATCACACACACACCACTCACACGTACAAATACACCAGATTCACACATTGAGAAACACACAAACACACACACATCACAGTCATCACATACACACGCACACACCACTCACACGTACAAATACACCAGATTCACACATTGAGAAACACACAAACACACACACACATCACAGTCATCACACACACACGCACACACCACACTCACACGTACAAACACACCAGATTCACACATTGATAAACACACAAACACACACACATCACAGTCATCACATACACACGCACACACCACACTCACACGTACAAATACACCAGATTCACACATTGATAAACACACAAACACACACACATCACAGTCATCACACACACACGCACACACCACACTCACACGTACAAACACACCAGATTCACACATTGATAAACACACAAACACACACACATCACAGTCATCACATACACACGCACACACCACACTCACACGTACAAATACACCAGATTCACACATTGATAAACACACAAACACACACACATCACAGTCATCACACACACACGCACACACCACACTCACACGTACAAACACACCAGATTCACACATTGATAAACACACAAACACACACACATCACAGTCATCACATACACACCACACTCACACGTACAAACACACCAGATTCACACATTGATAAACACACAAACACACACACATCACAGTCATCACACACACACGCACACACCACACTCACACGTACAAACACACCAGATTCACACATTGATAAACACACAAACACACACACATCACAGTCATCACACACACACGCACACACCACACTCACACGTACAAACACACCAGATTCACACATTGATAAACACACAAACACACACACATCACAGTCATCACACACACACGCACACACCACACTCACACGTACAAACACACCAGATTCACACATTGATAAACACACAAACACACACACATCACAGTCATCACACACACACGCACACACCACACTCACACGTACAAACACACCAGATTCACACATTGATAAACACACAAACACACACACATCACAGTCATCACATACACACGCACACACCACACTCACACGTACAAACACACCAGATTCACACATTGATAAACACACAAACACACACACATCACAGTCATCACACACACACGCACACACCACACTCACACGTACAAACACACCAGATTCACACATTGATAAACACACAAACACACACACATCACAGTCATCACATACACACGCACACACCACACTCACACGTACAAACACACCAGATTCACACATTGAGAAACACACAAACACACACACATCACAGTCATCACACACACACGCACACACCACACTCACACGTACAAACACACCAGATCCACACATTGAGAAACACACAAACACACACACATCACAGTCATCACATACACACGCACACACCACTCACACGTACAAACACACACACATCACAGTCATCACATACACACGCACACACCACTCACACGTACAAACACACACACATCACAGTCATCACCCACATCACAGTCATCACACACATCACAGTCATCACACACATCACAGTCATCACACACACACGCACTTTGTTAATAGCGTGGGACCATGCTCATACTATCAGTCACTAGTTCAGATCGAGAGGCGAGTATTTACAAGTCGTTATGAAATAGCTGGAATAACGCGGGCATTAAAATAAAACCACAAAAAAGGTAATCGTTAATAGGTACAACACAGTGCAATTCACTGTCACACACAAATTTCTCTCTTATCAAATACCGCCGTGATATTGCTGGAATATTGCTAAAAGCGGCGTAAAACCGAACTCACACTTTATCAAATAGCATCGACAAATTGAATTTATGCCTGATTTAATAGACCACCATGTGTTTCATATGATAATAACTCCGAACAAATGAAAATGTGAAGGTATTCTTGCCTCACTGAAACGAGAACTATATGCATTCTTTCGGCTGTTGAAATACGTTGGCCCGTTGGGCGTGTATGATTTAATTATCTTTCAGTTGCAAGCGGTATAGCGATAGAAATAAATAGGGAATGTGTTCTTTGATATCAAATACTAGTATATGAACGCGAGTCTATAAAAGTTTAAAACTCCTAGGCTTGTCGAGTTTGTTTGTTGTTCAGCAATATTCCAGCTATATGACGCGGTCTGTAAATAATCAAGTCTCGACCAGACAACCCACTGATTGACATCATGAGCATCGATCCACGCAATTGGGATACGGTGACATGCATCAACCAAGTCAGCGAGCCTGACCACCCAATCCCGTTAGTCGCCTTTTACGGCAAGCATGGATTGCTGAAGACCATTTCTTACCGGGTCTTCACGGGTCTGCATTATCTTCGGACCTACCAAAAGTTGCTATGTGGAGTGAGTATGGTTTTAAGCCGCTGTTAGCAATATTCCGGCAATATCAAGATGGGAGATACTAGGAATGGGCTTCACACATTGTTCATATTTGGCTTGCAGAGTGAAAACAAAATCTGTTACAATATATCTGTTAAAAAACATTTTCATCATCATAAGAAATTTCTACTAAAGGAACAGTCTATTGTACTATGTCGAATATGAGCATGCGTCTCTGAATCCCAATCAAATAGTGATGACACCACGTGTTCTCAGCAAGGTGGCAACGGTCACAAACACGTGCAAAGGCAAGTCAAATATTCACCTGAAAACTCATGCTGACATAAGGAAAAGCCAAAAAGGGAAATTGCATCGGAATATTTTTTTGTCGCTGATGTGTCAAATGTGGGAACGGACTCGACATTTCTACCATAAAACGTTTTGAAAGCTATATTTAGACCTTGAAAGACGTAACCACGATCAAACAACTTTTGAGCTCGTATGAGGCTCCTTAAAATCTCTTTAAAAGAGCACGCTCCATTTGTCCTCCAAAGTTTGTAAATGTAGTCACTAAAAGCCGGAGCTGGGAATATATCTGGACATAAAGGGTACACTGACTGGGTTGAAGTCTTCCCTCTTGTCATACAGACATGTCGATAGTATTGTGTCACTCTGAATCGTCACAAAGAACACCCACCATAACATTTTGACGCAGATACCTTTTCACAAGAATCAGAGCACAGGCGACCCAGCCCTTTAAGGTGTTGGAACTCAACGTACACAGTTGCATCCCTTGGATAGGACAGGAGCCTATGGTCGTGGGTTCGAATCCCAGATTCACGCCGATTATGTTTCTAGGTTTGTCAGTACCATACCCGTACGCGCAGGTTTTGATCAAACCCTTAAACCCTCTTAGTGCCACGGGATCATATATGTCCCTGACTTGTTGCACCCTCTTAGTGCCACGGGATCATATATGTCCCTGACTTGTTGCACCCTCTTAGTGCCACGGGATCATATATGTCCCTGACTTGTTGCACCCTCTTAGTGCCACGGGATCATATATGGTCCCTGATTTTACACACCCTCTTAGTGCCACGGGATCATATATGGTCCCTGATTTTACACACCCTCTTAGTGCCACGGAATCATATATATGGTCCCTGATTTTACACACCCTCTTAGTGCCACGGGATCATGTATGGTCCCTGATTTTACACACCCTCTTAGTGCCAAGGGATCATATATGGTCCGTGACTTTACACACCCTCTTAGTGCCACGGGATCATATATGGTCCCTGATTTTTCACACCCTCTTAATGCCACGGGATCATATATGGTCCGTGACTTTACACACCCTCTTAGTGCCACGGGATCATATATGGTCCCTGATTTTACACACCCTTTTAGTGCCACGAGATCATATATGGTCCCTCACTTTTCGCGCCCTCTTAGTGCCACGGGATCATATATGTCCCTCACTTTTCTCACCCTCTTAGTGCCACGGGATCATATATGGTCCCTGATTTTACACACCCTCTTAGTGCCACGGGATCATATATGGTCCCTAATTTTACACACCCTCTTAGTGCCACGGGATCATATATGGTCCCTGACTTTACACACCCTCTTAGTGCCACGGGATCATGTATGGTCCCTGATTTTACACAACCTCTTAGTGCCACGGGATCATATATGGTCCCTGACTTTACACACCCTCTTAGTGCCACGGGATCTTACATGGTCCATGACTTTACACACCCTCTAAGTGCCACGGGATCATATATGGTCCCTGATTTTACACACCCTCTTGGTTACTTTTCCCCACCGTGCAGTGATTGTCGGACGACAACTAAAGTTTACATATTTTTATCGAGCTTGTGTCATGGCGATTTAGCACGACGCCTGAGACGTCACGACAGTGCAGATTGTCTTTCGGGTTATGATGCTGATTTACAGAAAATATTCAAATCTAAGATATGGAAAGATAGCTATGATCGTTAATGTAAAGGTGGTATGGTGTATATTAATGGGCAGGAAGTTCATGATCAAAGCGTAAACATTGAATGGCTGAGCCCGAAGTGGGGCACGTGCGCATCAAAGCTGTGCCGCGATTTCTTGTCTACCAGTTGTCCTATATGCTCGCCCGTTTCGAAAAATAACTGCTGCTTTTTTCGCCTTTTGTCGCAAAAGGAGATTTCAAAAGTGTGGCCACGACATCTGACCTGAGTTGACGCCATATTGTAAACATTTTTGTCATGGTCGGTTGGACATGTGGTAGCTCGGCCCCCGTTTCTGTCGATGGTACACGCGATACAAACATAATACAACAACTGAAAACATCAACATAACTTCCACAATGATGACAGCAATACCTTTTAGCATTTCGGTTACCCGCTTATGGATACGATGTGCTGTAAAGTTTCGATTTGTTTTTCCTTTCATTGAAACTGTGATAATGGCGCTATGATTGGTTTGCTGAAATAGTATTTTCCGCGAGTCTAATATACATGGTACATGCTGTGATTGTACAAGATAATTGATAACCAAGTGTGAATGTATATATATCATCAAATACACATAATGATTATAAATCTTCTCTAGAAAATGGAATATATTATCACAACACGACAGCTCGTATTTCAAACATTCTGTCATGGATATTAGATATGATAATCTATTGAAAGTCTTCAACTCTTATTTGATATGTTATCTGAAATATCAGCAATGAGTAAACGCTTTATTTTCTTTCGTTTAATGATGTTTAAATCTGCAATTGTATTGGCTAGTAGATGGTCGTTGTGAATTTGCCATCTGGACAGGTGCGCGTGACCTCGCGTGTTGTAACGTGGATGACGTCACGTCAAACAGCTGATGTTGTGGTAGTACAGCGGATACACGTGGTTTCAGTTTCCAAATAATAATATTCTCTTTGACTGAAGTAGAAAGTAGACGAGTGCATCACGAATGGGAAGTTATCGACGAGTGAATGAGACCGTGTATCACCACGGACCTATATTGTATATTATACAAGTCCGTGGTATCACTTGACTAACACTGTTAGAATATAACGCAGTTTCCTGAGTTTGATTTGTTGACTTATGTGCTTTTCATATATGCTTGAAGGCTTGATATTCATAGAAGATAATATGCATGTGGTTGAGTAAGGGAATGGAATGTTTTACAGTAAGAACATATTAAACGTTTTTCCATAATTTGGCCTCATATATTAGAGATTCGCGTTGTTCAGTTCATAAAATAAACAGTAAAAGTAATTAGATCAACATACAATATATAGATAATCGATTTATGAAAGACAAAATGTTTTCGCTGTGTTTCATGTGATTTCGTTTTAAAGTATTAAATAGTTTTCATTATTGTTTTTTTCACTGCGCATTATCTAAATTATCAAATACTTCGATCCGTGACATACGTATTTAATAATAATTACTTTGTTTTGTATCCTTAGTAAGAAATAGAATTTGTAAAAAAAATCTTGTCAAGGAGCACAATGAATGCATTCTTGTGTGTTTTCACAATTTTAAATTGTATATGTTCCCTCCAAGCTGTAGTTTAGCTGGGCCAAAAGACGTAAGGAAAGACATAATAACAGAACACCGTTTATCTTAATTAAACTTTTTTTTATATTTTGCTGGATATTTTTCGAAGTTGAATGCCAAGATATATTTTTCCTTTTATGACAAATAATTTCATTATTGTCATTGACCTACGATTATTATCTATTTCAAACTTTTTCTTTTGTAGAATGGGTTGGTTGTTGTAAATGACGGCGTTCTGTAAATAATCGAATCTTGACCAGACAATCCAGTGATTAATATCATGAGCATCGATCCACGCAATTGGGATCGATGACATTCATCAACCGAGTCAGCGAGCCTGACCACCTGATCCCGTTAGTCGCCTCTTACGAAAAGCAAAGTCGCCTTTTACGGCAAGCATGGGTTGCTGAAGACCTATTCTACCCGGATCTCCACGGGTCTTGTAGAATTGGATGAAATGGGAATCTGTACTGGAAATAAATCACGTATGTCATTGAAGGTACATGTATACATAGCTAGCTGCAAATACACCTCTAAAGTCGTATTTATAAAACAATATGAAAGAAAAAGTTGTATTTCATGGACTGACCTTACAGGTATATTTTGAGCAAAGGTCTGAGGTGGGCAGCCAAGTGCAAAATACAAGGTGAGGCGAGGATACATGTTTTCTTGTGGTCGTTAACAACACATCATAGAATCCGAAGCATCAGTAAACGGTCTGTTTGATAAACGAGGAATGCTTATATGACATATGGCGCCCGAGTTACGAATGGTCGAAAATAGATTTACTGCCCATGAATGCGCTTCAACTATTTTGATTGAATCTACTTGTACTTACTCTTGGGTGGTCGTACGTTAGCATAACATTGTTAATTATTAAGAAACAGTAATGATGTTCGATATTGAGCGATGTCAATTTGGGTATTCTTGGGGCTGTTTAGCGATCATTCACATTTTGTCATTTGAAAATGTCCGATGTCAAATACTCCGAAGTTGTTTTTTATCACTGACACAGAAACATATATGGACTGATTCTTTATGATTCCGTCATTCGTATTGTTACAAACTCTTTGACACAGTCTGCGTATAAGCTAATCACAACCACTTTCGTTAATTTTGTTTTTGACGTCAAAACCACTGACAATTTCATCGTTTTTTTTTATCGGTAAGTATAAATCCCGGAAAATTCTAAATGCATGTGTAGTTCGACATTAATGTCACATGCCTATCACCGTCAGGATATGTTCTTTCCAATGATATGAATTATTGGACATTTAGATTTCAAATAAGGGTGCTAACTTGACTTTACCTGCCACATTCGGGGGCTTCCACATTACGATTAATGTAGAAAAGTAGGAAACATTACCAGCACTGGCTAAGCAGTGCATCGATCTTATGGATTTGTTGCCTTGAAGCCCCCGTTACACTATCAAAAACTTTCATAAAAAACTTGGTCAAAGAAAGCTTTTCTTGGTCCAAGTTGGACTGTTTACACTCAACAAAGTTTTGGACAGGCCGTCAAAGTTTTGGCGGGAATTATCTTGCCAAGGGGGATGCTACTGACGAAGAATTGTTTGCTGTTGTCATATGTATTTTGTGTCTTGCCATGTTGTGAAGGCGGCGTCGGGGTAGGCATTGATCAAAGTTTGACGAGAAATAGGAGCGGTTTCTATTCCATCATTAGTTTTTGACGGCATGTTACACTATAAAAAACTTGGTTAAAAGTTTTGATAGTGTAACGAGGGGTGTTGGAAAGACAATCAACTCGAGTTTCATGTTATACAGGTTGTTTCACTGTGTGAAGAAATAAGAACGTTGTAACATTTTTGATACAATGTATACGGTTTTGAAACCGTGACATCGGCACAGTGCGGTACTCAACGGTATGCCAAAACCAGACGGCCAGACTCGCGCACTCACTCACTCACTCATTCACTCACTCACGCACTCACTCACTCACTCACTCACTGATGAACCCCTGATGCACTAAGAATTGCTGCGCCTTTGACGACTGGGCAACTCGGTGCATTTTGTGACCACAATATAATTGTTCGTGGCAATTGCATTGTTATCATTGATGAGTTGGTTGGCATGATGTTATACATTTTATTACTTGCCCGTAAAGAGATCACATTGTGAAATACCAAAACGAGTGCTTATGTACTCTCGGAACAAGTTTCACACAGCTGTATTACACATTGTGATATACCAAAACGCGTGCTTATGTACTCTCGGAACAGGTTTCACAGACCTGTATTACACAATGAGGGATATCTCCGAGTTGGGGCCCATCAAGTGTAAACGTATTATAACGTTATAAATAATTTGGTTGTGTGCTCTCAACAATATCACAAATACAACATGCTTCTTGTACTAGACAAGAAGTCAAGGTGATGTTTTTTTAACATTAATAACAACAATACAATGGATGACTAAACAAAATTATATATTTGTCAGTTATCTGTTTGATCGGGGTTACTGAGTGGAATATGGAATACCAAACGAGCACCAGTGTAATATCAATCTTAGGCCAGGTTCACACAGTGCCGATTATGGCTCCCGTTTGAGGTCAGACAGCGCTACGACACGAAAAGTGAAAAAGTCGGATTACTATCCTCAATGATCTGGAATGTGCTATCATTGTCTGATCGCAGTCGTATACGTTCATAACAGAGTCCAACGGATCGGAAAAGGTCCAGAGAGGTCGGCCAAGCACTCCCGACAGTATGGTGCGTCCCGTAACATTCGGGAAACTCATCCGATTTTGTCTAGTTGGATTACAATCGTGACTATGTCGTGACATATTCTGCCGTATCGGATCAAAATCGTAACAATGTCCTCTGTTGCCTGGACGGTGTCCTGTGGATCGGAACGCTGTCGTGGTGAACGGGCATGCATTGTTCATTGCCGTTTCTTGTCGATTGAGTCCAGATTGCGTCCAGATCTCGCCGAATGCGAACCGTGTTTATCGGTTCACTGTCCGGTCACTGTCTGATGTCTGTCGGATCGCATTCGGAAGAATCGGGGCGCTGTCGGGACAGATTCGGTCGTTTGTTTACCATGCGGAAGATACAAATCGGATCAGATTCGGATTGAGAACGGGAGAATCGGGACGAATTCGGCTGGAAACGGCTGAATCGGGACGCTTCCTGAACAATATCTGATTGTTTGTGAATTTCCCGCCACGAATCAAAGGATCTTGATCAGACTTTTGACATATTGTAATCGGGAATGGTCCTATCAAGGACGGCAGTACAAATCCTGAATGTGTGACTGAGCCCTTATGAAACGAGTGTTTTCAATGTAGAACTAAGTTACCTGTTGATTTAACCGCGCTGAATTTAACATTTGAAAATTCAATTTAGCGCGGTTAAATCTACAGGTAACCTAGCTCTACCTTGAAAACACAGTATGTTTATATCTCTCCTAAATATATAATGTTAACTCATCAACGTTCATCCACAAACTGTGTGTGTGTGTGTGTGTGGGGGGGGGGGGGGGGGGGGGGGGGGGGCTTCTATATTATTAATGTTCAGTCATCTGGCATGCTTGCAAACCGAATAGACCTTTGTTGTCTAACCTAACAGTGAATGGTTGGGTGAGGCCATCTATAGCACAGCGATGTGACTGCCATCTGGAGGTAAATCATTAGGTCTTATCACGAAATCGCCCGTTGTGGATAGTTAAACACTAAACATCCTTTGATGTTGCTTGTTGTAATTGGGGTGTCGTTTTGGGGGGAATCAAAACACTGGGTAGTGTGAAAATTTGAACTATTTTGCGAAATAGCTTATTCACTCAAATGTATATGCGTGGCAGTAAGGAATGTATTATTAAACTGCATATTGTAAATAAATATAATTGAACATTAATTTTTTTAAAACCTTTTAATGACTGCCAATAAATGTAGATAAACGTCGATTCACACGACGATGATTCCTAATTCTACCTTTTTCATATTTTTTTTGTTCACCATTTCAAACTCATCCAAGTGTAATTCGACTAAAGTCGCATTTGCTTCACTGCATCTCAAACATCACAGGGTCGACCTCACGGTAATGAACCTAAATTATGCAAGTGTAAAATGCAGTAGACGGCGGCGAAATAAGTGAACCAAGTGTTGGGGTTGTGTGACACATCAGATGAGGATGCTGAATAGCATTTAGTGTTTGTTTGATGTTTAACGCCGCACTCTGCAATATGCTAACTATATGATGGCGGTCTGTAGTGAGTGAGTGAGTGAGTTGGGTTTAATGCCGCTTTTAACAGTATTCCAGTTATATCACGGCGTGTCAGCTTAATGTGGGAGGAAAGCCCGAAGTGATGCAGGTCTCAGACGTTTACCACTTCGGTGAAACCCACGAGCACGGGTATGGTGCTGACAAACCTAGAAACATAATAGGGGCGAACCGGGATTCGAACCCACAATCATAGGTTTCTGGCGTGCCCAAGGGACGCAACTCTGCGCAGCGAATCGCGGCGCCTTAGACGACTGGGCCACCCGTGCCCCCGATGGCGGTCTGTACCTGATCGAGTCTGAACCAGGCAATCCAGTCAGGGAAGGTGACTTGGTGGATGCATGTCATCGGTCCCAATTGCGTGGATCGATGCTCATTTTGTGATGCACATGTTACATACCTGTTTTGTTTGTTTGTTTGTTTGTTTGTTGTTTAACGCCTCACTCAGCAATATTAAAGCTATATGACTGCGATCTGTAAATAATCGAGTATGGACCAGACAATCCAGTGATTGACATCATGATCATCGATCCACGCAATTGGGATCGATGACATGCATCAACCAAGTCAGTGAGCCTGACCACCCGATCCCGTTAGTCTCCTCTTACGACAAACATAGTCGTCTTTTACGGCAGGGCCCAGTCGTCTAAGGCGCCGCGATTCGCTGTGTAGAGTTGCGCCCCTTGGGCACGCCAGAAACCTATGATTGTGGGTTCGAATCCTGTTCGCCCCAATTATGTTTCTAGGTTTGTCAGCACCATACCCGTGCTCGTGGGTTTCACCGAAGTGGTAAACATCTGAGACCTGCCTTACTTCGGGCTTTCCTCCCACATTAAGCTGACACGCCGTGATATACTGGAATACTGTTTAAAGTGGCGTTAAACCCAACTCACTCACTCACTCACTTTTACGGCAAGGATGGGTTGCTGAAGACCGATTCTTCACGGGTCACATACCTGTTACACTATCATGCAATCGAATTGTGTTCAATGAACATCATATTTGTAAACAGTCAAGTTAATTAAAGATGTGTAACATATGGTTGTACTGTGATCGTGTTGCTTGAGTATTTGAATATTCTTGTTCACGCTCCTGTTATACATACATACCATTATGTTATGCAGACACCTCAGACAGAATAATTAATATTGAGACCGCGAATCCTTCACCTACCGTAAATAATGACATACCATGTAAACATAATGGATTAATTCATGAGTGAAACAGAAAAGTTCAAGCATGACTGAATTAGTCTGCCTTGACTCGTGTTTCATAACAGCATGTCGTAAAACCAGTTTAGTCGCACCAGGTATGCCTTAAGTAGTCACACTGCACCAGCCCCGGTCGCTATGACAATATTGCTTATACAGTTTATTCACACATGTGCAAAGATAGCATTTCTACTTTGTTGAAACAATGAATAAACCTACATTGGTAGTTATCCCCTTCAAAGTACGTATGTAGCCAAACTCGTTTGTTTTTTTCTCCTCTCCCCTTCTCTCGTTGTTGTTGCTTTAATTGTTAAAGAGGTAAAAAGGACGCCTTGACCTGTCGTGTATTGATATAATTTGATTTTTATCCTTGGCTGCTCTGTTTATATACGTTCTGGTAGCAGTCCTTCTCTGTTGCATCTCTTGGCTTTAGGAGATCTACGACAGGTAGCGGATCCAACTGCAATTCTTGTTTTAACCGAGCCCAGGCTGGGGCATGGTCTTGACATTCCAGAAACAAGTGAGTAATTGATTCATGGTGATTGCTTTTCGTGACCGAGTCTGAGACGTGAGATGGCTATTTCAACTGTCCTTTCATTTGAGTAAGAGCATGGTTTTTGGTGGATCTCAGGTAGAATTCCGTACAGGCATCTGCCGATTTTACTTGCGTCCCACTGGGCTTGCCATCTTTGTGCTATAGAGGCTTTGATTTTGATTTATATATATATATACTGAAAAACAAACGTTCCTGTGACATTGAATAAGATTTAATGTAAACTTATGTTTTTTACCAAATCTGAAACAATTTCGGTTTGCAACAGATAAAAGACTCCTGTGAGTGTTCAACGGGTTTAATTTGCCATACTGACTTCAGAAAATGCGTGATTTCAGAAAAAAAACCATGAACATGCCAAAATGTCAATTTACAAATCAATAGCGAGTGTGTCCACCTCTGGTTGCGATGCAAGCAACACATCTTCGTCTCATGGAATGGACCAGGCGTCGCACAAAATCCTGTGGGATATCTGTCCATATCTGCTTGAGCATGTTTCGAAGTTCCTGGAGTGTCGTGGAACACGTGGTTGACGTCGAAGGCGCCGATCCGTCTCATCCCACATGTGCTCGATTGGTGAGAGATCAGGGGAGCAAGCCGGCCAGGGGATGACATTCACGTTGTTTTGTTGAAGAGAATCCTGAACAAGTCGCTGTGGCTGAGGTGAAAACGAGACTCATCAGTGAATAGAACGTGTCCCCACTGCATGGCCGTCCAACGTAGACGCTGTCTGCACCACTGTAGACGTGCTTGACGGTGGTTTCCTGTCAAAATGGGACGTCGGGCGGGTCTTCTGGCGACAATCCCTGCACATCTGAGGCGACGATATACGGTTTGTGTGGATATTCGTCGAAGGCCAGGGATGCTTCTTGCAGTCACTGTTGCTAGCTGGAATCGATTTCGTAGGTGTGTTGTTCGAATCCAGTTGTCTTGTCGATTATTGGTTACGCGTGGCCTGCCACTCCGAGGATGGTCTCTGGCTGCATTCGTATGTTGCCAACGTTGCCATACACACCAAATGGTATTTCTGTGGACGTTAAATTGTCTTTCAACATCACGTTGACTCGATCCTGCTTCAAGCAGTCCAATGGATCGCATTTCGTAATGTTGAATAATTGCGTAATTTTGTTATTTTTCTGAGTGGTTGTTGTCAGCACGATGCTACACAATGCATATGGAATCCCGATAACGCAAACGTTTTTACACCCATTCTTGGGTAGTGAAACGCATGTGGCTTGCATAAAAGTCAACTTTTGCATTGAATGCATGTTTTTCTGTAGCAGTTGCGTTTTTGTGACTTGATTCCATACATGTACTACAATATTGAAAACCAAACTTTACTTGTTTGAAAAATACACTAAAATATTGGTGTCACAGGAACTTTTGTTGTTGAGTATAGTTTACTAAAGGGAATAGGCTGTACCTCCGCTTTGTCTAGGGCTTGCTTCGCCGGTGTGTCTGCTTTTTAATGTCAATGAATATCAATGTGAAAAGGGGTCTAACACAGCTCCACCTGATGCCCTTGATCCGATAGTGTTGTATATTCGTACAGAATATTAATGACGGTGTTTGGCCAGGAGTTTGCGTTTCTGTCGCTTTTGGCTTGAAGTGCACTTAGCAAGTCTGACAGGACGACTGCCTTTGCTTCCGGAAGTTCCGGTATGAGTTTGAGTGCATGATGATTGCCTCCAATTCAGCCGTGAATACTGACTGACCATCAGGCAGGCGAACAGAATGTGCATGGGCTGTGGATATGGATCCCGTAACCAGCACTGTTGTTGATAGGATTCTTGGATCCATCAGTGTATATATGAACCCAGCTGTCCCAGCTAGTTTGAATTTTAGTGATAGCTACTGATCGTAAAAGGGTTGGGTTTTCTTTTTAAGTGACTTCTGATGTTAAAGCAGTGTCAACTTGTGTAGTTTTTTAAGTCCAGGGTGGGTGTAACCCTTTGTAGTGACTTTCTGGAGGCTGAATGTCAACACATTTGTGACTTCAGATGACTTCACTTACTAACATCCCAGATGGTTTTAATTTCGAATTTGATTGGTTTGCCTTTTATGGAGAGGATGGGGTATCAGAGCATCTTTCCCCCTGTGTTTGAATAGAACTTCCACAGTTTTTTCACTTGAAAAGGGTGAAGCCCAATTTATTGCACCATTGATCTACTCCGTCCAGTGCTGACATGAGTTTTTGTCCAATTTATGAAATATCTCTGTGTTTTATCCATGTTGCTCCTTCATCAGCGAATTTAGAAGTTTGGGTAGGAGAGTGGACATTATCAAATAGATCTCTGATCATGATGTTAAACAGGCTTGGGCTTCTAATGCTGCCTATGGCGTGTCATTGGCCAGTGGCAAAGGATCAGATTGATTGTTCCCTTTTTTAACTGATATCAACCTGTCTTGCTGGAAGCTCTCTGTGACGTTTGCCATGTTCCCTTCTACTCCATTTTGTGCTAGTTTTGAGAGGAGTCCGTCATGCCATACCATGTCGAAGGCTTTGCTGAAGTCCAGAAATACTGTGAATAGGTATTCTCTGTATGATTGAGCCTTTTTTATTTCATTTTCAAGTCTTAGTATATTATCTGCACTATACTATCTTCCTGAAACCGCTTTGATCAGATTTGATGTGGTTGCCAGTTTCAGGGTGAGGCATAAGCCTTTTTGTAACCATGGCTTTCATAGCTTTGCACATGCACATGTTTCCCTTGCTTTAGAAGCGGGATAACTGCAGCATGTTTCCATGCTTTTGGGACATCACCTTTGGACCATATCATGTTGTACGACTCAGTGAGTAAGCTCTTTGTTTCATCAGATAGATTTTTCGATATCACGTAACTGGTTGTGCAGTGCCTTTTCTATGTTGTAACGCATCATCAACCTCTGTCACAGTAAATGGTATATTGTACACCAGATGTTTGTTTTGCGGCTGTTTTATATCACAGGCATAAGTTGTTTTCCTGTTTGAATTCTTTGCTTCATGCTGACAGATGAGAAATGTTCAGCTGGAATGTTGGCCTTTTCTTTGCCTGTATGGGCATTGGCTAGTTTGGGATTTTTTTTGTAGGTTTACACTAACCTGGCTGCTCGGACTTAGGCAAAGGCTGACTTATCCCATTTAGACCGATAAGGGGCTTTCTCTCTCACTCTCCTAGCTTTTGCTATTTCGCTGTTCCACCATAGTACCGGAGTTTTGCAAGTTTTGTGGGCTTTTCTTTAAATGATTTTTCAGCTGCGGCAATAATTGCTGAGGTGAGATTTTTGCAAAGGACCTTTGCAAAAAGGATCAGGATTATCCGATGCAATTTCTGAGGATTTGAATAGTATACATTCCTAATGAGCTTTTGCATAGTTCCATGCGGGCTGAGGATTGTGCTGCTCCTCTCATTGTGGTGGACTACCTATGTAGGTGGTCCCTTCCCCTAGTGTCACCGTGGACATGCCATTGGCAATGTGAGGCGAGGTTGTTGGTGGCCAGTGTGAGGTCAATCGAACTTCACCCGTTTAGTACTTGGTCATAACGTGTGTGACTGCCGTTGTTTAGAGTTATGAGATTGTCGTCTTCAACCCATTTCTCTACTACGAGTTTGACGTATTTGCATGAGTCATTCCTGTCTTCCCATAAAGGACTGTGGGCATTTATTCACCAAGAATCATTCCATCTTTGCCTACTAGGTGTGGTATATGTTAGCTATGCGTAATTCACTGTCGTTTGCCAGTTTTAAGGAGATTACTTGGGTCAAGGTTTCCCACGTTTGATTCGATATTTCCGGAGGTAACAGCTGTCGTGGAAAAGGTTGGTCCCCCCCACCTTTATCGCTGAGGTTTAGTAACCTGTTTTAGAATGACATGCGGCTTTAGAACCTGTTTTTGACGAGTGCATTCAGTTTATTGTCGTGGCTCTTAAGGCCATTTGCATTCCACTGTAATAAAAGCAAGTTCATGATTGTTGAGATGAGCGCTCATTGAAATTTAGGGCATACGTATTATGGAACCGTTTCTTTGGTCCTTTGTATTTCGTTTTGCAGTGGCTTTGTGCCTGTGAGCAGGCGGATCAGTGCTCACTGATTCGATTGTTTGCTCAGTAGAGTGATCAGTGGTCGCTTGGGTTTTTTCGACCTCAGTGGGTTGAATAGATTTGGATTCAGATTGCCGGGGAGGTATTTCATTTATGCGTTTTCTGATGAGCACGCGTTTTGGACATTTCGTCGCCAAGGATGAATGACCCTCTTTCCTGCAGATTGTACAATAAGCGTTGCAGTTTTCTTTGAAAAAAACCTCGGGAGCAGTGTTTTGCACTTGGGTGGCTGGTTGCATGATGTTTTTGTGTTTCCATATAGCATACAGTGTGTGCATTTGGTTGTCGTTTTCCTGTATGGCATAGTTTCTATGTCCTTACCACCTAGATTAAGGTGGTCGGGGACTGACTGGCCTAGTAATGTGAATATAAGTACTCGTGTGTTGGTTGTGCCCATTGATTTGATCCTGAACGCCAATGTGATTGTTGGTTGAGTGACTTTATTAATGGCTTGACAGGCATGTTGATAAAGGTGGTCGTCAGTGATCTTTTGGTCCAGGTATATAGCGCACCTGACATTACTAAACCACTTTTGGTATTCCATTTCATTTGATTTCGTTAATGCTTTTGAGCACGTCAATTGATTCTGTAAGGTTGTCCCCGACCACAACGTAGCCTCTTCCACACTTATTTATTCTAATAATATTTTTGTGCTTCAGCTCTGGGAATATTTTGGGCTGTTAGGATCTTATTAAGATCTTGTGAGAAGTCTGTGCTACATTTTCCCATTTGGTTTGTGGTCTATTCTGTTGAGTCTTCGACTCTGATGAAACCATTCTTTGTCTTTTCTCTCTCTTTCAATCTCTTTCTTTTATCTCACTCCCGGTCTTTCCCTCCCCTCCCTCTCTCCCTCCCCTCTCTCTTTCAATCTCTTTCTTTTATCTCCCTCCCTTCCTCCCTCCACTCACACTCTCTCAATCTCTCCTTTTATCTCCCTCTTACTCCCCCCTTCTTCCACCCTCCCTGTCTCTCTAATCACTCTTTTACCTCCCTCTCCCCCTCCCTCCCTCTCTCAATCTCTCCTTTTATCTCGCTCATCCCCTCTTCCTCCCTCCCTCTCTCTCAATCTCTTTCTTTTACCCTCTCTCTCCCTCCCCCTCTCCCTCCCCTTTCTGTCTTTCTTCCCCCCCCCCCCTTCTCCCTCCCTCTCCCTCCCCCTCTCTCTCTCTGACTCGCTCTTTCTTGCACCCGCGCCTTCCCTCTATCTCTGTTATACAATATTCATCCGCTATATAGTGTACGCTACCAAGTAGTGGCCGTAAACATGTATTATTCACACGAGAATACGCACTATACTAATGATTAAGCCATTTATCACTCAATATTCAATTCAGCACGAGCGACATCGACTCGGTATTATTCATGTCTTTAATACGACCGGGGTCATGAACCTCACACAGCACGCCGTCATGGCATATTTGAATTGGTTCACGGCTCAGTAACCACAACCGCAGATATGGATATGTTGGGATATACGATTGACAGATCGCATACACTAACTATAGAAGTCGATTGTGCTGGGGTGTGTTTCCCTGAGGTAACTGACCCGTGAAGATCCGGGTTAGAATAGGTCCTCAGCAACCCATGCTTGCCTTAAAAGGCGACTATGCTTGTCGTAAGAGGCGACTAACGGGATCAGGTGGTCAGGCTCACTGACTTGGTTGATGCATGTCATCGATCCAAATTGCGTGGATCGATGCTCATGATATTAATCACTGGATTGTCTCCTCCGGACTCGATTATTTCCAGACCGCCGTCATATAGCTTGAATATTGCTGAGTGTGGCGTTTAACAACAAAACAACCAACCAACTTGAGGTAACTTTACACGGTGTCCGTAAAATAGAAGATGTTGTTTTCTCCGTTAACTTGTTTTTTCGATGTTGCTCACTGATTCATACATATGAGTTAGAAATAAACGCCTGAACTATTTTAAAGTTAGATAAAATACATACAAATTTAGAGTGACAAAACTCCACAAGACTGTATGACAAGAGGGATGACTTCAACTTTCCAGTGGTCAACTTTGCCTTTATGTGCTGCAATATTCCAGCAGCTCCAGTCTTTGGTGTCTACATTTCACAACCTTTGAGGTTCAATCGAACATGCTCTTTCTGTCAAGATTTTAAAGAGCGTCGTAAAACTCTTACTCAAAAGCTGTTTCATTACTTTCAGACCGCCTTCATGGTCTAGTGGTAGAGCGTCCGCCCGGAGAGCGGAAGGTCCGGGGTTCGATCCCCGGCCGCGTCATACCAAAAGACGTTTGAAGATGGTACTTGTTGTTACCCTGTCTGGCGCTCGGCATTAAGGGGCTAAAACAAGGACTTTTCGGGCCGGAGTCAGTATACTGCGTCTGAGTGGGGTATTCATGTTAACTGCGGCATGGTATCTCAGTGTGCTAGCACTATAAATCGGCATCAGTCCGGACTAGTACAAGCAGCCACACAAACACACACGTACATGCACGTCGCTATATAAGTGCAATAATCTTGGACGCCACGTTAAACCCAATCACCTCACGTCATTACTTTCAAGGCCTCAGTAAAGCTTCCATTGCGTTTTATGGAGGACATGTGGGTGACATTTTCTACTTTGACACATCAGTGATCATAATGATATCAGAAGCAATTCCCATTTTGACACGCCATATGTACCCGTGTGTTTTGAACACTTGACTTGCCTTTGCATGTGTTTGTGATGGGTGCCACCAGTGGGGCTGAACACGTTCACATTTTCTATTTTATATTGATTCATTAACACATGTATGGTACAGTAGGAATCGTACAGTGGGTCTTATGGTGAAGGGTTTTATTGCTCTTTCTAACTGCACACGGCGTCCATGGAACAGAAGCCACTGATGTGTTGAGTGATGCTGTGAGTTGATTAGGCATCGACAACACCCAGGGTTACCTGTTGTTGACTCTACCTGTCTGAGGATCTGATCGATCCGAGACTTCTTCTCATCAAAGAGTAATGTAGAGCCTCAGGGTACTTGCCAAAAGAAAACTGTAAGTCATTCAACCAAAAGAAACCCTCAGGCGCATTGTCCCGTAATCAATAAAGATGATTTTGCCTCTTTCGTTTCGTTTCGTTTGTTTGTTGTTTAACGCCGCACTCAGCAATATTCCAGCTATATGACGGCGGTCTGTAAACAATCGAGTCTGGACCAGACAATCCAGTGATTGACACCATGAGCATCGATCCGCGCAATTGGGATCGATGACATGCATCAACCAAGTCAGCGAGCCTGACCACCCGATCCCGTTAGTCGCCTTTTACGACAAGCATAGTCGCCTTTTACGGCAAGCATGGGTTGCTGAAGACCTATTCTACCCGGAATCTTTACGGGTCGATTTTGCCTGTAGTTATAAGACCCTTGAAATAGTGAGTCAGAGAGAGAATAGGGATTAACGCCGCTTTGAACAGTCCGTCAGTCATATGACGATGTCTCAGCTTGAAGTGGGAGGAAAACCCGTAGTAATGCAGGCCTTAGATGCTTACGACGAAGGGTAATGAGCTGACAAACTTAGAGACATAATCAGGGCGAAGCGGTATTCGAAATCGATGATTGTAGGATTCCGGCATCTGGACCCTAGATGGCTGGGTTGCCCTTCCTCTCCTCGCGCTTCTTACTCCTCCTTCTTCTATATCCTCCTTCCTCGTCTCCTCCTTCTCCCGCACCCGTCTCTTTTCCTTCAGTCCCTCAACCTCCCAATGTCGTTCCTCTCTCTCAGTTGCTTCGTTACCCTCCCTACCCCCCCTCCTCCCGCCTTCTCTCACTCTCTCATCATTCTCTCCCCCACCCCCTCCCATGTTGCCCCTCTCTAATGGACACAGAGTCAGCAAGCAGACCGATAGAGATGATTAGAAGCCAGTGGATTAATTGGATTGACTAAGGGATTTGGCAATTAGGTGATGGTAAGCAGGCGGGATGTAATAGCCTTGGTCTCTGTTCATTGCTGGCTGGATCCTTTTGATGTAGATGGCTTCAAGGAGTTTTCTGATTTTGAAGTCTGACAGATTGTTGGCCAGGATCTTGATGTTGTTCCACTGGATGTTGTAGTCGGGGTGGGTTTGGGTATGGTCGGAGATGGATGATTCATCTCTAATCATCTAATTCTAATCATCTCTATCAGTCTGCTTGCTGACTCTGTGTCCATTAGACAATTCACTGGCTTCTAATTCACTGGCTTCCAATCATCCCAATCAGCTTCCGTGGTTGTTTACCCTGTCCCATTAGTCATTCACTGGCTTCCAATCATCTTAATCAGCTCTCTGTGTCCATCAATCAAATCACTGTATAAACATTGATGTTAATAAGTATATATACTTGTTCAGCACTATCCATCACTTGCTTGATAAAGATGTTTGGATCGCACTAATTGTAATAAAGAAGTTGTTCATCCATAGAACGTCTTTCTCCTTTAGGTGTTTATTGCCTGACGTCGCGCAGCAACACTCCTGACAAAACATATCCTTTCTATAATTATAAGAAATCTCTGCTGAATAAGGGGTTACAAGCCCCTTTCCGATGATCATAAGAGATCAGCTCTACCATTCGGACTATGTCAACAACATGCGTTAAGGAATCACTATCGATCAGAAATAATACATGGTGTTCACTAAAAATGTGAGCGTATCCCGACCCACTGAAGGCGCCCTTCTCAAACACATGCAAAGGCAAGTCAACATTTCACCTGATATAATACATTATCATATAATGGGTTAGTTTCTCGACAGGATAAATCCAACGGATAAAGGCGATATCCGTTGGGGTCATATGCGGATAGAGATGCAAATATCAAAGGTGAAGCAGGGACTACTTTCACTGTTTGGAAACAAACATAGCGTCGCCCTTGACATTTGGCGATCGTGTCAGAATTAACCATTGGGAATTTGGAGAAACTACTTGGATAATTGCTACCATTATCAAAAGAATAGTCTAATATACTGAAAATCAGTGTCTAACTGTGACATAGCTAAGACATTTGACAAGTTTATGCAACTTTGGGGTTTGGAGATATAAATTGCGAAACAATTTTGCGAGGGCAATAGCCAAGCCGGATCACTTTCCACATCTGTGCTTGTAGACCTCTGCGGCTTGGAACCTATTCCCCAAATTAAAACAGTTAGATTTGGCTGAAATATGTTCGAATTGTTACCCTGTTTCATTGTGTCTCTGTGTGTGCATCTGACTGCACTTCGTAACGTTATGACAGGACAGGCCAATAGTCAACAACGTCTGAACGTGACCTTAACGTTTCATGGACTAGGGTTAGAATAGTTTCCCTTTGATAAAAAAACCAGTTGCTTTGTCGGACAGACCGATGGATTGCCGCGAAAGGCAAGTAGAAACAATTTGTGTAGGCAGTTGTTGGTTTACATATTTGTAGTTACGCCACTGTATAAGGAACAGGTTTCAGTTGGAACTATATTGGCTACTGTCACTGTCCGACTTACACATCACTTACCCTCTGACAGAATATATATCAATGCGCACATTCAAGGGAAACCTGCAATGTTTAGGTTATGTTTGTGAGAGATGGAAAGAGATTTTCGAGTACAGAAACGACACTGCCATTGAATTGACATTATATGATAAAGAGGTTAGGAATAAACACTAGGTATTTAGCTCGCCAAGGCTCGCTAAATACAATGTTTATTCCTAATACAGCATATTTACCATCACTAGCGTGATAATCTCCATGTATCATGTGCTACAACCAAAAGAGGGAATGGCGTTGGCCATCAGTTTGGCCACTGATGCGTCAGAGTTGGAAATGTCCTCCACATGTCTACCATAGAATATTTCGACAGCCAAAGACCTTGCACACTGTAGCCCTGATCAGAGACCATATGTACCGGTATATGATAACTGCCCTAAACAAACACAACCTTTGAGCAAGAGTCGTAAACCTACAAATACATCAAGGATCATAACGGTGAGGTGAGGTGAGGTGAAATTGGGTTTAACGTCGCGTCCAAGATTATTGCACTTATATAGCGACGTGCATGCACGTGTGTGTGTGTGGCTGCTTGTACTAGTCCGGACTGATGCCGATTTATAGTGCTAGCTCACTGAGATACCATGCCGCAGTTTAACATGAATACCCCACTCAGACACAGTATATTGACTCCGAGCCGATCAGTCCTTGTTTTAGCCCCTTAATGCCGAGCGCCAGACAGGGTAACAACAAGTACCATCTTTTAACGTCTTTTGGTATGACGCGGCCGGGGATCGAACCCCGGACCTTCCGCTCTCCGGGCGGACACTCTACCAATAGACCACGGAGGCGGCAGGATCATAACGAGCCATGTTTAACACATAGACACAGAGTTTAAGGTCATGTTCACCCGTCTTCCTATGCCGGCTACTTTCAGTAGTTGTTCATCAAACGAAACGCGAATACTTAATTATGATACAGACCTTTTTAGAATTTGCCATGCACTCACCCAGTCACTTGAATGAATGCATTATATGCATTGTGCGTGTAAACAAGGAACCGTTAATCTGAAAGATCAACACAGCGCCAAAGAGCTTGGTGGCATACCAGCTGTTGATGGAGTCAGCTATACTGTGATTATGCTCACATATGTAACCAGTGAGTATTGTTTTACGCCGCAATATTCCAGCAATATTACGGCGGGGGAAACCAGAAATTGGCTTCACACAATGTACCCATGTCGGGAATCGAATCCGGGTGTTTGATTGATGAACAAACGCTATAACCACAAGGCTAAGTCACTTCTTCTCATATGTAGCCAATTAAGGGAAAACAAATTACAAAGTTCGTGTTTTACCTTCTGAATCAGGAAGGAAAACATGGCAGATTTCATCTTTTATATAAACAAGTAAATACAAATAAACATATCATGGAAAAAACTAGTATTCTGTTTTGACAACAATGACTTACTGGAACATTATTTATTATTGTTTGCAAGAAACGAGGTACAGTAAACTACGGTTATAACGAACTCAAAGGGACCACTCATTTTAGTTGGTAATAACCGTAGTTCGCTATAAGCTTATATACAGCATATATGCAACACATGTCCGGGACGAAAAAATAAGTTCGTTATATCGGTCAGTTCGTTATAAGCGTGTTCGTTATAAACGTAGTTTACTGTATTAAGTTGAAACAAGCATTGTGGTATATATAATAAATGTTTACAATTTTAACTCCATGGAATGGCCGGACGGAATGGCATACTAATTGTTTTGTTGGTATATTAGTAACATGACTGGAATGCATTCACTAAAATTGACCAATTATGGCAGTGAGTTGTATGATCAAAGTGTTCAGTGAACGGAGTGTTTTAGCGTTTGAAATGCAAATGGATGACATGCATGATAATATTTCAGCAACATATACTGCCAGTCTAAAGAAAGTATTTGATGGCGGCTAAAACTGAAACAACAAGAAATGGTTATTCGATGGTGATATGAGGGTATCATAAGCGATATTACATGCATCATATCAATGAGTATTTCACAACAGGTGACGTGCACATGACGTCACAAGGAACATGGGGGTCGTATTGTCCCATCCGGAATTCGAACCCACACTTGCCAGAGTGAGGCACCTAATCGCCAGCACACAAAGTCAGCGATCTAACCCACTCAGCCACCGAGGCTGGCGATTAGGTGCCTCACTGTGGCAAGTGTGGGTTCGAATCACGGACGGGACTCAACCCAAAAAAGTACGAGAATCTGTACTTTACTAAGAAAGTGTTATCCCAAATATGACATCGGTTATATTCGACCACTTTCTAAATGGCATTGTGTGTTCATAGAATAATTTGGCAAGTCTAGATTGCTTCACCTGAATTTACGATTAGTTCTGGGCTCCTCTTTTTTTATTTTATTATTGTGTAGATATAGATTTTTCTGGGACTAAATATAAGGGTAAATAGGTCAGGTTGAGTGCGGCTCGCTCTGGTCATTGTGCCCGTCAAACACAAAAGTGGTTTTAATTCGTATGTGTACAAGGGTATGAAAATACATTATTTTAATATTTACACAGAAGAAAACAAAGAAACCCAGAATGGTACTTTTGAAAGTAAAATGGACCGCCTCCGTGGTCTAATGGTAGAGCGTCCGCCCGGAGAGCGGAAGGTCCGGGGTTCGATCCACAGCCGCGTCATACCAAAAGACGTTAAAAGATGGTACTTGTTGTTACCCTGTCTGGCGCTTGGCTTAAGGGGCTAAAACAAGGACTGGTCGGCTCGGCGTCGGTATACTGTGTCTAGTGGGGTATTCATGTTAAACTGCGGCATGGTATCTCAGTGTGCTAGCACTATAAATCGGCATCAGTCCGGACTAGTACAAGCAGGCACACACACACACACACACACACACGTGCATGCACGTCCCTATGTATGTGCAATAATCATGGACGCGACGTTAGACCCCATTTCACCTCACCTCACCTGAAAGTAAAATGTATTGTTGATAAATGATGTAGCATACGTACACGTATATGGAAGGTAATATTAACATACAAAAAGATCTTGACACCAATTATTATATCTATTATTGTGTCATCCAAATTTTGGGGATTTTGAGTTAGTGAGTGAGTTGGGTTTAACGACGCTTTGAACAGTATTCCAGTTATATCACGGCGTGCCAGCTTAATGTGGGAGGAAAGCCGGTAAGTGATGCAGGTCTTAGATGTTTACCACTTTAGCAAAGCGACAAGTATATGGTGCTGACAAACCTAGAAACATATTCGGTGCGAACCGGGATTCGAACTCACGATCGTAGGTTGCTGATGTGCCCAACGGACGCAACTCTGCACAGCAAATCGAAAATGTATTGACATTATAACTAAACCGAGGGGCAAAAGAAACGCCACCAAATAAATAATTGTCGTCAGTTTTCAACAAATTTGCCAAACAGCACGAAAACAGTTGGGAACACATAGCTGGAACGCAACTTACCTATTCCCTGTGAACATGTGCACGTGCTTCATGTGATTTGCAAGAAAAGTGAATTTAATCACTAAAAACTGCAAAATGTGCACAACGTTACCCGTATGAAATTCTGGTATGAAACATGAGCAGGATTGTATTCTCTCATCACATGAAACCGTATAAAACAACGAACATGCCTCGACTAACCGCAGAGCAGAGGGAGAGAGCCATCGGTATGTTGCAAATGGGAGCGACGCAAGAGCACGTTGCCAGGATCATGGGCTGCTTCAAGTGCACCATCGCCAGACTTGTCACACGTCACAGGCAAACTGGCAGTACTGCAGACAGGCCGAGGAGTGGAACACCCAAGGTCACGACTCCACAGGAAGACCGGTATTTACGAATGATTCACCTGAGATCCAGATTCCTAACTGTGACGTAATCATCCGCAAACACCTTTGGTCCGTTGCTAGACAACTCCGCCTGTGTGACCTCCGTGCCTATCGACCTTTCAAGGGCATGACGTTAACGTTTCTACACCGAAGTCACAGACTGTACAGCAGTGGCAGCAGAGAAATTGGAGAAGAGTGCTCTTCAGTGACGAGAGTAGGTGCCAGCTCTTCAAGTCTGATGGGCGAGTTTGAATCTACTACGATTTGGTGAACGGATACCCACGGACGCTGTTTCAGCAGAACAACGCCACCCCTCACACAGCTCGAGTCACTGGCGACTTTCTGAACGCCATGAACGTGACCGTATTACAGTGACTAGCCAGATCACCAGACCTGTCGCCCATAGAGCACCTATTGGACCAACTTGGACGCAGGATTCGGAAACGTCAGCGGCCGCCATTGACGAGGGATGCCCAGGAAGAATGGCGTACGATCTCTAATCAGGATGTCAGGAGACTCGTGTACTCAGTTCGACGTCGTGTTAGGCCTGCACCGTTGCTGGAGGGGGTCCAATCCGATACTGAGCCATGTGTGTAGCACGGGACTTTAAAAGAGATCGACGTCGATTCTGCGGGTGTGATCGAATACTGGACAGTGCACCCAGCACGATAAAGGTGTCTGCAGAACTTTAAGTACATGTTTTTTATCTTGTCATTTTCAAATACCGTTTTTTAATAATTGTTTTTATCAACTGATACTAAATTTTGCGTCTGTTTTAGACCAGAAAATTGTTTGATGGCGTTTCTTTTCCCTTAGTTTAGTAAATGGACTTTGTAAAATATTTGCATACTCAATACAAATACTCAATGAAAGTACTCAATCAAGTGATATAGCAAGTACCATCTTTCCGAGGCATGGGAGTTAACTGACTATAAATATCCAGTTTCCGCCCTTGCCGAACTAGGCTGGAATTATGGAGTTACATTTTGGCTGGACGAACGAGTCTATGCACTGTCCAATCAAAATCGCTTAACGAAATCGACATCCGGTTCGTAAACTGCCATGCAGATTTCGGTCGATTATGGGATTTGCATAGCATGTGTACCGCCAACTCGGTGTCAACAAATATTTCCCAAATCTTTTCATGTTTTTAATGAAGGTGCTCACGTGATTTGATGCACTTCGCGAATTAAGAGACGTTTTATCTCAATATAGATTTTGATTATCGATCAGATAGTCTTGACTGGGCGGCACCATTTTGTTTGAAGCAAATGCAAGGAATATGAGAGAAAGAATCGGAGTGTTCATAAACACACGTGTTATTTATTTAAGTCATGCGTTGGGGCAGCCTGGCATTTATTCTGGTTTAACAATCTGTTGCAAAAGCAGTGTGCGGGTTACTGACTTGACCTGAATTCTTCTCTAGCAGTCACGTCCCTATCTGGCTGCCCCAACAACAGTCGATACATTCAAAGGAGGTTTGCATAATAGACCTAATCGGGTAAGGTAGATAATCACTCTCCCAAACCCGGGACACCTAAAACTCGAGGATATACGATGTACATATCATTGCAAAGGCTGTGGGTGATAAAGCTATGGACTTCAGATGATGGAGATAATCGCTCATGGCCCAGTAGTTTATTTTTTACAAAATATGGACCTGATAACTTTAGCGAAAGTAGACATATATGCCATAAGCATTTAATAAAAATAAAAGTATGGATTATTTACATTACGGGATCGGGTGGTCAGGCTCGCTGATATCGCTGTTGCATACCATCGTATCCCAATTAGGTGGATCGATGCTCATGATGTCAATCACTGGATTGTCTTGTCTTGATTATTTACAGACCGCAGTCATACAGCTTGAGTGCGGCGTTAAACAACAAACAAACAACGGGACATGTCTAAGTCAGAGTGTGACACGTGATTCTCAGATTAAATCTCTCTCAGTACTAGTATATTTCGTTTTAGAGAAACCAAAATGGCACACTCCTCCAGTCACAAATGTACCAAGCATATGCTGCACCGAACAAAGTATTTATAAACAGTATTTGGGTTCGTGTAAGTTGAGACGTGTAGATGTTGGGCGGTGTGACAGCAATGCTTGACAATGACACGTGGCAGTGCTGTGTTCTTGGGATAACTTAACGTTACAGAGTACTCTCGTGGTCTTGTTTTTGTGGTCTGACTGGCACACTAACACGGAATGAGGACAGTCCCCGCCCCACAGAGTTACCAGCGCCAGGTCAGTAGGTGAGGCACAACGGATCGCCCGCAGTCAGCACAGGAGAAGGACATCATACTTCGCTATAACAACAGGGTTACGCAGTTGGTGTTATATTGAAATGTTACATTTTTAGATGTGTTGGAGTGAGTGAGTTGGGTTAAATGCCACTTTGAACAGTATTCTAGTTATATGACGGCGTGTCAGCTTAATGTGGGAGGAAAGCCCGAAGTAATGCAGGTCTCAGACGTTTACCACCTCGGTGAAACACACTAGCACTGGTATCGTGCTGACAAACCTAGAAATATAATCGCGGTGAACTGGGATCGAACCAACAGTCACAGGTCTCTGACCAAGGGACGCAACTCTTCCTAGCGAAACGCGGCGACTCAGACGACTTGGCCACCCGGCCACACACACACACACACACACACACACAAACACATATCCGACTGTTTGTATGGTTACTAGATCATCCCATCCCAATCACTATACACCCCGTTCCCCCCACCCCCCACCCCCCAACCACACTCACACACACACAGTCGATCAGACCAACGATTACTACTATTAACTTCTTTGATTACTATTATTAGACCACCACGTCCAGTACCAGCTCCCCACCTGCCCCGACCAACCCTAGCAAAACCATCCCCTACCCCACCTCATCACTCTCCCCTACCCCCGTATCCCTAACCAACCACTACCTCCCCTAACCCACCTCGTCACTCGACACCCCACCCCCACCCCCCAACCAACAAATACCCCCCCTACCCCACTTCATCACACGTCCCCC